>NC_139223.1:90635534-91263325 GCF_055691185.1 Crinia signifera | reverse complement strand
TATCTCAATATAAATCCTGGTGGCTTTAATATTAGCATCCTTTCATACTGTTGCAAGGCAACCCTAAAATCGAATGTTCTTTCGTTTTCAAGTTGTGTACAATACTAGGTGGATTTGTTAAGGATAATTCAAATATTTTTATTTTTTTTAAAAGCAAGTTGAATGCATAGACTTTGCTTGAGATTAGTTTGACACTACAGTTCACACATCAATTTGGTTACTTAATACTGTTGTTAGCAATTAGCTGCTTGATTCCTGATGTTCTAGCTCATCCAACATTTAATTTATTTACACATGGACATGAGTTGGCTGATGTGACATATTTTATGCTGCTGTGTTAATATTCTAGGTGACTACAGGTTATTCTTGCATTACATCTTTGAACTTCGTTTTGAACAAGCATAAATGTATATTTACTTTTGGAAATGCAACTAAAATATTTTGATAGTTAAAAGTGTCTTATATTTCAATACTTGCTGAGCTGGTGTAACATAGTGTAAAATAAATGAATTGGATGTGTGAATGAATACAAAATAAGACAGACATATTCTACACATAGGAATACCGTACTATCCTGTTAAAACGGGACATGTGTTACACAGGTTCTGTGTCCTGGTGTAAAGGATTAGTATGGTAGGCCTATCTGTACAGATACGCACACATATGATACATATAACTAAGCTTACAAATGGCACACTCATTAATTATACAGGTGTGTGTGTGTGTGTGTGTGTGTGTGTGTGTGTGTGTTGGTGGGGGGGGGGGGGGGGGGGGGGGGGCTATCCAGTTTGGTTGTCTGAGCAGTAAAATTTCTCCTGAAAATACACAGGTTCATTAAAACCTGTATGTTTTCCCAGCTGTAGCCCCGTTTTCGCTCGTAACCAGGGCTACATTCTTATTACGTTTTTCCTTCCTCTGGCAGGTGAAACATAATCCCTGATAAGCCATGGCATGCACTATTTTATCAGGGCTAATTATATAGCCCTGGTCTAAGCGATTAACCACTGGTAATGATTGCAGGTAATTAAGTACTGCCCCCAGCCAGCCACAGGATCTGTGTAATTCATGAGTGTCCTGGTTTAAAGATACTCTGTGGTAAGCCTACAACATGACTGACTGCTGATGCAAGTTGCTTCATATTCACATACAGTAAGTCAGCAGCACTAGCACAACACTGCCTGTGATTATCATAGATCCTCTGCTGATTTCTTCATGAGGGTAATGTTTTGCTAAATAGGGGCCTACTTTCTATTAATATTTGTGAGTTATTACCTGAAACCCCTTATTTTGGGGTATAGTTATTGGGATGCGGTCACTAGGCCTACAGCAACTAGGTCGACACCACTAGTTTGACATGCATGAAGGTTGACATGACTGAAAGTCAACATGGGGTTAGGTTGACAGGGTCATTAGGTCGACATGGAAGTTCGACAGTCAAAAAGTTGACATGTTTTTTTTTATTTTTTTTGTGCCGACATGTGCCGACAGGTGGTATTTCATGCCCTACCATCCACTAGGGCGTGGTGGGAGAATAAAATAGTGCCCGAGTATGGCGAGTATGGTGAGTAAAGCAAGCCATGTGAGGGAACGCGGTGAACTTATTTAGTGTCCATTAGGGATGCCAAACCCGGGGCATTTTTTTTAATCCTGGGAATTGGGATTGAAATACGATCAATCCTGCAATTCCCAGAAATCCAGGATTGGACATCCCCCACATTAAGTTAGTTGGGGGAGCGGGGACCAGGACAGGTGGTAGCGGTGTGGCATTTGTTGAAGATGGTTCTGGGCAGCAGAAGTGGTGGTGGGAGCAGGCAGCAAGAGATTTCCGGCGGTGAGAGTGGGCAGGGAGAGATTTCCGGTTTAGAAGCTGCCCGGCATTACTCTGCGCATGCGCAGTCTAATCCTGAAATCCCGGGATTGGAAACTCCAATCCAGGGATTGAAATCCCGAACATTTTGGGGCCAAATCCCTGGAAAAGTAAAAACCCCATATCGACTGTTGACCTTCCCCATGTCGACCGAATGGCCCTGTCAACCTAATGACCCTGTCGACCTAACCCCATGTATCCAATACAGTCATGTCAACTTTCATGCATGTCGACCTAGTTGCTGTCTATCCAAAGATCCATAACCTAATTATTTTATTACAGCACTTGCAGTTTTCAACTGCAAAAGTAACAATATAAACCTATGGGAGATGGCTTCTTGGCTAATTTACCTGGCCCTGGAATGCAAAGCCCTGCAGAGCTTGGTCCCGGTAGCTAACAGCTTCTGAAGAGGCATTTAGACATTGTAGCCTATTGGCAACACTCCACAAAAATACTGTGAGCTGTATTCATGAGTGTAATGTTTTGTCATATACTGTAAGGGCCTATTTATCAATTAATGTTGATGGGTTTAAACAAATCTATGCTGTCTGTACTTAATTTTCTATTGCCGCAAATAGCAACAATAAAAAATAATACTTATTGGTTTAAACACACACGATAATTGATAAATGGGCCCCATAATTTTTTGTGGCAAAGGTGAGACATGCTGCATATGAAAGCAAATAACAACATGTCATTGATCTTCACAAAACATACACATTGGGGGTTATTCTAGTTCACTCGCAAAGGCACAATCACTCTCTAATGGACAAAACCATATGCACTGCAGGTGGGGCTGATTTAACATGTGCAGAGAGAGTTAGATTGGGTGGGGGGTGAACTTCAAACTCTATGTTACATAGAAAAATAGGGTACTTATGTATTATCTCCCATGTTAAATGCACCCCATTTTTTCATACCCCTACTATCCAACTACGCATGGAGTTGATATTATATAGTGTGGCGAGCGTAGCGAGCCACCGTGCCCGAAGTGTGGCGAGCGGACGCGGTCTCATAAGAAAAACGGGAGCCCAGATATTACATAAGTACCAAAAATAGAATTTGACGGCAGATAAGAACCACTTGGCCCATCTAGTCTGCCCCTTTTTAAACATGTTACCTCAAACCATATTTGATCCTTATTTTTTGTAAGGATATCAATATGCCTATCCCAAGCATGTTTTAATTGTACTACTGTATTTTTGCCTCTACCACCTCTGATGGGAGGCTACTCCACTTATCCACTACCCTTTCTGTGAAGTAATTCTTCCTCAAATTTCCCCTGAATATTCCTCCCTCTAGTTTCAGTGCATGTCCTTTTGTTCTGCTGCTCCTCTTCCTGTGAAGAATGTCTCCCACCTGTACCTTGTTAAAACCCTTGATATGTTTGAAAGTTTCTATCATGTCCCCCCTTTCCCTTCTCTGCTCTAAAGTATACATATTAAGATATTTTAGTCTTTCCTGGTACGTTTTGTGATGTAGGCCATGCACCATTGTAGTTGCTCTCCTTTGTACAGTCTCTAATGTATTTATTTCCTTCTGGAGATATGGCCTCCAGAACTGAACACAATACTCTAGATGAGGTCATACCAATGACTTATACAGTGTCATTATTACTTCTTTCTTTCTACTGCTGATACCTCTCCCTATGCAACCAAGCATCTGACTTAACTTCTTCATTGCTTTGTTACATTGCCTACCCGCAGGGCCGGCGCCACCACTAGGCAGCTCTAGGCATTTGCCTAGGGCGCCGGCACCTGGAGGGCGGCAGTTCGCCCCTCACCCCCAGCGAACTGTGTAAAAAAATTGCTGCCCCGGCATCCCTGCAGTGCTGGGGCGGTCAGGGGTGTCCGTGCCGTAGGGGTACCTGCTGCGCCGTCATTTGTATAAAGCTGGCTGCGGCCGGCGGGGTCCCTGTAGTGAATAGCAAATAACTAGCGCTATGCGCGCGGCCGCGCCGGAAGCGCTAGTTATTTGCTATTCACTACAGGGACCCCGCCGGCCGCAGCCAGCTTTATACACATGACGGCGCCGCAGGTACCCCTACGGCACGGACACCCCTGACCGCCCCAGCACAGCAGGGACGCCGGGGCAGCAATTTTTTATACAGGTACCACCCCCCCCCTCCCTCCCCCCGGCACCGGGGCGCCCCCACCCCGACTCGCCTGGGGCGCTCCAGTGCCTTGCACCGGCCCTGCCTACCCGCCTTTAAGTCCCCTGAAATAGTGACACCTAGATCCCTCTCTTCCTCAGTAGTTTATGCCATTTATACTATATATCCTTTGGATTTTTGAGACCCAAGTGCATGATTTTGCATTTTTTGGCATTAAACTGTAGTTGCCATGTTCTTGACCATTCCTCTAATTTATCTAGATCATCAATCATTTGTTTTACCCCTCCTGGTGTGTCTACCCTGTTGCATACCTTTGTGTCATCTGCACAAAGGCACATTTTACCCTCAATTCCATTTGCAATATCACCAATAAAGATATTAAAAAGCACTGGTCCAAGTACAGATCCCTGGGGTACCCCACTTGTCAATACTCTGGCTTCAAAACACCATGCAGCAGAATATGCATGTCGCAAGTGAGATGACAAGTCCCATGCAACTCCATTAGCATTGGCCTGCGATGCACCTAGGTCCAGCGCCACCACTAGGCAGGATCAGGCATTTGCCTAGGGCACGGGCCACTGGAGGGTGGTAGTGAGCTGCAGCAGCAGCAGGAAAGGTACTGCAGTAGCAGGAGCAGAGGAGAGCCGCCCGGTGGAGGGAAGATGCTTCTCGTGAGTGGGCAGCAAGGCATCCACACCCTCCCCCAGCACGACGGCAAACCCCCCCCCCCCAGACAGCACAGCGGGCACAACGTGGCGCCATCGCACTCCCCATAACCTCCCCCCTCCCAGAGCAGCACGGCGGCCGAGCACCCCCCCTCCCCCAGAGCAACATGGCGGTCGGGCAACCCCCCCTTCGCCAGAGCAGCACGGCGGCTGGGCACCCCCCCTCCCCTGGAGCAGCACGGTGGCCAGGCACACCCCCCCCCCATGCGCCGGAACAGCATGTCGGCCGGGAAGCCCCTCCCCTGGAGCAGCACGGCGGCCAGGCACCAAGGGTCTGCGCTGATTAATCTGATAAGTGAATTGTATATTGTGAGTGAATGATTCTATATAAGAAGTCCAACAGAACTTGGTATGGAAAATAGCCATGGCTAGTGCATTGTAGCAGTCTGAATGCAGATTCGGAGTATCAATCCCGCACATATATAATATATAATCAACAAAGTCTCCTGGTGCATCATAGCCACATAATGCTGGAACTAAAAAAGGCACAAAAGAGATGCACGACTCTATCAGAGACTTGTAGAACCTGGTGTGCCAAAACAACCGGTTTGGCGTGACTACAGCAAAGAGTGCACACTTGTATATTCCGTCTGCGTAAAACCTACACTGCATCTCCTCACTTCTTCACCAGTCTAATGTTGTGTACACATGGTATGATTGCACTATATAGTCAAAATCAATAGCAAGATACAGTGGGAGCCACTGCCATCTTTCTCTATAATAGGATTAAGTGAGTAATTGGATTACTCTGCTAATCCCCTACTCTATTGTTCTATGTATTGTATTGCAGCTGAGAACAATAAGATAGCCATGGCTAGCCATCCTGAGCCATGGCCTAAGCAAGATAGATGAGATGTGCTCCTACTGTAGTGCAATTTGCACCGTGGTTTGCCGCACCCAATCGCTATCCAATCTGATCCGGATGCGCGGCCTGGCAGCATCAGAATCGAATGTAGAAAGAGACTGTACAGCACCCTGCCAGACGATCCCGGCCCTCAATATTGACTTGACCCATGTGGACACACCTTAACTATAACTAGACTTTTTTGTGCCCTGTGCCATTAAAGTCCAATAGTTGATTTAGCCATTTCATTGCCGTTTTAAAAAAAAATTGAAAATCTCCCCAAAAATCTCTCACTTTCTGATTCTCACACCCTATTACATTTGGTCCACGGTTTGATGAGTTCAGTATGGAAGAACTTGACTGGCTCACACAGAGCCCAGACCTCAACCACATCAAGCACCTTTGGGATGAACTGGAAGGAAGACTGCAAGTCAGGCCTTCTCGTTGAACATCAGTGCCTGACCTCATAAATGTTGCAGTGTAAAAATAAAGCAGCCAGTATTTACCCTGCACAGAAACAATAAAACCCCCAAATCTCACTCTCTCTGCACATGTTACATCAGCCCCACCTGCAGTGCATATGGTTTTGTCCATTAGAGAGTGATTGTGCCTTTGCGAGTGAACTAAAATAACCACCATCAGACACAGGGCCTAATTCGGACCGGAATAAACGGTTCTGATTTGGCTCCTTCGTTTATTAATTTGCTAAATTAATTTCACTTACTAATTTGTTTTGCAATTCCAAATTATTCCTTCCTTTTACCCACCTTTTTCTGCATGAATTGGATTGAGAATTTACAAAGTTGCTAAGAATACTTGAAACGAGCTTCTGTAGTTGTCAGCAGCTCACAATCAAATACTGCCCTCGGAAGCACTGAAAGCTCCCAATTCTTCCATCCTCTCCCTGTCAGCCTGAGAAAAACACACGCATAATCAATTTTATTCCAGTTACTAGTACAAAACATTTAACGGAATATATTTAAACAATACTAGAATATACATATTTTCAGCTATGAAACCATTTGATGCATTGCTATAAATAATTCTAATTTAAATCATTCTGCAGATATTGATCTTAATATGTCAAAACAAGGATTTTTCCCAGTCAGAAAAGCTTTCAAACTGCTGCTTTGTTGTATAGTGCCTAGGGATCATCTCATTTTTCTATACTTTGATAACTAGGTTATACATACCAATTTGGAGATTAGAGAGTTTATTATGACTTCAAAGATTTCTCATTTGGTGAGAAATCTGGGCCATTGTGTAAACTATTCTAACCATTCACCATTTAAATCTCTGTAAAGGAACATTAACAAATAAATATTAATAAAATAGGTTAGTGTGTTATAGTAGACAATGTACTTTTTTAGTAAGACACATGCAGCACACAGTAGTAAATAGTTTAACATTAGGAACTGATGGGTGACATTTAACAGAATGAGAGTTTGTTGCACTTTCAAAATCGCCCATTATCGCAATTTTTTAATATCGCATTTTTGCAGCGGATTCGCATATTTAATGAGGTGCGTGTTCCGTAAAGAAAAGTGCAATTAAGTGCGATAATGTGAGAATTTTAGGCATGAAAATGTGTGAATTTTAGGCATGAAAATGTGCGAATTTGATGTAATGTGCGATTTTGTGTTTGTAAATAAAAAATTTAAAAAAATGGCGTGAGGTCCCCCCTCTTTAGCATAACCAGCCCCGGGCTCATTGAGCCGGACCTGGTTCCAAAAATACGGGGGACAAAAAGCGTAGAGGTCCCCCGTATTTCTGAAACCAGTCCCGGACTCTTGGACCGGTCCCGGTTCCAAATATACGGTGGACAAAATATCTGGGGGTCCCCCGTATTTTGAAACCAGCACGGGCTCCAACAGCCCGCGGTGTCATGACACAGCCGGGGGACACTTTTTACATAAGGTCCCCCGGCCAAAACATGAGCACCGTGGCTGGTCAGCCTTGGACACAAGGGCCTCCTCCTCTCTTAAGACAACCCTGGCCAGATTCCTGTTGTAGAATAAACAGTTTTACTCAGTGGTGTAGCTAGGTCCCACGGTGCCCGGAGCAAGGGCGTGTTTCTCAAAAAACACCCCCCCATTGTAGTAGGCAGGGCTCTTGCGCAGAAAAAAGGGGGCGCGGCCTAACATTGTGCCACACACCGTAATGCCCATTGCACATTTTTGCAAACTTTGTAATACCCATTACACATAAAGCCACATGTCGTAATGCCAATTACACGTAAGGCCACACATGAAGACATGATGCCCATTACATACTATGTAACAAACCGTAATGCCCATTACATACTATATAACAAACCGTAATGCCCATTACACATAATGCCACACACCGTAATGCTCATTACACATTATACCAAACACCATAATGCTCATTACACATTATACCAAACGCTGTAATGCCCATTACACATTATACCAAACACCGTAATGCCCATCACACATAATGCCAAACACCTTAACGCTCATTACATATTATGCCACATGCCATAATGTCATTACACATTATACCAAACACCATAATGCTCATTACACATTATACCAAACACTGTAATGCCCATTACACATTATACCAAACACCATAATGCCCATCACACATAATGCCAAACACTGTAATGCTCATTACATATTATGCCACATGCCATAATGCCCGTTACACCTTATACCTTAATGCTTGTTACATATTATGCCACATACTGTAAGTTCCGCTTACCTACTGTACATGCTCAACCTCTGCTCATTGCCAGAGGTTTCTTGCTCAATGCCAGGGGATACATGCTTCTTGCCAGGGGTTTCATTCTGTTTGCTATGTGCCATGGGGAAGTTACATGCTCATTGCTATGGGTAGTTTCATGCTCGTTGCCAAGGGGGCATACATGTTTGTTGCCCAGGTGGGAGTTACATGCTCATTGCCAGGGAACTTACATGTTTTTGCCAAGGGGACCTACATGCACATTGCCTCACATGCTCCTCACTTTTCCACACACCAGCTCCCCCTTAGTTATTCCACACACCTGCTCCCATTAGTAATGCGATACACCTGCCCCTATTAGTATTGCCACACACCTGCCCCCATTAGTAATGCCACACACCTGCCCCTCTTTAGATATTCCAAACACCTGCACGCCAGCCGATTGCAGCCCCATGCAGTCACAGCAACTCATCCATCCTCAGCGGCGGTGCTGCAGTTGTAGTGAAATGCGTGGGGTGGGTGGCTCAGCGCTGCTGTATGGGTGCCCGATGGCGGCTGTGTGTGTGTGCGTGGCATAGTCCTGCGGCCTTTTCGTGCATTTGCTGAGTCATTTCTGGCACCTGCTAAACACAGGCTGAGCATTGGCTACACAGGACTACACCGCGGCACAAACAGCCGCCATCGGACACACATACAGCAGCGGCGGGCCAGTCAGAAGCTGTTCGGGGACCACCTGTTGCCCACACCTTGTGTATATGCTGTAATTATCATTCTCTTCATAAACAGATCAAATTGCTGTAAGTCATGACAAAGTGTTAACATTTATATTTTTGTTACATAGATTCAAAACTGTTTTTAGCAGCACAGTGTTTAGAAGGAACCTGAACTGCGGGAATCCAGGTGACAGTGTTAGAAGTTTTTAATTCCTCATTCTGCTGCTGGAAAGCAGGTTTTAGCAACTGTACATGTGTCTCTATCATCAACTATAAAATGCCCGAGGTGGAATAGCTTTCCAGAAACAACAGTTTCATGTCACAGCAATAACATTCACACTAATGGTCTTTATAATCAGTGGATGAATGTAACATTCTGCTGCCAAAGTTCATGTAAGTAAAACAAGCAGTGGCTGTACTATTGCAATCCCCATTGTTGAGGCACATCTGTTTCAATTGTTGTCAGTGGTATTGTTGCTTCCGCAGCTAGAGCTGACTCGTAATGATGTATGTTAGATATTATTCAACTTGGAAAAGCATTGCCTGCAGATTTTCCTCTGCAATTGCACAAGAAAACTATAATGATGTGTGATTTTAATTACATACCGTACTAAGAGTGTGCTCCCCACATTCTCATACCCACCACCATTCTGTTCCCATGAGACTAGGTCATTTAGCATTTTCTTAAACATTGTTATTCCAAATGTTTCCCTTCCGTTGGTTAATTGCAAAGTATTCTTACCATATGCTTTTTTCCAAATAAATTCTAATAGTGTACCTCTACCCCTGTCCTAGGGTTATTGTATAGATGGTAGATAATGTCTAGGAAGACCAATAATGGTCGATAGTGTCTAGGTCAACACCTAAGAATGGTTGAAATACCCTAGGCTGACATTGACAGAAGGTTGAAACAAGTTTTACTGTAGGTCGACATAAGTTTCTAAGGTTTTTTTTAAATAATGTGGTTTTTCATACTTTACTATCCAAGTGAGCATAGAGTTAGAACATAAGAGCTCAGTGAAGAGATAAAAGTGTCTGGTTTTTAGCACAGACCAATCAGCTCCTAATTGTGAAGTTACAGGCTTGGTTTGAAAAATGACAGGTAGGAGCTGATTTGCAGGTGATAAAAACCGGACACTTTATCACTTCACCGAGCTTAATAAATCTACCCCCTGTAGGGTAGTGTCTAGATCCCTTTCAGTTTTGACAATTTTCCCATCATGCCCTGGGTCCACGTATACCTGGAAGGGGAATATAAATCTGTGGCTAGCGAAGTGAGCCACCGTGCCCGAAGCGAGCAAGCGTAGTGAGCCCGCAAGGGTACAATGCTGCCAAGATAAAACAAAATAACCTACACCTACGTGCATTACAGATAAAAAAAAAACGTTGTGAGGGCATCTTACAACTTCCGCCCTCACTGAACATCACATCCTGTAATCAAAACTGAAGGGGATCTAGTCTCTACCATCCCTGTAGGACATTAATGGGTGATAAAAGCAAAAGGGAATTTTTAAGGCCCCCATCATGCACTACAAGTCTCAGATTAACCCACATGGTACATGAAATCACCAATATTATGATTGTCATCTGATTGAATGTATGTGAAATCATAAGTCTTAGGTCCTCTGCACTTCTCAGTCTATAACTCATCTCTTGCTAAACTAATCAACTCCTTTGATTTTTAGTATTACTGATGGATGATACTTAAATCTATCTATCCTTCCCCGATTTGTTACCCTCTGTATTGGTTTGTGTCACTAAATGTGCCATTTCATCTTGGATATCATCTTGCCATCTCAAGCTCAACATTTCCAAAACAGAATACTTATATTTCCAATAGCCAAGACTAGCTACCAACCCAATATCTCCAAAACTCAACTATCCACCCTACCCTACAAGCTTGCAGCCTAGGTGTCATCCTTGACTCTGAACTGCCCTTTGTTCCACACATTCAATCTGTCTAAATCATGTTACATGCATCTAAAAAAACATATCCAAAATGCTACCATATCTTACACAAGACACTGCAAAAGCTCTTACCCAAGCACGCATTATATCCCGCATTGACTATTGCAATATTCTCCTTACCGGTCTTCCCAAGAAAATACTATCACCATTGCTATACATTTTGAATGCAGCTGCAAGAGATCACCCTTTTAGCCAGACTTGAATTCTGTTTGCTTGATATAATGTTGTGCATTTGCTGTACATACAGTAGTTTAAGCTATAGCGTCTTACAAGTTTGCCAGTGCCATGGAGAAGTTATGTAGTTACTAGGGGTGGGCACAAAGCATTTTACGTGTTTTGGTTTAGAATCTGTATATTTAAAAAAAAAAAAAAAAAAACATAAAAACAGTTAAAATAACATAATTCGTGTTTTTTTTCTTCGTACGCTATTATTACCTCAATAACATTAATTTACCATCATTTCCAGTCTATTCTGATGATGTCACACCTCACAATATTGTTTTTAGGCCAATACGTTGCACCAAGGTAGCTGGATGACTATGCAAAGTGACACAAGTGGGCGGCACAAACACCTGGCCCATCTAGGATTGGCACTGCAGTGACAGACGGGATGGCAGTTTTAAAAACTAGGCCCCAAAGAGCACATATCCTGTAATGCAAAAAAAAAGGTGCAAGAAGGAATTGTCCTTGGGCCCTCCAAGCCACCCTTTGTTTTATAGTAAACAGGACATGCACACTGTCTTTAAGAAACCAATAATTTCAGCGACAGGGTCTGCCAAACGACTGCGAGTGAAATGATTGCTTTTATTGGGCACCCACAAAAAAAAAAAGCTATTCATCTCTCCCTGTACAAACTGGCTCGACAGAGACAAGATGTCATCATCCTCCGATTCCTCACCCCTTCAGTGTGTACATCCTCATCCTCACAGATTATCAATTTGTGTCCACTGGAATCCACCATTACAGGTCCCTCTGTAGTCTCTGGAGGCAATTGCTTGTCTTCATTGAAGAATTGATTCATCATTCATTTTGATGAACATCATCTTCTCCACATTTTGTGGAAGCAACCTCCTACGCCACTTGTTGACCAGGTTCCAGGCTGCACTAAAAAACTCTTTTGGAGTACACACTGGAGGGGGCACAACTCAGGAAAAATAGAGCCAGTTTGTACAGGGGCCTACAGATTGCCTTTTTTTCAAGCCTAAACAGATACAGAATTTCCGACATTCCTACTTGGATACTATCACCAATATATTGTAATCCTCGATCATTTTTTCAATGGTGACAGCATGTATGCAGTGACAGTAGACATGTTAGCAATTGTTGGCATGTCCTTCAGTCTGGACCAGATGTCTAAACTCGCTCCTGTCTCCCCTGCATCACCGTCAGCGGGTCAGTTAGGAAATCTGTGTTGTTCCTTTGCAGCCACAGTTGTGGGAGAAAATGAATGAGGAGCGGTTGCTGTGTCACGTTCTGCTTCAGATGACAATCTCCTGACCACAGTAGCATGTCTTTGCATCTCTGCAGACTTGTGTACACCAGAAACAGAGACATTCTCATAAATCATTCTCCACTGCATTTGAGTCAGGTGCATCCCCCCTCCATTGCCTATGTTATAGGTGGCTGTGTAGGCTTGAATGACCTTTTGCTGCTCCTCCATCTTATATAGAGGGTAGATTTCCATCGCAGTGCATGCAGGAGCCCGCTCCTAGGACACGTACAGTATGTGATGCAGCCAGGAGCTAGGTGAAGGTGATGGAACTGCTCCAGTGTCCTGTCAAGGACGCCCTGGGCAAGTGAAGGGATCAGCTCTCAGAGCACCGCTGCACCAGATGTCACATTGGCCAGGTCATGAGGAGAAATTGCTCTGGTGCGATTTTGGGGATGACAATAGGTGTTTTGCCGGCATCATTGCTTGCGAGCGTGTTATAATCTGGCTTGTATTAATTAGCAGGGCATGTGCCAGCCGCAAAGGTCCGCTAATTAATATAATATATTAATTATATTTTAAAAATCTGAACACACTCATCCCTAATAGTTATATAGTTGCTAAGGCTGAATAAAGACGTGCGTCTTTATATAGGTTGTGTGTTCTGATTTAAAAGACAGATTATGATAATCGCTTGTACCCCTGGTGGTTTTTACCCAAGAGATGTTTTCCTAACCTTATTTTAAATGTATTTATCGTGTCTGCCGACAACACTTCTCCAGGAAGAGAGTTCCACAATTTAACTGCCCTGATAGTAAAAAAGATTTTCCTTCTAAGGGTACAAAATCTTCTTTCCTATAGTTTAAACACATGCCCATGTGTCCTAGAGTCCTTCCTCAAAGCAAAAAGGGTGCCAGACAGTTCATTATATTGGCCCCTGATATAAAAGCAAGTGTGACAATGCCCCTGTAACAGTGTGGTGTGATGGCGTACCTGATTCTGGACACACTGATTGGTCGCTGTAAAGTTTCAATAGCAAATGACAATAAGAAATACTCAGCAAAATTACATTCACCATAAAGCATCAAATAAAACAATAATCACTCCAGTATGCTAACCTCAAATAGACTATGGCGGTTCTAACTGACATCCGCCAGGTGACGCTTCTTATTTCTATCTATCTTCACTCTCTAATCGGCAATCAATTTCAACACTTCACAGAACTTAATGCAAATTATTAGCAACAAACAATATACACTGTCACGGATAACCAGTCACTGCTTAAAACAATGGTCCCTCGTCAACAGGTCCTCACACATATACAGTCCCTATAATAGTGTGCACACTAATCCAAAATCCACAGGGAAAACTAACAATAAACGGTCCTCATGTCAGAGGGACAGGCAGATTCCCTTTGGGGTGACCTCCTGTGTGGTATAAAAACAGATTGCAGGGCTCTCTTCTTCCCAGACACTAAGAGGTCACTCTAAGCTGAGTAAGCAGCCGGTACTGTGGCTGGGATAGTTAGGCAAGATAGTACCTGGTTAGTTGCTGGCTCCTGCCATATGGATCAATGGCTATACTGCTGTTTGGCCCCTCTGCTGGGTGCTTCAGTGTGCTCCCTCTCTCTCTTTCTCACACTTGGGACAGCACCCTTCTTCACATTTCTCTCACACATGCCTCAGTGTTCCTCCTCCTGCAGCATGCTGCTGTTATCACACTGCTGCACTCCTTCCCTCTGTCTTTAGGCAGCACACTCCTTTTCTACTACATGTATAATAATAATACATACAAACAAACATACATACATCATACATGCCTACCTGACCCTCTCCATGAGCGAGAAAATGCTCTGTTCCTGGACTTCCATGGTAATGTATGATTACCATCACCTGTGGTAGAGTTGAAGAAACTCAGGGAGCCCAAGGTGTGCTCCCAACACCCAGTGCAGTGACCTAAATCGTGCATAGGGGGCCGTACATAATTATGGACCCTCTACCAAAGGAGAAGGGCCCCATTACTCCCCTAACCCCTCTCAGCCATAAGGCCAAAGAGGGAAAAAAGGGATCGGTGGGTCCTCTTCGCCGAAGCTTAGAGCGACCCTCTTTTCTCAACCCCGGAAGGGTTAGGATGGCGGGTACTCCGCACTGAAGTTTGTAGAGACCCTCAGTAGGCTTCTCTCTGCCTTGTGGCTCAGGGTTTCCCTCGGGGGACCGCAACTCTCCCCAAAAGGATGAGAGCTTTTGTACATTGTGGAGTGGATAGCCCATAGGGGTCATACACACAGCCCAAAAAAACGTGACTAGATAATTAATAAGAAAGGTGTTTCACCACAGGTGATGGCAATCCTACATTACCAGGGAAGTCCAGGAACAGAGCATTTTCTCCCTCATGGAGAGGGTCAGGTAGGCAAGTACAACATACATACTGTACTTACATAAAATACATGCATATTTACAAGATCACTTCTCATAATAAATGAGCTCAGGTTATTGCACAAAGGTGATGCAATTAATTTTGATTATTTGGTTACAATGGAAGCTGTCAAAGGGTGGGATATATTAGGCAGCAAGTGAACAGTCAGTTCTTGAAGTTGATGTCTTAGAAGTAGGGATGTGCACCGGGCCCCAGCATTGAGTTTTGGTTTGGATCTGTATCTCCTTCATGTTTGGATTTCTGTTTGGTTTTGCCAAAACCTAATTTAATTTTTTTGTTTTGGATTTCTTTTTTATTCTTTTTCAAAAATTGTTTAAAAAAAAAAGCTAAAATCACATAATTTGGGCCTTTTTGTTCCTAAGGTGTTATTAACCTCAATAATTTCATACACACAGTGCAGGTGAGTTACAGTTGCAGGGGGGATGTTTGGGGGGTCAGTCGCACCGAACTCCATAGAGATAGTTCCTAGGATTTTATAAGGGTGGCCCCCTGTGAGATATTGATGGCGAATATGTCGCCTTAGATATGACAGGGGTGTGCTACCACGGAAAAGAAGATTAGATAATTGTAAAAGAAAGGTGTTAGTTTGTCACAGTGTGGTGCACCTTAAGAGGAATTGATACAATATATTAAAATATACCTTTTATTGGGAATGTATTAAAATTGCGAAATATTACACACTACATGAAACATAAAACATAGACAAGAGTGAAAATGTGCAAGTTAAAAGGACTCATACAAAGTCTCAATGTGTTTATTAACTCCTAAATAATTGGTTTACTCACAATATATTCTCTTATTACACGACTGATGGCTGTATGGCCATCAGTCGGGTAATAATTAAATGTCTCCGTACCGAGACTCTCCATGTGTCTCTCCTACCAATGATTTGTGTTATTTCTTTTCATGACTCTAATTTGTTAGATATCTGTTTTGTCTGTGCAACTAGTGATTCCACGTGGCAGCGCTCCCCATCATCAGGGCGGTGTGCACCCCACACTCCGGCGTGGGAGCCTGCATGGTTTATGTGATCTACTAGTCCTTTTAAGGACTCTAATGTGAACTATATATTACTTTACATGTATTCCGCGACCCCTCCCGGGGCTCACTGCGCTCGCCATGCTTCGGGCTTGTTGGCTCGCTACGCTTGCCACACTATATAAATCAAATCCACGCCAACGTGGGGGTATGAAAAGGTCGGAGGATGCGTTCCACTGCCCCTTGCGGTGCTTGCTGTGCTCGCCGTGCTTCGGGGTGGCGTGGATAGTGCTGGTGTTTTAAGAACACATTCACACTTGCAAAATCATACAGCTGACACAGTAATGACGACATGTGTTAATGAAGAACTGTCAATTTATTTAAATAATTTAAAAAGCATAAGGATAATGTTAATAAGAACAATTAATCAATTTTAAACAGTAAAACATTCATTAAGAACAATGAATCACAGTAAAACATTAATTAGTAACAAATCAGTTAATCATCCTTAGGGAGGAGGGTAAGTGCTCCCAGGATTCGACAAAATGGGTTATCACCTCTCCACATGAACTCCTGGAGATAGGAATGGAGCATGTGGCATGCTGTACCTCTTTGGCTTATTGCGCCATTTGCATGCGCCCCACATTCTCTCCACATTCTGGGTATGCACCCCTGTAGACGGATCTATAAAATTGAAACAGTGATTTACTTGGGTGTGCTGATACACCCTGCAAGTTCCAGCTGATCAGTGCTGTATGCCCTCCAGCAGTCTGTGTAAATCATGGTACCCGGCTATATATTCTCAATAATAGCCGCCATCAAAGTGCTGGCATTGCGTCTGGGCACCATGGTGAGGAAACACTGTCCCGTTTCTCTACAAATTCCCCCAAAAACCCACTGCTGTGGGAACATACGACCGACATTACTCTTCCTTCTTGCAAACCTACTCTCATCGACCTCCACAATGTGGCCTGGACCGCCGATATGGCGCTGTGGCTGCGCCATGAGGTCTATCGTACAAGCCGCCCGCATCCATCTGTTGTACAAAACAGAAGTCTTTTTAGAGATGTCCAGCTGTTGCTGACAGTGCTCAATGGAATTCAGCTCCTGGGCACATGAGTATATAAAGCGAGCCAAAGTCACAAAGGATAAGCGGCACCCTGGAAACCAATGGCCCGCTCTCTTAGGCTCACATTCAGCCAGCACGCTTTAACATGGCACTGCCACATATATTCTTTAACAGATAGGCACATTACGTGGCCATTCGCGCAATTCTGCGCCACCGGAAGGAGATCATGTCCTTGAAAAAAGGCGATAGCCTCCTCCTCCGTCTGAGGCAACGTAAATATATTCATAGATGCAGCCCTCTCATAAACTTTAGATTACTTCACCAGCAGCTCTGAGGGATGCTTCTACTCCTGTCAGAGTAAGACTGTAGAAGCCAGCTTGTCTGGCTGAAAACAGCATAAACTCACCTGGCTATTGGCAGGAATCCTTAGCTCACACACTTGATCTGGGCCCGGGGGTTCGGCTTATCTTGATTGACGGGTTGGCTGATTTGAATGACGGTTCAGGATAGGCTGGTTGAGGTCAGAGGTGGAGATTGATGGGGTGATGTTCTTGCTTCCAGAAGATTCTGTCTCTTGCTTCAGGAAACGTTGCCCTCCCGCCCGCCCCATTTATTAGTTAGAATTAGTTTTTGAGAAGTCGTTGGCATTTAGTTGTTTAGTTGTTGTCGGCTTATTTTGTCTTGGCGGAAAGAACGGTAGTTAAATTAGAGCTGTATTTACACTTAGCTGGTGGTTGATGTCGAGATGTGGGCATCACCGATCCAGGTGGGCCCGCATCTGGACCTTAACGATCATCTACTTCGGATAGCGAAAATTCTTGCGGACATTTGTAGTTGAGGGCAGGTGGCCCAATTTTTTGATGACTCGGGCAGAGTGGTGAGCTCTGCCTTAGTGATATTTGCGAGGTCAGGGGCAGAAGCAGAAGGTCAACCCCCTGACCTTAAGGGCAATTGGCCCCTTTTGAAAAGTCCGCTTCATAATTGAGCCGTTGTCTTGGACGCTGGCAGGTGGCCGGTCCTTGGCAATTAAGGGCAGGTGGCCCTTAGATCCGGAGTTTGTTATTTTTATTACTTTGTTATTTTCCAGCAATGTTATTTATCTTGCATGCCGTTCTTTGCCCGCCACCTTAGTTAGAGCAGGGACATAAATTTTAGTTAGATTCAAATAGGCCGCCCCTGCTCAAAATAAATAAGCCGTCCCCTTTAAGCCCATTCAGTTGTACGCGTCTTTATTTCTTAGATAAGTGGGGTGAGTGTGGATGAATGCCTATGTCTGTGTGGAGTTTATCACCTCAGAATGATTTCTGAGAGGATCTGACAGGGGGCGGGAATGACAGGGAGAGGGAGCGGGAAAATCGTGATGCAATGCGATTTCACTACGTTTGCGTACATAAGGAAACAAGTACCATACACTGATGTGGTCACCTATAATTAAACCAATATCATTAAAAAACTGACATTTACTGTGGCTAATGATATGACTGCATTGTATTGACAGCGGCATGCCAACATTGTGACCTATGAATTGCAGGTGACTGTGATAGCACAATAAAGATATTAGACTGACTGTTGAAGTTGCTCAGAATCTAACACCAAATCAAGCCTATGAAAAAACACCATATGTTACTCACATATTTCTCACCCCATATATTGGCCATACAGCCATCAATCGGGTAATAAATAAAGAGAATATATTGTGAGTAAACCAATTATTTAGAACTTAATAAACACATTGAGACTCTGTACGAGTCATTTTAACTTGCACATTTTCACTCTTGTCTATGTTTTGCGTTTCATGTAGTATGTCATATTTCGCAAATTTAATACATTCCCAATAAAAGGTATATTTTAATGGATCGTAACAATTCCTCTTAAGGTGCACCACACCGTGACAAACTAACCCCTTTCTTGTTACAGGTGAGTTACAGTGCAGGTTAGATACAGGGTAGGTAACAGTGCTTTTCAAATAAATTGCGGGGTATAGTATGGCTTGCATACAGTGCAGGTTGATTACAGTGTGAATTAGATACAGCATGGGATACAGTGCAGGTTACAGTGTAAGTCAGATACAGTGTGGGTTGTATACAGTGCAGCAGGGCCGGCGCTACCCACTCAGCAGCTCCTGCAAAGCAGGGAGGCGCCATGCTGAGAAGGCGCTGTCTCCCTCCCTGCTCTGCTAAAGCTGCCTCAGCCCTCACTGTCACTGCCTCCTGCACGCCGCCCGCAGCACCTGTCTGACAGCGGGCGGCAGTATGGAGAGGCTGAGCAGCTCCCTGCACCGCGCACACACTGTCCTCCTCCTGCGACCTGCCCCCTCTTCCTCACGGACACTTGCGCTGAGGCATGACGCGCTGTCTGTGAATGCCTGTATGACATGTCATGTCCGGATCTGCCCCCTACCCATTGCTCCCTGCGCCTGTCAGCTGTCAATCAAATGATGAACAGGCAGCAGCGCCGCCTCCCCTTCCTTCCCTCTTCTCAGTGTGCTGTGCCAGTGCCGCTGCCAGTCCTCAACACTCCGCCCCCTCTATCTCCTCCCCTCTTCTTCCATCTCCTCCTTCTCTCCCCTCCTTTCCCCCTCAGTCACGAGTGCTGCACATACTTTTTGTACTGCTTTTGGATCGCATCGCACACACATTGCATGCATGCCGTGCGTTGCGATCTAGCCCATAACGTATGCGATTCTCGCAGCGTGTATGGGCACCTTTAGTGCCTGCAACATTTTGCGGACACAGCACTGAGATGGTGTTTGCATTGCATACATGTACATGAACCCGAGATCCTCCATAGGATCGCATGTTGCATACACTCCCACAATCGGGCTGCAGCTTGTTGCAATGGCAATGTGAAAGGGCGCAAAATGTATGGTTTGCAGGAGGGCGCCGGACACCCTAGCACCGGCCCTGCAGTGCAGGTTACAATGCTTGTCAGATACAGTGTGTGTTGGATACAGCATGGCATACAGTGCAGCCCAAATACAGTGCAGGATACTCTTGGAGTAGGATACAGTGCGGACTGTATACAATGTGGGTTATATACAGTGCAGGTCGGATACAGTGTGGGATATGTGAGGGTTGTATACAGTGCAGGTTGAGTACAGTGAAGCTGAGTTACAGTGTAGTTTGGGTACAGGGTAGGTCAGATACAGTGTGGGATCCAGGGCCGGATTTGTCACTAGGCCCAATAGGCACGGGCCTAGGGGCGGCACCCATTATGGGCGGCAGCACATGCCTCCTGTCATGTAGCCGATTCTTTTTAAAACAGCTGCAATAAAAGAAAACTGACTGTGGGAGCCTGGAGACGCGCAACGACTTGAGCTGGGACCTGCCTAACACCTGCAGGAGGGGCGCAAAACCTGGTGCCGGGACCTGCCTGCCACCTACCACAGAAGGTCCTGAGCCGCGCATCACCAGGACCCGCCTGTCACTTCCCACAAGAGCTCAGAGCCAGGACCTGCCTTACACCTCCTGCAGGAGCACTGAGCTGCGCAGCCGCATCGTCAGGACCCGCCTGTCACCTCCAATGGGAGCTCAGAGCCGGGACCAGCCTGCCACTTCCCGCAGGAGCACTGAGCCGTGCACTGCTGGGAGCCGGGACCTGCCTGCCTTTAGATGAATAAGTATGAACAGGACAAGAGTGAGGAGGACAGGCAGAGCCAGCACGTATGTATACACTGCCCCCTCTCTCTCACTGACTGTCCCCTAACTCCCTCTCTCTCCCCCCTTCTTTCACTCCCCCTCTCTCCCTCTGTCAATCCCTCTCTAATGGGAAGGGGGGGCGGCAAAAAAAAGTGTGCCTAGGGGCGGCCATAACCCTAAATCCGGCCCTGGTGGGATCCAGGAGGGTTATTCAGACCTGGTCGTACAGTGCAGGCCATCTTGCGATAAAATTTAGCATCTTTTTTAATCACTGTCCATGCGCAAGTTGATTGACAGGAAGTCGGCTTTTGTGGGTGTTACTCGGCCATTTACTGGGAGTGTCAGGGAAAACATAGGCGTGCTCAATTGTTTTCAGATAGGGTGTGTGGCATCAGCTCTTTCCTGAACAGCCTGTTTCTATCACACTGACCGAGTAGGTCCTGACTCCTGGGCTACGCACAGACTGCACACAAAATTATTTGATGGTGAGAGGTTGTGAATGAATTCACAGCTAATCTCAGGGTTGCATATTTTTGCAAGCCATTCACACGGGGTGGGATTCCACTCTGTCAGGCTGGTGGCTATCTGATCCCAGGGCTCTGCAATTTAGCAGAGAAGCAATCAGGTCTGAATAACCCCCACTTACTGTGCTTGTGTTTTGGCAATGTCAGCGGTGTGCCTACTGCAGGGGGGAGAGTGATGAAGGTGTGATGCCATTGGTGTCAGCAGCACAGGGGTGCCAACCATGTTAACAGTGCCAGATTGCTGGCAGTGTCCTCCATGAAGAGGGCAGCAGTGCGGGGTACCATCAGTGTCTTTCACTCAAGGTTGCTGGGAGTGTCAGCAGTGTGGAGGTGCCACTAGTGTCCTCACTGTAGAGGTGCCCTCAGTGCAGGGGTGTCAATGTGCAAGCAGTGTTCTCAATGCAGGGATACAGGCAGTGTTGGCATAGTGGGGTGCCAGCAGTGTTATCAGAGTGGGAGCCATTGGTGTCAGCAGTGCAAAGGTTTGTGGATGCTATCCTCAGTGTGGGGGTGTAAGCAGCATGGAGAGGGTTTCAGCAGCATCGACAGTGAGGGTGTCAACAGTGCTGCAGAGAGATGGGAGCAGGTAATTTTTACCCTGGCCTGTTGATGGGACCAGAGGACGGATACCTACGTGTCAAGGTACGTGAGTATCAGTATGTATGTGATGTATGTAATAAAGTTATACATTACTGGTGTGTGTGTGTGTTGTGGAAATACCGGGGACAGACCCTGGCTTCAGCCTGGGCAGCTAAATTCTGGAGGGGGACCCCTTTATTGAAGGGGTCCCCACTTCCCCAGGATCCCGGCCCAGGCTGACAAGTCAGGAGGTTAAGCTTTGGCCGGGGGGACTTGTATAAAAAGTCTCCCCTCGACTGTGGCATTACCCTGCTGCCTGGATCTTGAAATACAGGGACCCCTACTTGTTTTGTCCCCTGTATTTTGGGAATCAGGACCAGCCCTTGAGCCTGGTGCTGGTTTTAGAAAACCTGGGGATCCCCTATGTTTTTGCTCCCTTGAATTTCTAAAACCAGGACCGCTTCTTTGAGCCTGGGGCTGGTTATGCTCAGAACGGACCCCACACCATCTTCTTTTTTAGCAAAAAATGCACATTACCATGTCTCCAAAATTGCACATGTCCGCACACTGTCATGACTAAAATTCGCACCATATCGCACTTTTCACCGGGAAATTTACATCCCATTAGATAGTCGTTTTTTTTTTTAAATCCTGATTTCGGAAAATGCAATAATGTGCGATTTCAGAACCTTACTAAAAATTGGATCCCATTAAATGTCACCTGACAAGTTATATTGCATTGCCATTGTCTAGGTATTATGGCTTTATTTGGTCACTGAGCTTTTTGGTGGGTACAGGTTCATTTCACCCTCATATTAATCATAGTATATAATTTTAAATTATTTCCGTGTAAACTGGAAAGATCCATAATCCAGGTATAAGTTCCATTACAAATGAGAACGATTTTTGTCATCAAGATCTGCAGTATACAATAAATACTAAGGTGTATAGGTGAACTAGATAAACACCCGTCAAAATTACGTGTTAGACCCTGGCTACTCCTACCTCCAATCACTGTCTTCACACCTCCCTCTCTCCATAACCAGCAACTTTGAAAAAGATCATTTTGCTTTCACTTTGGCCTTTATTCAGAACTGGTTGCAGGACAATTTGTTTGGAAAATGGGCAAAACCATGTGCACTGCAGGTGGGGCAGATGTAACATGTGCAGAGAGAGTTACGCCCTGTACACACACATCGATTTGCTTTTGATTTGATGTTAGATTCGATTTTCTATTAGATCTGGCATTAGATCTTTCCATTCGATTTGGCATTAGATCTGTACTTTTGCATTAGATATCAAATTCGATATCGAATTCGATATACATTCATGGTACATTGTACACATTCAATTTACTAGATCGAATTCTATATTTCCACAGTAGATTTTTCTGTTCGATTTTGTGAAAACGGGAGTGCGCATCGAATCGAATGTAGATCGAAAGTGACACAAAATCCATTCGATTTAGTTTAGGATTCGATTCGATTTTGCTTCTATAAGCAAAATCAAATCGAAAATCGGGAAAAATCGATGCATGTGTACAGGGCTTAAGATTTGTGTGAGTTATTTTGTTTCTGTGCAGGGTAAATACTGACTGCATTATTTTTACACTGCAATTTTGATTTCAGTTTCAACACACCCCACCCAAATTTAACTCTCTCTGCACATGTTACATCTGCCTCATCTGCAGTGCACATGGTTTTGCCCATTTTCCAAACAAATTTGGTTACTTATGTAGTATCTGGGCTGCCGATTTTTTGATTGTATGCCTTAACTTAAGGCATACAATCAGATGCGATGCGATGCGATATCGCATCGCAGCGCATACGACCATATCGCATGCGATGCAATGCGATGACCCGATTTTTCCATAGGATTCAATGTTAAAATGGACTGAGTCCATTTTAATATGGAATTCAATGGGAAAAAGGGGTCCTTTTCATACCCCTACTATCCAAGTGGGCATGGAGTTGGATATAAACCTGTGGCGAGCGTAGCGAGCCACCGAGCCCGAAGCGTGGCGAGCGAAGTGAGCCCCGCTAGGGGACGGTATTCTGTGTCCGCTCGCCACGCTTCGGGCTCGGTGGCTCGCTACGCTCGCCACAGGTTTATGTCCAACTCCATGCCCACTTGGATAGTAGGAGTATGAAAAGGACCCCTTTTCCCATTGAATTCCATGTTAAAATGGACTCAGTCCATTTTAACATTGAATCCTATGAAAAAATCGGGTCCATCGCATCGCATCGCATGCGATATGGTCGGATGTGATGCGATGCGATGGACCCGATTTCAAAATCGGCAGCCCAGTTAGTACATAAGTACCCAAATTTGTACTACAATCAGATCTGAATAAGGGCCTTTGTGTTGAGTAATGTGGTCTATCCAGCGGCCTCTCTTGGTCAGTGGTGGTACTTCACCTAAGGGGTGTACTTTATATATGTTACAAAAAAAGAGAGAAAAATATTTACAGCTAATCTATATTATTTTGCTTACTAAATATAAAATATTTATATATGATAACATTTAATACAGGACAATTCACCTTTATATGATTTGAAAGCCATACAAGTGGAGACTGTATAAACCAGCTTGTGTGTGTCTTCTTTTGACTCCCAGTGAAAGAAGAAGTCAGCAGAAGCAGATGGGATATCAGCTGCTCTGCAATCAGCCTGTTTACCGACGCAAGGAGCAACAGATGGCAGAGTATGCTACTTTATTCAAACAAGCATGATTTTTAAGGTAAAAATAGTTAATTTGTTGAAAATAATTGAGTAGTTTAACACATCTATAATTTTGAGTATGCACTGATAGACAAAGATCTATAGTGCTTACTACAGTACAAGGATTGCAAACCTTCCAGGTGTGTGTATTTCTGTATTTTCTGTAAAAATACTTTGCTACTAGCTTCTCAGAAAAGAGAACGTATTAAACATTACAATTATGAAACTAAGCAAACACATTGTATATTATATATGCATATTCTTATCCAGAAAAGCAGGTGATTAATCTATGAATCAACAACAACAAATATTAGTAGTATTTTACTGTGGGCATTATGTGTAATTGGCACCACTACTGATGGAGTTATGTATAAGGGACACTACTGTGCACAGGGGTACATGTGGGCATTATACAGAGGTGCACCAGTATATACTGCTGGAATGTTGGGGAAGCTTTTGGCTTATTATTTTTTGGGATGCCACAACCTTCACCTAGATATAGCACTAGGGACCCCCAATATACAGAGAAGCCTTGAAGACGGCTTGGGGCTTATTCATACATTAGAGCCAATATATGAAACCAATATCTCTGAATTCTATTATCATGAAGTAAATATATATATATATATATATATATATATACAGTGGCGGATTCAGGGGGGGGGGCACCCGGGCACGTGCCCCCCCTGTCATTTCATTTTGTAGCTGAGGACCAGGGCATTCCAACGAGTCCAGCCCCGTGTCTCTAGCCCCCCAGTAACCAGAGATATTGCCTGGCAAAGCTGTAACGTTTTTTCCCCATAGGACAATATGGGACCCGTCAATTCCGACCCCCCACCCGGTTCCGACGGCTGCCAGTTCCCCCCCGGCATCACAGAAGCTTGTGGTTGAACTCATTCAATTCCAAAACGCTGGACCTTCAATATGATACCAGGCTGGTGCATATCGGTCAATCGGTTCCAGAAATATTACGTGTAAACTATTTTTTTTATTTTTTAAATGTAATTTCATGGCTGTTCATGTTCTTTGAGGGCAGATTACTCTGGAACCAAACGTTCCAGTTTCACTGGACCAAAATCATTCAAAGCCCACTCAAAAGTTCTTCAATATGATACTTGTCTCATGTAAATGGACCAGTTGGTTCCAAAGATATAGCCGGTTAAATAAGATAACTGGTTAAAGGAGGGGAGGGGTGGTTTTCTCTCCCCCTCACACCAGAAAATGCAGGGATTAGGCTGGTGTAAAAGGGGCCAACCTGGGAATGCATTTTCTGGTGTGAAAGGGGTATTATTTAAAATAGCCAGGACCTGTAGTGCTCTGAATACAGCCAGGCTCTGCTACTGTCAGTGGCTATCACTTCTGCCTGGCGGCTGTCCCCCATTTACCGCAAGCATGTATTCCCCTTGGCAATGAGCATGTAATCCCACATGGCAATGAGCATGGAACCTCTGGCAATGAGCATGGAACCCTTGGCAATGAGCATGTAGAGAAGCAGCACTTATGTAGCATAATTTTTAATAGGCATTATGGTGTTTGACATAATACATAATGGACATAATGGCGTGTAAATTAACGTGTAATGGACATTATGGTGTAAATGTTTAATGTGAGCCTTTGGTGGACAATGTCCCTGTTTATGAAGTGTATTGTGAATTTTGGCTTAATCTGTGTGGCATTATGTGAATTCTGGCTCAATCCGTGTGGCATTATGTGAATTTCGCATGCGTGAAATCTGAGGTATTTAGATGACCCGCTAAGCTTTGTGGTCAATCAGAATGACCTCCAATGTGTGTGAAGGGAACAGGCTACATGGGGCCCATTTATGACAGATCATATGTGGAATGCGATCTGGGTGGGACCATACTGCCCAGGATCACATGAGATTAAAGAGGTTTAATGGACACAATCCCCCCTCTCCCTCCAGGTGCACATACCGCTGGCCATCACAATGCAGCTGCTCTTGGCACCGGATCTGTAGCTTTGGGGGACACAGCAGATACCAGCAGCTCAGCTCGGCGATACTGCAAGTAGTGGCATCTGCTGCTTCTTGCCAGCAGGTTGAAAAAACTGTTGCCGCTTTTCCTGCTGCGTGTGTGAGCTTGGGATCCTTATACTCCAGAGGCGGCGCTTCAAATGGGGATGATCGTGCCAGCCACAGATCTTGGAGAGAGGAGCCGTGGGCTGGCCACCCCTGCTGTATGGCATAGGGGTCTGGGCAGCGCAAGGGGGCAGAGGGTCCCTGTGACGGATGGGCAGACAGCAGTGGGGTCCTTGCGGAGGATGGGAGCTATTACCTAGTTCCCATCCTCCGCAGGGACCCTGCCGCTATCTGCCCATCCGTGGCCATGACCCCTTACTCCCATGGGCGCAACGCATATCCACTATCCCACGCTTCTGTCCACACTGCTGCAGGCGAACGGGGCGGCAAATAATCGATTTGAATTTTGGCTCATTCTGTGTAGCTTAATGTGTAAGGGGCAAGTATAAGGGGTCTACTATTGTGTTGCATAAAGGGTATATGGTGTGGTACACACCCCTATATCCTTTAATGGCCACACCTCTTTTCTGTAGCTCGCCACTCCAGGGGGGCCCCGTGACGCTGTTGTACCGGGGCCCAGGATTTCTCTTGGCAGCCCCATATGTAAATAGTCCCAAATTGCTTAATCTCTCCCCGTAGCTTAAATTCTCCATTCCCCTAATAAGCTTTGTTGCTCGCCTTTGGACTTTTTCTAATTCTATGATGTCCTTTTTATAGTGTGGGGCCCAGAACTGTACTCCGTACTCGAGGTGAGCCCAGGATTTCTCTTGGCAGCCCTGCTTACAGACTAAAATCCCCTAGGGGAGGTGAAGTCTGTTACAAGAGTCCAGCGGTGCTGGACACTTCCAAGTGATCCCAGGAAGAAGGGGAGGCACTGGAAGGAAGGAGAAGGCACCAGTGGGAGCGGCTGAAGGGGGTAAGGCGCCGAAAGGCTGATCTTCCCTGCTGATGCAGAGACTTGGTCTTTTCCTGCTCTGTGTGATAGCGCCCTTTTCTCTCCAAGCTGCGGATCTGAAGCAGGGTTTCTGAGACACAGCACAGAGGAAAAGTTTCTCCTTGGACATCGCTTTCCCTCGCTGATCGCAGAGGTTCTCTTTTGGTGTTTTTTTGCAGACAGATAAGTACACTGTTACACAATTCTGTACATTTGAAATTGTGCACTGTGCTTTAGTCCTGACTGAAGGGTGTACTGCTTCTGCCTTAGGGAAGCAGTACGTTCTCTCTCACTCTGTTTACTACCACATCCTCGCAAATCTACTACAGACGCTGTCTGTCCTCCCAAATCCCTCTGTCTGCTTTCACTAACCTACCCTCTCACCTTCGGTTCCTCATGGCTGTTAATCTCTCAACTTCACTTTCTCCAACTGCTCCTCCCCCCTCCCATCCCATACCTATCCTGACCACTCGCCCCCGCACCCCCACCCTCCCAACGACCCCCCCTCGCTTCTGCAATCCCAAAAACCTTATCCACATAAATACACAACCCACCCCCCCTCTTTCCTGTGCACTATGGAACGCCAGATCCATCTGCAACAAACTCCCTGCCATCCATGACCTATTCATCTCTAGAGCATTCCACCTCCTTGCTATCACCGAGACCTGGCTCTCCACCTCTGATTCTGTCTCTCCGGCTGCTCTCTCCCACGGTGGCTTCTCTTTCTCTCACACTCCCAGGCCGGACGGTCGCCAAGGTGGCGGCGTAGGTTTTCTCCTCTCAGCCTCATGCACCCACAGTGTCATTCACCCTGAACCCTCTCTCCTTTTCTCCTCCTTTGAGTCTCACTCTATCCGTCTATACTACCCCTACCACCTCCGTGTTGCTGCAATCTACCGCCCCCCTGGCCCTATCTCCCAATTTCTTGACAACTTCGCCGCCTGGCTCCCACACTTCCTCTCCTCTGACCTGCCATCTGTCATTCTTGGTGACTTTAACATCCCCTTGGATAACCCCGCTGATCCTGGCACCTCCAAACTCCTCTCTCTCTGCTCCTCTCTTGGCCTATCTCAGTGGACTACCTCTCCCACCCACATCCAAGGACACTCCCTCGATCTCGTCTTCTCTCGCTCTTGTTCCCTTACTGACTACACTATCTCGGCTTTTCCTCTTTCTGACCATCACCTCATCTCCTTCTCCCTCACTGCTTCCCCCTCTCCCACTCCCCCTCCCAAGCGCATTGTCTCACGGCATAACATCAACACACTTGATCTTGCTGCCTTCTCAAACACGCTGTGTCCTCTTCTCGCCCCAATCACCGCCATGTCCTGCCCGAACCTCGCCGCCTCCCTCTATAATGACACCCTATCTTCGGCATTGGACTCTGCCTGCCCTCCATCCTCTATCCCCCTTCGATGCTCCAACCCCCAACCGTGGCACTCGCCTATCACCCGATTCCTTAAAAAGTGCTCTCGCACTGCTGAGCGCTTCTGGAAGAAATCACGCTCCCTCGCGGATTATCTCCATTTCAAATTCATTCTTTCCTCCTTCAGCTCTGCCCTTGCTCTGGCCAAGGAATCCTACTTTAAATCCCTCATCCTTTCCCAATCATCCAATCCCCGCAGGCTCTTCGCCACCTTCAACTCCTTGCTCTCCCCCCCTCCTCCAGCTCTTCCGTCCTCCATCGTAGCCGCTGATTTTGCTACCTACTTTTCAACCAAAATCTCCTCTATCAGGACTGCCATCACTGCTGCCATGACCTCACCCTCTCCCTCCTCCCCTCCTACATCCCCACTCCCCTCCTTCCAACCCCTGTCCTCATTTTACCCCACCACTGCTGCTGAAGTCCACTCTATCCTTCAATCCGCTTCTCCCTCCACCTGCCCGCTCGATCCTATCCCCTCCAATATTATCCGTCGTCTCAGTCCGTCAGTCTGCTCTCACCTGGCTCACCTCTTTAATCTTTCCCTATCCTCTGGGATCTTCCCTTCCTCCTTCAAACACGCTCTTGTCTCCCCAATTCTCAAAAAAACAAATCTGGACCCCAACTCTCCATCCAACTACAGGCCCATCTCCCTCCTCCCTTTTGCCTCCAAGCTCCTAGAACGTCTGACCTATAATCGTCTACTAAGCCACCTTACTGCTAACTCCATTCTCGACCCCCTCCAATCCGGGTTCCGCCCTTTACATTCCACTGAAACTGCCCTGACCAAAGTCACTAACGATCTAATATCGGCTAAATCCAAAGGCCTCTTCTCTATCCTCATCCAGCTTGATCTGTCGGCGGCCTTTGACACTGTTGACCACCCTCTCCTGCTCAACACCCTCCGCTCCTTTGGCATCACTGGCACGGTATTCTCCTGGTTCACCTCATACCTCTCCGATCGCTCCTTCTCCGTCTCCACTCCGAGCTCCTCCTCTCCTACTACCCCGCAGCCAGTCGGTGTTCCCCAAGGGTCTGTCCTTGGCCCTCTCCTCTTCTCTCTCTACACCACCTCTCTGGGCACCCTCATCAGCTCCTATGGTTTTCATTACCACCTTTATGCTGATGATACCCTAATCTATCTCTCTTCCCCAGACCTATCCCCATCACTCCTGTCCAAGGTCTCCGAATGCCTCACGGCCATCTCAGCCTGGATGACTCAACCCTTCCTGAAGCTAAACATGGCTAAAACTGAACTTCTAATCTTCCATCCCCCGAACATCCCATCTTCTCCCACTATCTCCATCAGTATTGGTGAAACCGAGATCACCTCCACCGACCAAACACGCTGCCTCGGTGTTATCATTGACTCCTCCCTCTCTTTCACCCCCCACATTCATGCTCTCTCACAGTCTTGCCGCTTTCACCTACGCAACATCTCACGCATCAGACCATTCCTCTCCACTGACGCGACCAAAATTCTCATTCACTCCGTTGTCATCTCCCGCCTTGACTACTGCAACATCCTTCTCTCTGGGCTACCTCTCACCCGCCTCGCACCTCTCCAATCCATTCTTAACGCTGCTGCTAGGCTCATCTTCCTCTCCCGCCGCTCTACCTCCGCCTCCCCCCTCTGTCTATCTCTTCACTGGCTCCCCATTCCTTTCCGAGTTCTCTTTAAACTCCTCACCACCACCTACAAGGCTCTCTCCTCCTCCACCGCTCCTTACCTCTCTTCACTGATCTCTATCCACACTCCCTCCCGTCCTCTTCGCTCCATCACTGACCGCCGACTGACCTCTCACCTAATCACCTCCTCCCACTCCCGTGTCCAAGACTTCTCTCGCGCTGCCCCCCTGCACTGGAACAACCTCCCGCCACCCATCAGGATTTCTGATTCCCTTACCTCCTTCAAGCGCTCCCTTAAAACCCACTTTTTTCGACTTGCCTATCCCTCCTCCTAACCTCTTTTGATCCTCCTATCCTGCCTCCATTCCCCTCCGTTCCTACTTATCCTGTTGTTTTTCGTTCGTCCACCCACCTATTTTTAGTATGTTAACTCTTATGAGTAGGGCCCTCCTTCCTCACGTACTCACCCTACCTCTTTACCTCACCTGTGCTCCTGTCCTGTTCTTCCCTTCCTCTACTTCATCTTCAGTCTCCTCGACAATTTTGACACCTACTTCTGAACTGATGCTGATTTTAGTTCTACCAGCTATACCCCTATTTATACTGTATTTTTCAACACACCCTGTACGTTACCTCGTAATTTTTTTGTTTGCTATGTACGGCGCTGCGGACACTTTGCGGCGCCTTATAAATAAACGTACTACTACTACTACTACTTAGGGAAGAGAGCGCCTGTCATGTTAGAACTTGGGAAAGTCTCCTGGCTGTCTTTCTACCTCCCACTGGGCTCCATTACCCTGTCTCAGGGGGACCCAACTTTGGTGCAGTTTATGCTACGCTCGCCACGCTATCTAAAATCAACTCCGTGCCAACATGGATAGTGGGGGTATGAACTATCCATGTTGGCATGGAGTTAAGTTAGTTTATTTTAGATAGTTTGCCGAGCGTAGAAACCGGAAGTTGCACGGCGCCATGCTGGCGCCGTGAAACTACACAAGTACCAAATCCGGCCAAGAAATTGACTATGTCCAGGAGATATGCAAATTTGTATCCTATGCCGGAGAGCCATGTAAAATTATGGGAAAATGTAAGTAGATGCTCCCGTGGCTAGGTTATCAAAAGCCACTGTACTTCCTGTACAGGGTGGAGCGGCTTTTAAGGATCCTGTTGATAAAAAAGTGGAAACATGCCTTAAGGCGATCTTTGAAGGTGTGGACTTCACCCTTCGTCCCATAATTGCGTCGGCTTGGGTTTCCAAGGCAAAGATTAAGTGGGCTGAGGTCTTGGTGAGTCAGCTTCAGCCGGAATCTGAGGCTTTTCTTTTGGCAGAAAAGCTTAGATGTGCAGCAGAATATATTTGTGAGGCTGGTGAGGAAGGCGCCAAGATGGCGTCAAAATTGTCTGCTATGTCTGTATCAGCGAGACGTGCTCTTTGGCTTAAGTCTTGGGAGGCAGACAGCGAATTAAAGAAGTCACTTGAGGCTTTGGCCTTTAAGGGTGAACTCCTGTTTGGCCCAGAGCTTGAGGATATTATAAAGCAAGCCACAGGGGGCAAACGTACCTTTCTTCCCACTACGTCAAAGTCTGCCAGTTCAAAATTTGGAGTTTTTAAACCATCTTTTCGTTCTTCCTTTCGGGGTGGAGCTTCCAGCAGAGGACAGGCAGGTAGAGGAAGGTTCCCAGCCAGTAAGGGGAAGGGACCCAGATCATGTTTCGGGCCTTCTCAAAGAAAAATGTGTCCAAAGAAGAGGATAAATCCTCTGCATGACGGGGCGGAGACTCCCTGTTCTGGGTTCAGAGTGGGGGGTCGCCTCCTGCAGTTTCGGGACAAAGGAAAAGTTCCACCATGGATCCTTGGGTCTATTCTATTGTCTCCCAGGGCTACAGGATAAATCTAACGGGTGACCCCCCAGGGAGATTTATTCCTACTCCTTTGCCGCGGGAAGCGCAAGTTGGCACTGTTGGCAGCGGCAACGTCTCTCAGACAAGGTTGTGGTGGTCTCGGGACCTCAGGAGGAGAGGAAAAGAGGGTTTTATTCAACTATTTTCCTAGTACCCAAGCCAGACAGGTCTTTCCCACCCATTCTGAATTTCAAATCTTTAAATCTGCATCTATGGGTGGATGATTTTCACATGGAATCCCTTTTGTTAAGCATAGAGCCAGGGGAGTTTCTAGCATCAGTGGACATCCAAGATGCTTATCTGCATGTACCTTTTTGCAAGGAACATCAGTCCTTTCCAACTACACTTTGCAATAGGACAGTTACATCTGCAGTTCCAGGCCCTGCCATTCGGGCTGGCCACGGCCCCAAGGGTCTTTACCAGGATAATGGTGGTAATGGCAGCAGCTCTCAGGTTGAAAGGCATTGTAATTATACCTTACCTGGATGACCTCCTGTTCAAGGCGAAGTCAGAGGAGAAGCTCCTGGAATATCTGAAGATTGTGAATCAGTTTTTGCAAGATCAGGGTTGGGTGTTAAATCTACCCAAGTATCATTTGATACCAACACAGAGACTTCAGTTCTGGGGGTGATCCTGGATACTCAGCTGCACAGGGTATTTCGGTACTTGTGTATTATAGCGGCGCCCCCAATGTTGGTCGTGCAATGTTTTTATCGCATCGCATCGTATGCCATACAACCGATGGCATACGATGCGATGCGACGCGATTTTACAAGACTATTCGATAAAAAATTGTACAAGCATCCTAATGGGTGATTTTAAGCACCCTAATGGGTGCTTACAATGTAAAATGCACCCCGACGCCACCCCCCACTATAAATGTGAACCCGAAGCTTGGCAAGCTTGGCGAGGGGCGGTGGTACGCGTCCTACGACCTTTTCATACCCCCACTATCCACGTTGGCGTGGAGTTCACTTTATATAGTGTGGCGAGCGCAGCGAGCCACCGAGCCCGAAGCGTGGAGAGCGCAGCGAGCCCCGCGAGGGGATACGTATACCTGTGAAGTTATACGCGTACGCTCGCCACGCTTCGGGCTCGGTGGCTCGCTGCGCTCGCCACACTATATAAAATCAACTCCACGCCGATGTGGATAGTGGGGGTATGAAAAGGTCGTAGGATGCGTACCGCCTGGTGCTACAGATCCTGCGTTCTCAAAGCCCGACAGTTTGACAGGGAGTACAGCTACTGGGCAAGATGGTGGCAACTTTCGAGATGCTACAATTTGCGAGGTTTCATTTGAGGATTTTCCAGTGGAATATTGTAGCGTGTTGGTCAGGGAACGCGAAGATCATGAAACAGGAAAAGTTGTTGCTGTTTTCAGGAGACAAGGGAGTTTCTAGTGTGGTGGATGAACCTTTAGACTTTACAGCTGGGGCGCTCCCTCCGCTCTTGGGATTGGCTGGTTATTATGACCGATGCCAGTCTCAGGGGCTGGGGGGCAGTAGCCCTTCATCTAATTTTGCAGGGTCGATGGTCCAAGGAGGAATCCAGGCTGCCGATCAACATATTGGAACTCCGAGCGGTTTTGAACACTCTTCTGCAGGCGGAGGATCTTCTGAGAGGATTTCCTGTGCGTGTCCAGTCGGACAATGCCACGGCTGTGGCTTACTTGAATTATCAGGGCGGGACTCTCAGCAAGATGGTTATGCAGGAAGTCTCGTGGATTTTCAGGTGGCAGAAGTGAACTTCCCTGCCCTGCCGCTAGTGTTCATTCCTGGGATCCAGGATTACTAACTCAGTATTAACCGCTCCCTTGCATGCACCTGAATAGTATTACTGAACTAATTTGAGCATCTACCATTATCTGTATGTATATTGTTAGAGGCAGAGAGGAGCTTGTATTAGGTGGAGATGCAGGACCTGATATGCCACATGGAGTAGTCTGGGGTTGCTCCAAGGTAGGTAGCTCTTAGTTCAGATATATCAAGTAAGGAGCCATTATCATGTGGCTCCTTGCTGGTTAATTGTAGACCCAATTTAGGGTAACAGTGGTGTGGGGTGCGGTGCCCCTGACCTGGTTTGGCTGGGTGGCTTTAGTGCAGCACGTCCTTACATTCTCTTAACACTTTTCCCTCACTAACACTATCTTTCTCTTATTTTAATTGCATTCCATTTTTTTATTTTATCTCTCTCTCTTTATATATAGCTTCGGCTTCCTATCACTAATTATTAACACAATAGTATTTCACTGGCATGCCGCACTGGGCTTTCTAGTTTATGATAGTTTTTGGGGTGCCACACCCTGCACCTAGATATAGCGCTAGGGACCCCCAATATACAGAGAAGCCTTGACATGGCTTGGGGGAATAGCATACACCTGCGCAGGTATATGTAACCAATATCTCTGAATTATATTATCATGTAGTGTTCAAGATTGGTTACTAATACTATTCAGTGTGCTGGGGGAACCAATGTCTTGTTACTTACTCAGTATTAACCCCTCCCTTGCATGCACCTGAATAATATTAATGAACTAATTTAAACAGCTACCACTATCTGTATGTATATTGTTAGAGGCAGAGAGGAGCTTGTATTAGGCGGAGATGCAGGTCCTGATATGCCACATGGAGTAGTCTGGGGTTGCTCCAAGGTAGGTAGTGTCACGCTCTTTGAAGCACCAGCTGCAGTGTAACGTAGGCTTGGTGCTTTAACATATGGGGGTTGCATCCACGACAGAGTAGAGTGAAACAAGTGATGTAAAATGAAATAGATTTAATAAAGGTATTGCAAGACAATGATACTGATGGCATGAAATATATATGGCAGATATGAAAGTATAAAGTCAATAGTCCAATATTTTATTGCAGATGTTGATGCTTGGTCTTCAAAGAATATTGCAATATTGTTTGAAGAATTGTAATAAATAAAGAATCGGTTTTGAAGAATGAAGGATTGGTTGAAGATTGGATGATTGTTACATAGTTACATAGTTACATAGTAGGTAAGGCTGAAAAAAGACTTGCGTCCTTCTAGTTCAACCTGGTATAGATATCCATTGCTGATTTGGTAGGTTCTGGTATTTTACAGACAAATTATATTTCTTATTTGTACCCATGGATGTTTTTCTCCAGTAAATGTTTGTCCAACTTTGCCTTGAACGCATTTAATGAGCCAGCCGTTACCACCTCTCTGGGAAGAGAGTTCCAGAGTTTGACTGTTCTGACCGTAAAGAAATTCTTTCTACTAGCTGAATGAAATCTTTTTTCTTCTAATCTATACTCCTATGTCCTAGATTCCTTTCTAGTAGAAAATAGGGTGTGTGACAGTTCCTTATATTGGCCCTTGATATACTTGTACATGTTGAGCATGTCCCCCCTTAAACGTCTCTTTTCTAATGTAAATAGTCCCAAATTGCTTAATCTCTCCCCGTAGCTTAAATTCTCCATTCCCCTAATAAGCTTGGTTGCTCGCCTTTGGACTTTTTCTAATTCTATGATGTCCGTTTTATAGTGTGGGGCCCAGAACTGTACTCCGTACTCGAGGTGAGATCTCACCAATGCTTTATACAGTGGCATAATTACCCTTGAGTCCCTAGTTTCCATTCCCCTCTTAATACATGCCAGAATTTTGTTGGCCTTTTTTGTAGCTACATTACAATGGGCACTACATCCCAGTTTGCTGTCTATTTGGACTCCTAGATCCTTTTCAAGTATGGAATTACCCAGTTCCTCTCCGCTAAGGTTATAACTAGCACACTGGTTGTGTCTCCCAAGGTGCATAACCTTACATTTATCTACATTGAACCTCATCTTCCATTTTTTTGCCCACTCATCTAGAATTGCAAGATCATTTTGAAGCATGGTGTATTGAAGATTGGATGATTGTAGTGAAGATTAAGTGATTGGATGAGAATTGGATGATTGAATGAAGATTGGATGATTGGATGAAGATGGGATGGTTGGATAAAGAATTGGATGATTGGATGAGGATTGGATGATTGGATGATTGGATAAAGAATTGGATGGTTGGATGAGGATTGGATGATTGGATGATTGGATGAGGATTGGATGATTGGATAAAGAATTGGATGATTGGATGAGGATTGGATGATTGGATGATTGGATGATGATTGGATGAGGATTGGATGAATTGGATGAGGATGAAGAAATAAATGAAGAAGACTTGTCCTTGCTGAGTATGGTCGTGGCTGCAGACAGAGGTGACTGTGGAAGTAACCGTCAGGAATAAAGACAAGGCGAGACCCCTTGGAAAGGCTAACCTTGGCAGGTCCGCTTTGGCGGTAGTGAGTCCCTTTGCACTTGAAGCAGTAGACGACCAGCAGGAGATCTTCAGTGGAGATGCTCAGGATGGTAGCGGAAAGCTACAGAGCCAGGTGGGAGCAATGATGCTGAGGGATTGACATCATTGTACTGACTGCCAGACTAGCCTGGTCAGTCAGTACTTAACAGGTGGACTGGGCGGTGATTGGTCAGGCAATCTGACAGGGGAGGTGGAGCCGCACAGGAGAGGCTGAGGAAACCAACAAGATGGCGCCCGCCAGTGAGGGCGACAGATTTCAGCAGGACTGGATGTACGCAGCTGTGCAACGCCGGCATTCAGTCAGAGAGCAAACCAGGCACAAACACACATAGCGGCACGCCACTCATACCCTGCATAGAAGCGGAGCACACAGCAACAGTGTCACCACGTGATGACAATGCGACCACATGTACCCCACCGCAGCCAGGGACACAAGCGGAGGTGAGCGCCATGGTTTTATGAGTGCGGCTAGAGAGCCTAAGGCTGAGTACAGCACAGGGGTTTTGGGTAAACGCCATGGTGCATGTGACAGGTAGCTCTTAGTTCAGATATATCAAGTAAGGAGCCATTATCATGTGGCTCCTTGCTGGTTAATTGTAGACCCAATTTAGGGTAACAGTGGTGTGGGGTGCGGTGCCCCTGGACTGGTTGGGCTTGGTGGCTTTAGTGCAGCATTACATTCTATTAACACTTTTCCCTCACTAACACTACCTTTCTCTTATTTTAATTGCATTCCATTTTTTATTTTATCTCTCCCTCTTTATACATAGCTTCGGCTTCCTATCACTAATTATTAACACTATAGTATTTCACTGGCATGCCGCACTGGGCTTCCTAACTTATGATAGTTTTTGGGGTGCCACACCCTGCACCTAGATATAGCGCTAGGGACCCCCAATATACAGAGAAGCCTTGACGTGGCTTGGGGGCATAGCATACACCTGCGCAGGTATGTGTAACCAATATCTTTGAATTCTATTATCATGTAGTGTTGAAGATTGGTTACTAATACTATTCAGTTTGCTGGGGAACCAACGTCTTGTTACTTACTCAGTATTAACCCCTCCCTTGCATGCACCTGAATAGTATTACTGAACTAATTTGAACAGCTACCACTATCTGTATGCAAGTCTCATTTGATACCAACACAGAGACTTCAGTTCTGGGGGTGATCCTGGATACTCATCTGCACAGGGTATTTCTTCCAGAATCCAAAGCAGTGGACATCCGGCAACTGGTGCTACAGATCCTGCGTTCTCCGAGCCCGACGGTTTGGCAGGGAGTACAGCTACTGGGCAAGATGGTGGCGACTTTCGAGATGCTACAATTTGCGAGGTTTCATTTGAGGATTTTCCAGTGGAATATTGTAGCGTGTTGGTCAGGGAACGCGAAGATAATGAAACAGGAAAAGTTGTTGCTTTTTTCAGGAGACAAGGGAGTTTCTAGTGTGGTGGATGGACCTTTAGACTTTACAGCTGGGGCGCTCCCTCCGCTCATGGGATTGGCTGGTTATTATGACTGATGCCAATCTCAGGGGCTGGGGGGCAGTAGCCCTTCATCTAAGGTTGCAGGGTCGATGGTCCAAGGAGGAATCCAGGCTGCTGATCAACATATTGGAACTCCGAGCGGTTTGGAACACTCTTCTGCAGGCGGAGGATCTTCTGAGAGATTTCCTGTGCGTGTCCAGTCGGACAATGCCACGGCTGTGGCTTACTTGAATTATCAGGGCGGGACTCTCAGCAAGATGGCTATGCAGGAAGTCTCGCGGATTTTCAGGTGGGCAGAAGTGAACTTCTCTGCCCTGCCGGTGGTGTTCATTCCTGGGATCCGGAATGTAGAAGCGGATTTCCTCAGCAGGGCCGATCTGCTGGAAGGAAAGTGGGCACTTTATCCAGAAGTGTTTCAGAGTCTAGTGGAGCATTGGGGGCTCCCAGAGGTATATTTAATGGGGTCCAGGAGCAACTGTCAGGTTCACAGGTTTTGTTCTCAGACCAGGGACCCAGTAGCTTGGGCAGTGGATGCCATGACCATTCCTTGACAGTTTCAACTGGTCTACGTTTTTCCACCATTTACAGTGAGTCTACGGGTGCTGAAGAGAATATGGTCTCAGAAGGTACAAACTATTCTGATTGCACTGGATTGGCCCAGGAGGTCCTGGTACTCAGACATACTGAGGTGCTCTTCACCTGGACCTAACTCGTCTAAATTTGACGGCTTGGCTTTTGAAACCTCCTTATTGAAAAAGGGGGTTTTGGATGCAGTTATCCAGACCATGCTGAGAGCTCGAAAGCCTGTGTCAGCTTCTAATTACCATCAGGTGTGGAAGATTTACATCAGGTATATCTAGACTCTTGGAGTTTCTTCAGGATGGATTTTCGGCGGGGCTGAGCCTTAAAGGTGCAGCTTTTGGTGTTATTGAAGTGGCTCTGTTAACTGAGGAGTGGCTCTGTTAACTGAGGCTAACGAGACTAAAACCTCCTTATAGGCAGCCGGTGGCGCCTTGGGATTTATCTTTAGTATTCTCTGTTTTACAAAATATTCCGTTTGAACTGTTAAGATCGGCTGATCTTAAATTTGTTTCATGGAAACTTACCTTTTAAATAGCCATTGCTTCGGCTAGGCGTGTTTCAGAGTTGGGAGCTTTGTCTTGCAAGTCTCCATTTTTAATCTTTCATGAAGACAGGGCTGTGCTTCGAACAGTTCCTAAGTTTCTACCTAAGGTAGTATCTTCTTTTCATTTGAACCCTGAAGGGGCTAGAAATAGGGACAAATTAAAAAAGTTTGATGTTTTTTGCGCCTTGCGGATATACATGGAGAGTCAAGGAAATTCGCAAATCTGATTTGCTTTTGGAGATGTATGATGTGCATACGATTGGGTGGCCTGCTTCTAAACAGACCATTGTCAGATGGTTGAGGTCAGTGATTGCTTATGCCTACACCAAGGTAGGTCGACCTGTTCCTTTAAAGATCAATGCGCATACCACAAGGTCAGTTGCTTCCTCTAGGGCTGTGCGTCATGGGGCTACAGCGGAGCAGTTGTGCAGGGCTGCCACTTGGTCCTCTGTTCATACCTTTTACCAAATTTTACAGATTTCATGAGTTTGCGTCGGAGGATACCTCATTTGGGCCAGCAGTGATGAGAACTGTAAGCCTGAGTGTACGCTCCCAAAGGACCGGCTCGTGAACCTTCCCAAGCTTTAGCTGTGTCGCCAGGATGGACGAAAGAGAAAAGGGGATTTTTGTAAGAACTGACCATTCGAATTCCTTTCTCTAAGTCCATACCATTCATGTACTGTCATGTTAATGGTTATATTGATTGTGCATATAAGATGTTCAGGCATTGTACTGAGTTGTGTATCCTAGTGGGCTTTTGAAGTTTGAACTGAAGCATTCTGGGATGCAGAAGGGAGGAGCCTCCTTTCCAAAAGAAGTCAGCATAGGTGCCTTTGCTCCTGCGGACCCTACTACATCCCCAAGGTTAGCTGTGTCGCCAGGATGGACTCAGAGAAAGGGGTTTGAACGGTAAGTTCTTAAACATATCCAGATGATGATCCTAAGTGGATCAAACAATCGATTAGACTTATTCAAGTCTAATCTAATTGGCTTTGAGTTAAATCAATTAAGGGAGGAATGAGCAACCCTTCTGTGTTACATTTTTCAGAACTCATTTTTATCTGGTAAAGTACCAAAAGACTGGAGAACAGCAGAGGTAGTACCAATATTCAAAAAAGGAAAAAGGGATGACCCAGCTAATTAAAGACCTGTGAGCTTAACATCAATAGTGGATAAATTATTTGAGGGATTTTTAAGGGATGGTTTCCAAAAATATTTAGAGCTTCATAGTTTAATCAGTGTTAATCAAAATGGGTTTGTGAAAAATTGTTTGTGCCAAACAAATTTATTAGGCTTTTATGAGGATGCCAACAATAACCTTGATAATGGAAATGCTGTAGATGTGGTCTTCCTAGATTTTGCTAAAACTTTTGATACGTTGCGACATAAGAGGTTGATAACTGAAATGGAGGATCTGGGACTAGCACCGGATTCAGATGGATCGAGCAGTGAAATCGGGCCGAATTGCATGTTTAGACACCCGGTCCGACCCGATGCGCGGTCCCGTGTGCATCGCATCGGAGTCGAGAGGTCGGACCACCTGCACATAAGATTTGCTAAATCTTATGTGCAGCTGGGCAGGGGACTCTGTGAGGTGGCTGGGGGGACACAGAAGCGGTGGACGCCGGCGGTGGAGACGGGCAGGGAAAGCCGGAGCAGGGAGCTGTCAGTGCTCCAGGCAGGTGGAGGTAGCAGGGGGAATGGAAAACAAGGGAACCAACCTAGGTTGGTATGGAGCGCCTGCCAGGAGTGGTTTAATCAGACCAGCAGCTGCTTAAGGGAGTAGTCAGCTCCCAAATACAGGAAAAAACAATAGATAAAGATGAAGCAGCGCTGAAATTACAATGTAAGATTTATTGTACACAATAATAAAAACATAAATTAAACATTAAAAAATGAACCATTGGCATGTACGGATATGAAAATATTGTTGGACCCAATAAGTATAATCACCGGTAATTGAGTGGTGTTTTAGACCTGCTCTGATCCTGGGAAAACGGGAGAGTCCTTATTTGCCACTTGGTGGTTTCCTGATGTTGTTATCACGGACTACAACTGATGGCATAGATGGAATTAGCCTATCAGGAGTCCCACTTCTGCGAGTGGTCAGGTATCCAACGATGTTGTTGTGGCTTGAGACTTCCAAGGTGGTGGGCATCCGATCAGATAATTTGGCAGGTGGGACAGTCCTTAGCTGGAAAGTTTAAAGTCCTTGAGGTGATTGGGGTCCAAACAAATGAGTCACCAACGCGTTTCGCAGTGCCTACTGACTGCTTTGTCAAGGTGTCCATTAGGGTCTGTGGATGCCATTTTTATACCTGGCTTCCCCTAGGTTCATTTGCATACCAAATTGGTTCAATATCACAAAAAGTATAAAAAACATGAAATAAACTTACTCGGAGACAATAGAATTAATCACTTCTCTAAAACATATATTTATAAAACAATTCGATTATGGCAAAGATGGGAAAAGAGTTAAAAAGCAAAACATATTAGCGTTTGTATCACTTTCGGGTCAGTGCCCTGTCATGGACGGATCCAATTACTTCCGGTTCGTACTTTCTATTATTTATAGCTATATGATCACTAGTATACCGGGCGGCGTATTAATACTCGTTGTGTGGGATAAGTGAAGACAATCTCTTCATATGTTTTTATTCCTCCCGATCGCACACATAATGTGTGTTGCGGGGGTATTTGTTTATCACCGCCCGGAAGTGACGTTACATCTCGCATCCTGGTTGTCATGGATGCGGATGTATGAACCCGGAAGTGACGTCGCGCACGGGGTTTATCGGTGCGCACGTCATATACGGCCTTTGAGGCAATGTCGTTGTGATAATCATTTTGTCAGGATGTGGATACTCCGGCAGGTAATACCGGAAGTGTCACTACGTTGTTATGGAGTTATCCACATCATTTCCTGCGTGTGACACGCAAAGGGAATGATTACATCCTGGTTTTTGAAACGCAAATAGAATTTGAATCACAGATCGACCTGTTACTTAGAACAAAGTTATTACATACAATTATGTCACAAATTAGTGTTCAGTTTTCTATGCATATTCTATACATAAGTATAAGAGGGGGTTTAATTCAGGTGACTCATTTCATAGTTGTTTCATAGATAGTATAGACGATATTATATACACATTATATACAGAGAGAAAAATATTCATCCATTTTATTTTTTCTAAATTCATATATAAAATAAAAAAGAGGCAAAGAGGATCATAGAGGAACATCTCAGACTAGATAGATAGATACAGATAGTATGATTACACAATATTTATTGACTTCGTTACATTTTTAATTTCATGATATTATTTATGGAGAATCAAGAAAAGAAGGGGGGGGGAGGAACGGAGGAGTGGGGACGAGAAACCAATACATTGATGGGGCAGTGGGTAATATTTCTCATAGAACCACATTCAACTCTAGCGAGTCATTTAGGCCTTTCGGATAAAGGGAATTGAATTTGAATATCCAATAGATTTCTTGGTTGCATAAAATCTTAAATCTATTCCCACCCCGTTTGGAAATATCAATTTGTTCTATACCCAAAATACTTAAATCTTTAGGGTTGCTCTTATGATGCTCAACAAAATGGCGGGACACACTGTGTAGTATATTCTTGTTTATAATATTTCTACGGTGCTCAAGGAACCTCACCCTCATGGGTCTGGTGGTTCTACCCACGTATTTTAACCCGCATGTGCAGGTCAATAAATAGATGACATAATCACTATTGCAGTTTATAAAGTTTTTAATGATATAGGGATTTTTTTCTCCTTCTATTGGGATCAATTTTGTCTTATTTTGAATATGTCCACACGTAATACAGGGGGACAGGGGACACTGCGAGGCGGCTGGCGGGGGATGCTGCTAGTAGGGCAGAAGCAGCGGACGCTGCGATGTATCATATATAAAACTTGGCACATCAAGTGCCTAATCGTGTGTCCCTCCCGGGGAGCTGCAGGGGAAATCAGGTCCGACTTGTCCTTAGGACAAGTCGGACTAATGTATGGGGAAGAAGCCTGTGCTCTGGGACCTCCGGGCTGCAGCTCAGCAGAAGAGCAGATGGAGAAGCAGGAGCTGGGTTACGGTAAGTCAAGTTAGATATGGGGGGCCCAGACTGGAAATGAGTCCCAGGCCCCAAAATTCCTGATGGCAGCCCTGGCCCCAAGACCATTAAGTGGCTGTGACAAATCACAAAAATCCACATTTCGAATAATATCCCACCTCCCCCCCACTGAGACTAAACACAGACCCCAAAATCTACAACATGCAAACAAACAACTCATTACTATAATCCCCTGAATAGCACAACTATCCCTATTCCTCTCCCAGTGCAGCCCTAAAACACCCCAGAATTGTTACATCCCCAGATAGCACCCACTCCTGTCCCTTTAACAGATGTCACAATGGATATAGATGAGCACTAGGGAAGCCAATCCCGGGGCATTTTTTCAATCCCGGGATTCGGGATTGAAAAATGCTCAATCCCGGGATTCCCGGGATCCCGGGATTGACTTCCCTAATAAAAAAAACACCCTGGCCGCCCCGCATTTGCTTACTTTTGTGGCCGGGTTGCTGGGTGGGTGGGCAGTTTCATACTGCCAAGACCCCGGGTTGTTGTTTGCTGGCTAGGTGGGTGGGCTGGAGTGCGCCTTCGTAGTCCGGGAGCCATGGGGGAGCGGGACTGTGGACTCTGCAGTGTCGCTTGCTGTGGGCGGGCGTGATCTCAGCCTTCCTGCGCAGCGTGACCTCTGATGTCACGCTGAGAGGTCACGCTGCGCAGTGCTCTCCGGGTATGGGAGAAGCCGGGCAGAGTCTGAGCGTGTGCTCAGACGCTGCCCGGCATTAGACTGCGCATGCGCAGTCTAATCCCGAAATCCCGGGATTGGAATCTCCAATCCTGGGAATGAAATCCCGGTGTTTTGGGCACCAAATCCCGGGATCCCGCCGATCCCGGGATTGGCCACCCTAATGAGCACCCATCTTAGATGAGTATTTGCAGCATTGGGTACAAAGATTGTTTGTGTAGGAAACAGGAGGGGATGGGGCCACTACTCTGGGCAAGGCCACATTAAAAAGAAAAGGTCACTGACTGATAGGTGGCCTTGCAGGAGTGCCGGCCTACCAGGAATCTTCTTGAGATTTTAACTACATACCATTGTAAATAGTAAGTGTAGTCTCTGATACCAAGACATCAGCACATCAGCACATAAATGTTGACATTTCTACTGTATTAAGTCTTGTGTACATGGGTGCATTTAGGGAAACTATAAAATCACCTCAAATAATTATTATGTCTTGTCAGGTTTTACCTATTGCATACTTCCCAACTTTGAGGATGGCCAAGGAGGGACGCAGGAAGGGCGCAGGAAGGAGGCATGGCCTATACTCGCGACACTCCTGCAAGGCCACTCCCCCATTTTTGCCAATGTGTGGGACATGAACAAGAACTGCGTCTATTCAAGAGGGACATGGGGGACCTACAACGTCCCCCCACAACCACCACGGGACCCTTCCAGCCCTGGGAAAGACACTGGAATATCCCCAAAAAATATGACGTTCCCGCGGAAATCAGCACAGTTCAGAGGTATGCCTATTGCTTGGAAGAAGGAAGTAAATAAAGTAAGTTGTATTGTGGGCAATAGAACAATAGCAGTGAGGAAGTGACCAGCTGTATCTCATTGTATAGAGGAGGTCTTGAACCATACATAAACACGGGAACGTCCCGCATGCGCACAGCATCTATTCAGAGGCGCAGTGGCTTTGCCGCACGAGTGTCCCTCTTCTTCCCATGGAAAAGTTGGGAGGTATTTATGTGTAGATATATAGGAGCAATTCCTATTGGTCTTACTGAATCAGAGGCACAATAAGTCTGGCTATGTGTGATTAGGAAGTACATATTCTCCTGCTTTAACATGTGCTTCCTATAAGATGGAAACATATTATAACACTGCGGCAGATAATTGTTTTAAAGCTACACTTGACTGGGGAATTGAACTCCTTCATATTTTGTGTGCAGTGTTTAAGGATCATTTAAGTGGTATTTCCGGGTGTGTGTATTTCTAGGTTCCTTAGTGCAACCTTTAGTATGAAATGGAAGGGTACTGTGTGAGAAAAGGTATACAATAACTGGCAATGCCTAATGAGTTTTCTGAATATCATGTATTATCATCAGGGGAGGCACATAAGTTTTTATCCGATTCATCATCACAACTTGCAATATTAGCATACTGCGTTGAATTTTAATCCCACTGGCCACTGGAAGCAGGAAATCGAGGAAGACTGCGGTGCAATCAGTCATTTACTTGCCCAGACCCACACACATTAGATGTGTACATAGACCATCAGGTGTGCATACAAATCTGAATAAGGCCTACAGTGAGTGACATCACTATGGGGTTTGCTGGCCGACACCAGGTGTAACCCCCGAAGAGGTGGCACCAAGGTGTTAACTCCTGCTCAGTGACAGGGGTTGGGTGCTGCAGTGTACCATTATGTGCAGCATCTGGTTTCTGTCACAGTGTATGAGCAGACACTGCAAATAGGCAGTCTCCAGGGCCAGCCTGCATCACCCAGACAGCGCACTTGTCAAGGATTTGGATGCACAGATTACTGGTTGCCATGGATATTTAAGTATTTGTAACAACACTGAGCCTAGGTGAAATTATGAAGCATCTGCTGATATTCTTATACTTTTCTTTTCAAAGCATCTTAGCACTGGTTGCTCTGGAATAATTTTTTTCAGGTTTTGTCAGTTTTCTTCTTGTTGAAGTGACCACATCCACTTGTTATCTTTATCCAACAACCATATACAGTAAGAGCATACCTCCCAACATCTGGGATGGCTGTGTCGGGACGGTGTGCGCGCGGAAGGTACGTGGTGAATTTTGGGCGCTATCGTGAGGCCATGCCCCCATTTGTCGCCGAGGTGGGGGCATGCCCAGCAGCTCTGTGAGCTGCTGGCCAGCCCCCAGCCCCTCTGCCTGCAAGAATAGACGCTGTGCACATGCGCACAACGTCTATTCCCGGACTACAGGGGGGGAATCCCAACTGCCCCCCCCGCCACGGGACACTGCCAGCGGCGGGAGGGACGCGGGAATGTCCCAAAATATTGGGTCATTTCCGCGATAAGCGGGACAGTTGGGAGGTATGCAAGAGGGGCTGTTCGTTCAGAGATTTGGTAAATAAACTTTCCTAGGTAAGAAATCATTCCTATGAACTTTCTGGCATTGTTTTTATTGTTTCATGTTTACTATGGCTGATATTTTCCTTGTGTCAGGTTTTGCACCTTGATCTGAGGCCACCTTGATTTCCCATAAAGGTACAGTAAGTGTATTCACGCCACATTCACATTTGTAATTATTTAGCTTTAGATTCACATTCTTGATAAGTTCCATGAATCATGTTCTTCCTTAGTAGATCCCCAGACAACAATGTCATCCAACTTTGTTTCAACACCTGGAATATATTTAAAAAAATCATGTGTATCCTTTTTTGATATATATAAGGTGTGCCCAAATGAATATGATACTACGGTTATATGTAAAGAATATTCTAATTAAATTATATTTAATTACAGGAAATGTGTAACTTTACAACTGCATGTAATTGCCATTGACATTGATACACCGATCCTAGCGTGTAGGAAGGAAGTGGATGTCTTCAGTATAGAAACTCTTGGGTTGCTGAAGGATCCAGCTCTCCATGGTGTCCTGCACTCTCTTGTCACAGGTGAACCGTTGACCCTTCAATGATTTTATTAAGGGGCCGAACATATGGGAATTACATGGAGAGAAATCACTCTCCGGACAACGCCTTCATCCAGCGATAAATTTCTGAAGTATGCTTACCGTCTGCGTAAAGGTTGTGACATGAGTTTATCTCTGATTGGTAGTTTGGAAATGTTCTAGTTTGATCTCTTGGATCTAGACATAGGGGGTTATTCTAATTCACTTGGAAAGGCACAATCACTCTCTAATGGACAAAACCATATGCACTGCAGGTGGGGCTGATGTAACATGTGCAGAGAGAGTTAGATTTGGGTGGGGGGTGTACTTCAAACTGATATCTATATTGCAGTGTAAAAATAAAGCAGCCAGTATTTACCTGCACAGAAACAATAAAACACCCAAATCTAACTCTTTCTGCACATGTTACATCAGCCACACCTGCAGTGCACATGGTTTTATCCATTAGAGAGTGATTGCGCCGTTCTGAGTGAATCAGAATAACCCCATTGAGTTGTCCATTTTTATTTTCAACAAATACTAAGAAGCTAACCCATTCAGTAGGCTCATCAACTTTCTGTATCACCGAAAGGTTTCTATTTGGTTTTCTCTCAACGCATATGGTACTTTTCTACAGGGGTGTATGACTGGAGAAACTTGTGTGTCTATTTTTATCTTATGCTCTCCAAGCAAACAACCTAGACCTTCAAACACGTATCTGTAGGTAAGTATTAAAAAATGGGTGCATTGGGGAATATGTATTAAGCCTTAACAAGAGATAAATGCAAGGGTGATAAAGATAAAGAGAGATAAATGTCCAGCCAATCCCATACTAACTACCATGTTACAGGCTTTGCTTAAAAAAAGTCAGTAAGGAGCTGATTGGCTGGACGTTTATCTCTCTTTATCAACCTTGCATTTATCTCTTGATAAGGCTTAATACATCTGCCCTATTGTGTGCAGTGTGGGCCCCCTTGAGACTCACACTCGCGTGCACCATGAATATTGTATCCATTATAAATATGCCACTGAATCAGGTTTGACAGTCGACCTAGCCATGTTGACATAATGCATGTGTCGAACTAATATCCTGCCGACCTAGCCACATGTCAGCCATTAGACATGTCGACCTTTATGCATGTTGACCTTCAGTGGTTGACCCAATGCTAGTCGACCTACCTCTTGTCGACTTAGTAACCATATACCCTGTACCTCAGGCGCAGGGCCGGCGCTGGCCGCTCAGCAGCTCCTGCAAAGCAGGGAGGCGCCATGCTTCAAAGGCGCACTCTCCCTGCTCTGCTGCTAAAGCTGCCTCAGCCCGGCCCCTCGCCTTCACTGCCTGCATGCCGCCCGCAGCGCTTGTCTGACAGCGCCGGGCGGCAGTATGAAGTACTGGAGAGTGGAGAGATGGAAGCAACTCCCTGCGTGCGCCCCGCTGTGTGCGCACACAAACACACTCCGACTAGTCCTACAAACTAGTCTGCTTCCTATCATGTAACAGCAACGTGACTCACGGCTGTTCCCCCCCCCCCTACCCCTGCACCAGTCTCCGTACAGTAGTACAGCAGCCTGGGTCATTACATTTTTCAGAAGTATAAAAAATAGCCAGCCAGCCGGCAGAGGGCGCTGGTCAGCTCGGATACTGCAAGCTGCCTGTCAGACACCACTCGCTGGTTCAACTCGGAGGAGCTGATCAGAACAGAGAGGAACGTTCCAGCCTGGGCTAGGAATGGTGAGTATAACATGGCTAGGCTGGGTGGACTTTCTCCCCAGTAAGTACATGACTTTTTCCCTGCTGGGTTTCTTGTAAAATAGTTAATCTCTCCTAAGTATTACAGTACCTGAGCTGCATGGAGGTGGACAGGTCTTACAGGCAGGACAGGAGGACTACAGGTCCTATCATGCCCGTACATTAGGATTGTAATGCAGCTGATTTTGGCCCAACAGGATAGTGAGGATGTTATTCTTACTTTGCCTGGTCCCATCCTCCCCTCTGCGGGTCAGCAGGCTCAATCAGCTTTCCGGCAGCCATGTGCCAGGTTTAAGCATTCGCTGTTACCCTGAATTTTTATATGTACATGTGGATGTTTGTCTTACGAAATGGCCTGCGTTTTCAATCTGTATTGCACTGTATATTGTCTTCCAGGTACACGCTGACATGTGCCCGATGACAAAGCCCCCATCAGATACCACGTTAGGCCCTTAATCTGTGGAGTGATATTTTTGTACCCACTTACTTGCCATGCTTGTTGAAACGCCACTGAGTGTTTGAAACCACTTGTTGCAAGATTAGTGTTAAACCAGTATGTGCACACCGCATATGGCAACATGCAGCAGACACTATTACCCATACAGATCAGGAATTGCTGCTGTCTCCTGCGCCTCTGCCAGCGTGCATAACCCGCACTGGTCGTTATACACCAATGCCCCGCCATCTTTTATATTTCTGCTAACAATATTGGACCATTCAGGTACTACACTAGAGCGTCCATGATAATTATTGGTGGCATTTCCAATCTGTATGACCGCAAGCTCTGTTACATTGTAGCACTGCTGCTGCTGTTGTTTAGAACATTTACATGTTGTCCTTTGCACAAAGTGACCTACAGTGCCCATTTTTACCCAACCCCACCCAGTACCAGGGACATACACTACCCACCCGTAACCTCCTTGCTCAGAAAAATACACACCCCACCTGTTAGCCCAGGGACATACACACCCCACCCTACCCGGGTGTGGTATGGGACTCGGACAGTCGGGATCCCGACAGTCATTATCCCGACGTCGGGATCCCGACTGGCCAGAGTCAGACAGCATGTCAAGTGCAAAAAAGCCCCTTGCGGGCTCGCTGCGCTCGCCACGCTGCGGGCACGGTGGTTTGCTACACGAGCCACCTATTCTATTCTCCCTCTATGGGGGTCGTGGACCCCCACGAGGGAAAATAGCGGGTGGCCGTCGGGCACCCGGCTGTCTGCGTTTTGACAGTCGGGATCCCGACGTCGGGTAAATGATTGTCGGGATCCCGTCCGGCACCCCCCTACCCCTCAACCCCAAGAAATACACTTATTCCTCCTCCATCCCAGGGATATACACACTTCACACTTCACCGTGCCTCAACAGCCCATATTTTTTTTCCTGTTGGGGCCCAATCTGTTTGTCTTTTCCTTTTGGGGCTAAGACGTTTATTTTCTTGTGTAATGTTATTTATCTGCACATGCAGCTACATTGCACAATACATGCATCTCGATAATGTTCGTACAGAGTTGCAGTACAGAATCAGATGCACACAAAAATAAGGGGTTATCCATTCCAATCTGCCCCGTATGTAAATATACACATTGAGACACAATATGCCTGCATATCGTGCTGTGTGTGTGTGTGGGGGGGGGGGGGGGGGGGGGGGCCATAAGGGAGAGGGGAGTGAGCTGCATAAAAATTCAACTATTAAAGAACAATCTTTGTTTTTATTATTATTTAATAGTTTAATTATAATGCCCCCCCCCCCACCCCCTCTTCCTAAACCTAATGTAGCAGGAATATATATATTTTTTTATTTTTATTGTTAATATGGTGACACTACTGTGTGACATGCTGTGTATAAGGAGCACTGTTGTGTTAATGTACATAATAATTGGGTGATTTTCCCCCTATAGGGGTACTATTCTATTGTAAGGCCATACCCCTTCCTTGTAAGACCTCACTCCTTTTGTACAGTATGGGAGGGCGCAAATTTATAGTTTGCAGGAGGGCGCCAAATACCCTAGCACTGGCCCTGCTCAGGCGTTTCATGATGGAAAGCAAATAGAAAGATGGGCAGCCAAATCTAAAAAAGCAGACTGGAACCAAATCGTTATGCAAATTCCTGGTTAGGTAGTTTACATGTATGTCAGCTTGCATGTTAGGAGACACCTGCATGGGGAAATGTGTTCATCCACAACATGTGCGTCCAGGCAGAGCAACAATTACATTGCTTTATCAAGAGACAGCTGGGGGTGGGGAACAACAGAATTCCACCCCTTTTGTCCAACATTAAATATAGCTTCTTCATGGAGACACTTAATTGACTATACTCTCAGTTGATGAAGTGGATTAGCTGGCATGTACAATATATTCTACTGAATGACCATGTAATTCATCATTTATACTGGTTCTTATTTTGTTGTTTCCTGCTCTGAAATGTTACTTTTTATCACTGAATAGGTATCTTCTGTTGAGTTTATTCTTATGTGTTTACATGATCTCTAAGCCTGATCCCCCATAAGTGCCCCCATCTTTTTTTCTGGGCCTCATATATATTTTAATTGAAAAATGAAATAAAAATTATTGCTTAAAAATATAGTGGTTGGGCAAAAGGTTTCTCTCATCTTACTCCATGTCCAGATGTCTTAGCCATACTGAGATGCATAGTAGTTTACTTGACACCTGATCGTATTCATTCTTTCTGGCCCTCATGTTCTAGATTATGATGGAGACAATGTGGTAATATAGGACATATTTACCATGTTTTGTGGTCTTGCCCATTATATGACATTTTTGAATGGAAATGTTTAAATGAATAAATAAGGTATTGGATATCTCTATATCTACAGACCCTGCGTTGGCATTACTGCATGTTATACCTGACAATATTCACAAGCGACACGTCCTCTACCACATCCTTATCGCAGCCCATTCCACATTAGCTCAAGTTCAGTAACAATCTATTGTAGCTCTCCTACAGTACTGAACGTCATTCAAATAATTAATTTCCACTTTCTCATGGAGACGGAATATATGCCATATTCATACTCCATTTCTTCCCCCCTCGTCAGGGCCGGCGCTAGCCGCTCAGCAGCAGATGCAAAGCAGGAAGGCGTTGTGCTGGAGAGGCACCATCCCCGCTTTGCTTCTCGGCTGCCTTTGTGGACAGCTGTTGTTGCTGGCTGCCGCTGCTCCTGTTGGTGCTGGCAGCGTGAAACACGAAGTGGAGCGGTGCGTGCGCTCAGCTAGTGCTCTGCAGTTTCTACGGTAGCAGATAGTCAGACTCAGCATAGCGGCCATGCAATTAATATATGCTGCAGAAGTCCAAATAGTCAGCCAGCCAGTAGAGGGCACTGGTCAGCTTGGACTACATGCTGCAAGCTGTCAGCCACTCGCTGGTGCACTGAACTCAGAGGAGCTGTTCAGGAGGACAGAAAGAAAGTTTCAGCTAGGGCTAGGAATAGTAAGTATAATGGGGCTGGGCTGGGTGGTCTGTCTCTCCCCAGTAATTACATGCCTTATTCCCTGTGTGCACGCTCGGCACCGTCCTGTGGAGCAGCCTGTGCGTAACAGGCGCCAGGCACGTTCTACCCGCCTGGAGTGCTCACCCACATCTGCTCATACATGCTGGTCCTCCTCCATGCTGCTGCATTTTAGGTATGCAAGTGATTTGTGTGGCATTACTGGGGGGAGGTAGGCAAAGTGTGGATTTACTTGGGGGGTGTCCATGTGTTTGTACTATTGTGGGGCTAATGTGTTTCCAGTACTCTGGGGGTCAATGTACTATTGAGGGGGGCAATGTGTTTGTACTACTTTGGGGGACAATGTGTTTGTACTACTGTGGGGGACAATGTTTTTCTAGTACTGTGGGGCTATAAATTATGTTTAATCATTATGCGGGCCACTTTGTGTGGGCTTTTTCACATAGGACACTGATTGCGTGCCTTGGCTATTTTAAAGACTTTTCAGTGTGCCATGACTTATAAGGGTGCCGGACGGGGTCCCGACAGTCGGGATCCCGACAGGCATTTACCCGACATTGGGATCCCGACTGTCAAAACACTGTCAGCCGGGTTCCCGGCGGCCACCTGCTATTTTCCCTCGTGGGGGTCCTCTACCCCCATAGAGGGAGAATAGAATAGGTGGCTTGCATAGCGAGCCACCATGCCCGCAGCGTGGCGAGCGCAGCGAGCCCGCAATGGGCTTCGTTTTGCTCACCATGCTGTCTGGGTCCGGTCCGTCATTAGACAGATGTCGGGCTAATGACTTTCGGGATCCCAAATGTCGGACCCCTGTACCACACCGACTTGCAAAAGGTTGAAAATCACTGCAGTAATGGAATGCAAAGTGGAAACCAACACCATTCCCTCCCCCTTTGCAAGACTCTTGGCCTGCCAGCAGCCTCCCTGCATCAATTGGTGAGTGGCGACCAGGGACTCTGAGACAGCAGCGGCAGTGGCATTGCATGATGCGGTGGAAATGTGCCCATTCACGGTGCGCTATGCCCATGTGATGCGTGCATCACATCCCACAAAAAGTACAGTATGTACAGCACATACTGTTTTTTTACTAGATCGCATCACATCTAGTATAAAATGCACACTGCTGTAGCAGATGCGATCTAGTTCAAAATACATGGAGCACCTTAAGAAATAAATAAGAGGCCCTGAGATACAGTATCAGGATGATCTGGCAGATCCACCAGAGCCAGGGTTGGGTATGAGAAGTATGACTGGTCTGCTCCGCTACTGCCCAACACATCATATGCTGCTATTATAGAATGAGGTATCACTGTCCTCTTACTCCCAACTATGTCAGTATTATGGTTATGTCATACCTCCCAACATAACCCTCTCCAGGAGGGACACAAGGCCCTGTTCCTGCATTTCCCTCTTAATTTAAGATTACCATCACCTGTGTTAAACAGGTTAATTTATAAGAAAGTTGCTGATGGCAATTGTATCCTTCCTGGAGAAGGTCATATTGGGAGGTATGATTGTGTGGCTGTAGTGGGAAACCATCCCTGGTCTCATCATTATTACTAATGAGACCAACAACAGTTGTATCATCAGCAAATTTGATGATGGTGTTTGATCCATAAGTTTGTATATAGTCGGAGGTGAAAACAGAATAGAGAAATCGGCTTAGCACACAACCCTAAGTGTATTAAGTGTTATATTAGATGAGTGAATGGATCCTGACCTCACATCCTGGGGTCTGTTAGTCAGGAAATCCATGATCCAGTTACACATAGAACTGTTGATTCCTAGATCTAACAGTTTGGTTATTAATTTTACTGGAATAATGGTATTAATGGCAGAACTAAAATCTATAAACAGTAATCGAACATATGAATTTCCGGTACTTATATGTTAGTTGGGCGCCCACTAAGCTATTTGCTTAGTTTTCCGCATCCCCTTGCGGGGCTCGCCACGCTTCAGGCACGGTGGCTCACTGCGCACGCCACACTATATAAAATCAACTCGATGCCGACATGGATAGTGGGGGTATGAGCGTAGTAACTATAGTGGCCGCCCAACTAACATTTAAATACTGAATTTCCTATATACAAATGTGTTAATGCAGAATATATCATCAGGGAAACTGCGTCTTCCATGCTTCTATTTTTGCGATATGCTAACTGGTATGGATCTAGAGTAGGTGAAAGGTTAGCCTTTAAATGCCCTAAAACCAAAAGTTCAAAACACTTCATAATGATTGGGGTAAGCGCCACAGGCTGATAATCAGTCATACCCACTGGACTAGAATTCTTAGGTATTGGTGGGGTCATGGCCTGGACAATGGCAGTGTGGGGTGTGCCGCAAATGGTGACATCAAAGTCAGTTGCTGATTCTGAAAGATGGCAGCCCAGCAACTGGCTTTACAACTGGCTGTGCAGTCAGGGAGCTAACAAGGGGTTAAAGTGAGGGGGATCGGGGTGCAACAGAGTTCCACCACCTCTAATGGTGCGGTGGAACATTTTAACCTCCCCACTGGACCTGCACAGTAATTCTCACAGAAAAGCATTGTACAGTAGTTTGCAGGGGGATGCCAAAAACCCTACCACTGGCCCTGTCTCTGCCTAATGGGGGGAGAGGAGGAGGGGTAATTAGGTGGCATAGATAAAGGAGTTCCCCCACCTCTGCATGACCACTTTAAACCCTGGTGCTAACTTTAACATTAGAGTGCTTGTCTATAGAGCTAAGTGCTCATATAGTAGCGATGCAATTGCTACATTTTGGGAGGGACCTGGCATGCGGGGCACGTTTGCCCTGTGCTGGGCGACTCCCTGCATGCTACCACCGGGAGTTGTAGTTTTGCGATTATTTGCCATTCCACAACTCTTACTGAATTAGGCCACTGATTGTAAGCTCCAATAAGGACCGATTATTCTCTGAAAGGAACTGTAGAATACTGTATACTGTATGTGTGTGATTTATTTATATTATTTATTTCCAGTCATTTATATAGCCACACATATTTTGCAGCACTATATATCTATAACAGGTAATAATTAAATTAATTAACATTGTGTTTTTAAGCGAGTTACCAATTTTTGCACTCCATCCCCTATCAAGTCATGAGACCAGATAAGATGTATGGGTATCCTAGGGTTACTATGCCTGTGCTGAGTTTTCCCACATAAAACATAAATAAAAAATGAAGTAACTATGTGAATGATAGCACATTTCATTCTGTGGTAATGGGATGTGATGTCCCAGAATTAGAATACTATTACTGGTTAATGCTGACTACTACAAGGGGGAGGGGAAATGGGTTGGGGCAAGCTTAAATTTGCTTTGCTGTAAAATGCTATGCCAGCTTTTGTTTTTGCTGCAATACAGTATCTGTATCAAAGCTTAGTTCCTTTGTTATCAGTTTCCTGTACATGGAATTTACAGAATTGACACAGTCCTATACCTCCCTGGGTCTCACACAACTGAGAGACTATATAGAAGAATACAGAAATGCTGATACCAATCATTTATTGGAAAGAAATAGCAATACAGAACTTCACAATTCTCTTCTTTATTTTTTTTCATACTGATACATGATTTAATTATAATATAACAAATCTACAAATGAAAACAAGTCTGAATGCTGTGGAAAGTGGGATTTTGGTTTGAAAGATATTGCTTGTGGTAATATTTTGTAATTGATAATGTATATAACCTTTATTTTGGGCATCATATGAATATGTATTATTTAAACACAGACAAAATCTTTAAACTGGTTTATTTATGGAACTTTTAAAATGAATTCTGTATAGTATTGTAAACTGGAACACTTGATCAGCAGGGATTGGGTAAAAACCAGAATGGTCCAGCAACCGGAATACCTGACTGGACTGGGTCCCTGCAGCAAACTCTGACCGGACATGTTTGGTCGAGACTGTATTCTTGCGCGAGTTTAGCCTGTTTTTGCAAGTCAGAGATTTACTAAAGCCAGTAATAGAAATAGATGGCAAAACACACAAATATAAGTCAATAGACCATGGAACCATTACTTACCATATAAAGGAATACAGTTCACTGATTTAATAATAATGCTGTTTAAAAACATGATTAACAAGAAGCAAACACACACAAAAATAAAATAATTTTATAGACCTTCCAGCATGTTGACCTAACAGTATCGACCTAAGGACTGTTGACCAAATGATCCCAATACCTGCACAGTATGCACTGGGTTAAAAAAGTCTCCTCTCTGCTCTTTACTTCCTGCCTGTGCCTGGTGAGATCACAAGGGAGATAGCCTATCACCCTCTGTGACCTGCTTATGACTTGTAAATACCATTTCAGAGCCATTCACACTACAAATGGATTGGCTCTGAAACGGGTAGGACACTGCTTTTAACCCGTTTTGGATAACAGGTATTTTTAAAACGGTAAATTCTCTCTGCACCTTTCACATTACAGCTAGAAACATTTTAAAGCCATTTAAAATCAGCAATTTACTGTGTTTTAGCTGTAATGTGAAAGGGGTATTAACCCCTTCCCGACATTGCCTTTTATGGTAATTTTTTTTTTTTTTTCCTCCTTGCGTTCAAATAAGCGTAACTTTTTTAATTTTCCGGCTATATAGACACATGAGGGCTTTTTTTTTGCGGGACAAGTTGTACTTTGTAATGGTACCATTTACTATACCGTATAATATTCTGGGGAATCAGGAAATAATTCAATGTGGGGTAAAAAAAAAAAAAACGCCATTGCACAATTTTGCGCTGGTTACGGTTTTTTTGGAGTTCATAGTTCGTTTAAAATGATGGGTTATCTTTATTCTATGGGTCGTTACGATTCTGGTGATACCAAACTTATATAGTTTTCGTTATGTTTTACCACTAAAAAAAAAAATCGCAACTTTTACGGTTTTTCTAATTTGCGTTGCGTCGCCATGTTCTGCGGCTTATAACTTTTTTATTTTTCCACCTACGGACCTGGGTGAGGGCTCATTTTTTGCGGGCTGAAGTGTACTTTTTAATTAATACCATTATGGGATATGGGCGACTTTCTGATCTCTTTTAGTTATTTTTTTTTGGGTACGCGATGCGACCAAAAAACTTAGTTTTGGCGTTGGGGATTATTTTCCGTTTACGCCTTTAACCGTGCGGGATAACTAATGTTATATTTTAATAGATCGGACTTTTAGGAACGCGGCGATACCAAATATGTTTATTTTTTTATTTTTTATTTATTTTTATTTGGCAAATGGGGAAAGGGGGGTGATTTGAACTTTTAATATTTTTTTATTTTTTTTTATTTTTAAACTTTATTTTTTTTTTTTTTTTACTTTTACTACAAGGCCCCCTAGTGTACTTGACCACTAGGGGGCGCGATCGCCTGTACTAGGTTCAGCCATAGAGCTCTATGGCTGAACGTAGTGATTTTATGCACTTCCTATTATATCCTGCCTCAGGCAGGATATGATAGGTATGCAGACACGGCCAGCACAGGGGTCTACATTAGACCCCTGGCTACCATGGCAACCGATCGGAACCCTCCGATCTCGCTGCGGGGGGCCCTGATCGGCGCAGGAGGGGGGCGCCCCCCCTCCGATCAGCTATTTAAGCACTGCGGTCGCTTTGCCCGCGGTGCTTAAAGGGTTAAACGGCCACGATCGGCGAACTCGCCGCTCGTGGCCGTGAGAGCAGGGACCTGGCTGTAATATACAGCCATTACCTGCTCTTTTTCAAGCCAGCTCACTCCGTGAGCTGGCTTGATTCCCCCTCAACCGACATATGACGTAAATGTACGTCATATGTCGGGAAGGGGTTAAGGGGCCTTCACACGGAGTGATACCAGGGTATTTTCTAAGCGATCTGAATGGATCACTTAGAAAATGCCCCTGCATCGCTCCATATGTAAGGGCCATAGTGATAGCAATGCTCAGCCCCATGCATCGCTATCACCGGTCAAAGAATATCCAGCGCGCTGGATAAATCAAGTTAGTTCACCGGTTAGGATCAGTGTTCTCACCCGAGAACACTGGTCCTGACAGATCACTTGGCACACATTGCTGTGCAGCGCTGTGTGCTAAATGATCTTGTTGAGCAATCTAAGTGAAATAGCATTGCTCAGATCGCTTATCAAAATCTCCCCATGTGTAGGCCCCTTTAATATATGATTGATGTCACCTGTGTTGAACTATTTAAGTGATGAGAAAAGTGATTGCAATCATATCATAAGAAGGAAGTCCAGGTAGAGAGCATTTTGTCCCTCTTGGAACCAATAGTGTATATTAAATTTAAACTATTAGTTTAATAATGCCCAGACACCCAGGCAGGGAGGAATAAAAGCTGGGATCCCCCTGTCACTTACAGCTCTCTATCTCTCCTTTGGCAGGGATATTCCTGTGTCTCTGTACCTAGGCAAATCTAGAAATATGGCAATGGGTGGTCCCAGATCTAAATTTTGAAAAAGGCTGGACCTTTGCGCGGCGAAGCAAAAAGGGGCAAAAAAATGTCCATTACACATTTGACACATAAGTGCTGCTTACCTACATGCTTATTGCTAGGGGGTTCTTCTTTGATTCCAGGAGCTTCATGCTTGATGCCAAGATGGCTTCATGCTTGTCGTCAAGGGGGAATACATGCTTCTTGCCAAGAGGGAGTTGTTAAATGCTCATTGCAAAGGGAGAGTAAAATTGCTCATTGCCAAAGGGGGGTTGTTTGTTGCCAAGGGGGGATACATGCTTGTTGCCAAGAGGGAGTGAATTGTTCATATCAAAGGGGGAGTTAAATGCTTATTGTAAAGGGGGAGTGAATTTGCTTGTTGGGGGGGGGCTTGCTCATTGCCAAGGGGGATTGCTCGTTGCCAGAGGGGAGTAAAATTGCTTGTTGTCAAGGGGCGGAGAGAATTGCTCGTTGCCAAGGGGGAGGGAATTGCTTGTTGGGGGAGTGACACTGGGTGCACACAATTTAAAGAAATTACAGCTGGGCCGAAAGAGCTAGGTGCTGCCCGCTGGACCATGAGCCAATAGGAGCTTGCAGTCCGGCAGCCAATCAGGAGCGGCATTGGTGGTATTGGTGACCTTTTCTGATTGGCTGCTGGACTGCGAGCTCCGAATTGGCTTGCGGTCAATTGGGAGAATTGAAGATAGATTCGGCGGACCTGCTGCTTTGCTTAGACTATACAGCCGGGCAGCACACAGCTCTTGCTGCTCGGCTGTCATTTCTTTAAATTGTGTGCGCAGCTACGTTGGCTGGTGTTCTAATGGGTGGTCCGGTGCACCCCTGGACCACCCCTTAGCAGGGGCGGATTGGGCCACCGGGAAACAGGGCCATATACCGGTAGGCCGGTCCAGATTTGGCTGCTATTCCCCCTGGCCACGGCTTTGACAATTTTGAAGACGGCCGCGGCCACCCGCTGGTCGCTCTTGTAACTCCCTGCCCCCGGAGCTGCTCACTTCTCTCCTGCCACCACCACAGAAAGTGAGAAACCCTGCAGCACTCTATACTGTAGCGGGCAATGGCCCTGCCATGTACACCACAGCTCCTTCAGGTCCCATTCCTGGAGCAACGCCAAGTCAAAGGTGTCCATAGTAGTCCAAGGGTAAGGTGACTCCTCCAGTTCCGCTCACATGGCAGCAGCAGCCCACGCCGGCCGGTAAAATGCTGTCCCCGATTGCAGCGCTCAGCGTCTCTCCTCCTGTGCTACACTCTGCAGCACACAGCAGCAGCACAAAGAGCCCCAGAGATACTTCGCTGGTCCTTCTCTCTCCTGTCAGACTTTCAGGTACAACCTACTGTACCAGCATTCTGCCCACCAATGTCTCCCCAGCTTCGTCCAGGGGTCACTGTCGAATACTACCAGAACCCCCCCAATGTGACATGCTGGACAGAGGTGGACTCCCTTCAATGGGGCCGGTCTCTTCAGACATGGGACTAGCTGGTGGTCACCACCGATGCCAGTCTCATGGGCTGGGGAGCTGTAGTGCTGAATTTGAGACTTCAGGGCCTGTGGTCCAGGGAGGAGTCAGCTCTCTCTATCAATGTGCTAGAGCTTCGGGCAGCCTGGAAGACGTTGTCCCAGGCGGAAGACAGATTAAAGGGTTTACCTTTTTAAGAATCCAGTCGGACAATGCCACGGCGGTGGCATACTTAAATCATCAAGGGGGCACCGCAGCAAGATGGCAATGCTGGAAGTGTCACAGATACTGAAATGGGCAAAAAAGAATGTTCCGGCCTTATCAGCAGTGTTCATTCCAGAAGTAAGGAACATGGAAGCAGACTTCTTAAGCAAAGAGGAGCTTCTGGAAGGAGAATGGGCGCTGAATCCACAGGTGTTCCAGGACATAGTGGCTCATTGGGGCCTCCCGGAGGTGGACTTAATGGCGTCCAGATTCCCACTCGCACACCAACGCGTTTCGAAGCTAGTGTGCTTCTTTGTCAAGTCCCTAAATTTTTGCCAAAAGTGGTTTCTGCTTTCCATTTAAACCAGGATATTGTTCTTCCATTATTTCAACCCCCTGAGGGGTACAGGAAGAGGGACAAATTAAAGAATTTGGATGTTGTTCGTGCTTGCGCATTTATGAGTTTAGGATTTCCATAAGACAGAGTCTTTGCCGATGTTGTATGACATACACAAAAGAGGCTGTCCTGCTTCAAAACAGACCATTGCTAGGTGGCTTAGATCAATTATTGCATTTGCATATACTAAAGTTGGTAGGCCAGTACCTGCCAGGATAAATGCACATACCACCAGGTCAGTTGCTGCCTCTTGGACAGTGCGCCATGGGGCTATAGCTGAGCAAGTATGCAGGGCTGCCACTTGGTCATCTGTTCACACTTTTACCAAATTCTTTAGGTTCTATGAGTTCGCGTCGGAGGACGCATCATTCGGGCGAGCAGTGACGAGTACTGCAAACCTGAGCGTACCCTCCCAAAGGACCGGCTCTTGAATGCCCCAATGTGAGCTGTGTCACCAGGTCCATTGAAAGAGAAAGAGGGATTTTTGTAAGAACTTACCATTCGAATCCCTTTTTCTGATATGCTCCTGGTGACACAGCGATCCCTCCCTTACACTCAGTAAGTATTGCCGTTTTCATGAGATGTCATGTTATAATGGTTATGTTAATGTGTTGTGCATACAATGTGTTCAGGCGTTGTACTGAGTTAATGTATTCCAGTGGGCTTTGGAAGTTGAACTGAGGATTCTGGGAATCAGAGGGAGGACCCTCCTACATCCCAATGTGAGGTGTGTCACCAGGACCATATCAGGGAAAGGGATTCGAACTGTAAGTTCTTACAAAAATTCCTTTTTTTCACTCTCCAATATTTGATAACTCTCCCTAGCCCAGTTCATTTCAATAATAATCCATGCAAAATGGTCTCCTACTTACAATGTTGTACAGTACAGTACAATACAATATCTCGATAATGCAGGTCACACTTTTACTTACAGCAAATATATTCAATACGCATTTTGATATTACAAATCTACTTAAAAAACCTCAAAGATGTGCTTTTGTTTGCTCAGTATAAGTCTTTAGTGATAATAAGGTATCCCGCTGAGACAAATCTTTACACAGTCTCTTATATTCTGAGCATGCCATAACTGCATCTATCAAAGCTTCCCACCTACTAGTGGATCTATTGCCAGTACAGTTATGTATTTATAGACCAGCAGGAACTCTATGATCATACGCATCATGCTTTTTTTTTATTTATTTTTTCAATACAATGCACAATACAATATTTCCAAAGAAAGTTTTTTTAGTGCTCCTGCTCTTCTGGTCATTTTCGCTAATGGCTGAATTTTCTGTAATAACGTTTATGAAATGTTTTACTCATATTTGCATTTTAAAAGTGCATACACATTACATGATATACAGGTATTATTAACGATATACTGTACATATTGTATGTACGTACTATGGGGGATATTCAGACATAGGCCCTTATTCTGGTCCACTCACAAAGGCAAATTCCTTCTCAAATGGACAAAACTATGTGCATTGCAGAGGGGGGCAGATGTAATATATGCAGAGAGAATTCAATTTGGGTGGGGTTTTACTTCAAAGTGAGCTCTACAGTATATTGCAGTGTAAAAATAAAGCAGCTAGTATTTTCCCTGCAAAGAAACAAAATAACTCACCCAAATCTAGCACTCTGCATGTTAAATCTGCCCCACCTGCAGTGCACATGGTTTTGTCAATTTGAGAAGGAATTTGCCTTTGCGAGTGAACCAGAATAAAGCCCTTTGATCAGGTTATCGCCACCCAGCCAGAGCCATGAATGAAATCCTGCCCTGTGCAAGCCTGCTAATTGCTCTGCACACAGTGGCATAACTATAGAGGGTGCAGTGTAATGTGGTGGGCTCATGTGCGTGGGGGTGGGCAGAGCCCTCAGCTGGGACTGCTGTTTAGAACGGCCACGACGCACCCTACACTGGCTCTTTTGACCTACTCGGGCAAATGGCCGTAGTCTGCAGTTAGCTAAACTTTCACCTTTAATACCTTAAAAAGGATAGTCTGGCCAATCAGCCCCTGCCGTCAGACCAGCCCCCTGAGCTGCTCATTATCTTGAGGTGGCCGAGAGCGCGCCACCTGGCGTGCCCTGTTTGCATTGCAACCACCGGGGAACTCACCCTGTATACTCACAGAGTCCCCTGGCCGAGTGGAAGTGACGCGACCTGGACGGGCGGACGTGATGTTTCCAGAGCCCAGGCCACCCATCTCAGGGCGCCAGGACTCTGCTGTGGCGGTGCCGCAGCAGCACCACCAGTATCCAGGTGGGTGACCCCTGGAGAAGTCCAGGTGTGGTGTTACAAGATTGGGGGCAATTCTGTTACCAGACCAGCAGTTTTGGAGCCGCCCACTGCTTGTGTCCGAACTGTTGCCAACATAGGCATTGATTGTATACGACGTGGGGTAACGATTCCCCCTTTACTTGTCAGCTCTTTTGGGGATCTACTCATTTTTGCAGCCTACGGTCACTCTGGTTCTTATACCTAAGATGACTAAATGCAGTAAATGATATATAAATGTGTGGTTAAACCAGATTTATCGAACAAAATAATATATATAAAATCATGAGATATAACCACACAACACAACTATTATTACTTTAATAATCATTTCTTCGTGCCACTATTTTTTAAGCCAGTTCATAATAAAAGTTATGTTTTAAATTAATTTCATATTTCAATTTTTCAAGAGTGCGTCCACAAAGCGTTTACTTTCTTTTGGTTTGCATCTCCGCAGACACAAAAAAAACCCCATCCACAGTCATAGTTACTGAACGCTGGGCGCACTGCCAACCCCATAACTACGATTACTAGCTACAAGTAGTTCTTTATGTTGGTCAATATCAATTATTCATACTAAATCCCAGCTGTTGCGGGTCCACCCCCCCTTTTCTAGAATCGCAGCACCACCACCGTCAGCACCGCTGACATGCAGGGGATGCAGCTGCTATAGGGCCCAGTAGGGCCCCAAAAAGCATTGCTTCGCAACCTCTAAAAAATATTTTTTCTTAAATTTTTAGTATTAGTTATTGATTAGCGCTACTCGCTCGGCAACTTCTGTCAAGTGAGACATTGACTTTTGTCTAAATCTTCTACCAACTCATCAACCATGGGCATAGGGTAAGATTCCAACCAGGGCAAACTCTCTTTAGTTTATGGAAGTCATTACAGCACCTCAATGCACCTGAAGGCTTAGGTACTAAGACAATTGGATTATTCCACTCACTGGTGGATTCTAAACCCTGTAGAGGACTGGGGGTACCTCTCTGGCCGCAAACATCAAGTAAGGTAGGAGCAGATCCAAATCGTGTTTCTCTTGTGACACTGCCCTCTTTATAATTTGCTTAGTAATATAATATAATTTGATTAAACCATTCTACCAGACCATCTGTTTGCAGGTAGTACACTGAGGTGATAATATTGTCTACTTTTAGCAACTAGCATAGATCCTTCATGAGTTTAGAAACAAAAGGTGTACCTTGGTCCATTAAGACCTCTTTTGGTATTCCTAAGCAGATATACATGGTTAATAGCCTCTGGGTACCCGGTGGCATACACAGACAAGGGTGAGGCTGCCGCACAGGTAAATACTTAGATAATGATAAGGGCCCCCTTTATTTACTATCATACGTGTACATTACAGTTTAACTTTTGGGGTGTGCTACCGCCCATGCAGTGATTAAATACAAACAGACAAGACAGAAAAGACTGCTTGGGTGGCGGTGCACTCTGGAGAAGATGATAAATGTATTTTCTTAAAACATAACTTTTATTCAACTTTATTAAAATATATTTACAGCGAATATAGTTGACACATACACATTAAAAATTAGTTAATAACACACACATAAATGTGTAAAATGAAATTTAGGATATTAATGTCTCCTAATTCACCCACGGGGAGGGAGGGGTAATAGTAATGTTTAATATAACGGAATGTCTGTGTTTTGACACACGGTACACGTCCTGTATCCACTGTAAAATAATCCTTTAATAAAATGTGGACACAGTGGACACAGGTTAAGTACTCCAAAAAGAAACTGTTGACTGCTGCTACTTGTTGTGAGCTGCGCTGTATCCAGGCACCCAATCATTCCCAGCATAAGTGGCTGAGTAGACTGGGTGTCAGCGGTGCGATTAATAATCCTGGCATATTGCCAATCGCTATAACCGGTAATCAGCTCCTACTGTAGTAAAGGACTGAACTGTGTGCCAAGAGGCTAGCTATTCCCCGTGATCTCAAGGTCACCCAGCACAGGTGGATCAATCACCTCTGCTGGTTTGTAATCACTACAGGAATTGCAAGTGCTGTAATGTCATCTCATTAAGGGCTGGACCGGCCACAGTGGTACCTGGTATAAGTCCTATTGTGCTCTGGACTACCTGACCGTGCCAAAGTCCACTGCACCGCTGTGGTGCACTATCTACACTAGTCCTGTACTTAATACCAGTCTACAGCAGTCACTAGAACAAACAATTTAAACAATTTAAACAATCCCCTTCAAACAAGCCCCCCCGCGGCTAGCTACACGCCAACGCGCGTTTCGCTGATCCGCTTTTTCAAGACCCGGTGGCATAATCAACTACCACCAATGTGTATTGGTGCCCTCGAGCTGACTTTTGCCGTTTTCTGGCACACTGGGCATTCCTGACAATACAGTACCTCTGAATCGAGGCATAGATGCCGGGCCAAATTAACCTTAACTGGATGCATTGGAGTATTTTCAACTCCCCCAGATGTCCTCCCCACAAATGCGTATGTGCTGCTTCTTATAACAACCGCTCCAGTTTTTGGGGAACTAAGAGCTGATCTATTCTTCCCTTGTAGCAACAAGAAACAGCAAATCATTTTTCAATACAAAATATGGCACACCCTCTGATGGTAAAGCATAAATTACCATACTGTTAACCACTTTTACATTCTCAAAGGTGTGTAACAAATTGCTGTCCTTGCGTTGATCTCTCCCAAAGTCCTGCAATGATATCAGGTCACCAAATGGGTTCCACTGGACCTCAGACTCAGTCTCTTGGGGTGGTTCAGGACAGGCTCCTGAGTTGCTTCAATGGCTGATGGTTAGTTGGTGTCATGGCAGGTAATCAGCTCCTGCAGCAATGGAAAGTCACGGCCCAGGAACAACGGATAAGGTGGTCTGGAGGTTACCGCCACTACCACCTTGAATGGGTAAGTAGACATGTGGGCACTCCTCCACATCATCATGGATGCACAGCACAGAGGGCCTTATTCTGGTTGGAGCGGCCAAACGTGCGTACGTTCGCTATTAACGTACGCTAGCCGCACGCGGCCGTTGGGGTTAAGTCCACCCACAACTCAGCCGCATACGTACGGGCATAAACAACGTAGAAGGGGAGTGGCGTACAAATGAGCGTACGCCAACGTACACGGACGGGCCAGCCCTTACACTCCGACAACTGGCGTACAAATGAGCGTACGCCGCCGTTTACGGACGTCTCTCGTCCGTCTTCCCACCGCCTTCTTGCGGAGATCTGAGCGTACGCCAGCTTGCACGGACGGGTCCCTATTGTTTTCAATAGAAAAGTCAGCTTATGTCACCGCTCGTGAGAGTGAGCGTACGTCCGTGTACGCTGACATACCCTTCATATATATGGACCTGCAAATCTTGCCTTTCAACTATAATTATGAAAATTAATTAATTGATTGAATTAATTAATGTGCAAAATAGTGGTCATGGGCTTAAAACATTGCTGAAACATCCTTTGTAGGTGTTAGATGTGGTTTATGTTATTGTATCCTAAATACAAAACCTATGTTTGTATTAGAGTGAACACGTTGACACATGTCGACTTGTGTAGATTGAGTGTGCTACTGTGTAAAGTCTATGAAAGCACGTAGTGAATGTGTCTAACTGTTTAGCAAATACCTACCTTAGCATATATAAGCAGGTCTTCAAAAGATTCTTACCTTAAATTAAACAAACCTTTAAATGTCGAGAAGTATAGAAAGATAAGCTTCCAATGTGTTTGAGTGCTGTGTGTGGCTTGCAGGTAGTGAAATCATGGTTTGGACTTAATAGACTGCAGCATTGCTTATTACATTCAGGTGTATGTGTTTGAGTAGGACTCAGCGTTAATTAGCAAACTCAGGCGCACGCTGGCATGCGGTATCTGTAGGGGTGGTTTGAGATGGCGGTTGGCAGCCGCCTGTTTTGTGTCCGAAATGAACGGTGCCTTAGTCGATCGTGCGGTAGTAGCACCGCTCATTTTTGGTGCACACCCCCGTGTACGCCCATATTTACGCCCATTTTCCCTCATTATTTCGGCCGCTCCCCTCTTCACGCCCCTATGCCGCCCCCAATACCCGTACACTCGCGTACAGGTTTTTTCGCACGTAGAGACCCGTCCGTAAGCGTTGGTGAGTGGTCGCGCCTGCGCATTAGCGAATGTACGCATGCGCAGATTATAAAAAAACCCGGGACGTACGCGTACGGCCCGGCCGCTCCAACCAGAATAAGGCCCTCTGACAGGAGGCAGGACCTTGTCAGCTCCTGGAGGAACCAAGTTGGCAGCGACAATGGTGAGCTCACTGCCAGTATCCACCAGTGCCCAGATCTCCCAGTCTTCCAACTGTACCAGCACCCAGAACAGGGAGGACTCTGCTTGGGATACCCCTGCGGCTGCCATGCTGACCAATGGCTGAGCCATCTTTCATGCACTACAGTCCATTGGATCTCCCTGACCAGGCTTGCTGCACTCAACGTACACCAAGGGAGGTGGAGCCTTTGGTTTACCCACTGGGACCTGAGTTCTGGGCTTAGGTATTGGTACATATGTTGACCTGGCTTTATTCAGCTTTCTCAGCATCCGGTGCCGCTAAATCACTGCTGCCAACTCCTCGAATGTCTGAATGTCTGGTTAGTCTGAAGGGCCCACTGTTGCACCGATCAGTCTAAAACCTGCATAGCCTTGTCCATTGCGACTATCTCCACAATCCTCACTGCAGACTTTTTATCCAGCAGCTTGGAGCTGGGAGATTCAGAGCCCTCCAGCAGTCATTTTATTCCATTATTTCATACACATTAAGGGCTGCTTCATACTCTGCCACATTGTTCCCTAATGGGATTGTATAGTAGGCCCGAGTCCTGCTCGCTAAGCAGCGGTCATTTGCTGCTTAATAAGCAGATAAATGCTATCCGCCAGGCAAACGAATGCCCACCCCCTGCTGCCTCATGAATCCTCTCGGTAGCACGCAAATGGATGTGTACTCTCACACATCCTTTCGTATGTGAGCGTACAGGGGAAAAATCTTTCAATGGTTGCTGACTATCGAATGATTTTTTTCCTCAGTTCGCAAATAAAAGTCAATACTGACTTTTATTTAACTTGGAAATGTCAGAGAACGGGGCGAGCGCTGACATCATGTGATGGTGCTGATATCATGTGACCGTGCAGACTTTGCAACCACCATTTTTGTGGGCATGCCCAGAAATGCTGGGCATCTCCATGTGCCAAGCCCTGTACATGCACACACATTGATTCTAGGTTTCATTTTTGTTGGGAACCAATTAACCTACTAGCAGGAGTACCAAATGAAACCCAGGCAGGGAACACAGGGAGAATATACAAACTCTGCACAGTTAGGGCCATTGTGGGAATCAAACCCATGACCTCAGCAATGCCCAAATCACTAAGGGTGAGATTTAATAGGATGAGAGATTCAGAAAGTGAGAGATTTGGTAAGAAATCTCCAGTTTTTTTAAAGCGGCAATCATTTACACGTCAAAAATCAAACTGGTTTTGCAGTATAAATGATTGCCGCTTTAAAAAAACTGGAGATTTCTTACCAAACCTCTCACTTTCTGAATCTCTCATCCTATTAAATCTCACCCTAAATCTTTTTTGCCGATAAAATAATAATAAAATAGCATCAACAGATTCATCAGAAGAAGTATGCAGATTAATGGTATATTATGTCACTGCATTCAGCATACAAAAGGCTGCACACATTAATCGACCAAGCACTTTGTCACAGTTTCTTTATTTAAAGAAAAGAAACCATAGAGATGCACTCCCTAACAAATGTAATGTATTCATTGGTGCATAATTTATATGCATGTACTAATGATCCTAAAAATATAACAATGCTAAATAATGCAAGTTGACATAATGATGCTGTTTCATAGCATTTTTTACACTGCAAGAATATAGTCTGTCTAGAATCCAGAATTGCAGTGAGTAATGTGTTCCCTTCCAATAATGAAAGTATTAAGTATGCATCTTGTGTAAGCTAATAAAGACACCAATTGAAGAAAGTTATGACAATTATTGGCAAGATGCAGCACAGACTAGTTAGAGATTTGGATGGGTATGGCTTGGGACATTTCAGGCTTGGACAACACATGACAGTTTGTGAACACAACAATGAATAACATTGTTCTACTGCCAAATCAATTTCCTAGTTCATAATAACAGAAAGAAAGATTGGGGAGATGATCCATTGAAGTTTGTAGTTACGCAACATTTCCCGCTGTCCTTACTGTTTTGATAGAGGCCTAAGTCTTCATTTTACTGGATTATGCTGATGATTTCGGATATCAGTACAAAAATAAATTATTCAAATATGGGCAGAACGAATCTGAGCTTTACACAAAGTTGGTCTCAAACTGGGGGTTATTTTATGCAAAACAAATAGCATATTCCCACCCACATGCTGAGGCCTGTATAGAGCAGGGCAGGATACATGCAGATTGGCTCCAGTAGCATTAATGCCTGCTTTTAGCCAGGCAAACATCACAAACAGTTTATTTTTCTTACAAAATAAGAATGTATTATGTATTGTAGAACTCAAAGACCTCAGTTGTACAGAAGAAAAAATGCTCTTGGGTTTCTGTAATAGGTCATAGATGCCTACCCTCCTGCATTCTGCAGGAGTCTCCCTGAAATAGCAGCAATCTCCCTCTCTCCCCTCATTAGTCTAGCAATCTCCCAAATTTTACCTAGCCCACATTACACTGTTACATTTTTTTGGGGGAAAAAGTAATGATAAATTAATTTATATTTACATTGAATCATCAGCGCCATTTTCCAGCACTTTAGCAAGTATCGTAGCTCTTACTGACTGCTTTGGGGCTCATCTACATTTGTATATGTAATTTTAAAAGATTCCTCTCAGATGTAGCAGTACCCACCCACGCTTCTAGGTGCCACGTTCACAATCTATTTTCACAATCTCTCCATATATGGAACTAGACACGCCCTTTGGGTGGAACATGACACGCCCCCTCAATGGGGTGCTGTGAAAAATTCTACTACCAACTATAATCTCCCTGAAACTAGTTTTTAAAAGTAGGCAGGTATGTAATAGGTTTTTATAAACTCTGAACCTACATTATTATATAACCTCTCGGTTTTGTGTATCATAATTAAACAGCTAAACTATGTACAATATAAGCCTGAGCAACTAAGATTGTGCCTTTCAGCTCAGCACAGCTTAAAGCAATTTACTAGTGCTTGTTAATATCATCATCAACATCATCATCATTATAATCCTCAGTATTTGCATCTGATCTACACAACAAGCCTTATATGATACAGCTTATATTGCAGACTGTGGCCCAGTCTGCATCTGTTTGCAGTTGTGTAAGCAAGCTCTTCACTTCCCCTTCCCATCTCTTCTAGCATATACAGTAAGTGATAGAATCAGATGCACAACTCTAATTAAACTACAAAATGTAAACGATTGGAATGTCTTTACATAGAACAATGCATGTTTGATGAAGCCACTAGGTGTGGCAAAACGCGTTAGTGCCTGCTGGACTAACCCGCTCACAGATAGGACCTGCATAGAAGCACGAACCAGGGGCAGGGTCACATCCAATGAAGTGTCTCACTACATTTGGACATTGCTTGGACTGTTGTCTGCTACCCGATCCAGCATAATTTCATTAAGGCTCACACCTAACCTTGGCATGGCCTCAGTGGACAATCGGGCCTACAACATGGAGCCACAATGGATAGAGTCACTTGCCAGTAATCTTTTGGAGTAAACCGCCATATTTCCCTGTTCATTGGGGCACCAATAGGAACAGACTCTCCAGGCCCTCATATTGAGTGGGTAATATACCAAGACGATCTTTTATCTGTGTATGCTGTTATATAAGTTGTTTTACTGTTGCTTTTCTTAACTGCATTTTTTAAGCATTAAAAAAACATGCATTGTTATATGTAAAGACATTCCAATCTTTTACATTTTTTAGTTTAATTAGCGCTACTAATTCTTTTCTTTTTTTGGCACACATTATATTACATTACTAACTATCCTGTTTATAGCAGCAGCTGGATTTAAAACCACTCCTGTTGAGCGCCTCAAGTATCTTTCCACTTAAGTGGATTGGTCCATATTTTCTGTGTTTGAAGAACATGTGCGCAGCTGCTTTCTCAGTGCACAAAATGTGCCTTGCAATGTGCAGCAGCTCTCTCTGCATCAGGCCTTTGTACATACTGTAGGCTGCCATCCTATGTATAATTGCAGCAATTTTAGCTAATTATTCTATATTAATCTTGTAACCTCTTTTTTCCTACATAACCTACACAATGGTAATTTCTCTGAGCTAAAAGCAAAAGAATAAAGGAAGTGAATAAAAATATTGAGTGGAAAGGTGTATGAAAAAAAGAAGACAATTGGTGTAAGTTACATCTGCCCCACCTGCAGTGCACATGGGTTTTGTCCATTTGAGAAGGAATTTGCCTTTGCGAGTGAGCCAGAATAAGGGCCATAATGCTTATAGATCGTAAACGCAATGTGGCCGAAGCCAGGTGTTTTAAAAGAGGATCTCTGACATCAGCGCTGGCATCAGTCAGCATGTCTGAGTTGCAGATTTTTGGAAGGGTCAGAGTTACTCACATTTGCACAGACTGAAAAAAGTTTTCTATGGTTTGGGAATTACATGTTGATTTGTGAGTCGATGCAGGTAAATAATTCACTCGCAAATTATTATGGGTGACCATGCATGATATCCCCTAACTCTAATTTCTTTTTAAAGGGGCAGTCATGGTTTTGCCTTTTAAATGACTGCCTCTGAGTTCGACCAACATCCCGCATAGCTGCCGAGGTCGCACTTCATTACATCATCCCAATATTGTAGTCTCTGGAATTTGATTACATTATCAAAGATGTTTCAAAAGTTAACACTCATTCAAAATTTGATACATATGCCCTTATTCTGGTTGGTGCGGTAATATCCGCGTGCGTTCGTGCCGCCGATGTTTTGTGTCTGCGCATGTGCAGAGGCGTCTCTGCGCATGTGCGAGCGGGGCGTACGGCAAAATCCCGCATGAAATGTGAACACTCCGAACAGGGGGTGGAGAGGGGCGTGAAGGGCTATTTGGGCTCATTACCATATGCATACGCCCCGCGTTTCATGGGCGTTCCCATGAAAACGCTGAGCGTACGTATGGTAATGCGGCCGTGACGCACGTGTAGGGGGCGTACATATGACATCGCCGGATGTCAGCTGCCCGCCCAGATCCCTGCTTTTGCACGGAAAAATGTCTGTGTGGTCTGAGGTTGCGGGAGCTGGTGGACCACTCGGTCCTGCATTCGATGGTCTGCGACCATCGAATGATGGGGGAGGTTCCCTGAGATGGAGGAGGCGTATTCCATGAAAAATACACGTGTGGTCCGTTCGGCCAGCTTCTTACCGCGTACGGACGGAGTTGGCGATCCGTATGGAAGGCTGGGTTTCGCACGCACGGTCCTGGCCGCATATTCGGATCCGGCCGCACCGATCAGAATAAGGCCCATAGTTAGCAGTCATAGAGCCAGATGTATCAAGCTTCAAAAACTGACAAAGTGGAGAGTGATAAACAACCAGCCAATCAGCTCCTACCTCGCATTTTTCAAACCCAGACATTATTTTATGGTGCCACAAGGGCAGCACCCAGGGCCGGCGCCACCACTAGGCAGCCTTAGGCATTTGCCTAGGGCGCCGGCCGCTGGAGGGCGGCAGTTTGGAGCTGGTCCGCGCCGCATCACCCAGCAAGCCGCCCTATCCATGGGGAGCGTTGCATCGCATCACTGCGACCCGCACCACCTGCCAAATCCCCCCCCCCCCCGCGCTGGAAAGTCACGGCGCTGGACACCCCTCCTCTCCTCCGGTCCCTGTGCAGAGTTACGTCGGGCAGCGCCGCATTGCACGGCAAGAGGCCCCCCCCTCCTGGATCGTCACAGCGCCGGACCCCCCCTCCTCTCCCCTCCCTGGGGAATGTCGCGGCGGCGCACAGCAAGCCCCCCGAACGTCACGGCGCCATGCGCCGCATCACTGGACCCGGCAGCGTGGCCCCCCTGGAGCGGGTAAGTGTTTGAGCACCGGGGCGCCCCCGCCTGGGGCGCTCCGGTGCCTAGCACCAGCCCTGGCAGCACCCAGTTACAGAGTACATAAAAGAATAAGAAAAACAGTGACTTGCAGTTGAATACGATAGAGGTCAATTACAGATTACTAGAACATAGCTGCATCAGTAAACAAAACTAAAGTATCAGGGTGGCAGTTAACCAAAGGATTTGGTGCAATCGAACATTGTCAAGATTTTGTCAATGCCGAATGTAGACCCATAGTGGTCGACCTATTGACTGTCAACCTAGACACCATTGATTATTTGACTGGATCCCATCTGACACTTGATAATTGATCAACTCTTTAAAGTCTTCTATAATTGCCAAATAAATCCTTCAAAGTGTTTTCCAAACGGTACTTGGTACCTGATCATAGCTGAAGACAATGTGGTCAACTGGGCAACTTTTACCATGTTTGGTTATTTTATCCTAAAATAACCTACTGTTCCATTATAGACTCCCCATTAATGACTGTTATAGCGGGCACAGTGATCTGTCTCCACCTGTTATGCCTCCTATTCTGCAATCTCTCTAAATACACCAACAATCTCATTTTTATTATTACTTGTTCATCAAGATATCAGCTCACCCCTCTTTAAGCAAGAAATATTAAATCAGATTGGTTTATATCCAAAATGGAATTTATTACCTCAATAACACAACTGTGCGGTTTGGCGTCCTTGGTTTTCCAATGATCAGCCATAATTAATCTCTGTATTCTATGTGCCTCACCCCAAGTTCTGGCTTGTGTTACCTTTCTATTCTTCCCCATGCTAGTCCTCCTATCCATCTTTGGTAACTTGGTTGGTGGTGCGGGCACAGATAAGATAGGTGCAGAAGGTATCTGATAGCTGAGATGGCAGACCCAGCGGATCTTTCTACTTTGCTTGCAATGACTCATGGCCTTTATCCACCTCAGGCTGTAAAAGAGAGGCTAGCCTACACACACAGTAAAATGACATTACATTGCAACCTTGACAAATAGAATAATCAATAAGATTTATTAAAAGAACTAAGAGGATGTGAGTGTTATGGAAACAATGATCATTATACATGACAGTTAATTATAGCACAAAAGGAATGTAGCAAATATAAACAGTGATTTGAAATGCTCTGAAAATTAGGCAATATAAATAATACTTAGTAAAAATTAAATGGGCGTGTTTATCTTAACTCCTGCAGAACCTCTTTGACTTTAATTAGGTAAAATGCAATTATCTAAATTACTTCAATATATTGGCTTCTAAATACACAATGGCATTTACAGAACACACACATACAGTAGGGGCCAATTCTGGATCACATGTAGTGATCCGAATTCGGCCTCTGCCCCGATGGTCAGGGTTTGTGCACGCGCATTTCTTGCTCACTCAGTCATCAGGCAGTTCACAGAGGGGAAGGAGAGACAGGGTGGGGGACGATGAGGCGGTGGCAGCGCTGGGCCATGGGAAATGCGGGCCGTTCAATACTTCAATACTACACTAACAAAATCCACAAGAAAAAGAACCTGCTGTACATTTCAATCTTCATTTGTTAGGTTTAGTGAATGATCTAATGTAGTGGTCGCCAACCTGTTGCTCAACGATGTGCTGTGCTCTCCTCCCCTCAGAAGAGAAGCAGCAGGGGTCGGAGGAGACACAGACATGACTGCAGTGGGACACAGGACTCTCCTCTCCCCCGCAGCAGCAACAATGGTGAGTTGTGCTGCTGCTGGGAAATTCTGACACATTGGGGACATATGTGTTTCTGGCACTGTAGGGGCATACCTGGCAATGTAGGGAAGTATCTGGCACTGTGGGGGCATACCTGGCACTGTGTGGGCATACCTGGCACTGTGGGGGGCATACCTGGCACTATGGGGGCATACCTGGCACTGTGGGGGCATACCTGGCACTGTGGGGGCATACCTGTTTCGGGAACCATGGGTGCATACCTGGCACCATGGGGGAATAACTGTTAATGGCACTGTGGGGGCATACCTGGCACCATGGGAGCATATGTGTATCTGGCACTATTGGAGGCATATGTGTTTCTGGCACTATTGGGGTCATATGTGTATCTGGCACTATTGGGGGCATATGTATATATGGCACTGCACTATTGGGGGCATACAGTATGTGTATCACACCCCCATTTTCATTGGCCACACCCCATGTGGCATGTGGCTACACCGGTTCTTTGGCGAGCGCATACATTATTATTATACATTACAGACAGAGTATTTATTTAGTATAGCACCACAATCGGGCGGGCATTGTTTATCTGGCACTGCTGGGGGGCATTGTGTTTATAGCATTACTGCGGGTATAATGATCACTATACATGACAGTTAATTATAGCACAAAAGGAATGTAGCAAATATAAACAGTGATTTGAAACTGGCACTGCATTGTGTAACTGGCACTGCAGGTGGCATGTGTATATATGGCACAGCATCTATTCAGCAAAGCTGGGGGCATGGCCATGCCCCCATAGTGGAAAAATGGGGGGTGTGGCCTCGCAGGAGTACCACGATAGTAGGTCATACGCCCTCTTTTCGGGCGTTTTTGACACCTCTGCCTACAGTGTTGAGAGTTATGTTTACGGCATATTGGACATTGCAGTATGTGGCATATTGTGTCTGGGGCATTGCGGTATGTGGCATAATGTGTTCTTTTTTAAAGTAGCTCTGCAAGTGGTTTATTTTGTCTCGAGTAGCTCACGCCCCACAAAAGGTTGGAGACCACTGATCTTATGCCACCTACAGTAGTTTAATTTAGTAGATAAAATTCAGACAGGTATGAGATGTATAAAGGACATTCTGCAAAAGTACCACCGTTCTAAATAGTTCTTCATTCCTTCATCTAAAATAGAAAAATAACTATGTATAGCTCTTATATTTCTGCTGTAACAGGCACAAGCAGTATCTGTACTTTATTAATAAATGCTAGATCTACTTTTTATCCAGTGATAAAATGTTGCTTTATACGATGAATATTGATTAGGCTAGTAGTATTCTTTCATATCATTCATCTTAATGTCAAGAATTCATACTTTGATGTTAATCATTACATTAATTCAAGAGATAATTATTTAATCAAAAATACCATTTTGATTTGATTTGGTATGATTTAAAAAAAAATAGATGATGAAGATGATGAAGCTGGCAACAGAATTTTTGCAAGTTCCATTTTATTACAGTAAACAACATGATGTTTTTTTTTTTTTTAACACTGAAGCTCATCAAGAACAAACTCATTAAAATTCAATTCGCCAAAATAATCCCAAAACACTTTGACAATAGCTTGCTGCATGACCTATTTAGCACAAAATTCAGGGGAGCAGCAGAGAGATAGGATTTTTCAAGCTCATTTAAAAATAACTGTGCCGATTCATTGTTGTTCATCTGTTGGCTTGCAAACGGGGCTAAGTTCCCAGTGTTTTTATCTGTCAAGACGTCTATTGTACGGTTACTCAGTAGCAATATATATAAATCCACAATGCAGGCTCCTGAAGAGAGTTGGAAGCTAATGCTGGCAGGTTGACAACCCAACAGTAAATATGTGGTTTGAATTGTGAGCCGTACCTATACATTTTGTTTCATATTATTGCCTACGGTATATCATATTTTCTTATTACATTTCAATTTTTAATTACCCGTCATTTTTTGAACACAGATTACTGAAATATTTTTGTCAAATGGAGTCTTGACATAGAAGCTTGTTCAGGGACAAGGTGAAATTTCATAGGATGCGATTTTTAGCAACATTTTGAAATCACACCTTATCGCACTTTTTTAAATCATTTTTTGCCGCAAATTCGCATATTTAATGAGGTGCATACTCCGGGCAAAAAAGTGTGATTAAGTGCGATAATGTGCAAGTTTTAGTCATGAATGTGCGATTTTTAGGCATGATAGTGTGCGAATCTAAGGAAATGAGCAAATTTGTGTAAAAAAAAATAAATGGTGCGATGTCCCCCCTCCTGAGCATAACCAGCCCAGGATCATTGAGCCGGACCTGGTTCCAAAAATATGGGGGACAAAAAGCATAGGGGTCCCCCATATCTCTGAAACCAGCCCCAGACTCTTGGACCGGTCCTGGTTCCAAAAAATACGGGCAAAAATTCTGGGGTTCCCCCGTATTTTTTAACCAGCACCAGGCTGCAACAGCCCGTGGCTTCATGCCACAGCCGGGGGACACTTTTTACATAAGGTCACCCGGCCGAAACATGAGCACCGTGGCTGGTCAGCCTTGGACGGGATACCTGGAGGAGTGGGGACCCCCCAATAAAGGGGTCCCCCCCAGGCTTCACCCGTCCAGGGCTGAAGCCTGGAGCTGTCACCGTCGGCCGTGGGCTGTGGACGCCGGCATATAGGGTTAAACCAGTCATTCCTAACATTGCTTTATGCAGATGAACTACATGTGCCAGCAGACCTCCCCCACATGCTGGGACTTGGAGAACCACAAGTCCCAGCATGCGGGCATTAATGGGCCCGCTGGGACTTCTAGTCCACCTGTAAAAAGAATGATAAAATAATACCCCTTTCACACTCGCAGAGCGGGGTCATACCCAGGAATGTGTTCCCAGATGCTTCCTGGGACACTACCTGGGAATGTACCCTTTCACACTGATCCCGGGAAATCCCTGCAAATACATATGCATGTCATTAGATATGGACTCCAGAGCTCTGAAAGATGACATCAGCATTTGTGAGCCCAAGAAAGCTCCAATCAGCAGCTTTTTTAAAGTCCTGTGTACCCGATCCCGAGTACGGGACCATTCACACTGACCGCATCCCGTGTCGATTCCGGAATCTAACCAGGTCAGGACCTGGGTAGAAATCCCAGAATGCTCATCCTGGGATATTCTTTCAAGACCCTTTCACACTGAGCTAAATCCCGGGTTGATGCACGTTCATGTGCGAAAACCCGGGATATTTTTGCAAGTGTGAAAGGGGTATTAAAGAGACACACACAGAAAAGTATAACTTTATTACACACACAAACACACACCTCACTTTTACTCCAACATACTTACTGCACCAGGGTCCAGCGCTGCCCTCCCTCCTGCAGAGCTAGCTCACCCCGCACTGACAGCGGGGTGAGCGGGATTTCAGATAACAGCTTCTGTAGTGCTGTCCCAGCGCTACAGAGGCTGCTAGCGTCTTTGGCTGAGCTATGCGTCTCTATGGAGATGCACCGGTAAACCACGCTAGCAGTCTCTGTAGTGCTGGGACATACAGTACTGTTGCAGTAAGTATGTTGGTGTAAAAGTGAGGAGTGTGTTTGTGTGTGTAATAAAGTTATACTTATCTGTGTGTGTCTCTTTTATTTTAACATTCTTTTTCCAGGTGGACTACAAGTCCCAGTGGGCCCATTAATGCCCCACACAGGGCCGGTGCCACCACTAGGCAGCATTAGGCATTTGCCTAGGGCGCCGGCCACTAGAGGGCGGTAATGAGCAGCAGAAGAAGAAGAAGAAGCAGCAGCAGCGGCAAAGCTCCTGCCGAGGAGAGCAAGAAGAAAGAAGCAAGTGAGTGAGACGAACCCCTGCGCCCCCCCCGGCTCCCGCCCCCCTGCTGGTCATAGTCACCGTCAATCTGCGGCAGGGGTAGCGCCCGCACCAACCCTCCTGGAGCCCACCCAGAGCCGCATCTTTAAACCCCCCCCCGCATCTCCCGCCACCCAGCTCAGTGGCGGCGGCATCACCACCCCCACCCCCACCCCCCCCCCCGTGGAGCGCGTGAGCGCCGGGGTGCCCCAGGACCCCCCGCCTGGGGCGCTCTGGTCCCTTGCACCGACCCTGGCCCCACATGCTGGGACTTGTGGTTCTCCAAGTCCCAGCATGCGGGGGGCTGCTGGCACTTGTAGTTCACCTGCATAAAGCAATGTTAGGAATGACTGGTTTAACCCTATCAGGCCGGCGTCCACAGCCCACGGATACCGGTGACAGCCCCAGGCTTCAGCCCTGGATGGGGGACCTTATGTAGGAATGTGTGGCATGACACCGTGGGCTGTTGGAGCCCGGTGCTGGTTTCAAAATACGGGGGACCCCCAGAATTTTTGGAACCAGTACCAGTCCGAGTCCGGTGCTGGTTTCAGAAATACAGGGGGAACCCTATGCTTTTTGTCCCCTGTATTTTTGGAACCAGGTCCGGCTCAATGAGCCTGGGGCTGGTTATGCTCAGGAGGGGGGACCTGTGAAATCCCGGATAGATTTTTCCTGGGTAAGTATGTAGATGGTTTCTTCTTCTTAAAAGATTACACGTTAGTTTTCAAAGACTGGTTTTCTTTTATTATTCGTTGAACAATGTATTAAACAGACCATATTACAGTGTAATTTTCCTCTCGCAGGAGTAATTACATGAAATACACTACCATTTCAATGCAAATTTTATTAAACCGGAACCTGTCTGTTCTCCACTTGAATTCCTCGGTTGTCAGCCTCTCACAATAAACATAACATAGTATCCTACCTTTGACGCTAGAAATAACAAAGGTAAATGCAATAACACTTAGGTACCCTACACTGTAGATGAAGTATGTAATAAACCACAGACCAAGATATAGAACTTATTGCGCAATAAAGTATACTTCTATAAAGTTTAGAATTTTCTAACTGTAACTAAACCGTTATATAAAATGTTTCTAAGTTGAACTGTTCCTTTTTCTTAGGGTTGAGCTGCTAGGCACCGACTACAATAGACGTAGAGGTAAGTTGACTGTAATTTCCTGCTCTGACTCTTTCTACTTTAGTCGTTGTAACGCTGTATCTGCTACTCTGAAGATCCTGTTGGAGGCGTCCCCTGGCCCAACGAAAGCCGGGTTTAGCCCCTGGTGCTTAACATATAATTTCCTTCCTGTATGCTACGAAGTGTTCCCTGGCTCTAGCAGATATGTTGTGCCTTCCTTGTGTCGGCTAGGGAAACTATAATGTCTTCTTAGGCGTCCCCTGGCTTCTTGCTAGCCGGGTTTAGCCTCTGGTGCTTAACATATACTTTCCTTCCTGTATGCTACGAAGTGTTCCCTGGCTCTAGCAGATATGTTGTGCCTTCCTTATGTCAGCTAGGGTGACTATAATGTCTTCTTAGGCGTCCCCTGGCTTCTTGCTAGCCGGGTTTAGCCTATTATGTATATATATGTAGAGGTGAGCAAATCACAAGATAAGTGTCTACTAGTACAAATTTCTCAAGCTTCACTTGTATTGGATGCTTTTCAAGACACAGTTACTATTCCTTAATCAGCAGCTGTATTGTGCAACCGTGTATGGGTGATGCGTTGTCACTGTGAGCTGAACTACTGTGTATCAGCAGCGATAGTCTGCACTGGGGATGTGCTGTCACTCTGAGCTGAACTACTGTGAACCAGTAGCGATAGTCTGCACTGGGGATGTGCTGTCACTCTGGACTGAACTACTGTGAACCAGTAGTAATAGTCTGCAGTGGGGATATGCTGTCACTCTGGACTGAACTACTGTGAACCAGTAGTGATAGTCTGCAGTGGGGATGTGCTGTCACTCTGGACTGACTCTGAGCTGAACTATTGTGAACCAGTAGCGATAGTCTGCACTGGGGATGTGCTGTCACTCTGGACTGAACTACTGTGAACCAGTAGTGATAGTCTGCAGTGGGGATATGCTGTCACTCTGGACTGAACTACTGTGAACCAGTAGTGATAGTCTGCAGTGGGGATGTGCTGTCACTCTGGACTGAACTTCTGTATATCAGCAGTGATAGTCTGCAGTGCGTGACCTGCAATGGGTGTTTTATTTACTACCTCAACCTGCGCTGCATTGTGTATGGTTATGAGACTTGCTGAGGGAGGTGTAAAGTTAACTATGGGGCTGGAGCAATACACACTCACCGCGCCCCTCTCTCCTTCGTTCAGCCTCCAAGTCCGCCCAGTCTCCGTCTCTGCTGCCGCCTCCTAAGATGGCTGCCTGTCACTCAGGCCGCGTCTTTCCCTCAGATCACAGCCCAGACGTGTCTCCACAGCCAGGACCACGAAGCCGCCTCCTTCCCAGCGCTGCTGTCTCCTCCTCTAATGGCGCCGCCCCTGTGACGATGCGGCCCGCCTCCTAAAAGACGCTGCTGGCTTTCTCCTCTCCAATGCCGCCTGTCAGCACCAGACACCGGAGCCGCCGGGGACTCTCCTGTACTCTCCAAACCTCCGGTAAAGTACTTTTTCGTTTACACCAGCATCGCTGTCCGTCACAGCTATACTGCGCTGCTCTGCTGTAATCTCTTCCCTCAGGAACACTGCGCGCCTTAACGGCTATATGTCACCTTTATATAACTTCTTCCTCGCGCTGCCTTTCGTTTCCCGCTCTCTGCACGTGCTAAACAACTTTATTAAGCACCTTGTTTTAATGGGCTAAATGGGGTCTCGCGCTGGTCACGAGTTCCCCAGCTTTATTGCTGTGTCTGTCATAAACTTCCTTCAAGTCCCCTTTTTACATCCATTTGCCAGGCTCCGGTATGGGAGACACCAACCATACCCACAGGGGGGAATTACAGTACCTTCAATTAATAATAAATGTCTTGCTTCAAAAAGAAAGTTTCTATTGCCTTCTGTGAAGGCATTTATATATGCATTTAACATGACACTTAATGTCCCCTATGGGGATGGCACCTATGACCAATCAGGCAGTATCTTATGCTAAGAAGGCTCAGTATGGCATTATATGCCCACAATCTACTTTATACACATGTACATCATAACAGTGCATCTCTACCATATATGGAGTCATCACACTTTTCCCCGGTAAATCATTGCATGTCCTCAGGCAATGGACTTTATCAATTTTAAACATCAATTTACTACATATCTACATTTCTAACATTGCAAATCATCACATGTTTTCGGAGTCAGAAAGTTTACCTTTGTATCGGTAATCATGCTTTACTTTAACATTTATGTTCAGTCTCTGAATCGGAGGGGTTTTACCCCTCGAGTACTTCTGACCGGCCTTCCTGGGCTTTGCTCTGGTTCAACTTTCTCATGAAACAAAGCCAGTTCAGGCAGCTGAATGAGTTCTGAGGCTCTGTTATCACTTGACTGGTGCGACGTTACTCTGCGAACTCCGCAAGGTGGCACAGAGCCGTTCATAAGAAGTAACAAGTCCATAGGATCGCGCAAAAAGTCCTCCAAGTTCGGCTGAAGGTCCTCGGTTCCGTGTTGATCTGCTTCGGAGAAGTCTTGTTCTGGCTGAGCCTTATAGATTTTCAGGTTATTCCGATGGATCATCTTCACATCACTATTTTCTTCTCCCTCTTTCACGATTCCATACACTACAGTCTCTGTTGCAGGTAAAAGAACCACTTGGTATGGAGTACTCTCCCAGATAGGGTCCAATTTACTGTTCCGGTGTTGCTTTTTCTTCAGAACTCGGTCTCCTACTTTTAGCGGTTCTGCTCTGGCATTCTGATTGTAGTCTTTTTCTTGGCGATAGTGAACTTCCCCCATTCTCCTGACGACAGCTTCGGCAGCAAGATCAATTCTTTGTTTGTGCTCCAACACCCAGTCAGTTTGGGCAGGATTCGAAAGTTCATTAAGAGCATTGAGCTCCAAGTCCGCTGGTAGTTTGCCTTTTCGCCCAAAGAGCAAGTAGTAAGGAGTATGTCCCGTTGAAGCATGCTCAAGATTATTGTACACGAAGGTAAGTTCGGGCAATAATGAAGGCCAGGTTAACCGTTGAGCGGTGGACAAGCCCCGGATCATCCCCAGTAAAGTCTGGTTTGCTCTCTCGCAAAGCCCATTGCATTGTGGGTGATAGGGCGTAGTTCTGATCTTTCTACACCCATACGTTTTGCATAGTTCTTGGAATAATTGCGCCTCGAATGCTGAACCTTGATCCGTGAGGATTTGTTCTGGAAACCCGTAGGGTCTAACAAAGTTCTTCATAAAGGCCTCTGCCATGGCTTTTGCGGTCAGATCATGGACGGGCACGGTCACCATAAATTTTGTGTAGTGATCCATCATCATTAAGGCATACTGGTAACCGGCATCACTGGGCCCCAACTTGACATGATCCAAGGTTACTATCTCAAGTGGGAAGGTACTTTGAATGGGCTGTAATGTAGCTTTCTGTCCGGGTTGCACATGGGCCTTAACTGCACAAGCAGGACACTTTTCGATCCACTTCTCAACATAGGTATGAAGCCCTACCCAGAAGAAATTCTTTCTAATGGCACTCTCGGTTTTCTTGACCCCGAAATGTCCAGTTTTGTCATGGTAAGCTTGTAACACTTGAGTCCGCTGTTCCGTGGGGACAAGTATCTGGTTAAGATGATCATGGGTGCAGGGATCTATATTGCTTTTGACCAGGACTCCATTGACGAAGCTTAGTCTGTCTCGGTACCTCAGCAATTGGACCAATTCAGTCGGAAGTCTTTGCCGTTCTTCCCGGCTGGGGATTCTTTGTGAAATCAGGAAGTGTTTTAATTGTTGGAGCATAGAACATTTACTTTGCAATTCCTTCCAATTTAAATCTTGATGACTGGATGCACCCCCTTGGACTGCTGAAAGGACAACTTCTGCTCCACGGAGGACAACCGTTCGTTGTTTAATGGGCTGTGGGCCAAATAAGGGTATTTCGACATCTTCCCATGAATCTTCCTCTTCCGGTTCCACTTCCTGGGGTAATCTTGAAAGGGCATCCGCATTTGAATTCTTCTTCCCGCTTCTGAATTTGATCTTATATTGGAAGTTTTCTAAGCGGGAGACCCACCTCTGTTCTAACGCTCCAAGTCGGGCAGTCTGTAGATGTGCCAGAGGATTGTGGTCAGTATAGATGGTGCATGGGGTGGCGGCTAAATAGTCTTTAAATTTTTCTGTCACCGCCCATATTAAAGCCAATAGCTCTAACTTGAACGCGCTGTAGTTTTGATCGTTTCTTTCGGATTTCTTCAGACTCCTGCTGGCGTAGGCTATTACTCTTTCTTTGCCGTTTTGGTCTTGTGCTAGGACAGCACCTAACCCTTGATTGCTGGCATCCGTATATACTTTAAAGGGTGAGTCATAATTTGGATATGCCAGTAAGGGGGCGTCGATGAGAGCCTGTTTCAGCTGTTGAAAGGCATCTTCCTGTCGATCGTCCCATCTGACTCGGGTATTTCCTCGGATTTCCTTCCCCGGTATACCCCTTAACAGATCGTGAAGAGGGGCGGCAATTTTTGCAAATCCAGCCACGAATCTCCTGTAATATCCTACAAATCCCAGAAACCGTCAGACATCTTTAACAGTCACCGGGGTGGGCCAGTCTTGCACTGCTCTGATTTTTTCTGGGTCTGCTGTAATTCCTTCAGAACTCACAATGTGGCCTAGATACTGGACACTGGCCTTAAGGAGGCTTAGGCTTAAACCCATATTTGGCCAGCCGTTGGAAAACTTCTTCTAAATGCTGAAGGTGTTCCTCGTAAGTATGGGAAAACACGATGATGTCGTCTAGATACAACAGTAAGATGTCAAAATTTCTGGATCCTAGACAGTATTCCATCACCCTTTGGAAAGTGGCTGGCGCATTCATGAGTCCGAAGGGCATTTGCAAAAATTCAAATAAACCCATGGGGGTTGTAAAAGCAGTCTTTTCAACATCTTCCTGGGCCACTGGCACCTGCCAGTAACCACTCGTCAGGTCTAAAGTTGAGAAGTACACAGCCGATTTTAGGGCAGCTAAGGATTCCTCTATTCGGGGAAGAGGATAGGCGTCTCGATGAGTCACTGCATTTAATTTTCGATAATCGACGCAAAAACGGAGTTCTCCATTCTTCTTCCGAACTAGGACTATCGGCGCAGCCCACGGGCTGTGACTGTCCCGAATCACCTTAGAAGCTTTCATGTCTTCTATCATCTGCTTCACTGGTTGATATAGAGCAGGCGGTATCGGACGATGTCTTTCTTTTATCGGGGAAGCAGTGCCAGTAGGGATGTAATGTTGAACCCCTTCTACTCTACCAAAATCGGCAGCGTGTCTACTGAAAGCCTCCTCATTCCTCAGGACTAGCCGTAGTACTCCCGCTTTCTCTTCTTCTGGGGTATCAGGTTCTCCAATCTGTAAACTTCTCCACCATTCCTCCTGGCCATTGACTTTTGTTTCTTTCTGATCGGTGACAGTCTGTTGGACGGCAATGGTGCTTACATCTAGGATATCTTGGAAATTTGCTTCGTAAATCTGTGCAATGGTTTGAAAGCGGGCCACCTTGACGGGGTAATTGTGCGGATTCAGGAGTCGTACAGGAACTTTTCCTTGCACAACGGTGACCAGGGCCCGGGCTACAACGAACGGCTCAGTCCAAGTGTCCTTATTTCTCTCCACAACAGCATTGTAATCTCGTCCTCGTGGGCCAACTTTGGTCTTGCACCAAATCAGATGCTCTGAATTTGGGGGTAATATGATGTTTCGTCTCTCAGCACTGCGAACAGTTCCTATCTCCCCTCTCTTGTCAGCAAATCTCTGTTGACTCTGAAGGAATCGGATGGTCTGTTGTACCGATCGTCGTTCGGGGAGATTTCGGGTAGACAATTCTTGTTTCAAAGCATCAATCAATTCTTCTGGGCAATTCTTTAGGACATTCATGCCAATAACGATGGGGGGTAGCCATTGATCTTTGACGGCTGTAATCAAGCATCCCTGATTGAGAAGTCTGGCTCGTCCTATTTCAATCTCAGCCTCCCAATATCCACAACATTCGATACTTTGCCCATTGCTGGCCAATAGTGTCAGCCAAGGTGGTGGTGGAGTTATGATGTTGTCTTCTCGCCAGTGTTGAGTAAATTTATCCCATTGGATGGTGGTCACTTGTGACCCAGTATCTAACAACGCGTGTAAGTTGACTCCATTTATTTTAATTTCGATGATGGGACAACACCCCACGAATTTCGGTGTCCATTCTTGCGAGGTGGGACCTTCTATTGAGGAATCTCCCGACGGTTGGTCCCTGCCCTCGGGATTTCTTCGTTTAAAGGGGCGGAGCTACGGCAATTTCTCTCTATATGCCCACTTCTCTGGCAACGCCGGCAGATAGGTCTTCCTTGCTCGTCGAATTGATCTGTAGGTAGTCGTCTAGAGCTCCACGAAGTTCCTCGCCCTGCACTACCATAGGGTGGTTCTCTACCCATCCGCCATGATCTTGATGGTGCCTGTGTTTCTTTCAACGTTTTTAACTCTCGACACAGCTCAGTCATCCCTTGAGTTAATTCGGCAATTTGCCCTTTTATTTCTGTGATAGGGTCTTTAGAGGCGGTGGATTGGATTTGCTGAAGGGTGGTTTCAACAGGTACAATTACGTTTCCCTTTTTGGGTTTATCGCCTAGCACTTTTCTGATCAATTCCTTGAAGTTTGAAAAGCTGATGGGTGCTTCTTGTCGATGTAACATTTTTAATTGTCCTTTGGTATTCACATCATGAATCCCGTCTAGGAATTGATTGGTTAAGGTCTCGTCTTCTTCAATAGGTTCTTTTGGGGCACACAACTTTATATCCCGGAAGGCCTCTTGTAATACTACAGCGTATTCTCGAAGTGTTTCATGCGGCTGTTGTTTCCTGGAATAAAACAGTGTTTTAAGTTCGGACAGAGTCTTTTCATCGAACTCCTTTGCCAACTTGTCCAATATGTCCTTTGCCGATTTCTTTTGGCTTTCCGGCCACGACTTCACTTCTCTTTTCGCAAACCCCTTCAGTTGAGCCAAAAGAATCTCCACTTGTTGGTCTTCATCTAATTTGTATACCTGGAACATGGTCTCAATTTGTTCCCTAAAGTCGCGGAACGCATTGGTTTCAGTTGTCTTGCTGTATCCCGTATAAGTGGGAAGCCAGGGTGCTCCAAAGTAATAGGGCATGGTTATCGATGCCGGTTTACGCATGGTAGAACTTACTGTATCCGTTGCATCTCCTTCTCTTGTAGCGTTTATTTTACTGTTAGGTGAAAGGTTTATTGTTGGTAGGAACCTTTTTCCGGATGTTGACGCAGAAGTTTGTGGATTTGACATTTTTCCTTCGTCTCCTGTTCGTGGACGCCAATTGTGAAATCCCGGATAGATTTTTCCTGGGTAAGTATGTAGATGGTTTCTTCTTCTTAAAAGATTACACGTTAGTTTTCAAAGACTGGTTTTCTTTTATTATTCGTTGAACAATGTATTAAACAGACCATATTACAGTGTAATTTTCCTCTCGCAGGAGTAATTACATGAAATACACTACCATTTCAATGCAAATTTTATTAAACCGGAACCTGTCTGTTCTCCACTTGAATTCCTCGGTTGTCAGCCTCTCACAATAAACATAACATAGTATCCTACCTTTGACGCTAGAAATAACAAAGGTAAATGCAATAACACTTAGGTACCCTACACTGTAGGTGAAGTATGTAATAAACCACAGACCAAGATATAGAACTTATTGCGCAATAAGGTATACTTCTATAAAGTTTAGAATTTTCTAACTGTAACTAAACCGTTATATAAAATGTTTCTAAGTTGAACTGTTCCTTTTTCTTAGGGTTGAGCTGCTAGGCACCGACTACAATAGACGTAGAGGTAAGTTGACTGTAATTTCCTGCTCTGACTCTTTCTACTTTAGTCGTTGTAACGCTGTATCTGCTACTCTGAAGATCCTGTTGGAGGCGTCCCCTGGCCCAACGAAAGCCGGGTTTAGCCCCTGGTGCTTAACATATAATTTCCTTCCTGTATGCTACGAAGTGTTCCCTGGCTCTAGCAGATATGTTGTGCCTTCCTTGTGTCGGCTAGGGAAACTATAATGTCTTCTTAGGCGTCCCCTGGCTTCTTGCTAGCCGGGTTTAGCCTCTGGTGCTTAACATATACTTTCCTTCCTGTATGCTACGAAGTGTTCCCTGGCTCTAGCAGATATGTTGTGCCTTCCTTATGTCAGCTAGGGTGATTATAATGTCTTCTTAGGCGTCCCCTGGCTTCTTGCTAGCCGGGTTTAGCCTATTATGTATATATATGTAGAGGTGAGCAAATCACAAGATAAGTGTCTACTAGTACAAATTTCTCAAGCTTCACTTGTATTGGATGCTTTTCAAGACACAGTTACTATTCCTTAATCAGCAGCTGTATTGTGCAACCGTGTATGGGTGATGCGTTGTCACTGTGAGCTGAACTACTGTGTATCAGCAGCGATAGTCTGCACTGGGGATGTGCTGTCACTCTGAGCTGAACTACTGTGAACCAGTAGCGATAGTCTGCACTGGGGATGTGCTGTCACTCTGGACTGAACTACTGTGAACCAGTAGTAATAGTCTGCAGTGGGGATATGCTGTCCCTCTGGACTGAACTACTGTGAACCAGTAGTGATAGTCTGCAGTGGGGATGTGCTGTCACTCTGGACTGACTCTGAGCTGAACTACTGTGAACCAGTAGCGATAGTCTGCACTGGGGATGTGCTGTCACTCTGGACTGAACTACTGTGAACCAGTAGTGATAGTCTGCAGTGGGGATATGCTGTCACTCTGGACTGAACTACTGTGAACCAGTAGTGATAGTCTGCAGTGGGGATATGCTGTCACTCTGGACTGAACTACTGTGAACCAGTAGTGATAGTCTGCAGCGGGGATGTGCTGTCACTCTGGACTGAACTTCTGTATATCAGCAGTGATAGTCTGCAGTGCGTGACCTGCAATGGGTGTTTTATTTACTACCTCAACCTGCGCTGCATTGTGTATGGTTATGAGACTTGCTGAGGGAGGTGTAAAGTTAACTATGGGGCTGGAGCAATACACACTCACTGCGCCCCTCTCTCCTTCGTTCAGCCTCCAAGTCCGCCCAGTCTCCGTCTCTGCTGCCGCCTCCTAAGATGGCTGCCTGTCACTCAGGCCGCGTCTTTCCCTCAGATCACAGCCCAGACGTGTCTCCACAGCCAGGACCACGAAGCCGCCTCCTTCCCAGCGCTGCTGTCTCCTTCTCTAATGGCGCCGCCCCTGTGACGATGCGGCCCGCCTCCTAAAAGACGCTGCTGGCTTTCTCCTCTCCAATGCCGCCTGTCAGCACCAGACACCGGAGCCGCCGGGGACTCTCCTGTACTCTCCAAACCTCCGGTAAAGTACTTTTTCGTTTACACCGTCACAGCTATGCTGCGCTGCTCTGCTGTAATCTCTTCCCTCAGGAACACTGCGCGCCTTAACGGCTATATGTCACCTTTATATAACTTCTTCCTCGCGCTGCCTTTCGTTTCCCGCTCTCTGCACGTGCTAAACAACTTTATTAAGCACCTTGTTTTAATGGGCTAAATGGGGTCTCGCGCTGGTCACGAGTTCCCCAGCTTTATTGCTGTGTCTGTCATAAACTTCCTTCAAGTCCCCTTTTTACATCCATTTGCCAGGCTCCGGTATGGGAGACACCAACCATACCCACAGGGGGGAATTACAGTACCTTCAATTAATAATAAATGTCTTGCTTCAAAAAGAAAGTTTCTATTGCCTTCTGTGAAGGCATTTATATATGCATTTAACATGACACTTAATGTCCCCTATGGGGATGGCACCTATGACCAATCAGGCAGTATCTTATGCTAAGAAGGCTCAGTATGGCATTATATGCCCACAATCTACTTTATACACATGTACATCATAACAGTGCATCTCTACCATATATGGAGTCATCACAGACCCCACACCATTTAAAAAAAAAATAATTAAGACAGGACCATGCACCTGATCTGTGCAGGGTTCTGGCCAATTCGCCTGTCAGAACCTGGTCTGCATGTGTGGCGATTTTTAGACACATTTTTCCGAATTCGCATCTCATTAAATATGCGAATTGTATACTTTTCAACGGGAAAACATTTGGATGCGAGTTCCGGTGCAAATAAAAATTGCACTTTCAGAATGTGCGATTTTGCTGCAAAAACTGAGATTTTTGCCATTTTTCTCATCTCATTAAATATGCGAATTCAGGAAAAAATTGTGATTTTGGCCATTTTTTTGCCTAAAATTCGCACAAATCACATTTTTGCATCTCATTAAATGTCACCCAGAATCTTCTCTTCATTATCTATAAGTGTGCTTTGGATAGTCTTTTGGGCATTTCTGTAAATTTAAACTCTACCCTTGTAGTGTACAAAACATTGTTTTGGATAAACATGACAAATGATTGTGATGTGAGCTGCTTTTGTTCTCTCCAAATGCTTTATATAGAAAATAAATTCATGAACGCAGGCCAGATCACGGGAGATGCGATTGGTTTGTGAATTTGTACGACAGCGATCGGGCCTGAATAACCCCCTATATCATTAACAATGCATGGTCCAGTACGAGTGTCCGGACTATTTGGGGGCAAGTCAGCAAATCACAACAGGTCAACATGAGATATATTTAGAGATTTCATTTTTAATAAATGGGCAATGTATTTCAATAGGATTTATGTAACCACAGAAAAAAAAAGCCTATTCAAGTGAATAGGAACAGTACACACATTTTTTCCGTTTTCAAAAGACTCAGAAACAAGTGATTTAGACATATAGGTCGAGTCTCCCATATCCGGAGATCTCTTATCCGAAATATTCCGAAAACCGTGGGGGGGTTTAGAATATTTAGGATTTTTTTGTTTTTTTACCCAGTACCTTTTTTCATACTTTCCAAGTCCCCCCGATGTCCACGGCGGCCTTCAGGATATTCTTCAGCGGTCCTAGGAGTGCATTGCGGTGATGTCACCGGCACGCCTGCAAACTCACGCAATGCACCCCTGGGAACGCTGAAGAAGCTCCTGAAGGCCGCCATGGATGCTGGGGGACACCGTGGACACTGAGGGACTATCGGGGGGACCAGGTAAGTATGTTAAAAAATATATACAGTATATTCCAAAAAAAACAGAAAAATCCCTTATCCGAAATGCTCGTGGTCGCAAACATTTCGGATAAGGGATACTCAACCTTTACTGTACAGCATCGGGGATATGGCCACTAGGTCTACAAGCATTAGGTCGCCACCTTTAGGTCGACATGCAGGAAGGTCCACATGACTGAAGGTCGACATGGGTTAGGTCGACATGGTCATTAGGTTAACATGGGGAAGGTCGACAGTCAGCATGGGGTTTTTAACTTTCTTCTTGAACCGAGATGTGCCGACAGGCTGTATTTTATCCCCTACCATCCAGTAGAGCATGGTGGGAGAATAAAATAGTGTGCCGGCACCATGCCCGTGCAAAGCACCGTGCCCGAAGCATGACGAGTGCATCGAGCCATGCAAGGGAACACGGTGCTATGTTTCAGTGCCCATGTCGAATTTGTCGACGTTCCTGACACAAAAAGTGAGAAACCCCATGTTGACTTTTTGACTGTCTACCTTCCCCATGTCGACCGAATGCATGTCAATCTAATGACCCTATCAACGTAACCCATGTCGACCTTCCTCCATGTTGACCTTCAGTCATGTTTTAACCCTTATTTTTGTTTTCTATTGGTTTAGGAGGCATCAAGGTGCTCTGCTTAGTCACACCTGCACCTAGTCCGGGCTGCACATGTCCTGGCCCCGAAGCTTACACCATGGCAGCACAAACGTCCCCTGCATAGGGAGTGCACAAAGCAGGAAAGTTACAGCCACCTGTGGGCTCAGGGTGCAGCTCCCCCTAGCCAGTGACTCACCACACATCAATGCTGTACAGTACATTTCAATTTAGTAAAGCTAGGTCACATGTGCTAACAACGCAATATTTTTAAAATTTCCCTTGAACTCCGGGACAAACGATTTAGGGCACACAAGACCATCATTATAGATATATCATTAAAGAAATATAAGGTATACTGTAGGTAGTGTGTACACACTGAGCGATGTGCTGAAAATCATTGGCGATATCATTAGATTGAGCTGCATGCATGATCAACTTGAAGACCAGATAAACAGCTCACTATGGGGGTTATTCTGGTTTGTGCGGCCAATCGTGCGTACGTTCCATATCAGCGTACGCTCTCCGTACGCGGCCGTTGAGGTAAAGTCCACCCACAAAACAGCCGCATACGTACGGGCACAAACACCGACAAAGGGGAGTGGCGTACAATTGAGCGTACGCCAACGTACACGGACGGATCACCCCTTAGACTCCGACAACTGGCGTACAACAGAGCGTACACCACCGTTTACGGATGTCTCTCGTCCGTTTTCCCACCGACTTCTTGCGGCTATCTGAGCGTACACCACCTTGCACGGACGGGTCTCTATTGTTTTCAATGGAAAACTCAGCGTATGTCACCGCTCGTGAGAGTGAGCGTACGTCAGTGCACGCTGGCATACCCTTCACATATATGGACCTGCAAATCTTGCCTTTCGCCTATAATTATTAATTAATTGTTATTTAATAATTGTTTTCTTTGTTTGACACATGTCGACTTGTGTAGATTGAGTGTGCTACTGTGTAAAGTATATGAAAATACGTAGTGAATGTGTATAAATGTTTAACAAATACCTACCTTAGCATATATAAGCAGGTCTTAAAAAGATTCTTACCTTAAATTAAACAAACCTTTAAATGTAGAGAAGTATAGAAAGATAAGCTTCCAATGTGTTTGAGTGCTGTGTGTGGCTTGCAGGTAGTGAAATAATGGTTTGGACTTAATAGACTGAAGCATTGCTTATTACATTCAGGTGTATGTGTTTGAGTAGTAATCAGCGTTAATTAGCAGACCCAGGCGTCCGCTGTCATGCGGTATCTGTAGGGGTGGTCTGAGGTGGCGGTTGGCGGCCGCCTGTTTTGTGTCCAAAATGAACGGTGTTTTCGCCGATCGAGCGGTAGTAGCACCGTTCATTTTTGGTGCACACCCCCGTGTACGCCCATGTTTACGCCTATTTTCCCTCATTATTTCGGCCGCTCCCCTCAACACGCCCCTATGCCGCCCACAATGACAGTACTCTCGCGTACAGGTTTTTTGGCACGGAAAGACCCGTCCGTGAGCATTGTGGAGTGGTCGCGCCTGCGCATTGGAGATGGTACGCATGCGCAGATCCAAAAAAAACCCGGAACGTACGCATACGGCCCAGCCGCACCCCCCAAACCCCTATATTACTTAACAATAATAAATAGTGGAGATTTAGTTCATGTTTTGATCAATACATTTTAATGGCAAGGGACTGCACTTTTCTGCAGGATACTACTCTATTGCTCCAGCTATTTACCATATACTGTAGATAGCCATCACATTAGTGTAATAGGCCCTACAAACTATGAGATATGTGTAGGGCTTCCTAGCTATGCTATGTCGGCCTCTGCTGCAGTGCTGTCAGTCAGCACACAGTGCTGACAGCGCGAGCTGTGTGGTGAGCAAGCTGACAGCTTCAGTGTTCTCCGGTGGAGAACACAGGCAATCAGCGAGAGCTACGCGTGGGGATGCACATTGCTGTCGCTATAGCCCCTACACACACACACACACCGATGTAGGGGCATTTTTTAAGTGACTTTACCAAACTAAGCAAAGTTGATCAGAGCAGCGTGTGACAGGGAAGACTCCCAACTGCCTCCCCACCATGGGACACTGCCGACCCCGGGTGGGATGCAGGACCACTCAAAAAAAAAGGGACGGTCCCGCAAATAATGGGACAGTCAGAAGGTATGGTTAATAGTGAGTGGAGAGCCCCTGTTATTTTGATTTAAACAATAACTCTTTTTGTGATCATATTTTATCATGCTCCCTGTTTTAACTTATTTATTATAGCTTATGTAAACTATTCTCAGTGCTTTACAACAGGTGTGTTGGTAACTGCCACATGTTTACAAGCAGTTGCTGTGCAAACATCATTAGTAGCGAAGGATGATGACCTTGAGGACCGATCCATGCTAAATAACTTGAGGATTGTTGGCCTTAAGGAAATGATAAAAGGCCCTGAGCTGTCCAAATTCCTTACATCTGTACTTCCAAAACTTTTAGACATCACCGCTGAAGTTGCATCTTTTGAAATAGAAAGAGCCCACCTCTTAGGCTCCGCCGTGATTCAAACGCATCACTCCCTCAAGTTGTTATATTCAAATGCTTGAACTTCCGCCATGAGATTCTCTGGTCCGCTGCTAAATGAAAAGGTAAAATACTATGGGATGGACAACGTCTCCTTCTTTTCCAAGACTTTTTATGAGAAGTCGCCAGAGCCCACAGATACATGTCTCCAATTTGTGCACAACTGATTAAAAGTGGTATCAAGTTCTCATTGCTGTATCCTGCCAAACTTTGTATGTACTCCCCCAGAGGCCCTAAGGAGTTTAATGCACTGGCAGATGCCTAGGGGTTTGTAGAGGACATCCTTCAAGCCTCAGATCCACATTGCATGGATCAAAATGACTGATTCTAGCTCACTTGGGACTCTTAGATTCTCATTTCATATGCTACCTAGTGCAGCTTGTATAGTTGATGAAGGTTCATCTTGGTCTCAGTTGCATTTACTTTCTATTTGATTTTTTCTTACATATATGCTGTTCTTACATTTACTGTCTCTTACTGAGCATCATATATTTCTATATTTTCCTGTTTAAATTTTCATGCCTACACCTTTAACATTATCTACAGGTTTGATTTTCTGAAATGGCGGCTGCCCATGTGTTTTATTAAACATTTTTCTGAACCTCAGTCACCCATTTAATAGATCATAATTTACTGCTCTGGAGTATGGTTAAGTGTGCAATTTTGGATAAATCTTATGATATGCATATTCCTAACCCTGCTTTTTACTGACACTTGCTTCCCTATTTACTGTCGTACCACACTAACTCAAATACTGTACTTAGATGTTATTATCATATATAATTTAAATGTTACACCAGTAATCAACAAAATATGCACCCAGCTAAATCACTGGAAGGATCTTAAATGATCCCCCTGGGACGTGTTGTAGTAATTAAGAGTATAATTTCCCTAAACTCTCATATTTACTTTAGGTCCTACCTATCACTCTTAACAATGCTGACATATTACATTGCACTCAAGACTTTTCTTCATTTATCTGGAAATCACAAATCCTAGATTGACTCAGACCCATACTGTGCAACCAAAGGCTTAGGTAAAAAAAGTACTATGTGGGGTGTCTTAATGTGTGGGGGGCCTCAAGAATGGCCACACTTTACGCCCCTCCCTTAATACGGACCTGAGAATATGTCTACTTCTGGACAGTTCTTTAAGGGCCAGATGTATCAAACTTCAAAAGTGATAAAATTGAGAGTGATAAACCGCAAGCCAATCAGCTCCTACCAGCCATGTCACAGGCTGGGTTTGAAAAATAACAGGTAGGAGCTGATTGGGTGACTGTTTTTCACTCTCCACTTTATCACTTTTGGAAGCTTGATACATCTGGCCTCAAGTGCCTTGTTAATGATCGTGCTTTCCACCATTCTTACCACTAATTCCTGATAGAAATTTAGATTCTTCTACACTCTAAGTAAGCCAAATAGTTTACTACAAAACAACTATGTTTAAGTGAAAGCATTGATCAGATTATATTATATACCGTAGACTTTAAAAACAGTAATATTATTATGATTGAAAAAAAAACATATATTTGTATATTAATTAAAAATACTGTGTAAATAATGTTTTTTTAAAACATATTAGAGTCACTTATTTGAATAATTGCTCCCAATGGCTAATGTCAGCTGGCAATTTCGACTCACAGTTTAACTAAGGGTCTATTTATTACAACAGAACTAGAAACAGGTTTGGGCCCTTTAAAGATGCAAAATTCAATCAAATATCAAACTAATTTAATATTTAGGTTTTCACATTACAGTCAATCACCACACATATTTCAAATAATCACAGCACAAACAGAAATTCTATACAGCAATACATACAGTACGTTGCAAAATAACTGTTTTCCCAAAAATCCATAAAGAGGAATCCGGTTGATGGGTCGACAGTCAATAGGACAAACCCCCATGGTCAACATGCACAAGGTCGACATAGACAAAGTGTCGACCCAAGCAACAGATCATGGCAATGGTTGACATGAGTGGTTTTTTTTATTATTTTTTGGGACTTTTTCCTACTTTACATACTGTACATATGAATTGGCAACAGTAGCAGAGCGATGCACCTTGCCTGAAGCATTGTGAGCAAAGTGCAACATGCAAGGGGATGCTGTACACTAATTACAAATGCCAACATTGAAATTGTCAGTCTAAGGACTATATACCCATTGCGATAATAGACCATAGAAAGCTGAATGGCATGGCCCAATATCACATATTGGGGCAGATGTATTAAGCCTTAACAAGAGATAAATGCAAGGGTGATAAAGAGAGATAAACGTCCAGCCATCAGCTCCTTACTGACTTTTTCAAACACAGCCTGTAACATGGCAGTTAGGAGCATAGGTGAATCCAAGGGGTGATCCGGGGGTGCACCGAACCACCCAGTAGACCTCTGGCCCTCCCAACCATTAACAAATGTAAAACTATGACAGCCAGGCAGAGAGACCAGTGCGCTGCCTGGCTGCATACTCAAAGGGTGCGCTGCTATTTCATCTCTCCCGCTGGACCGCCAGCAGCCAATCAGGATTGGTGGCTCCTGATTGGCTGCTGAACCGCAAACCAATAGGAGCTCATGGTTCAGCAGCCAATCAGGAGCCACCAATCCCAGCGGGAGAGATGAAAATAGCGGCAGACAGTGGTGTAACCCTGGCACTACTTATAGGGTTAACACCGCCATGGCTCCGGGGACACTTCCTGGTTACGGCTCTGGGGACACTTCTTGTACGTGGGTCCAGGAGGGGAACATACTGGCAAGCAGTCAGTAGCCACCCCCTAGTGCGATGCCTAGCTGCACATTCTTCAGCAGGGCCCCCAACCAGGATCAGTGCTGAGCTGTCGGCAGTGGCAAGAGACAGGTCCCCTGACCAGGAGCAGAAACACCACCAAGCCAGCCAGGGGTAAGCTGCCCTTTGTTGTTTGTCATGGAGCCGGGAGTAGTGGCTCCCTGAAGTCACTCCCCATACAAAGTTATATCAGACTTAGTGTTTCCTGGCACAGGGGCACAGGGGTGTATATAAGTATGCAGTCAGTATATAGATGTATACAGTATATGGATGGGTGGACATACAGTATGTACAATATGTATGTGGGAAGCAGTGTATGTACAGTATGTATGTATGTGGGAGGCAATGTATGGACGTATGTATGTTAGAGGCAGTGTATGGACGTATGTATGTATATATGTATGAGGGAGGCAGTGTATGGACATATGTAGGTATGCAAGAAGGATGCAGTGTATGGATGTATGTACAGTTAGAGGCAGTGTATGGATATATAAATGTATCTATATATGAGCGCAGAGGTGTATGAGAGAGGCTATGTATGTATGTGAGAGGAAGAGTGTATGGATGTATATATGAGAGACGTAATGAAATACAAAGATAGTATTTGATAGAATGTGTGTAATAGAGTGAGAATGGGTAAGACCGAGAGCGAGGGAGAAAGAAAGAAATGCAAGTATGAGAGAGATTAGATATATACTGTACATAGTCTTACTCCTCTTCAACTGAAGGAAGCACACTAAGTGAACCATGCAATCCAGATGACCCCAATCCCCTCACCCTGCCCACCACTGCCCAGAACACAGAGTGATTTAATAAAGATTACTGTGAAAAAAAGTATTCATATAGGAGTGGGATTCTTGCTGTGCCAAAGTAAATATGATATGATGTGCCGCTCTAGACATGCCAACTCTAGTGAAGACCTGAGTTGGGGGGCCTTAATAAATTTGCTATGGGGCCCACAAAGTTCTAGTTATGCCCCTGGCGGTGGGGCTGCTTTGACTATACAGCCGGGTAGCACACAGCTCTCTCTGCCCGGCTGTCATGTCTTTACATTGTGTGCTGAGCAGCAGTTGGCAGCATTTCACTCTCCCCTTGACAATGAGCCCTTTCTCTCCCCCTTGGCATCGAGCATGAAGCCCCTTGCATCAAGCATGTACTAGCAATAAGCATGATGGTAAGCGGCACTTATGGGTCAAATATGTAATGGGTATTACGGTTTGTTATATAGTTTGTAATGGGCATCACTATGTGTGGCCTTATGTGTAATTGGCATTACGGTGTGTGGCTTTATGTGTAATAGGTATTACGGAGTTTGCTAAAATGTTTAATCTGCATTACGGTGTGTGGTATAGTGTGTAATAACACGCCCCCTTTTGTGATGCCGTGCCTCCTTTCTGTGAGGCCACGCTCCTTTTGCCACGTGGCTTCACCGCGCAAGGGTTCCTCCTGTGGTATTGGTTGAATCTGGGACCACCTATTACCATATTTCTAGATTCGCATATGGTTAGGAGGTGATTGGCTGGACGTTTATCTGTCTTTATCACCCTTGCATTTATCTCTTTAAGGCTTAATACATCTGCCCCTTTATCCATTATTTGTTTTGTTTTTGGGTTTGTTTTGCAAATGGTATAATAGGAATATCTTATACTCTCTCCTCTCACTTTGTGTTAAGGTATCTCATTAAAAAACCCTGTTACATTATTAAAAATATTTTACACAAAACAAACTTTAGTGTAAAAATGTCCTGAACATTGTCTACTGTATGTCTACTTAAATAAAATGTGTTGTTATGCTAAAAACTGTACTGTGGACGAGAGAATCTGGACATAATGGTTTGAAAGGAGATCAGGTAGAACAGTATCCAAAGTTCCAGAGACAGAGGTGGAGATTTGCAGCCCTTAGAGATACACTTGGTATGTTTCATCACTCAATATAAATCTACAAACAGACTAAAAATGAATAGCTGTGCTCAAGCCTTGTAGCATATTGTGACACTGCGGTTCAGAATATTCTGTTTTAATAGGGGGATATAAAGTGAATGCCCTACAGCGTTAGTAGTACTGTATATGTTGCAGCAGGTGTAATGCAATTTATTAATGTTTGTTGTTCCTGCTAATTTGCTTTACTGCTTTTTAAACCACAAGGATCATTAAACATACAACAGCTGGAAACACATACAGAGCCATAAAACATGCCAGTCCCTTCTACAACTTCAGGCTAGTTATTCAAGCGAGTGTTGTATCACATAAACAGATTCATCTAATAAGGTTAGGTTTTTTCAACATCAATTTGCAATTAAATGTAAGTATTCTCATATCAGAACTATACTGTATTTAGTGTACAATATATAAACAATGTTTAAGCAGTAACTATTGCTTTACAATGTACTTGTTTGATTCTAATGCATCTACTAACATATTATTCTTATTAAAATGATAAGCATTTTTTCATTTATAATAATCATTCTAATGCTGCCCATACACTTGTGCGATTACATTCGATGCGATCTCGGGTTTGATTTCTCTTGAAGCTCAGCCTTCGATAAATCGCATGAAAAAAGCATTTTAGTGCATGTGATTTTGCATTCGATTATGTGATTTATCTAATGCACCGTTCGATAAAAAAAATTTGGCGGGATCGCGTGATTGAATGCGATCACGTCAAATGTGTTAAAAACCGCACCCGATTATTGAACAGATCTTGAAAAATTTAAATAGAGGACTGGCCTATCTTGAGGGGATATATAAACAGGCAGCCATTTTAAATCCCTGCACTCCTGTTTGCTTTGTGACTAGAGAGGTTTGGTTTATACCAGAAACACAAAAATAAAAATGGCATCCCAAATGTCATCCCAAATGTCATCCCAGTCATCCAGAAGAATGTATTCAGCGGAGGAGGCATATGCCATGCTTGCCTCTGACTCTGACACAGCCAGTGAGGCAAGCGGGGAATTTGAAGGATTCATCTTAAGCTCCTCTTCCTCCTCTAGTGATGAGGGACCCCCTCAAAGACGCCCCCGTAGAGCAGCTGAGACCCCCCCCCAATAATTGATCTCGTATGGACCCCACCACCAGACAATTTTGAGCCCCAGGTTCCTGAGTTTTTGGCCATCCCAGGAATCCAATTTGATTCCACAGGTCTCAGAGAAATTGACTTTTTCAAATTATTTTTCTCTGATGATTTTATAGATTTAATGGTGGACCAAACTAATTTATATGCCCAGCAGTTTATTGCTCAAAACCCCACGTCATCATTTGCTAGGTGGACCCCTGTAGATGCAGTAGAGATGATGACGTTTTGGGGTCTGGTGTTTCATATGGGCATAGTAAAAAAGCCAGAAATTAGGCAATATTGGAGTACAGATGTTCTGTACAGCACCCCACTTTACCGTATGGCCATGACCCGGACTCGTTTTGAGTTAATCCTTAAATTTTTGCATTACAACGATAATGCACAGTGCCCACCCAGAGATGATCCCACCTTTGACCGGCTATTCAAAGTCAGGCCGGTCATTGATCATTTCAGTGCCAAATTTGAAGAGATGTACATCCCAGATAAATTCATTTGCATAGACGAGTCCCTTATACATTTTAAAGGAAGGGTTAAATTCCGCCAGTACCTTCCCAGTAAGAGGGCAAGGTATGGCATAAAAATGTATAAGCTGTGTGAAAGCACCTCAGGGTACACTCACAGGTTTAGGGTATATGAAGGGAAGGATTCAAGAATTGAACCGCCAGAATGCCCCCCCTCCCTCGTAGGTGTTAGTGGAAAAATTGTCTGGGATTTAGTGCACCCCTTCCTGGATAAAGGTTATCACCTCTATGTGGATAACTTTTACACTAGCATCCCCCTGTTTAAGGCCCTTGGTTCAAGAGGTACAGCAGCTTGCGGTACTGTGCGCAAGAACCAAAGAGGCCTCCCAAAAACGCACATTGCCCAAGTAATGAGAAGGGGTGAAAGCAGGGGAATATGCACCGAAAATATGTTGTTGGTCAAATATAAGGACAAGAGGGATGTCCTTATACTGACAACAATTCACGGAGACAGTACCACCTCCGTCCCTGTACGAGGTACCAGTACCCACACCTCAAAACATAATTGTATCCTGGATTACAATAGGTACATGGGCGGAGTGGATCTTTCAGATCAGGTACTGAAGCCGTACAGTGCCCTGCGGAAAACAAAAATCTGGTACAAGAAGCTGGCCGTGTATATCATCCAGATGGCACTGTATAACGCTTACGTGCTATTCCGTTCTACCAGCCAGAGGGGGACATTTATGCACTTTCAAGAGGAAGTCATAAAGGGCCTAATATTTGGGAACCAGCAGGCAGAGGGCCCCAGTACTTCTAGTACTGGCCCCCGTATTGTACCAGGGCAGCATTTTCCTGATGAAATCCCCTCCACTGGAAAAAAGGGCAGGACACAAAAAAGGTGCAAAGTTTGCTATAAAAAGGGAATAAGAAAGCAAACTATTTTCCAGTGTGACACTTGCCCCGACAAACCCGGCCTATGTATAAAGGAGTGTTTTAAAATATACCACACATCTATGGATTATTAGGTTCATAATTTCACCGTGCTTCGGGGGTCTTGCTAATGCCACATAGCACCCACCATTCATTCCACCAGAATCTGAGCCGCAAAATCCAAAAATCACTCCTTCCCTTCTGAGTCATGCACCCAACTGGTATTTTTTGGTCACATGTGAGGCATTGCCGTACTCGGGAGAAATTGGGGCACAGATTTTGGGGTGCTTTTTCTCCTTCATACCTTCTGAAAATGAAAAATTTTGAGCCAGAACTGCATTTTTGTGTAAAAAAATGTAATTTTTCATTTTCACTGCCCAGTTGTATCAAAATTGGTGAAATGTGTGTGGTTTGAAATGTACACTATACCCCTAGATGAATTCCCTGAGGGGTGTAGTTTGCAAAATGGGGTCATTTGTGGGGGGGGTTCCACTGTATTGGTGCTTGGGGGGTCTTGCTAATGCGACATAGCACCCACCAACATTCCACCAGAATCTGTGCTGCAAAATCCAAATATCACTCCTTCCCTTCTGAGTCCTGCCACTTTTTGGTCACACATGAGGCATTGCCGTACTCGGGAGAAATTGGGGCACAGATTTTGGGGTGCTTTTTCTCCTTCATACCTTCTGAAAATGAAAAATTTTGAGCCAGAACTGCATTTTTGTGTAAAAAAATGTAATTTTTCATTTTCACTGCCCAGTTGTATCAAAATTGGTGAAACCCCTGGGGGTTTGAAATGTACACTATACCCCTAGATGAATTCCCTGAGGGGTGTAGTTTGCAAAATGGGGTCATTTGTGGGGGGGTTCCACTGTATTGGTGCTTGGGGGGTCTTGCTAATGCGACATAGCACCCACCAACATTCCACCAGAATCTGTGCTGCAAAATCCAAATATCACTCCTTCCCTTCTGAGTCCTGCCACTTTTTGGTCACACATGAGGCATTGCCGTACTCGGGAGAAATTGGGGCACAGATTTTGGGGTGCTTTTTCTCCTTCATACCTTCTGAAAATGAAAAATTTTGAGCCAGAACTGCATTTTTGTGTAAAAAAATGTAATTTTTCATTTTCACTGCCCAGTTGTATCAAAATTGGTGAAACCCCTGGGGGTTTGAAATGTACACTATACCCCTAGATGAATTCCCTGAGGGATGTAGTTTGCAAAATGGGGTCACTTGTGGGGGGCTTCCACTGTATTGGTGCTTTGGGGGTCTTGCTAATGCGACATAGCACCCACCAACATTCCACCAGAATCTGTGCTGCAAAATCCAAAAATCACTCCTTCCCTTCTGAGTCCTGCCATGCACCCAAATGGTATTTTTTGGTCACATGTGAGGCATTGCCGTACTCGGGAGAAATTGGGGCACAGATTTTGGGGTGCTTTGTTTCCTTCATTCCTTGTGAAAATGAAAAATTTTGAGCCAGAACTGCATTTTTGTGTAAAAAATGTAATTTTTCATTTGCACAGCCCAGTTGTATCAAAATTGGTGAAACCCCTGGGGGTTTGAAATGTACACTATACCCCTAGATTAATTCCCTGAGGGGTGTAGTTTGCAAAATGGGGTCACTTGTGGGGGGGTTCCACTGTATTGGTGCTTGGGGGGGTCTTGCTAATGCGACATAGCACCCACCAACATTCCACCAGAATCTGAGCTGCAAAATCCAAAAATCACTCCTTCCCTTCTGAGTCCTGCCACTTTTTGGTCACACATGAGGCATTGCCGTACTCGGGAGAAATTGGGGCACAGATTTTGGGGTGCTTTTTCTCCTTCATACCTTCTGAAAATGAAAAATTTTGAGCCAGAACTGCATTTTTGTGTAAAAAAATGTAATTTTTCATTTTCACTGCCCAGTTGTATCAAAATTGGTGAAACCCCTGGGGGTTTGAAATGTACACTATACCCCTAGATGAATTCCCTGAGGGGTGTAGTTTGCAAAATGGGGTCATTTGTGGGGGGGTTCCACTGTATTGGTGCTTGGGGGGTCTTGCTAATGCGACATAGCACCCACCAACATTCCACCAGAATCTGTGCTGCAAAATCCAAATATCACTCCTTCCCTTCTGAGTCCTGCCACTTTTTGGTCACACATGAGGCATTGCCGTACTCGGGAGAAATTGGGGCACAGATTTTGGGGTGCTTTTTCTCCTTCATACCTTCTGAAAATGAAAAATTTTGAGCCAGAACTGCATTTTTGTGTAAAAAAATGTAATTTTTCATTTTCACTGCCCAGTTGTATCAAAATTGGTGAAACCCCTGGGGGTTTGAAATGTACACTATACCCCTAGATGAATTCCCTGAGGGATGTAGTTTGCAAAATGGGGTCACTTGTGGGGGGCTTCCACTGTATTGGTGCTTTGGGGGTCTTGCTAATGCGACATAGCACCCACCAACATTCCACCAGAATCTGTGCTGCAAAATCCAAAAATCACTCCTTCCCTTCTGAGTCCTGCCATGCACCCAAATGGTATTTTTTGGTCACATGTGAGGCATTGCCGTACTCGGGAGAAATTGGGGCACAGATTTTGGGGTGCTTTGTTTCCTTCATTCCTTGTGAAAATGAAAAATTTTGAGCCAGAACTGCATTTTTGTGTAAAAAAATGTAATTTTTCATTTTCACTGCCCAGTTGTATCAAAATTGGTGAAACCCCTGGGGGTTTGAAATGTACACTATACCCCTAGATGAATTCCCTGAGGGGTGTAGTTTGCAAAATGGGGTCACTTGTGGGGGGCTTCCACTGTATTGGTGCTTTGGGGGTCTTGCTAATGCGACATAGCACCCACCAACATTCCACCAGAATCTGAGCTGCAAAATCCAAAAATCACTCCTTCCCTTCTGAGTCCTGCCATGCACCCAAATGGTATTTTTTGGTCACATGTGAGGCATTGCCGTACTCGGGAGAAATTGGGGCACAGATTTTGGGGTGCTTTTTCTCCTTCATACCTTCTGAAAATGAAAAATTTTGAGCCAGAACTGCATTTTTGTGTAAAAAAATGTAATTTTTCATTTTCACTGCCCAGTTGTATCAAAATTGGTGAAACCCCTGGGGGTTTGAAATGTACACTATACCCCTAGATGAATTCCCTGAGGGGTGTAGTTTGCAAAATGGGGTCACTTGTGGGGGGGTTCCACTGTATTGGTGCTTGGGGGGTCTTGCTAATGCGACATAGCACCCACCAACATTCCACCAGAATCTGAGCTGCAAAATCCAAAAATCACTCCTTCCCTTCTGAGTCCTGCCATGCACCCAAATGGTATTATTTGGTCACATGGGAGGCATTGCCGTACTCGGGAGAAATTGGGGCACAGATTTTGGGGTGCTTTTTCTCCTTCATACCTTCTGAAAATGAAAAATTTTGAGCCAGAACTGCATTTTTGTGTAAAAAATTTAATTTTTCATTTTCACTGCCCAGTTGTACCACAATTGGTGAAACCCCTGGGGGTTTGAAATGTACACTATACCCCTAGACGAATTCCCTGAGGGGTGTAGTTTGCAAAATGGGGTCACTTGTGGGGGGGTTCCTAAATTTTAGCATCTTATGGTGCCTAGAAACCTACATGGTGCCTAAAAAATAATCTCATAAAAAGGAGGCTCCAAAATCAAGTAGGTGCTCCTTCTATTATGAAGCCTGTGGTTTGGTCAACGTGCACACTAGGGCCACATATAGGATATTTATGAAAACAAAAGAATTGGGGGAATCAATTTTTAGTCACATTTCTCTAGTAAAATCTACTGTGTTCCTTAGAAAAATTTATTAAAATTGCAAATCTGCAAAAAAAATGAAATTTTGAAATTTCACCTATACTTTGTTTTAATTCCTGTGAAACACCTAAAGGGTTAACAAACTTCCAAAATGCTGTTTTGAATACTGTGAGGGGTGCAGTTTTTGAAATGGCATCATTTATGGGGGTGTCTCACATACAAGTCCCTCAAAGTCACATCAGAACTGAACTGGTCCCTAAAAAAATCAGTGTTTGAAATTTTCTTGAAAATTTGAGAATTTGCTATTCATATTGTAAGCCTCCTAGTGTCCAAAAAAATTAAAAGGAAGTTGAAATAATGATGGAAACATAAAGTAGACATATGGTCTATGTTAGTTATTAACTATTTTGAGTGGTATGATTATTTGTCTCACAAGCAGAAAATTTAACATTTTGCAAATTGCTAAATTTTCCATTTTTTTACGACATTTTGGTATTTTTCACAAAAAAACACAGACTGTATCGACCCAAATTTACCACTAATTTGAAGTACAATGTGTCACGAGAAAACAATCTCAAAATCACTGGGATAAGTAAAAGCAAAAAAAAGTTATCCCCACTTAAGTGATACATGTCAGATTTGAAAAAAAAGGCTCTGTCAGAAAGGCAAAAACTGGCTGTGTCAGGAAGGGGTTAAAAGGTTATATGTCATTTAGTAGCATAAAACTATCGCAATCTACATAAAGTGCAACATCAAATATAAATACCAGCAGATGTGGTGAAGCCTGCGGAACTGGCGTTGAGCGATTTCGCTTTCAGGGGTGCATTGCACACATGCAGTTTGGGTCAGGAAGATGGTTCCCCGCTACCATCTACCTTCCCCAAGCTGCATGTGTACATTGTCCGCCTGCAAGCGATGTCACTCAAATGTCTGAGCTGCAGAATGCAGTACATCTGCTGGAAAATATTATAAAGTAACATGTTAAATATACAGCGAAAGTGGGCCAATTTTTATAAACTTCTCAAAAATATAATGTGTACATTATGGTGCTGTGGAATAAATTTAAATTAACCAATATTAAATAGACTTGGCTCCTCCACCTCACCCTGATCTGCCAACATAGATGTATATATTGCTGAGGAGACAGTGGATGTGTGGCTGGTTCGGGGTGGGTTGCTGGTTTGGGGGGGAGATTGGATTTGAGGTGAAGACTGCAGAGAGGTGGAAGGGTGGGTTGATGGGGGTGGGTGATGGTGGAAACAGATAGGGTGGTTGATTTGAGGAGGGGTGTGAGGAGGCCGTTGATTGGGCATAACAGAAATAGTACATGAGCTGTTGTTGAGGATGGGTACCAGAGGAAGGGTGGGTGGCGTGGTGTAAGTGAAAGGGACAGGCAGAGCAGGTGCTTGGGGTGGTGGGCCATTGAGGTTCCATTCTGGTGTCACTTGGCCTGTGAGTGTCTTGTACAAAACCTTGTTCATCAAGCACTGGCAATCTAGTTGCTGCTGCGGTGTGAGATTGCGCATGGTTTTCACTGCGTACGATACAAAGTCATCAAATTCGTTGTGTTTACGGAGCAGGTGAGACCGCGCCTCCTGTAGAATCGGGTCTTCGGCAAATTTGCTTCTGCGTGGTTTCCTCCTGGTAGCCTGTTGCATTGGCAATGTTGTCTCCTCAACAGATACTGTAGCTCATTCAGGTCAGGGGTATGACCAAGGTCTTCAGGTGATTGAAATAAATCTTGTGACTAGTGGAAAAAACAAAAATGTCATTTAAAACATGTTTTTCTTTGTTTTACAGTTCCATACAACCGTTGAAGAATGGCAAGCCATCGCAGAGGAATTTGACAGGCACTGAAATTTCTCAAACTGCGGCGGGGCCGTAGATGGGAAACATGTGCGGATCACCAAACCCACCAACAGCGGCTCGGACTACTTTAATTATAAGGGCTACTTTAGCGTTGTTCTCATCGTGGTGGTCAACGCCAACTATGAATTTATTTTCCTGGCTGTGGGGAAAAATGGCCGATGCTCAGATGGTGGGTCCCCAAGGAAAACCCACTTCTACAATCGGCTGACCATCAACTCCATTCACCTGCCGCCTCCTGAGCAAACAAAGAATGGCCTGGGATTTGTGTTCGTGGCAGATGAGGCCTTTGCACTGCACGAAAACATAATGAAGCCCTACCCACAAAGAATCCTGAACCACGAGAGGCGCATATGGTAGTCAGTGGTGTAGTTACCTTTTGCTCTGCAGCCTGGGAGCCCAGCAGGGTGCATCCAGCCTCCTCTCCAGTCATGTGCACTGTGGGTGGAAGAGGAGTGGCCAGGAAGTGACCAGAACTCTTCAAGAATCGCACGTCGCTGTTTAGAAAAATGGCATTCGCACAAAACAGCATTCGACCGCACATACAATTAGAGAAATATTATGTGCAGCACATAAGACCGTGAGACACGACATTCGAGCGGCCTGGCCGCGCATCACGTCGAATGGTACACATTTTGTGCATACAATCATTCGATTTCTCAGCCAGATGAGGTCGAAATCGAAGGATTGTATACAATATCTCACAAGGGTATGGTCAGCATAGGCATAAATCATCATTTTACAAACATCCTGGGGCAGATGTACTAATCCTGAAGAGTGATAAAGTACAGAGAGATGAACTACCTACCAACCACCTCCCAGCTGTCATTTTCCAAACACAACTTTCAATATAGCAGTTAGGAGCTGACAGGCTGGTACTTTATTTCTATCTGCTTAATCACTCTTAAAGGCTTAGTACATCTTCCCAGTGCCAGATTAAGGTCTAAATGGGCCTGGAGCTGAAAATGATCAAGGACCTATTGTCACGCTTCCCCGGACCGCAGGGGTCTTTTACCGGGTCCGGGGTCCAGTGTGGTGTAGCGGGCGAGTCCGGGGTCCTGGGCGGCAGTGTCTGAGCGATGCTCGGAAGCCCAGGGGACAGCCGCCCGGGCAGCACGTCCCCGTCGGCAGCAAGGGTCCTCCTGCAGCTCCAACATGAGCGTGCAGTTTCCGGGTTGGCGGGCACGTGCCCACTAGGGGCGCGCGCGCCATCCTGAACTAGATTTAAAGGGACAGGCAGGAAATTAGGTAGCGAGCCTGCAGGGATAAAAGGAAGTCCCTGACAGGTGAACGCTGCCAGAGTATAGGTTTACACCAGCTCCAGCGTCCTTGTGCATTTATATCTAGTCTCCTATATCGTATTGACCCCGGCTTGTTCCTGACGATTCCCTTGTCTGATCCTACTGTACCTAAACCCGAGTTACTCCATGTATGACCATAGCTTGCCTCTTCGACCATTCTCTCAGTCTCATCCCAGTGTCCCACGAAACGTGCTACCTGTGTATGACCCGGCCTGTCCTCGGATTTTCCCCCTTGGGTACCTCCTGACCGTACTGAAATCGACCCGGCTTGATGACCACGCTTCCATATTCCCATAACCACCCACCAACTCACACGGGAAACCTGACCAGGGGGCCGCGACCGACGTGTCGGGCGCCGCTAAAGCCCAAATCCTGCTTGGAGGGGTCACTGGCAGAAAACCCCCGGCACGGTTACACTCCGCGCCCCTGTGTCAGGTCGAGCCAATTCCCGAGTTGGTGGGAAACGTATTACAGTTGTGACACCTATTATGCACAATAATAGGGGTGGTGGCCAGCACCTAATAATGTGGGTGGTGTGACCAATGTTCTGTTTGGGTGGTCTGCTCATGGGTGTGTCTCTATTTGTGTAAATACTTTCAACTTATTATATATGCCTGGAAAAGGCAGGGTGCTGGCATAGGAAAAATGCAGGGAGATATATATTGGCGGGTGCCCCCCAAAGGTGCTAAGATACTTGCAGGGTGAGGCAGCACTCCAGTCATTAAAAAAAAAATACTTAAAGCTGAAACTTGGTAGACAACATTTCAGCACCTTTTATGTGGTCACCTAAGTTTAATACACCATATACTCCTTATACAAATCATGCAACACAATAGTAACCCCCTTATATTGTATTTGCCTCTTACACATTATGCCACATGGAATGAGCCAAAATTCACACTATGGCACACAGATTGAGTCAAAATTCACACTATGCCACACAGATTAAGGCAGAATTCACATGTTGCCACATGGATTGAGCCAAAATACACACTATACCAAAAAGATTGAGCAATAAAGCACAATATGCTTCATAAACAGGGGCATTGCACCTTAAAAAATTACACCATAATGCCTATTATATGTTCAGCCACAATACATATTATGCCAAACACCATAATGCCTATTAAAATGATGCTACATAAGTGCTGCTTCCCTACATGCTCATTGCCAGGGGTTCCATGCTCGTTGCCATGTGGGACTACATGCTCCTTGCCAAGGGGGGATACATGCTCGTGGTAACTGGGGGACAGCCGCCGCTGGGCAGAAAGGACAGCCATTGACAGCCGGGGGCTGCCCGGGTGTATTCAGAGCACTGCAGGTCCCGGCTATTTGAAATAATACCCCTTTCACACCAGAAAATGCAGGGACTTACCTGGGAATATGGTCCCAGAATCATGCAGGGACATTCCCGGGCTGGACACTTTTACATCAGCCTAGTCCCTGCATTTTCTGGTGTGAGGGGGAGAGAACCCCCCCTTAAACAACCAGCTATATCTTCAGAACCAACTGACCCATTTACATGTGGGCTTCGAGTGACTTTGGTCCTGTGGAACTGGGCCCCTTTTTTTCCAGAGAAATCTGTCCTCAAACAACATGAACATGAAAAAAATCACTTTACCCGCAATATCTCTAGAACCAATGAACTCATATGGACCAGCCTGGTATCAGATTGAAGGCCCAGCTATTTGGGTTTAACTGAGTTCTACCTCGAGCTTCTGTGATGCCAGGCGGGAAATGGCAGACATTGGAACCTGGTCCTATGTTATCCTATGGGGAAAACGTTCCAGCTTTGATTGGCGGTATCTCCGGTTCCCGTGGGGCTAGCGATGCGGGGCCAGGCTCGTTGGAAAGCCCTGGCTTTCAGCTACAATCTGTAGCTCCATCAGGTCCATTGTTAATCCGGCCCTGCATCTTCCCCAGAGATATAGAAGGTTTCAGTGCTATATCTAATCTGTGCAAGTAAGTGGAATCAGTACCATTCACACACACACACACACACATACACGGTGGAGACAAAGGGCAATATTCAATGCCTGTGGTGAAGGGTGGCTTGTTTTCTGCAAGGATAGCAGAAAACTATCCATACTTGCCATCTAACCCCCTAGCCGGCAGCTCACCCTATTCTGTGTTCCGAAGAATCCTCGCCGTGATTCCCCCGAACGGCAAGGTTCACCGATAATGCAATGAGCCCGCTGCATATAGTGGTGACCCATGCCATTTTGACGTCCGCACTCGCCGTTTCCACCTCCCTGGAAAAACTCAGCAAGGTGGAAACGGGGAGCGCAGCGGGGGTCAGTTGAATACTGACCCACAAGCTGTTACTGGCGAGCTATCGGCACTGCTTGCCGTCACAGCTCGCCACAGGCATTGAATACACCCCAAAGATTTTGTAGTTATCACTGGATGATTTATAAATGGTAGGTTTTATTTTATTTATACTATATTGTACATGCTCTGTGTATGCATTTGAGAGGACACCATAGGACAGATTGGTCCTTCCAGGAAAGGCCACAACAGATATCTTGGGGCCCAGAACACTTTTAGCACTGGGGCCCCTCTTCCATCTAATTCCTCTACCCTCCTGCTGTAATTGAAACCAAGAATGATGTGATGTGATATATAAAACACATTATGCTACACTGTAATGATCACACATTATGCCACACTGCAGTGCCCACACATTATGCCATACTGCAGCACCCATATACAGTATTATGCCTTACTGCAATGCCCAGACATTATGGGGGACATTTACCAAAATGGATTCGTAGAAAAAAGGTGTATTCGTAGGGAGAAATACACCTTTTTTTTACGAATTTGTATTTTCGGGATTTACAATCCCAAAAATACAAAAATTCGTAGTCCTAAAGATGGAACATTCGTATTTGTATTTACAAATACGAATGTCTACACCATCGATAGAATACGACAGAAATCACCATTCAAAAGAATGGTGGTTTCTGATTTACTAAGCAGCCGTACTGATAATACGGCTGCTTAGTGGTGTAAAACACCCACGCAAATACGACAGGAAAATAGAACACCATTTTCATGTCGTATTTGCGTTTTAGCCTGCACGGATCAGTCAGATCCGTGCAGGCTTCAGTGTAAAAAAATAGAAAAAATAAATAAATAAAAAAAAAACCGGCGTGGGGTCCCCCCCACAGCCGAAACCAGCACCAGGCTGACAGAGCCTGGAGCCGGTAATTAAAAATCAGGGAACCCGACAAATAGGGGTTCCCCGATTTTTAACAACCAGCCCCAGGCTCCTGCTCTGGGGCTGGTTCCCAAAATACGGGGGACAAAATGACTAGGGGTCCCCCGTATTTTAAGAACCAGCCCCAGGCAAAACCAGCCAGCAGGCTAATGCCACAGCCGGGGGGAGACTTTTTATGCAAGTCCCCCCGGCCAAAGCATTAACCCTACCGACCAGTCAGCCTGGCCAGGGGCCCTGGGGGAGTGGGGACCCACCCAATAAAGGGGTCCCCCCCTCCAGGACTTACCTGACCAGGCTGAAGCCTGGTGCTGTCCTCGATGCCCCTGGGCGGTGGGCATCGAGCTGATAGTTGTGTAAAAAATAGAAGAAACCATTGTTTTTTACTGTGGCACTACAAGTGCCAGCAAGCCTCCCCAGCAAGCTGGGACTTGGAGAACCACAAGTCCCAGCCTGCTGGGCATTAAAGGGCCCGCTGGGTCTTGTAGTGCCACAGTAAAAAAAATAGTTAAATAAAACACACTGACACACATTTTAAATAAATGTTTAATACATACAAAACACACATACTGATACTTACCTAGCTTGATCCCGTTGGTAGGTCGCTGGCTCCGGTGTCGGCGGCTCCGTGTCGGCGGCTCCGTTGTCGGCGGCTCCGTGTCGGCGGCTCCGGGGTTGTCGGCGTCCTGTCCGAAGATAATCCATGTTGGACCTGTGGAAGGAAATCCTACTCACCCAGGTCCTGCATGGATGGTCTTCGTTCTTCATCCGTCGACATCCCGGTCTTCTGACAGCTGCTGGCGACTTCCAGCAGCTGTCGGCATCTTCCGCGACGCTCCCCGGCTTTCAGAGCCGGGGAGAGAACCTTCCTGGTCGGCGTCTGGGCTCAGAATGAATTCTGGCCAATCAGGAGCCGCCTAGCCGCCTAGCGGCCAATCAGGAAAGGTCTTTCCTGATTGGCCGCTAGGCGGCTAGGCGGCTCCTGATTGGCCAGAATTCATTCTGAGCCCAGACGCCGACCAGGAAGGTTCTCTCTCCGGCTCTGAAAGCCGGGGAGCGTCGCGGAAGATGCCGACAGCTGCTGGAAGTCGCCAGCAGCTGTCAGAAGACCGGGATGTCGACGGATGAAGAACGAAGACCATCCATGCAGGACCTGGGTGAGTAGGATTTCCTTCCACAGGTCCAACATGGATTATCTTCGGACAGGACGCCGACGACCCCGGAGCCGCCGACACGGAGCCGCCGACAACGGAGCCGCCGACACGGAGCCGCCGACACCGGAGCCAGCGACCTACCAACGGGATCAAGCTAGGTAAGTATCAGTATGTGTGTTTTGTATGTATTAAACATTTATTTAAAATGTGTGTCAGTGTGTTTTATTTAACTATTTTTTTTACTGTGGCACTACAAGACCCAGCGGGCCCTTTAATGCCCAGCAGGCTGGGACTTGTGGTTCTCCAAGTCCCAGCTTGCTGGGGAGGCTTGCTGGCACTTGTAGTGCCACAGTAAAAAACAATGGTTTCTTCTATTTTTTACACAACTATCAGCTCGATGCCCACCGCCCAGGGGCATCGAGGACAGCACCAGGCTTCAGCCTGGTCAGGTAAGTCCTGGAGGGGGGGGACCCCTTTATTGGGGGGGTCCCCACTCCCCCAGGGCCCCTGGCCAGGCTGACTGGTCGGTAGTGTTAATGCTTTGGCCGGGGGGACTTGCATAAAAAGTCTCCCCCCGGCTGTGGCATTAGCCTGCTGGCTGGTTTTGCCTGGGGCTGGTTCTTAAAATACGGGGGACCCCTAGTCATTTTGTCCCCCGTATTTTGGGAACCAGCCCCAGAGCAGGAGCCTGGGGCTGGTTGTTAAAAATCGGGGAACCCCTATTTGTCGGGTTCCCTGATTTTTAATTACCGGCTCCAGGCTCTGTCAGCCTGGTGCTGGTTTCGGCTGTGGGGGGGACCCCACGCCGGTTTTTTTTTTATTTATTTATTTTTCTATTTTTTTTTACACATTGCAGCATGCACGGATCTGACTGATCCGTGCAGACTGCTAGAAATAATTCGTATTAGCGGCCGTATATACGGCCGCTAATACGAATTCCTACGACATCGGTGGGTTACAAAGCAGTCGTATATGACTGCTTTGTAAATCCCCCTCCGGAACACGACTTTGCATACGACTTAAACAGTCGTATGCAGTCGTAGGGAAAATACCAATACGAAAAACTAGGTTTTTCATATTGGTAAATTTCCCCCTATGCCACACTCTAGTGCCTACACATTGTACCACACTGTAGTCCAAAAACGTTAAACTACACTGTAATGTATTATATGTAAATGTAAATATGTAAAATGAAATGGACATTGTACTACACTACAGCACACACACACCCTGCTCATGTAACCTTCATCATTCTAAATTCTAGTGCCCCGACATAATGCTACCACGTACTAACAACATGAATATGGCAGAACAGTCAGTCATAGGGTGAGATGTACCAAAGCGTAAAAAGGTAAAAAAATGGAGCGTAACAAACCACCAACTAATCAGCCCTTAACTGTCATTTGTCAAACACAGCCTGTAACATGAAAATTAGCAGCTGATTGGCTGGCTCTTTATTACATTATATTTGATAACTTTTCAAGCTTAGTACATCTGGCCTACATCCTAAATGTGTCACTCCCACAAGGTTACTGCAGATCTCCATGGATCAGAGTAGCATGTGACAGGCTCCTCCAATCAGAACCCAGCACATGCTCCTCTGACCCTTCAGTGCAACCTCATGGGAGTAATTATCCACTAGTGCATTGCCCCAGCCAGACCCCGTTGCCTGCATCAGCTGCCGCCGCCAGGTTCCTTCTCTGGGACTCTCTGAAACTTGGGGCTCGGAATGGCAATCCCCTTTGCAAACCTTCTAACATGACCCATTCCAGGAGGGCCAAAATGCTGTTCCTGAACTTAATGGCCAGTGGCAGTCACAGTGGCGATGAAGCACAGTTCAAAATGTAAATAGGGAAGTCACACCAACTGTGACCCCAAATACTGCCAAATACACCACCAGGCAGGACATACTGGCAGTTGAAATGTGGACTGTGCTGCAACCCAACACTGCAAATGCCACTGGCGAGGAAGTTCAGAAATAGAGCATTTTGTCCTTTCTGGAAGATTGGGTCATGTTGGGAGGTATACAGATGGAGCCCATCTCTTGTCAGCGCTCACCAGAACCTCCCCACTGGCGAGCACTGGTGGAGAGGTAATTTCGTTCCGGTTAGGAACCTCATCAGGGGCTTTTTTGATCTTATAAGTATTTTTGCCTATTCTTAGGCTGGTAAGTTTCTTTGGGTATCCGATGGTGTGGGATGAATCACTCTAGTGGTAGATTTGTATATGGTTTTTGACCTTTTATTAAACAAAAAGGAGATAAAGCCTCTTATTATAAAGTAGTTTCAGATAGATCTCCTATATTATGAGTATAAACTGTCAATCATATAAAGCTTCCAAAGTCACATTCCAGTTTTTATACGTAAACAAAGTCCGGAAATAATTCCACTACAGTGTGTGTCTGTGTGTGCTCCTTGGAGTCCAGCCAGCAAGTCTATATATATATATATATATATATATATATATATATATATATATATATATATATATATACATACATATATATATATATATATATATATATATATATATATATATATAATAAACATCCAGCAGACAAACATGTCCTTGGTAGTTATTTCTCTTGATGAATGGAAAGCTGCACCTTACACTGCTATTACACATCCATGTACATCGCTCGGGCTCCCGTGTGCCATAGGTTTCCAGACATGTACCTTTTCTTCCACCTAAACTGTCATAGCTCTTTGTTTTCTCAGTGTGCTGCAAATAACAGGATATATAGAGATACAGTACAGGTTCCTATACATGGCTGTCATTTTGTTTTTCTTTTTGGAACATAAAAGGATGTGTGTGATGGATTGTATAAGATTAGCTAATATTCGCACAAATAGTATGATGGTTTATTAATAAATTATGGAACCTATTGAGATTTCCAATTGTAACCTAAACAAATCTAATAGTTGCGTTTTGTTGTTGTGACAACATAAAAGTCATTGCAAATATTTAGTAACTTTCTAGTAATTGTAAATAGCACATAACAATCATTTTGTGAAAAGAATATTTAGGCTATGAGTGGAAGTAGTATCAGGGACAGTTTTTTTTCCTCAAGCTGCTGCTGTCTTTTTAATAATAATTCTATGTGATATGAAAGCACTATGTTTCCAGCGAAAAGAAACTTATAAAATTTACACGGTTGACAAGAAGTTTCCCTGAAGGCAGCAAGTACACAGAGCAGATTGAAACAGACAGTTAATTTGTAGCTGAACAAAAAAAAATAATGATACCATAAAGCTGCTTCAGGATTTGATTCTGTGTTAACAGTGAGCTTTATTCTGATACTGTACACATACATATACAGTGTGGAAGAATGCAGACTTGAGTAATGCAAAGGAATTATTTTCCATAGTGCATGAGCTCCACCTGCTGGAAGGAAGTAGCACGTTTTTATACTGGTAGGATCGAAAACGAAATTATGCCAAGCTAAACACTATACAGTACTGTATATTAAATATAGTGTTGTATGTGGAGTAATCTAATATAACCCAATATTTGGGATTAGATTTAGTAATAGGTGTTATTACTGCTCTTCTGCTTTTATATGGTGCAGAATGAAAAAGTTTACTCATAACTAAACTTCTGCGTAGTTAAAAAAGCAATGCCACCTTCCTAACTATGGGGGTTATTCTAGTTCATTCTTTCTGACAAAATCCTTCTTAGATGGACAAAACCATGTGCACTGCAGGGGGGCAGATGTAACATGTGCAGAGAGAATTAGATTTGGGTGAGTTATTTTGTTTCTGTGCAGGGAAAATACTGACTGCTTTATTTTTACACTGCAATATAGATCTCACTTTAAAGTAAAACCCCACCCAAATCTAATTCTCTCTGCACAAGTTACATCTGCCCCACCCGCAGTGCACATGGTTTTGTCCATCTAAGAAGGATTTTGTCAGAAAGAATGGACTAGAATAACCCCCTATGTGATCAGATACCAGGACCTCCTTGCCACCCATCGCACTATGGGCCTGATTCTGGTTCACTTGCAAAAGCAAATTCTCTCTATAATGTGCATTGCAGGTAGGGCAGATGTAACATGAACAGAGAGTTAGAGTTATTTTGTTTCTGTGCAGTGTAAATACTGGCAGCTTTATTTTTACACTGCAATATAGATATCAGTTTGAAATACAAACCCCACCCAAATCGAACTCTCTCTGCATATGTTACATCTGCCCAACCTGCAGTGCACATAGTTTTGTCCATTACCCCTTGAGTGGTGGGTTTTTCTGTGGCAGGACAAACCTACCAGGGCAGGTTTGTCCTGCCACAGAAATAACCACCACATACTTTAGAAGCAGCCCCCCTCCCCCCTGTTGCTCACCCACATCCTGACCCGACTCCCCACTCTGAATCACTGGGGCTCCCCAGCCGCTGCACCGGCCGCCATTCAAAGCAATGACCACAAGGCAGGCTCGGGGATGTTCGGGGCGGCTCGGGGGGATTCGAGTGCCTGAACTCCCGAGCATCCCTGAACTTTCCCGAGCGGCCCTGCCACCGGCACCTGCTCACTGCAGCAAATGGCGGCGGGGACAGCTGCAGGGGAGTCCTGATGATCTGTGGTGGGGAGTCAGGACTGGACATGCAACAGGGGGCGACAGGGCTCCTGAATATGGTGGTATGCCTAAAAATTTTCCGGCAGCAGCATAGCTGAGCCCGGAAAATTTCTGGGCATACCACCCAAGTGGTTAACGAGAACATTTGCTTTTATAAGTGAACCAGAATCAAGCCCAATATCCTCCTCTCCAAAGTGTTCAGTTGACTGTGCTGAAATAAATAAATGCCACAGTACAGTAAAATCTTAGGACCATATGAATGCAGAGCATTTTGTTTTGGAAGGAAGAGATGGATCCAGCTGCGGAAGCTGCCGACTAAAAACGAGAGGTGGAAAAACGCGTTTTGGATCCCCTATACAGCCCGGTATTGCCAATTGCCAATGCTAACAACTTTTCTTGGATCCTATTGTATGAGACGGCATATTATGGACACTAGCACCTGGAGCCAGTCCCACGCTGAAAAGAGGAATATACCTCACTAAAAAGGGGACTACTATCTGGAGGTCTGAGAAAGGACACTGTGCCCATTCAAATATTGTGTGACTTGGTCACTTTTCTTTGCAATTTATGCACTCATTAGCTCAATCAATGATTATTGTAATAGTCTCTGCCATGGCAGAAATAGGCTTCAGCCCTGCAATGTACAGTATTTTGAATTTAACTCAAATTAGTTGCTCACTATGTCAGTCCATACCTACAATAGGTTATCTGTATTTTACTGAATTCAATATCAAATACTTCTGCTTACATGTGTAGTCTAAAGCCTGATACACACTAGACTATATTCTCCGCAAAATAAATCATTAGCGATGGCGTTCAGTGACGTAACCCGGCCCCTGAAAATACAGTCATTGACAATATAATCAACATTGACCTGCATGTACAGACGATAGTAGATATTGGTAACGTCTCACAGGAGTGTGCATTGTTAACAATACTTTGTGTACACACTGGACAATATGAACAAAATATTGTTACCGGTATTGTTATCATTAATATTATTAATGATATATCCTCTAGTGTGTATGGGATTTAAAGCAAACCTCACCAACATACATTTCTTTACTTATTTCAAAAATTTTCACAGCTGTCCCCTCCGCTCTGAGCGAGATCTGCGCCTCTCCTGCATAATTATTACCCTCAGGGCCAGATAACAATGGGGATGATTGAGCTAGGCCTTTCATCATGACAGTATGGCATTGAGGAGCCTGCATTTCTATACAATGATTTCTGGCACACGGCAAACAAGTTCATTGGTGTTGCACAATGGGAACCTACCAAGAAGTGGAAGTAGAATTTTTTTCTTGGTGGTACTGAATGCCCATGGTCACGTCTCATGAGGAGGCGTGGTCAGACAGAGAGAGAGAGGACTGGCTACATATCAATAGAGGCTTGGCCGCATTATGCCACACACCGTAATGCCTATTACACATGACCTTACACATCGTAATGCCCATTACACATGACGCCCCACCATGCTACCCATTTTTCTGGGCGTCACTGTGAATTCTATGATAAGCGATCCATGCAGAATTACACACTAGAGGACATTTTATTTTTTTAATAAACTTTTTTATTAAGGATTGAGCGAATTTACAATATATTTCACATTAGCAGTAAGACAATAAGTTGAACAAGTATTTGACAGGTATTGTTTTGCACATTCAGAAAAGAGTATATTTAACGACAAGAAAACATAAAATGCTTAATCAGTGCTGGCTATGGATGGACACAACCGAAAAGGCCGGAATATCTATTGGGTTAGTCATCATGAGGACACGAGTCTTGTACCACTGAGTGGAGCGGAAGCATTTGTTAATCTGTGTTTTTAAATCATCTGACAGTGATCAATAAAACCCTCCCATATTTGGAAAAATTTCTCTGTGCGATCTTCTTTTTGGAGGGACGTCTCCACCCACTCCATATGGAATATGTGAAATACTGTAGCTTAACCCTGAACAAAGGTTCCGTGTGAATCCATTGATGTAGGATACATTTACGGGCCACCGCTGATATGATTAGCGTAATCTTTTTGCTGTCGCGCAGTATTGGCGAACCAGAAGGAAAAATACCCAGGACTGAACCTGTTTCCAAAAGCATTTTATAGCTGGACAATCCCACATTGAGTGTTGAAATGCTGTATTGGGCTATCACATTTTGGGCAAGTATCTGTGTCCGAGATGCCCATTATATAACGTCAATGTGGAGAGAGGTATCTGTTGTAGTAGATATTGTAGAACCAGAGACAGATTAAGGTCTAAATGGGCCTGGAGCTGAAAATTATCAAGGGCCTATTATGCGCAATGACAGAGGTTGTGGCCAGCACCTAATAATGTGGGGTGCGTGACCAGTGTTCTGGTTGGATGGTCAGCTCATGAGTGTGTCTCTATTTGTGTAAATACTTTCAACTAATTATATATGCCTGGAAAAGGCAGGCTGCTGGCATAGGAAAAATGCAGGGAGATATATTGGCGGGTGCCCTCCAAAGGTGCACCCGCAGGATGCCGATGTCCTTAGATATGTGCGGAGTGAAGCGGCATTCCAGTCATAAAAAAAATACTGAAAGCCGAAACTTGGTAGACAACATTTCAGCACCTTTTATGTGGTCACCTAAGATTACCACACCATATACCCCTTATACAAATCATGCAACACTGTACTTGCCTCTTACACAATATGCCACATGGAATGAGCCAAAATTCACGTTATATCACACAGATTAAGGCAAAATTCACATTTTGCCACATGGATTGACCCAAAATAAACACTATACCAAACAGATTGAGCAATAATGCACAATACGTTCCACAAACGGGGGCATTGCGCGCTGAAGGCGCACATTGAAAATTTACACCATAATGCCCATTACATGTTAAAGCCACACACCAAAATGTCCATTACATATTATGCCAAACACTATAATGCCTATTAAATGATGCTACATAAGTGCTGCTTATCTACATGCTCATTGCCAGGGGTTCCATGCTCATTGCCATGTGGAATAACATGCTCATTACCAAAGGGGAATACATGCTCGCGGTAACTGGGGGACAGCCGCGCCGGGCAGAAAGGACAGCCGGGCAGAGAACAGGGGGCTGCCCGGCTGTATTCAGAGCAATGCAGGTTCCAGATATTTGAAATAATACCCCTTTCACACCATAAAATGCAGGGACTTACCCAGTAATATGGTCCCACGATCATGCAGGGACATTCCCGGGCTGGCCCCTTTTATACCAGCCTAGTCCCTGCATTTTCTGGTGTGAGGGGGAGATAACCCCTCCTTTAAACAACCAGCTGCTATATCTTCGGAACCAACTGACCCATTTTCATATGGGCTTCAAATGATTTTGGTCCCGTGACTCTGGGCCATTTGGTTCCAGAGAAATCTGCCCTCAAACAACATGAACAGCCATGAAATTACATTTCAGAAATGAAAAAGGGGGGAACTGGCAGCCGTTGGAACAGGGTGGGGTTGGAATTAGCGGGTCCCATGTTATCCTATGGGGAAAACGTTCCAGCTTTGCCTGGCGGTATCTCCGGTTCCCGGGAGGCTAGCAATGCGGGGCCAGGCTCGTTGGAAAGCCCTGGCCCTCAGCTACAAAATGGAGAGTGGGCCTGGAGCTGTAGCTCCATCAGGCCCATTGTTAATCCGGCCCTGTATAGAACATCTGTACATTGAGGTTGGCAGAGTTTTCCAGGAGTATAGGAAAGAACACATTAATTGTTTTGAGGTGAGTTGAGGGAATGTTTGCAGCTATGTGGAAAAACCTCTGCGAACTGCGGATAGGTCTATGGGTATGTGGAGGGTCTGATAGTAAGTGGAGTTTTTTTTTTTCCTGGATGTAGGTTTAAATAGCAGTGTGTCCAAATTATTTTTACAATCTGTATGTGATAATGCCTGAGAACTGCGCTAGCATAGTGTTGGGCCTGGTAAACAGCCAGCGCCTGTGAGGGAGGGAGTTTGAATTTGTCTACTGTGCTGAGCTGAGTGTGCTAGCAGTGGGGCAGTCTCTGTTTCATCGACCAGAGCACTCACATGTGAGATGCCCTTGGATTTCCATGAAAGAAATGGGAGCATTGCCAATCCATCCTGGAAAACCGGGTTGCCAAGAAGTGGCAGAAACAGTGAACGGTGGCTGTATAGGTTGTGTTTGTGTCCTATGTGGTGCCAGACAGACCATGACACCATCAATAAGGGATTTTGGATAAAGGATAGAGGACATTTTAAAAGATATCTACGCACACAACCCGAGCATCTCCTGAACATGCTGGTCTATTTTGGCTACAGTGCAGTCAAAAAGTATTTACAGAGCTTCACTTTTGATACATTTTGTTATGTTACAGCAAGGATGGGGAACCTTTTTTGTGCCAAGTGCCGTTTGTATGGGGAAAAAAATCCTTCAGGGGCCATATGTAAATATTTCTCTTACAAATTTTCCTGCTGCAGCCATCCCACACTCCGGCGGCTGCCGCTGACTAGGACTGACAGTCTCCGACTACCAACATCTCACGAGAATTCCCCTGTACTTGACTCCCAACAAAGCTGCGAGGCGGGTGGGCGGGCTGCATATGGCCCCCGGGCCTGAGGTTCCTAACCCCTGAAATACAGGTTGACTATACATTATCCGAAATGCTCGGATAAGGGAATTTTCCGGTTTTTGGAATAAAAGTGTGTTAGGCATACTTACCTGTCCCCTGGTGGTGCCCGGTGGTCCCTCGGCGTCCATGTTGTCCCCTGGAGTCCACAGCAGGACTTCAGCAACGTCTCCGGCATCTCCAGCGGTCCCAGGAGTGCTTTGCGCGAGTTCCCAGACGAGCCGGTGACGTCACCGCAAAGCACTCCTGGGACCGCTGGAGACGCCGGAGAGGATGCTGAAGGCCTGCCATGGACGTCGGGGGACTTGGTAAGTATTAAAAAAGGGTTAGGGGGGGAGACAAAAAAAAATTAGAATTATTCCAAAAAAACACGGTTTTTGGAATAATTCGGATACGGGATGCACGGATAGGGGATACTCTACCTGTACATTTATTTTTTTACTTCAAAATTCTGCACACAATACCCCATAATCACTTGAAAAATGTTTTGGGGTGATTTTTGCAAATTTATTAATTTCAAGCACTTCTATTTATATGTTGAGTATTCATTTTCTGTGAAGTAAAGTTGTATTGGCTAATCTACAGTAGTTGGAAACACAATCACTCTTAAGACTTGCTAAAGGGTAATTGTCAGAGGCAACTGCAGAGGAAAGCAGCGCTGAGCCTTGCCTACCAGTTAAGTTATGGTACTGTAAATACCGGCTGCATATTCATTGTATCTCTGTGATACTAAAAGAGATATGCTGCAGGCAATTAGTAATATTGTTAAATGGAGCCCTGAGTTGATTACGGGCTTACACGGTTGCTCTAAGAGAGCAGGTGTTTGCTCACGTGAAATATCAAAACTCTTTTTTTAATGACTGTCTACATATCTCAGGTATATTTTTACTTCCATCAGTTTATTCCCTTTGGTCCTCTATATCAGCGTCCACTAATACACTATAATATTCTAGTGACAGGCAAGTAGCATTGGAACACAGGATGTGTACAGAGAATCAGTGTCTTGGTACTATAGAAGGTTTCACAGCTCTTTTAGGAGGTCTTGTCATTATTCAGGTTGTAATTTCACTTTCACTAGTTTGCAGTGCTTTTACTTATGTGACTGAATAGAACAGAGAATCTGAATTTGGATCTCTGGTATAAACTGTAATTCCAAGAACTAGTTCTGGTAACAAGGAAGAAATCATTTACATAACTTCTGAAATTATTAAAATAAGCATCAGAAGGCTTGTCTAGGGCATGTGTAACAGCTCCCTTATGATGGTGTAGTGTCGTACCTGGTTACCTCGGTCGGCTGGACCGGTTCACGGACTCAATGTCCTCTTCTTTCTGATGGGAGCCTGTAGCAGAAGGATGAACACCCCGAGCAATGCACACAATAACCAACATACACCATGACGGTGACAATGGTATTTATTAACCTGGAAACTAGTCACATCTGCAAATCAATTAGGATTAATGGTAGATAAATGAAACAAGCATTACATTACAGGTTATGCAATTAGAAGGCAAAGCAATCAATAAGGCTTCAGTGGCCTAGACTGGCCCGTTCCACGATGTCACTCCCCAAATCCGAGGGTGGCCTATCATTCCCAGATCTACGCCTTTATCAACTTGCATGTCTTCTCTCCCCTCTAAGTGCCTGGTTTGTAGATAGCAATTCCAAATCATGGGTGCAGTTGGAGAAAAGCTTGATCTCACCCCTCCCACTAACTGATATCCTCTGGATCCCGGAGCCAGAAGGACGCAGTTTGGTAGCTCGTTCAAACTGCACGAAGGGCTTGGTTGGAAGTACTCAGAATAGATAATACTCAGCTCCCTTCCTTGAATCCCCGGATTTGAGTTTGGATTCATGGGTATCGGGTGGCCTTATATCCCTCAAAGCTGCAACCTGTGATGGCTATCTCCTTCCATTTAACGAACTGCAATCCCTCTACTCCGTGCCTCAAAGGGACTTCTATAAATACTTACAACTCCGTCATTGGTTATTTAGGGCAACGCCTCCTCCACACTGCCACCTTCCTAACCCAAAATTGTTACAAGGCTTACTGTATAGGAAAGACAGTAGGGGGGAATCAGTAAGTGGTATAAACTTATAGTGGAATCCCATGCTCCCCAAACAATGAATGCTTTGGCGAAATGGGAATCGGATCTCTCATGCTCAATCTCGAGCGATGACTGGTCTGGAGTTTTCCACACATGCTTTCATATATCTAAGTGCATGTCACATTCGAACTTTTTTATAAACTACTCCACCGTTTATATCTTACCCCTGCCAGACTTCACTCTATCTGGCCATCCCACTCAAACCTGTGCTGGCGTGGCTGTGGTGGAGTGGGCACGCTACTTCATATTTTCTGGTCCTGCCCCGCACTCACTTCACTATGGACAGAAGTTTTCACTGTGTTGTCGGATATTTTGGGCTGCCGCGGGTTCCCCCAACCTAAACTTGCACTATTACACATTTATTTTGGCGCGCTCTCCCCAACTGATAAGTATGTGATTGGTCACATGTTGATAGCAACAAAGCTCCTGATAGCACAACACTGGTGCTCCCCTCAAGTCCCCACGCTTTTTGCAGTTGAACAAGCAGTTCAATCTCACTATGAATTTGAAACAGCGGGTCTCCGTTTTGCTTGTAACCCACATAGCCAAGCCCTTCAATGGGCCTCCTGGTGCAAATACAGATCCTTCCACCCGCTGTAAAAGATTTGCCCTCCACAGGGGCGGGCTGGGCTGGGGGCAGGGTGCCACATGCCCCCCCAGGCCGGTCTGGCTATTTAGTGGCTGGGCCGGCTGTCATACCTCTAGTGTCTGTCAGAACTTAGAGAACAGCGCTGCCAGCGCTACCCGGAAGTGCAGATTCGGTTAGCGCTGGCGCGCTATTTAAATGGGACCCATTGGCGACGTGCATGTACCCTGGCTCCCCCCTGGCAAGAAATATCACTCCCCATGGCAGAAATGAAACCCCTGGCAACAAGTGACTGTGACTCTGATAATGAGCATGTAGGTAAGCAGCAGGTAGATAGTATAATATGTAATAGGCATTATTATATTTAATGGGCATTATGGTATTGGCATTATGTGTACTGGGCATTATGGTATTGGCATTATGTGTACTGGGCATTGCGGTGTTGGCATTGTGTAATGGCAGCAGTATACTTTTAGATGGGTGATTCTAAGTAAAGAACAATGTGTAATGGGCATTCCGGCGTTGGCATTGTGTAATGGGCATTGCGGCGTTGGCATTGTGTACTGGCATTGGCATTATGTGTAATGGGCATTGCGTCATTGGCATTATGTGTAATGGGCATTGCGGCGTTGGCATTATGTGTAATGGGCATTGCGACGTTGGCATTATGTGTAATGGGCATTGCGACGTTGGCATTATGTGTAATGGGCATTGCGATGTTGGCATTATGTGTAATGGGCATTACGACGTTGGCATTATGTGTAATGGGCATTACGGCATTGGCATTATGTGTAATGGGCATTAGGACGTTGGCATTATGTGTAATGGGCATTACGGCGTTGGCATTATGTTTAATGGGCATTACGGTGTTGGCATTATATTTGGGCATTACAGTGATGGCTTTATGTGTAATGGGCATTACGGTGTTGGCATTATGTGTAGTGGGCATTACGGTGTTGGCATTATGTGTAATGGGCATTACGGTGTTGGCATTATGTGTAATAGGCATTACGGTGTGTGGCATTATGTGTAGTGGGCATTATAGTGTAAATTTTTGCAATGCGCCTTCGGCACGCACTGTTCCCATTTCTGGTGTATGTGTGTGGTGGGGAAGGATTGTTTAATCCTTGCTGCATACTAGAGGGGAGAGGGTAGGGTGGTGAAACGATGGCGATGGTGATGGGCCACTTGCTTGTGTTGCCCCCCCAGGCTGAAAGTTGCCAGCCAGCCCCTGCCCCTCCACTTACCTTGTCATTGGCTTTTTGATACAAACACGTTGATGGTTACCCCTTGAATCTCTCAGTACACATAGCCTGTCACTAGGGTATTATCTTCTCTTGCCAGTATAATCAGTATATGCTTGCGGTTCCCTCAACAGCATTGTTCTTATACCACACTCGACTTATCTGAATTGTTTTATTATGGCTGTGTCTCATGTCGATCTTCTGTATACTTGTGATTGTACACCCCTCCCCCTTATCCTATCCCTCCCTTTTTTATATTCTGTAACCCCCTCCTTTTATGTGTTTTATAAAACGTTAATAAAAAATCTAATCTTGGGAAAAAAAATAAGGCTTCAGTGGTGAATATAAAAACGATTAGTCATTCAGAATAAAAGAATAAGACAAAGTCAAGTAAAATAAGTATTTTCACAGAAATAAGGGATATTTTTTGTAGAATTAAAAAGAAAGGTAATATTATTTAACAGTCATATTTTTTTTTTTATCCAAGAGAGATAAGTGGGTATGAACAATACATTTGATTTGATCTTTGTAGGAATTGCTTTTTTGGGAGTGTGCAATAATGCACTCAATGTATATGGCTTTACTAGGGACTCCTCTATTTCAACATTTGTATATATGGATCTCCTGAGCAGCCAATCCGCAGAGTATCTGAATGAGACCGCCAACATGTATTTCTCTATGTTAGGGATCGATAGGCCCCCTTCTCTGCATAGCAGATGTAGTTTACTTAGGGCGATTCTTGACTTCTTCTCCTGCCACAGGAATTTAGAGAAAGCCCTGTTACATATTGCGATGTCTCCTCCAGATACTTTTATGGGTAACATCTGCATTGGGTACAAAAGTTTGGGAAACACCACACTCTTCAAGATGGCTGCTCGTCCTAGGAGGGATAATGGAAGGTTTACCCATTCTGTTAATTGTCTGGTTATTTGTTTAACTATAGGTGTATAGTTATATTTATATAGATCTCGTGTTCTAGATGTGAATTTTATTCCCAGATAATTCAGAGGGGCTGTTAAATAACGAAAGTTAGTATATTTTTGAGTGATGTTATCTGGTAGTGGGATCGCATTCAGTATTAAGATCTCTGATTTATTTTGATTAACGTTTGTAACCTGCAAAAGATTTGAATTGATCTAGAGTCTTAATTATATTAGGAACAGACAAAGTCGGATTTGAGATAAAAAGAAGAAGATCGTCAGCGAATAGTGTGACTTTTATCTCCTTTATTCCTATCCTGATCCCCTGAATGTCTGCATTTTCTCTTACGGCTATAGCTAAAGGTTCTATCGCGAGGGCGAATAATAATGGGGAAATCGGACAGCCCTCTCTATCTTAATGTGCTCTGATAGGCAACCATTGCCCAATACTTGAGATGTTGAAGAGCTATATAGGGCTTTCAATGTTTCCCTAAATTCCTCTGGGAACCCAAATCTCCTTAAAGTCTCCATAAGATGGTCCCACGATAGTAAATCAAAAGCCTTTTCGGCATCAATCGCCATTAATATATTAGATGTGTTTTTCTCAGTTTGTTCTATTTCTTGTAATACCGCTATTATTTTTCTAACATTGCAGGTAGAGTGTCTACCTCTTATAAATCCTGTTTGATCTACATTAATTAGGTCTGGAACTGGATTTTCTATTCTTCCTGCTAAGATTTTTGTCAAGATTTTATAGTCCACATTTAACAGTGAAATTGGTCGGTATGATTCCGGGCATGAGGGATCTCTGCCCTTTTTTGGTATTACCCGAATTAATGCTGCATTAAAGTATTGTGGGATTTGATAGGTCATTATGATGCCATTAAAAACTTTTGTGAGGGGCTCCATAATATACGGGAGTAGCATCTTATAGAATTCCCCCGTAAACCCATCTGGGCCTGGTGCTTTATTAGGTTTTAATGAATTGACCGCTTTTTTTACTTCTATCGTTGTTATTGGAGCACAGATTGTTATGGCTGCCTCTTGGGGAATTTTTGGTAAGTTTATTTTTTCCCAAAAACGTCTTCCCGTCTTTATTTAGGTTGGGCTTTTTATAAATGTGTTCATAATATTCCCTCAGAGTTTCTACTATTTGCTTACTATCCGCGGTTTTTGTTCCGTCCCTCTTAATGAGATTTGGATTCACATTTGTTGGTTGTGAGCTTCTGAGCAAATTTGAGAGTATACGCCCTGTTCGATTACCCATTTTATGAAATCTATATTCTTTTTGGAATGTGTATCTGTCTCCTATATTCTGCAGAATATTTTCAAATTGTTGTTTTGCTAAAGTATATTCTGCTTTAGTTTGAGGATTAGGCTTCCTTTTAAAGGTTTGGTAGGTGCCCGTTAATTTTTGTTGGGCTGTGTTATATTTCCCTATTTTTTTTTTTTTAATTGTGTAGTTTTTTATTGAAACACATGAAAATGAGTGTACAACTTTGCATATCAATGAATAAGTATACAGAAACAGCTTTGATGAAATGCATTACATGGTATGTTCATGGACAATAAAGCATTTGAAAACACCATAGGTTGTGTCAGTTACTGAGTAGTGTCCAGATCAGCTAGGGTGGTCCCAGTGGATAGGGTTGTTCTGCAAGCGACGCGGGTACACATATAGAACATTCGGAAATGATATTTTATACTAAACAAACAAATAAACAGTTATACTTAACCCAATACTCACTAGGTAGAGTATCATCCTCCCGCCCCCCAACTAGAAAAAAAAAAAAAAAAAGAAAAAGAAGAACAAATAAGCAGTGATAGATTGTAAGGACTTAGATGTGCATGTATACATTGAGGTGAACCTCAGGTGTCTCATTAAGGCGTGCTGTTTATGAGAAAACCATCCAGCATCTCTTGTATGGAGTGCGTGTACTTGACCAAGAGATATGGAGACGCAGATTGATAAACCGCAGCATACTATAAGGGGAGAGGGGGGAGCGGGCATCCTCAGGGCCCAAGCAGTGCATAGTTAGTGGGCGTGTAGCCCCCATTGTGGGTCAGTGGCTAGGGCCAGTCTAGAAGCATTCCAGTTGCCCCATTTAGCAGCGTATGGCCCAAGCGAGCCACGTGATCTATAGGTGAACCTCTCATGACCCACCACCTCGTTGACAAGCGCCCTCCAGTTGTGTATATTTGGATACGTTACATCAAACCACTTCCTAGCTATAAGCACCTTACCAATGGCCGTAAGGCAAAGCACATATTTATACACCGGAGGGGATCGAGACTCTTGTAGGCCCAGAGCGAACATGCAGTATTTAGGGTCAAAGGGAGGAAGAGAGGGGCCCGTGATAAGTATATTAGTCCAGACCATCTCCCAGAAATCGTGAATCGGTGGGCAGGACCACATCATATGCCAGAAGTCTGCACCAGGTGATGCGCATCTGGGGCAACTGTCATCTGGCCTCAATCCCGCTCGCATCAGTGAGACTGGGGATTTATAAGCCCTGTGTAGTACATAGTATGCCACTTGTTGGTATTTCAGACATGAGGTGGCGTATCTGACTGAGTCTAGAATCTCGGCCCATTGCTCCGCATCCAGCATGCCTATGGTCAGTTCCCATTTGTCTTTAAGGGGAATGAGACTACCGGCGTCAGCACGGCCAACAATGCTCTTATAGATAGTGGAAACTTGTTTTGTGGTGGCCAGGCTCTTAAGGAGGGTTTTCAATGGGGAGTCGGCAGTGAGGGGGGGGGGGAGTCCCTAAACTGGGCCTGGGCCGCATGTCTAAGTTGAAGATAGCGGTAGAAGGAGCTATTGGTTATTTGCAGTTCCTCTGAGATCTGTTGGAACGTCTTAATTACTCCCGAAGTATACAGTTGGGCCACTGATACGAGACCCGCCCCTAACCAAAAACCGTCTGAGGAGAGCTGTTCAAACTCCGGGTATGTTTTATTAAACCATAAGGGGGTGTCCCCGTCGACCCCATCCCAACTGTACACCCTGTGGGACTGTCGCCACACCAGCATCGCCTGCCTAAAGAGAGGGGGAAGGGTAGGCCTGAAGGGGGAGGAGAGAAGGAACTGGAGAGGGAGGAGGCGGGACCCCACACACTCGGCAAATGACCCCTCAAAGGTGGGGCCAGATCTTCCCAGAATCCAATCTGAGATATGTGCCAGCTGTGCTGCTAGGTAGTAGAGTCGAAAATCAGGCAGTCCTAGTCCCCCATCCACCCGTGATTTAGTAAGGGTTTTAAACGAAATCCTAGGTGGCTTGTTAGCCCATATAAAAGAGGAGAGGAGGGTATTGATGGTCATAAATACATGTTTAGGTATGTAGATCGGGGAGTGCTGAAGTAGGTACAAGTATTTAGGGAGAATAGACATTTTGATAAGATTGATTCTGCCCATGACTATCAGGGGGAGCTTCCTCCATAGGTGTATTTTAGCTTTGAGGTCTTTAGTAACCATATTAATGTTAAGTCCTATAAAATCTGGGATTTTAGGGGTGATCCAAACCCCCAAGTACTTAAACTTGAGAACCCACTGGAGTGGAGAGGTAGTTGGCACCCTCTCTGGTATTACGCCCGAAAGGGGGAGGATGCTAGACTTCTCCCAGTTGACCAGGAGACCTGAGAAGATCCCGAAGGACTGGACTATCTGCAGCATCCCCTCCAAGGAGTCTCCTGCGTCCCTTAAAAAGAGAAGGGTGTCATCGGCGTATAATGCAACAACATCCTCGCGTCCTCCCAAAGGGACGCCCCTGACAACTGGAGAGTCGCGGAGCATGATGGCCATGGGTTCAATAGCAAGGGCAAAGAGGGCAGGCGATAGCGGGCAACCCTGTCTAGTGCCCCTACCAAGGGGGAACGACTCCGTCACGTACCCGTTAACTGATATACGAGCCACTGGGGATGAGTATAGCAGGCGCACCCATTGTATGAAGTTAGGACCAAAGGCAAATCTGCGGAGGACCCCGCATAAATAGTCCCATTCCACAGAGTCGAAGGCCTTGGCAGCATCCAAAGACACCACCACGGCCCCGACCCATCTACATCGCCCCCCCTGGAGGTGACAGTAAAGTCTCCTAAGGTTACGGGTGGTCGAGCGGCCCGGCATGAAGCCAGATTGGTCCTCATCTATCACTGTGGTCACCACTGAGTTGAGTCTAGTAGCTAAGATTTTGGCAAGTATTTTCACGTCTGTTGAGAGAAGTGATATGGGGCGGTAAGAGTCCGGGAGGGAGGGGTCCTTACCAGGCTTGGGGATAACAACTATAATCGCCTCTGCCATAGACGGGGGTAGGGCGCCCCCCTGTTTCAGATCCACATAGAGCTGGAGAAGGTAGGGTACAAAATATTCCTTATGTTTTTTATATACCTCTATTGGTATGCCATCACTACCAGGATCTTTGTTATTGGGAAACGAAGATATGGCAGCTTCAATCTCACTGGGGGTGATATCGGACTCGAGTAGGGCCACAGACTGTTGGGACAAAGAGGGTATGTTAATCTCCGAAAGGAATTGTTCTAGCTGATATGATGAGTATGTCGCTCGGGACGAGTATAATGAGGAGTAAAAAGTCAGAAAGGTCTGTGCGATCTCTGGTGTTGTGAAGTATTCCCTGCCTTGTGTGTCACATATTTTTTGAACGGAGCAGGAGGATCTCTCGTCGCGGGCGAGGTATGACATATAGCTACCTCCCACATCAGACTGGGAATACCTAGCATGGGCCGAGAAGAGGAGTTTACGTTTAGATTTGTCGAATAGGTAATCGGTCCACATTTTACGCGCCACCTCCCACCGCAATCCATCCTCGGGGAGACCAGAACCCAGGTATACGGCCTCACCCAGTGAGCACGCCTCCTCAAGCCTGGCCTCCTCCTCCCGACCCGCCCTCTTGATATTAGCTATTCTTTTAAGGAGGGAACCGCGGATGGTTGTTTTAAATGTTTTGTGTTTAATAGTCGGGTCCCGGCATGAAGCATTGTCCTCATGGAACGCAGACCACTCCCCCACCAGCCCACCATCATCGGCTAATAGTGTGAGCCAGAAGGGATTAAGCCTCCAGGTGCTAGCACCACGGGAGGGTTGCATATCCAGCGTGATGGACAAGGGGGAGTGATCCGATATCCCCCTGCGGAGGTACTCCACCGCAAGGATTTTGGGTAGTAGGTCCGGGGACACCAACACCAGGTCCATCCTAGAAAATGATTGATGGCCCGGGGAGAAACATGAGAATTGTCTTTGCGTGGGGTTTCTATGTCTCCAGGCGTCAACTAAGTCAAGTTCATTAACTAATCTAGCAAACGGGGTGGGCGTGGGGACAGAGGGGGAGGGAGGGCGGCCCGCAGCCGTCCATCTGTCAAGCGTTTTATCGAGAATATTGTTAAAGTCTCCTATGCATAACGTAGGGGCCGAGGGGAAGGAGGTAAGGAATGCCACAGCCTTCTTAAGGACCTCGTTGCTATAAGGGGGGGGTATATATACCGCAAGGATGTTTAAGGTGATATGGTTAACAGTTGCCCTAAGGAAGACGTATCGGCCATATTGGTCGATTTGATGATGAGTGAGATGGAAGTTAATAGATTTTTTAATTAAAATTGTAACTCCTCTGGCATTACTAGAGAAAGTGGAGTGAAACATATGCCCCACCCAGGGTTTTTTAAGGGACATAGTTTTAGTACCCATCAGGTGTGTCTCCGATAGACAGGCTATATCCGCCCCATGTTTTTTAATCTCAGAAAGCACAAGTGACCGTTTGACCCTGTCGTTAAGACCCCTCACGTTCCAGCCGAGTGTGCGGAGCCCCGCCGCTATATTAGGGGGAGGCATAGGTCAAGGGAAGAGTAGATAGGAAGGAAGGAGCTCTCCCATCGCCAGGGGGGGTGGTAGACAGTCAAAGCATTGGCCATAGTAAGAGGGTGCAGTCTGGCTGGGACTGGTACTTATCAGAAACCTGGTCCACCCACAACCCATCTGTATGATGGCTAGTCCCGTGAGGCCCCCGGACACCCGCCCCCACCCCAGGAGTGAAGCGGTCTCTGTATGGACACCTTATCAAGCGAAAATACACTGGCCACATGCACATCATCACTTTTGAAAGAGGTAAAGAAAACAAAAAAGGAAAAAACATTAGAAACAGTACTAACGTAAACATCCCGATTACCTAAACCCTCCCTGTATACCTCCCTAACCTTAGATATACTTTGGATCCCAGTAACAGCTAGAACTAAACTTTCCCAACCAGAATGCTAACTGTACTAACTAGGGGGTATAGGTATAGGTATCAGCGATCACCTATAGACAAATAACAATTTCCTAACATGTTTTGAGCTCCTTAGAATAGAGTACATCCTGAGCTAAGTAGACAAGGTTATACTTTAGTAATAGTAATCAGATCCCACAGATGCCCCACTTATGGGACACTAAATCAATTATGCTCACAGTAAGCGTGTCAGTCAGTTCGGGTGCCGTGGTCTGCGGTCCAGCCACTGCTCCGCCTCCTGTGGAGTATTGAAGAAGTGGGTGATACCGTCCGCCACCACCCTAAGACGTGCCGGGAACAGCATGGAATACTGCACCTGCCGGTCTCGTAGCTTGCGTTTAACTTGTAGAAATTGGGCCCGTGTCTTCTGGACGTCTGCTGCAAAGGGGAATGCCGCCACTACCTGGTTGTCGATTTTAAGGGGGCCTCTCTCTCGAGCCAGCCTAAGGACAGCGGCTCTGTCTTTGTAGTGTAAAAATCTGGCTATGAAGGTGCGTGGGGGGGCCCCCGGTGGTGGGGCTCCAGCGGGTAGTCGGTGAGCCCTTTCTACGGTGAATTGCCGGCTGAAGTCATCAGGGGAGAATGTCTCTAGTAACCACCTCTCGAGGAATTTCTCCGGGGAGGAGCCCTCCGCCCTTTCAGGTAGACCAACAAATCGCACATTGTTGCGACGAAGGCGCCCCTCCATATCCGAAAGTTTTGACTTGTCGGCCGCCATTTGCGTAGTGAGATCCGCCACTGCTGTCTTAAGGGGGTTAGTCACATCCTCCAGGTCAGATATTCTATGCTCGGCCTCCCCCACCCGCTCTCGGACCTTCTGCATATCATGGCGAATGAGGGAGATGTCGGATTGCACCTGACCGATTCTGTCCATGACTCTCTGCTCGGTGGCCGAGATGGCTAGGAGGATCTGCTGAGTGGACTGGGCAGCTGACTCAGTGGGGGGGGAGTCCTCGTCCGCGGTCAGGGATTTTGGAGATTCAGCTCGGCTCGTTGACTGTGCTGGAGGGGGAGGCTGGGAGCCCCGAGCATACTTCTCCAGTCTAGTCGCTGCGGAGGGGCCTCCCGTTTTCCCCATGGCACAAGGGGACCTGGGGCTTAGGTCAGAGAAAGCTAATTAACAGAGTTATATGGTAATATGGCCGCTGTGGGCGGATGGTCTGCTAATTGATGGGGAGTCGGCAACCCCTGTCTCAGGGATGACCGTAGCTGAGGTTAAGAGGGGGGGTAGCAAGTCACGTGTGCAGCAGAGACCAAAAAAAAAGGGAATTAAAGGTAATTGAAGAAGGAGGCTAAAGTGCAATATCAGAAGGTTCAAAGTCACTGCAGGATATAATCAACCCACCGGTCACAACCTTCAGGGGGGATGACGACTCTAGTGCATGAATAGAGAGTCCAAAGGCACTATGTTGAAGTATATGATGCAAGTATAAGGCAGCAATTAATGAGTTAGGAATGTATGGAGTAGGGTGAGACCTTTAGGTAGCAGGCACAGCAGGTGGGAGCCCACACATTGATTGTCACAGGTCACTGTGCTGGTTTTGCTTCATGGCAGAGGCTCTGCAGCGTCAACAGGCCGCTTATAGTGGAGTCTTGGGGGGAGGCAAAGGCAGGGGGGCGGCTTGCCTCACGGAGGACAGATGATATACTGCAGCAAGGCCACTGACCCCAATATGTTGTCCCCTTTCTTGGGAGGATGAGGAGGGCTAAGGCAGGTCACAGATGGCGTCAGTGGCAGCTCTAAGTTCCCCCAGACCTATGAGGGCAGCTCCGTGCAGGCAATCACTGGGCTTAGAAAAGACAAAGAAAAAAAAATGGCGCTGCCTCCCTTCCCCCTGCGCCCGTTTGGCGCCAATGAATACAGTAGGCGCTCTGGCCCAACTCACCCCTGCAGGGGACCTCAGGGGGACCCTCGCCTCCCGATGGATGTAAGTGCGGGAGGCGTCAGGACGCCACTTCCAGCCAGCCGCCTCCTAGCTCTGTGTGCCGGGCGGGGGGACGAGGTCACAGGTGCGCGTCGGAGCCAGGCGCCGGGTCACCGATGCTGTCTCGGGAGGAGGTCGGGAGCCAGCGGTGATGTGCCGGTGGTGTTTCCAAGGGCAGGCCGTCCGCGGGGGACGTTGCAGGGTTCGTGAGCTCCGGTGCCAAGATGGCGGCGGGGTCTACTTGCGGGGAGCGAGGCGGGGATGGACGCGCTCGCAGCCAGGCACCTGTTGAGAATTCCAGCTGCAGCTCACTGCGGTCGGTGCCAGGGGGTGACCCGGGCAGATTGGTGGGGCAGCCGGGTATCTTTTAGGGCTCAGGATGCAGGATATTTAAAAGGATTCAGCGGAGCTCAGTGAGAACACGACCTCTCACATGCTCAGCCAAGCCACGCCTCTTTATATTTCCCTATTTTAATTCTTTTGTTTTGACTTTCATAGGCGATCAATGACCCCCTTAATACTGCCTTCGCTGCCTGCCAATAATTTTGTGGATTATCTCCTTCACTTTGTCTATTGTTATTCTCAAACTCCACCCAACTAGACTCCAGGGTTTTCTTAAATGCAAGGGAGCTCGCTAAATATATCGGGAATCTCCATTGCCTAATATTACCTCTATCTTGTTGGAGGGCAACTTTTGCCCAGACTAAGGCATGATCTGATACAGTTATTGGTTCAATCTGAGCTTCAATCACTCTATTCTGTACAGATTCTGAAAACAAGAGGTAATCAATCCTGGAGAAAGACTTGTGAACACCTGAGTAGCAGGTATATTCTTTTTCCGTCGGATGGCAGGCTCTCCATATATCTGCCAACCTCAGCTGTTCACATATCCATCTTATACCACATTTTGGAGCTTGTGGCCGTGATAATGACCTAGCGCTCTTGTCCAGGTATTTAGAGGTCACCAGATTAAAATCACCGCCTACCAACAGCATACATGAAGAAAGTGGTCTAAGTATATCCATTAATTTAAGAAAAAACTCCTTCTTGTATACGTTGGGGGCATATACATTTGATAATACATATCTTGTCTTATTTATAAATATGTCTGCTATTACATATCTCCCCTCGTTATCAGTCACGATTGTGTTTATCTCACATTGTAATTGGGATGATATGAGAATAGCTACACCTCTAGCCTTTGAGTTATATGAGGCTGAGGCTATTACTTTTTTCCCCCATCATGTTTAATTTCAAAGTCTCTTTTAATGTCAAATGGGTTTCCTGAATAAAGGCCAGGTCAATATGTAATTTGTTCAGGTACATCAGAACCTTTTTCCTTTTTATTGGGGATAAAAATCCATAAACAATTACAATCCTCGCACACTTCATCTAAATATTTAACGATTTGTGATAACCCCATGTTTATTCCGGCACTAGAAAACGTAATATTTAAACACTGGCACACGCAAGGGATTATGGAGGTTAAAGATATCTTTGACCCAGGTGGAATGTTACTCACCTACACAGCACTAATAGACAAATTTAAATTGGAAAAGACACAATTTCACATGTACCTCCAATTAAGACACTTCGTTCAAAACCTTACACCCCACGTTAATATTAGAGATGAAAGCAATAGGATAATGGCACTATTGAAACTAAGCAGGACAACCCCATATAAGAGAAAACAATTATATTGGGATCTAATGCCTCTAGATAACCATAAACTTTGGTCAGCACTATGCACGGCCTGGTCAAGAGACCAAATAGAAAAAAAAACACTGTATTAAATGCACTCCTACACTTAGAAAAAAGTAATGAAGCAATTGCCTTCTGCAATGCTTCAAGAAGTTCACTTCCGCACTATTCATAGAGCCTATATAGCACAAGGACAAGTAAACATATGGTACAAGAGGAAAAGGGCGTATGCCCGAAGTGTAGAGCACAGAATGCACTTTATAAACATAATTTTTGGGACTGTCCCAAAATTCAACGTTTTTGGTATAAAATTATAAATTTCATCAATAATACATTTGGTCTTAAAGTAACTAGGAATATAAGGGCATTGATGTTTACGGATCTATCGTCATGGGATCTTAAACAAGAGGGAAGGGGATTAATCACAATACTAATAATATTAGTTACGATTGCTAAAAAAGAGATATTGAATAATTGGATATCAAGGAAAGCCCCAAGTTTAGAGAATGTATAAATCTTATTAATGAAAACATTACATTTTGAGAAACAAAATGCATTACTGGATCTAGAATGGGGGTGGAGGAGATTCTATAGAAAATGGAGATTCTATATAGAAACGTTGGACCTGCAATTACAACGACAAATTTGGATATCATTTGAAGGATCAAATAGGAGTTAAGTTATAAAAGTAAGAGGATTCTCAAGGCAAAACGAAGATATTGACAAGTTTAGGTAGAAGATAATACAAGTTGGGGCAGAAGCGGGAGGCAAGGGGTGGGGAGGGGGACCTATATATCGAATGTCGTATTGTATGCAATGTATTGTGTTGTGTTGTAAGTAAGTCTTTGTTTCTTTAGTATTATGAAAATCAATAAAGAGAATAAAAAAAAAACTGTCATATTTTACCTTAACTGACCATGTACATATATGTGTGTACAACGTGTACAGATACAGTATCATGAAAAGTGTCTGAGCAGATAGATCATAAAATTAGCGCAGTGGTGAATTTCCCATGAGGCACGTGCCTAGGAGTGGCACGGATTTGGGGGCAGCACTCATTTGTGTTGGCACTGCCAGCCTCTGTTGCATCAGAAACTGCAAAATATTTCCACTGTGCTGTACCATATACCATCTTGAATGGAGTGTAAACAGATAGGGCATGCACATACAGTACTGCCCTTGTAAGCTCTCCCGCTTTTTTAATGTATTGTATATATAATTAAAACATTTCAAAAGTCATAGTTTGACGTTTTTTATACTGTATTATTGTATTACATTTGCTCTCATCAAATGGGAGCTTATGACCAATTAATGAACTTATTAGAATGCGGAGTTTGCAGGGCCGAGGGTCATCCTCATTCGTAAGTCTGCCCCTGAATTAGTGAAAGACAAACACCTTTGTTTCAGAGATCCATAAAACTAGTCATACAGTAGCTGTGAATAAATAGAAAGGACAATGCACTGGCAAGTAATGTATGTTGCCTCTTTAATGATGTATAATTATTTAGTTGATGTTATAGAAAAGCTGCTTCTCTTATTCTCCACTACAATGGCATACCTATTACATGCTCTTTACAACACTCTTACAGCATAGAAAAGTGTTACAGAGCGTTCAAGTGAAGCAGTTTTATAACATAAAGGACAGTTACTGCCCAAGGGGCTGATACTATAAAAATCTACCGAGTTATGATGAAGTGTCAAGCCTCTGATTCAAGGTTCTCTATACACCACTTTAGAAATGACCTAGTTAATATGAAACATGGCTAATCCCCCTGCTGGTATTGCAACACAATCTCTAAACACTAGCAGTCCTCTTGGCAACACTTCCTTTGCCGACATTAATCAATCCGTCTGTTGCTGTTTTACTGTGCCGATATATTGAGGGAAATGCTACTTTTACAGCTATGATTCACAAGATAATGAACTTTACCATGAAAATGATCAATATATTAATGAACTATCTAAACTAATGCGGTGATAATGAATTCAGAAAGCTTTAATTATAGAGCTGAAGACGCTTGTGCTGCAAAATCTGCATACTGTGCGTAGGAAAGAGATTAACTTTGTATTTTTTGTACTTGCAGAGTCTTTTGTACTCTGTCCCATTTCATTTAAAACAAATTCCTGTATTCATGTTTTTTACGCTTTTATCTTAGATTGTTAGAAAATGTTGCCTCTTACTAAATCTAAGAAACAACAGATGTTCTAGTAATAGTGCTTAGTCATTTGTATATAATTTATATTCCTATTAAATGAGAAATAATTTTCAATAAAAATCCTTGTTAGTTTATTTCAATCGGTTTTATTTGTACCAAAAAATTGCTGATACAACTCTAAACACAGCAGTTTTTCGGAAATGTACTTACAGGCACCTCTACATACAGTAAGTTATACACAATAAGCTCATTGCATCAAAGGGAATGTAGTTAGTAAATAAGTACGTTTTATTTATATAACGCACTTTCTCCAACAGGACTCAAGGCGCTTTACAGACATTAACATACATATGATTTAGGTAGTACTGCAATAGAAAAGTCAGACATGCATCAAATAAATCCTTGAGAGCACAGTAGGCACAATGTAGTGTTGCTGCAGGAATTTTGAATAGTAACTTCCACAAGTTGTGTATTCCGCCCTAACAAGGTACCAGGTGAGGCAGCTATTTTAGGCACATTGCGTAGAATTACTCTGGATGGAATAGCGTAGAACATTTAAACCAGGGGTGTCCAAACTTTTTGCGACGAGGGACAGTTTTGGTGAGGTGAAAATGTGGGGGGCCGACCATTCAGCCTGACAGTCTTTGAATCATTAATCACATCAGAATGGTCCCCCACTCTGCCCCTATTCATTTTATGTCCCCCCAGCCTGCATCTTCACTGTATATTCCCTAGACTGCCCCCCCCTTCTCTGTATTTCCTCCAGCCTGCCCCCATTCATTGTATGTCCCCCACTCTGCCCCCTCCACTGTATATTCCTCTGCCTGACCATCTTTCTCTGTATTTTCCCCAGCATGCTCCTCCTTCACTGTATGTCCACAATTCACTGTATGTTCCCCACTCTTCACCCATTCACTCTGTCCCCCAGCCTGTCCCCCCTTCTCTGAATGTCCATCACTGCCTCCATTCACTGTATGTCCCAAAGGCTGACCCTCCATTCACTGTATGTCCCAAAGCCTGACCCTCCTTCACTGTATGTCCCCCAATCTGCCCCCATTCACTGTATGACTCCCATTCACTATGTCCCACAGCCTGCCCCCCCCCCCTTCTCTGAATGTCCATCATTGCCTCCATTCACTGTATGTCCCCCTGCCTGCCCCCTCCCTTCTCTGTATGTTTCCCAGCCCCTTGTGTGAGCCAGAGGAAGCAGAGGCAAAGCAGGAATTGCAAGGACAGGAGATTCTTGGGCTCCTGCTGCCGCCCTCCTCCACTCTGCATGTTACGGGAGCAAGCTTCCCCCTTGCTGCACCCCTCCCCACACACTGCTGTCACTGTGATTGCGGAGGAGGGTGATATACAATTGCAGCTGCAGGGGTTGGGATGCATACTCCCCCGAAAGACGCCAAACACATCTCACTGTGGCGGCCGGCACCTCTTCAATGCTGCAGACAGCAAGGTAAAGGCACGTTTGCCAGGGCCCCACCTTTAGTTCTGTGTGTCCCGCATCTGATGCTCCTCCCTCTTCTGGCTGGAAACTGCGGGCCACTTGAAATGACAGCACGGGCCGTAATTGGCCCCCGGGCCGGACTTTGGTCATGCGTGATTTAAACAGTCAAAAAAGAGAGCGCATATATCAATTTCTAAAAATGTATTATAAAATTTCAATATTTAATAAAACAAATCACAAAAAACAACTTCCTCCAATACTATTGCTTTATAGTCGTGTCCTGGTATACTCACAAGTGGTATCTTTTTAGCTTATTGATACAATGTCCTTTGATTTTGTTATTTTGTATCCATAATGAGTTTGATTTGTATAATGGAAAGCAACAATCTCAATTCTGTAGGCTTTATGAAAAAAATTGAAATCACTTATGTAGTTTTTATTGATCCATTCATATTACTATATTTGTAAATCCACAAACTCAGAGAGGCTAATTCTCTTGCGATCGGACCCCCGGGTTGAGCAACACACACACACAAACTCATTATGGATACAAAATAACAAAATCAAAGGACATTGTATCAATAAGCTAAAAAGATACCACTTGTGAGTATACCTGGACATGACTATGAAGCAATAATATTGGAGAAAGTTGTTTTATATGATATATTGGTACTTATGTAGTAACTGGGCTGCCGATTTCTAAATCGGGTCGGATCGGGAGATCGCATCGCATCGCATGCGACCATGCGATTCGATGCGATGCGATGCGATGCGATGACCCGATTTTTCCATAGGAATCAATGTTAAAATGGACTGAGTCCATTTTAACATGGAATTCAATGGGAAAAATGGGTCCTTTTCATACCCCTACTATCCAAGTGGGCATGGAGTTGGATATAAACCTGTGGCGAGCGTAGCGAGCCACCGAGCCCGAAGCGTGGCGAGCGAAGCGAGCCCCGCGAGGGGACGAATACCGTCCCCTCGCGGGGCTCGCTTCGCTCGCCACGCTTCGGGCTCGGTGGCTCGCTACGCTCGCCACAGGTTTATATCCAACTCCATGCCCACTTGGATAGTAGGGGTATGAAAAGGACCCATTTTTCCATAGGAATCATTTTAACATTGATTCCTATGGAAAAATCGGGTCATCGCATCCGATATCGCATCCGATATCGGATGCGATGCGATGCGATATCGCATCGCATCGCATCTGATTGTATGCCTTAACTTAAGGCATACAATCAAAAAATCGGCAGCCCAGATACTACATAAGTACCGATTTATTTTATTAAATATTTAAATTTTATAATACATTTTTAGAAATTGATAGATGCGCTCTCTTTTTTGACTGTTTAAATAATTCTATAGTGATTTCCACTATCATTGTTTGGGAGCTGCAATTATGTATTAATATAAGCAATCACTGATTTTATATTTAGAATAGAGTTTTTGGCATATCAATAGATATACAGATATACTGCGCCTGATTTGTTACCCCTAGTACCCCTAGAACAAATTACACAAAATGAAGGGATTGCAGTGTAGAGTAGGATCCTAGTAAGACAGTCTGTTCCACGTATTTTTCATCCCATTCACCAGTGTACCAAATGATGCATCAATGTTGGGTGCACTACAAAGGTTACACTGTGGGAGGTGAGCCATATAAGGACCCAATGCAGATATGGGAAAGTGGATGTTTGTGCAGTAGTATGATATACAGTGCTTGGAAACATCCATGTGAAGCACATCCTGCCCACTGAGGAACCAACCAAATTAACCAGCTGGTGTGCACTGCGTAGGTCACTGCTGGCAGGGTGTGCAAACCGTGGAGGTGTACATTACAGGAATAGGTCATTGGAAGTTTTGCTTCATATTTTGGCCCTGATGCTTTCCCCCTGGTGTAGTATGGTGGTCCGACAGGGGGGATCCTGCCGGTCAGTATCCCGACGTCGGGATCCTGACTGCCAGGGGGGCGAGTGCAAAGAAGCCCCTTTGTGGGCTTGGTGTCTTGCTTCATTCGCCACAGGTTCTATTCTCCCTCTATGGGGGTCGGAGCATCGGCTGTCGGAATTCCAACGTTGGGATACTGACTGTCAGGATACCCCATGTCGGGAAGTCATCCGGCACCCCTTTCCCCCACAGCTCCCTGCTCACCATAAGGGGTAGGCCTGGGAACAATCCTGATGTTCTCATATGTAGGGATGGTGGACCTGGTCCAGGTGTTCTCATGGTAAAGGTGAGGAGAGGCCACATAAGGATCTTGAGGTTTGTGATTGTAATGCATTCCTTATTTAGTAATATTGGTTTGTTGTTTGCCTTTGGTTTAATGCTGGTATAACGCTGCTATTGAGTTTAAGCTGACCCTTCATAATCTAAACCCCTAGAATCCTAGCAGACCTTTACTGATTAAATAAGGTTAGAAAAAATGGCTCTAAATTGCACACCCTTCAGTAATGAAAGGTGCCATCTGCTGAGAATAAAGGACCCTAGAATGAAGGTCCCTACTATGTGTTCAGAGGTAGAGAGTGTGTGACCATTGAAGTGCTTCTCTTTTATCATATATAAAGATACACAAAATTGTATCTTTTTACAAACACCTGTATTTGCAATAAAATAGCATTATACAGAGATACATCTTAAAGAGCCATGGAGCTGATTAAAGGATGAAAGTAGAACTGAGCCAAATGTAACAATAAAGAAGCACTAATACATATAAGGCAAATTTGGTCTACAAATAAAAAACTAAAACGAGCACTTAACAATATTTCCTAGCTGTTATAAAATACCCAACAAAGGAAAGCACGAATATAAAAAAACAAGATTGAGAATATTACCAATGTTAAGGAAACTTATATCAGAATTATCTAGTCAAAAACCTTTTTAATCACTAACTCCAAACTTTATTGCACATTCTAACATTCTTTTTGTTTTAAAGGGGATAGAAGATCTCTATCTATTTAAAAAAAATATTTACAATAAAAGTAGATTTTAAATGTGTTGAACGATACATTAAATTCCTAGTGTGCACCTAACTTATCTCTGCCACACTCTCTTTCTTTTCACATTCACCTATAAAATCAGAGATTGGTAGCACCATTTTTTTGCGAAGCAATATACGTACTGTATATTAAAATATTCATAAATAAAGCAAAAAAGAAAGGAATTACAAACAATCTGTACAAAAGGAGCACTGTGCGGAATACACAAAACTCTTGTTACAACCCAGTACAAACCCTGAAATATCTTGATCTTGAACTATCCTGTTATTCAGTCTGCCTTGCACAGGTCCTGTATACTCCAGTCTATGCTTGCTACATTAGGAGCTTCTGTTTGTGTCTTGCCTGCAATGCTGCTTTCAGACCGCAAAACTGGCTTTGACCCTATATTTGAAAACGTTTCCAAAAACGGGTCTGCCAGGTAAAACCCCTGTAGACACCGCATCTCTTAAACGGTATATTACCGTTTAAGTGCGTTTTTTTTTTTACACTGGCAGACCCCCCGGGGCTAACAAACCCAACCCCCCCCCCCCCCCCCAGGGCAGCCGGTACCTCCTTAATTATGATACAAAAAAGTTTCATAAGTTTCCAGACTGGGGATTATGGGAACTCGTTTGTAGGCTCCCCTTTTTTCCCCTTGCATTGTTTACTACCAATCAACCAGCAGTTCAACATTAGCATGCTTCTCATCCTTGAGGAGTACCAATCAGCCAATTTGGCATCATATAAACAAGTGAAATGTGTGGTCACCTCAATTGACACCTCCATGTAACTACAATCAAAATATTACTTTTTGAACACACAGATTACCTTGCGTAATCTGAGATAAAGAGTGCCCCAAAAAAAGAGAGTCTTTCCTCTCCATTTCTCTATAAACTTCAATTACTCTCCTGGGTGCACCTCCACATCTTAAACTTTAGGAGAAGGGCTAACCCCCTTACTATCAACTGCTATAGTGGAATCTAACATTTCTATACTTTATTTATTTTTCTACTCAACCTAACCTGTGCACCGGTCGCCATCCCCTTTCCCCTGCCCCTTGACAATTGGATTAGAGATGCTGTTAGTGGGCTTCTTTGGACAAATCCCAGCACATGTTAAACTTGCATATTTTCATGCATACATTGCAGTCACGATGGCCATGGCATCCACTTCGGAATCTAGCAAACATTTTGCAAAAGAGAAGGCTTGTTCACACACTCAGCTATGTGCTTCATACATAGGGCCAGATTCACTAAGCTTCAAAAGTGATAAAATGGAGAGTGATATAATGAGTATTTTACCCACTTTTGGGCGGCTGCCCATCTCCCCACCCCCTGCTGTTCAGGAATTTTTGACCACCAGCCCACGAAGTCACAACAGTGGCCGGGTGCAGTGCAGGGATGAATACAGAGGGTGTGAAGGTGGCAATCCAACAGTGAGCAGAGAGAGCCAGAAGTGCGCGGAGGAGCAGACTATTTGCAGTAGTGCTATGAGGTCTTTGTAGTCACTGCCCGCCACTGACCAAGGACTGCTGTCTGCTCACATAGTCCCCCATATTGTCTGTGATCAGCCAGCTGGCACTATTGGTATTACATACATATTGGTACTATCATGTGGCCACTCCCCTTCCCCACAAAGCCATGCCCTAAATTGTCCCTATTTCAAGATTGTCTTTTCAAGTATATGTGTATCTTGCTTTATGTGAGTGCCCCCCCCCCCCCCCCCCCCATTCATAATAGCCACTGTAGGGGGTGCCCAAACCTATGTTTGCTTACCAAAACAAAAATAGGATAGGGTTGGCCCTCAGCTCAGGGTATATGCCATGTGGGGGAGAGGAGGATGCTTCTGTATGTGCCATGCTGGGGGGAAGGGAGTGGAGGCTTTATTTCATTGGGACCCAGAAAAGGTCAGGTAGGACCCCAATCTTTGTAAGTGGGGACCCACTATTTTTTGGGATTTTTGCAATCACTGACCAGCCCTGCCTCCCGAACCTCTGATATCATGGGAGGGGACGGGATATAGGTCCTGATTCAGACCTGAACGCTCTGCTGCAAATTTGTAGTGTGAGTGACTATCGGACGTCTGTACATGCGCATATGCAAGCCATCCGTAGGAAGACAGCCAGTGAAGGCTGCTCACAGGGTGATTGACACCCTGTGACCGTTTGGGGGTTGTAACGCAACATTTTTGGGGGAGTGCCCCAGAAAACGCAGGTCGTTCCACGGCCTTAGCAGTGATGAGTAAGTCTAGACTTACTCTGCACCGCGAACAGAGGTAAAAAACATACGATAATGATGATTCTGAATGGTTGTCCCCTCATGTGCATGGCTGCACACATTCGCAGCCATGCATATGAGCGGGATTTCACGTGGACTGGCATTCACCTGCTCACTGGGCTCTGAAAACTTGCAGCCCAGTGAGCCGGTCTGAATCAGACCCATAACATAGAGCTGCCCAGATGTTTGTTCTATGTACACTTAGCCAGCATTGACCATGGGACATCACTACTGGGTCAACCCTTGCTTACCCAACCTTATGTGGAAGACTTTATTCCTTTTAAACGTATTATTCCTGTGACAGCATGAAGAGTGAATGATACTGCACAAGTACATACTAAGACAGATGATTTATGCTACTTAAGCTTGACCACTCAATTGCTTTCCACACTCAGGCCCTTATTCTGGTTGGTGCGGATATTCCCGCATTCTTACGGAGCGGTCCGCACGCCACGGTGTTCTGCCGCGTGCGGCCATCGTCCGTAGAAACGCCCACGGGTCCTCCGCATTCGGACGGACTCACTCTTTAAGAACAGGGCGTGTTTACGGACGACATACAAACCATGCGTGTGCGGGAGAAACACTCCGATTCTGCACGGTATGCTCGGGAATACCGCATCCGAACGGGAGCCAAGCGGTGCTACCGCACGTAAGCGGAGTATTTACGCCAAACAACCCACTATTATGTATCTTCTGCAATACATCACATGACCCACTTATTCAATTACCTATCCTCATAAAAAACTTCTTATTTGGAATTGGAATCAATTAGATGCCAATATATCCTTACAAGCATGCCTAACACATGCATTGCACACATTAACCCTTACAGCAATTGAAGTGCAATGGTTTCAATTAAAGCACTGACAAGCGTCCTATTAGTGAGTAATGAGTAAAGGAGTCGATTCTATTGGGTTCAGGTGTTAATGCTTGTAGTCATTAGGCGTACGTTCGCCTACCGCATGAACGAGTGGTGTCCGCAAAGCAATAGTACACTTGTGGACACCGCACATTTCTTCCCTTTTTGATCGCGTGCATTCGGAGTGGTATCCGAATGTACGCCCCCCAACATAAGTGTACTCCCCCGTGTCCGCCCATGTTTCCGCCCCGTTTTGCCCACTTTGAAACTACGCCCATGTGTCATTCCGCATGACGCCCATAATACGCCCATATTTCCCGACTGATTGCGGGGAACAGTTTTGGACGGGATTTGGCCGAACAGGTACGGAGTCAAGGCGTGGCACATGCGCGTTGCGTTCTCCACGCATGCGCAGACGCCGTAAAGACGCGATCCGAAAGTATGCGGTAAAGTACGCGTCAATCAGAATAAGGGCCCTTGACAGAACCACTATAAGACTGCAAATATGAATTACACAGTACAGTGGCTATTCATTCTGTGCAACGTGAATCAAAAGCAGAGCACAAAGATTGTATTGCTGGAACTGTACATATTTGTGAATCCTTTTCAGCAGTGAAGTCCAATTTGGCCATCATTTCACAGCACTATCCTTTTTAGGAGAGATCATCATCACAGCCTGGAAATCCTCAGCACTCTATTAGATCCTATTTATAGCATACATTACATTTGTAAGTATTGTAATGGCACCTTTCCTATATTCCTTCTCTTGCTATAAAACCCACTACATGACAATTGCATGCCACACTTTAGCTGAATACAGAAAGAATATTTTGTAAGTATCATCAAGTATTGTAAAACTCTGAACAAAAAGCATTAGATGAAAAGTAAGCCCATGGGTTATCTGTATAATAGGAAAGTAAAGTGTAACAGGAAGATCCAAACAGAGCTTAAAACACATCGGTAGCTGTGATTAGATTGAGAAAAAACATAATTTCTCTTCTAACATTGCATTTTCTCCAGTTCCTCTCGCTGAAAGGTCAGTGATGGCGAAATGTATTTATTTCTAGAAGACGGATATTTACACAGGCTGCCTCGAAGTGCTGAATACAATATGCAAAGTATGAGCCTGAACCATAGAACCTCATTCTGATTGACTCTCAAGGCTGCGTCCATCAGACCGCAGTGCCCCCCCTCGCACACATGACCCCCCTGCACAGCTGGATGATTTACATAACCATCCATTTGCCGACCATCAAATGATTTTGAAGGTCCATTGTGTACTATTGTACCAGAGGCATCCCACACTATACAGCATACTTGCCTACTTTTGAAAACTAGTTTCAGGGGTGTGCCGATTTCCATATATGGTGAGAATGGTGGTTGAAAAGAGATTGTGAATGTGGCACCTAGAAGCGTGGGTGTGTGCTGCTATATCCGAGAGGAATCTTTTAAAATTACTTAGCAGTTAGTAAGAGCTAATATACTTGGTAAACAAATGTCACTGATACGTGTCAGGGCTTGTTCCATATAGATGGCCACAAGAAATGCATGTAGTCATTGTGTTTTATCACCAATGCTAGGAAATGGTGCTGATGATTCAATGTAAATGTATCTATCTCTCATTCCTTTTTTTTTCTGTAAAATGTAACAGCTACATAATGTGGGCTAGGTGAAATGAGGGAGATTGCTAGACTAGTCAGGGATAGAGGGAGATTAATTCTATTTCAGGGAGTCTACTGCAGAATGCAGGAGGGTAGGTGACTATGCTATACAGTTAAGATAGGTACACATATCTGATATGATCCATCATAGAAATAAAGAAATTGACAGCAGATAAAAATCTGCCGAGGACAGTGGGCCATAATAGCATCTATACATTGATGTCCCATTTGTATAGTGCAGTGGTTCTCAAACTGTGGGTTCTGGCCCCAAAGGGGGTCGCGACCGTCTCTGCATGGGGTCACGACTCCATGTTGCTGACCATCAGGCTGACTATTCTCTAATCTCTCAGCCAGTGATACAAGGAGGTTAAAAAATCAGTGGAATTATCTGTTACTTCAGACTCCTTGCATCATTTTGTGCCTCCACAATGATGCCATGCATGTGCGGTCTGCTGATCACACATGTGTGGTAACCAACTTGCTGGGGTCCAGTAACAATTTTTATCATCTGACGGGGTCCCAGAGCAAAATAGTGAATATATAACTACTAGTTAATAGCCTCTGAGAATGACAGCTCCTACCTCCAATCTGTATTCACAGCTCCCTCTCTCTATATCCAGGAAGTTTGAAACATATAGGGTGACATTTATTAGAGATCGATGTTGGGTTTTTGGCTATTTTTATCGCAAAAACGTCCGTTATCGCATTTTTTTTGTAAATCGACTACTTAATGGGTGGCGATTTTTGGCATAAATCGCACTTTTTGGCGCTAATTCGCACTTTCTGAAGTGCCGATTTCCAACATCGCATCCAGATGTTTTCCCATTGAAAAAGATACAAATCGCTAATTTAATGGCTGCCGCATTTGGAAATTAGCAGCAAAATGCGATTCCCCCCCCCCCCCCCCCCCAAAAAAATAGACCAAGTAGAGGGTTGCGTTTTCCTCAAAATCGCCAGCGTTTGAGCGTAGAAAAGGTTAAATCTGTCACAGGTGACCCACATAGCAATTACTAAGTCCCCTACATATACCTCCACATGATTATGGCCACCTGTGAGGATGTTTGAGATGGAGATTTTGCAGAGTGGACTGGAGGTGCTAGTGTGTGAGCTGGGGCGTTTGGAGGAGCTACGCAGGAGGGATGATGCTGCCCACCAGATCCAGGTACCCCGACCACCCCGTGCTTCTCGTCGGTACCGTGCTAGGGTGTACCTGGACTCCCTCTCTGATCAACAGGTGGTGGACATGTTTAGGTTGAACCGACAGAACCTGTTGAACTTATATGAGCAGGTGAGAGATGATTTGGACCCTTGTGGGGGGGCCAACTATGCAGTGTCTGGGCTGCAGAAATGAATGTGTGCCCTCCACTTCTTTGCCACAGGCTCCGCTCAGTCTGTGAGCTCATGGGCCTTGGGGGTGTCACAAGCCACTTTCTCTAAACATTTATCTCAGGTGTTAAATGCATTAAAGAAGCTGTGGCGCACATATATCACATTCCCACGTTGTGAGTCCGAGTGGCAGGACCTGAAGGTGGCATTCTATCGGCTCTCGGCATTTCCAAATGTGCTGGGAGCCATAGACTGCACCCACATTCAGATTCGGGCCCCGCACGTGAGGGAGCATGTTTATGTGAATCGCAGGGGCAGACATTCCCTTAATGTGCAGGTGGTCTGCGATGCCAACCTCAGAATTCTCAGTGTGGTTGCAGGCTATCCCGGGAACTGCCATGATGCCTATATCCTGCAGCACTCAGCTCTCTGGGGCCGTTTCCACAACCACACCATGCCAGAGGGCTGGCTACTTGGTAAGTCACTTAGCACTGTTTACATGATGTTTGCTTACCTATGTCTTGCCCTTTTGGAATTTGATGTATTTGAACTGAAGAGGTTATTTAAGTATTAGGACAGTGCACGATATTTGTCCTCCACTTGCTACAAACAGGAAAGTGCATGAGATTACACATGTAAAAGTTACTGTAAAGTGCTTGTCCAACTACCCAGAGGATTGATGTGGATTAACAATCATCTACCCTGCAGGCCTACAGTGATAAGGACAGCACACATGAATTGGTTCTGTGGAACTACATAACCCAGCAAAATGCACAGTCCATTATTATTATTATTTCTGTAAAAAAAATGCGATATTAAAAAACGGCGATATAGGGCGATTTGAGAAAAAATCGCATTTTCCCCAAAACGGTAAACCGCGGGTAAATCTCGCCCATAATTTTTGTTTCACTTTCTGTTAAGTAGTACTTTGGTCCATTATGTGGCCTCTAGTGATCAGTGACAGTACTTCACCTCAAAAAAGGTGAGAAGGATTTAGCTTTTTATATATAGTAATCTGTAAGGTTTTGATTATAATTAATAACTGCCTGATTATAAATGAGACTGAGCAAAGTGACAGCACTTCCACAATGTCACCTCCCTGGTACATCCATGGTGCCTCTACCCAAGCTTCGGGTTAAAGTTCAAGCTACCTGTATCGTGTGTGGATCGTTTGGTCTATAACAACTATGTCGACAAGCATTGGGTCCACTAGGTCGACATGCAGCAAGGTTGACATGGGTTAAGGTCGACATGACATGCAGCAAGGTTGACATGGGTTAAGGTCGACATGGGTCAAGGTCGACATGGGTCAAGGCTGACATGGGTGTAAGTCGACATGACATTAGGTAGACACAAGCATTAGGTGGACATGGGCTAGGTCAACTGTCAAAAGGTCAACATGGGGTTTTTCACTGTTCTTTTATCCGAATGTCGACACAGTCGAAATGGACCACAGGTTGGTAACCTCCTCTCTCTTTCTGAGAGGAGGTTACCAACCTTTGGACCTTAGTGACTACTTCTGCCCCCCACACCACCACTTTTTATCAATACTTCAATAAAGATATTGTACAGCATTGTATAATTTAACCACCATCCCTGACTGTGCTCTCCATTTCAATACATCACCCCCCCCCCCCCCCCCGCATTCTTTTCACCCCCCCCCACCCTCCCGCCATCTTTCCGAGTCCAAATCGAGGCTAAAATGTCATCATCCCTCGTCGGATTCTTGTGAGTCCTGGGCATATATAGTTCCTGGCAGTCTGCGCCATTTTCAAACAAGCTGATGATTTCACACAGCACGGATGTGTCCGTGCTGTCTGCTGAGGGGTGTGAGGGGGAAACCTGCTGGGGGGCAGGGGGGGTGATTAATGTATAGAGGGGGCTGCTAGTGCTACAGAAGGGGCTGCATTATTTTAGTAAAAAAAAAATTAAAAGCAAAAATTATTTGTTTTTAAATTACTGCTGCCAGTGCCCAGGGTGCGTGCATGTTTGCTGCATCAGTCCAGGGGTGCCCACATGTGTACTGTATCCATCCAGGGGTGCCCACATGTGTGCTGTATTTGTCCAGGTTTGCCCGCATGTGTACTGTATCCATCCAGGGGTGCCCACATGTGTGCTGTATTTGTCCAGGGGTGCCCATATGTGTGCTATATCAGTCCAGGGGTACCCGTATGTGTACTGAATCTATCCAGGGGTGCCCACATGTGTGCTGTATTTGTCCAGGGGTGACCACATGTGTGCTGTATCAGTCCAGGGGTGCCCGCATATGTGCCGTATAATTCATGGGGTGCTGCTAAGTGTGCCGTCACAGTCCAGGGGTGATGCTAAGTGTGCCGTATCAGTCCAGGGGTGAGCCAAGTGTGCTGTATAATTTATGGGGTGCTGCTAAGTCTGCTGTATCAATCCAGAGGTGCTGCCATTTTTTTATTAAAGGAATAACTCTTTTGACTGCAGGAGTGTCACTATGTGTGCCGTATAATTCCATGTGTGCTGTGCCATATAATACCATGTGTGCCATCCTGTGTGCTGTATCAGGTCAGGGGTGCCACCATCTGTGCCGTATAATTCCTGGGGTAAGCCAAGTCTGCCGTATAATTCATGGGGTGCTGCCAAGTGTGCTGTATTAGTCCAAGGGTGATGCTAAGTGTGCCGTATCAGTCCAGGGGTGATGCTAATTGTGCCATATGAGTCCAGGGGTGAGCCAAGTTTGTCAAATAATTCCTGGGGTGAGCCAAGTTTGTCGTATAATTCATGGGGTGCTGCCAAGTGTGCTGTATTAGTCCAGGGGTGATGCTAAGTGTGCCATATCAGTCCAGGGGTGATGCTAAGAGTGCCATATCAGTCCAGGGGTGCTATTAAGTGTGCTGTATCAGTCTAGTGTTTGTGCCGCCCACTTGTGTCGCTTATCATAGTAAGGCGCCTATTGAATTATTGTGATTGACCTTTACCTTAACATTGACATTTGTTACCCCTAGAAATAACTCACTCGGACACATGACCTGAAATAAATCACACGGACACATGACCTGAAATAACCACACTGACAACCACTGCATAAGTTTAAAAGGTCAACAGTATTTATTGTTGGTATGACCCTATTGAAAGGGATGGCCAGGAGAGCGCTTGGAGACCAGCTAAGTCACAAACATTAACAATGGCGGCGACTACAATGCCCCAACTTGTAACCAGGGCGATGAACCGCCCCCCATTGAATTCAAGGCACAGCCCGCACTGTGACGGTCTTACCGCCCCTCCTATTGCATGGTGAGGACAGTTCAAGGAAGTGGCCATCGTCCCCCCTCAGGGCAAGACTCACCAGCCGTCCTGGCAGAGGGTGGCAATACCGCACAGTGACCTCCTGAACCTCAAACTTCACCGCTGATCGAGAGCGCCCTCCCGCCAATTATAAATTGATATTTGTGAAGCCAAATTGTGTGAAGGCCGAAAGGCCGGGTGGTAATTGAAGAAAGCAAGGGAGGGAGGGTGGGAATCCAGACTCAAAGAGGAAGAAGGAAACCCTGACTACTCCTTAAATACCCCTGCATAAGCTACCACCCATTCTACACCTGATTGGCTACACCTGAAACACTGGACTCCATGGGGTAAGAAACATTTCACTAACTTTATTATACCAATCACAAAATTGCAAGGCTCTTATATGCCCTCATGCCTATGCAGCCCTCGCTTAATCTTATCCAACTACTTCCGTGCAACCTTTTGGCATAAAAACAATATTGTGAGGTGTGAGGTGTTCAGAATAGACTGGAAATGAGTGGAGATGAATGCTATTGAGGTTAATAATAGCGTAGGAGCAAAAAAAAAAACTAATTCTGCGATTTTAGCAGTTTTTATGCTTTTTTTTTTTTTTTTTTAAATCAGAACCCAAAACCCAAAAATCCAAGCACAAAACTTTTAGGAGAGACAGCCTCGAGAGGAGATGGGCCGCACTTCATTGTCTGGGAATGGTAGAGTGGCAGCAGAGATATGGCCTAAAGGTGTGCGACAGCCTAGGTGCGGTCAGGACAGGTCAGATAGCAGCAACAGAGCAGCCTGAAATTGGCTGGCAGCAGAGGAGCAGCCTACCAGAGAGATGGAACACAGCTATATTCCTCTGGCAGCCGCATTCTCACACTCAGCCAGCCAGAGGCTGGCAATGGGTGGTAAGGAGCTGTGGTCTAGTACTAACGAACTCCCTGTAGTGACTGGAGGTTGGGGAGTGGTCTTTGTTGAAGAAGGTGTGGCCCCCAGAGGTGGGATAAGGATGAAGTGGGCGGCAGAGGAGGAGTTGCCTAAAAGTAAAACAGACCTCCCAAGCTAGATCCTCTCCAGCAGCGTTCACCCGTGGTGACAGTCTGGAAGCCGACAGTGGATGGTGGCACACGGGTAATATGTTGCAATTCGGCCTGTATTGAAAGAACTGCAGATAGAAGCTTGGCCTTTTAGAGGGCTAGATAGTAGTGGTGTTAAAACAAAGCCCTGACATTAGATTAGTAATCTTCAAATATAGATTAATGACACTGGTGAGTAACTGAGTTTAACAGAGGGTGGTGACAGATTACACTCCCGTTGTGAGCTTTGAGTAGTCAGACATGGCGGCCAAGTAATTTTCACAATAACAATCAGTCAGTAAAGAGGATAGTATTGCAAAACTCCCTACATAGAAACAGAGTAATTAAAATACTTCAGTGAGTGACTGTTTTAATATACCATCTAGGATACCCACCACCTGTAGCGCTCTTCATAATAGCGAATATTGCATTTACAGCAAAGAAATTGCACAAAAAGGAGCTATTATATCTCTATTTGCTGAGTCTTGATACAGCGTTAGAAACAGATATATAAGAGTGACTAATTAACATAATAATATATACTTATTTAGTGTATTATGGTGTATAATTGTTTATTAAAAATAATTTTAACTCTATTTGACTCACATGGTTGTTTATCATTGAGAGTGCTGCTTTACTGTCTTTGTTTTTTCCTTGCTCACCCCCCAGGGGCACGCGTGCACGAGACGCTCGCGCGCCCGTGGCAACGGAGCCTGCCGCGGCTCTGCGCCATCGCCGCTGGTCCCCCTCGCCGCCCCTCCCCCCCCCTTAAAGTTGGCAGCATCTCCCCGAAGCGGAAACGTGCAGGAAGGCGCTGCCCAACCGCCGTGATACTGGGACGCGTGTATGTTACTGCTCCCCAATGTATATTTTGTTATGGCGGTAACGTATACATTGCTGGTGCAGGTGAATGTATTTTTCCTTACATACACGGCTGCAAATGAAATTGTAGCTGTGCACATGGACGGGACTTTGCCCAGTCAGGGCTGCGTGGGGTGGCGTTTACCTGATCACTATACGCAGCCAACAATCAGTTCTGAATCAGGCCTCAAGAACAAAAATGCACTTAATAAAATATCACCTGCTCCCAAGGGCGTAACTACCATAGGTGTAAGGGGTGCAGCTGCTATAGGGCCCAGAGCTGAAAGGGGCCAATCAAAACCGTATAAGTTATATGTGCCATTTGCATTAACCCATAAAGCTGGTACATAGGGGCCCTTACAAACTATTGCTATGGGGCCAACGAATATGTAGTTACGCCCCTGCCAGCTCCCACTTTTGGAATTCAAACCCAGCTCATTATGTAAATATTTGTGTTTCCCTCCTATATCCCTATAGATTGTGAGCTTGCAGCAGGGCTCTCCTAGCTCCAAGTCTGTCTGTTGTTACCCAGTTTGTGTTATCACTATCTGTCTGTTGTTACCCAGTTTGTTTTATCACGCAGCACAATGCAAAGCTGTCCTTAAAGCCGCTCATCTGCTGGTATTACCAGCAGATGAACGACTTTCCCGGCGATGTTGCGGCAGTGCTCACCACTCATTGTCGGACTATACATATTGGCGGCTTTCAGCTGAAATCCGCTCAAACATGCTGTTTTGAGCGACTTTCAGCTCAAATCGTCCAGTGTGTATGGGCCTTTTCGCCTCCTGAAAATCTCTTGCTCTTTGGGGAAAATAATTCAGCGTGTACGTACTGCTTTGGTTAGAGATTTATCTAGCAGAGATTTTGGCAAAGTCTTTTAAAATGAAAATCTCCTAGTGTGTATGGGCTTTTACCTGTTCAGTGCTTCACCAAGTGAACTAGATAATTAAAGTTATAGGTATTACACATCTCCCTCTGTGTGAGCTACAACTAGTTTCACAACCTGAAGTATTTTATCCTCTTTCCTAGCTATATAACCAAATGCACATATTTTTAAGGGATCTCTCTCGTCTCGTCGTGCTTTAACAGAAGTCAAGATAAATGTATTTTCAAAAGCTGAGAACTCTTTCTGTTACATGCCTGTGCAATCTTGCATCAAACTGGCACTAATTGGACACTTTCTTCACATTTCTAACACATTGACAAGTGTTATTCTTAGTGGTGAAATAAATTGATCTCTGAGGTCTGTAGGCAAAATGACTGCTGCAGTTAGTGTGATCGTCAGATCAACATAACACCTGTCAAAATGTCTTTGATATCCACGGAAACAAAATAGTCACTTCCATAATGAGCCAAGAGCCAGAACCTTATACTAGTTTATTACAACTTCCTATTCTTCCAGTGTACGCTTAATAGTCCTTTCTCCATTCCCCTGTGGTTGGGAAAAAGCATACATAAACTGCTGAACCTGTCCTTTTTTATCAGTTTAAATAGCCAGTTTTTACCACTGATTATTCATACTGTCATTATACTACACTTACAGTCAATGCAGTGTTTCATTGGATTTATTTAAAGAAATGTTGCATCACCGAAAAGCACTCAATTTCCCATAAAGAGCTAGGGATGAGAAGAAGCTGCTTTTTTCAAAAGGAAATAGTCTCCAAAAAACCTGTCACCAACTGTAATTGAAATAAAAGTTGCTGAACATTTAATTTGATGGATTTTACAACAATTTTATAATACTGAATGGTCTATGACAGTGGTTCCCAACCTGGGGTACTAGTACCCCTCGGGGTACTTTGGAGACCAGTTGGGGGTACTTGTAAATAATATTGGTAATGGCGGAAGAAGAAGTCTCCTGATGGCGTAAGAAGTCTCCCATTGCCATGGAGATGAACCATGTTGGGTCACTTCTGGTTCCATCTGCAGCATCATAAGTGAACTCAGACATCAGCGATCTTCTGCTCCACGCTGACATGGGTGGAGGAAGCAGCAGCATTTATCCTACAGATGTTAGCGGTACCTCCGGAGACAGTTCACAGCCTGCGGCCATACACAGAGGGACACAATTCCTGACTGCATACTCTTTCGCTACTCCTTAATATAAGGACACGCATAACGCTCACTTCCACTTCACTCGTAAGTACTGTAGATATTTCAAATTGAAAGGAGGGGGTACTCAAAAATGAAAAGCCTAATCAAGGGGTACAGGATAGAAAAAAGGTTGGGAACCACTGGTCTATGACATCACTAGATGAATATTACAGACCATTTACCTTGCAAAACCATTAACTATCATTAGCCTTATTCAGAACCAGTTGTAGTTTTGATAAAATAGCAAAACTGCAACTGCAATCATTTGCATGCTGGGGGCCACACAGTATGTACCCAGCATTCAATTTAATCGAAATTCAATTGCAATTGCATCACAGAACCAGGCATTAGGGTAGCCCCCCTGCTTTTGCAGTCTGGCTTTGAAGGCAGGTGCATTGTCGCCATATTTCAGGTCGCAGCAGCTGTGTGTCATGTCACACAGCTGCCCCGAAGACAGTCCGGCCTGTGTTGTCTGGATCAAGCACCATAAATGCGGCATCACTACCCACTTCCATACAGGAAGGATGCGATCGTACTTAGATCTTCCCGCGTTCACGTTTCTGCGCATATGCGGATGATTTTCACACTTCTACTATCTGTATTAAATGGTCCATTGATCCTTATTCCATATTCTTTCATTCTTGGGTGAGAACTTCCTACTAAATATAATAGAGAGTAAAGTGTATTTCTCTTAGTTAGTTATATATTTTTTTACCAGTCATTTAAAAAGCTTATTATTCTTTTTTTTAATGTCACGCAATGGGCATTACTGTGTGTGCTGTAGTTTGACGCACTGGGCATTACTGTGTGGGGCATAATGTCACACAATGGGCATTACTGTGGGGTGCATAATGTGGTTTTGTAATTCCAGGAAGGAAACATTTATTTAATACATCAAAGTACTGTATGTGTTTCGCGGAAAAACAACACTCGGAGTGCCACCTTCATTCCTATTGATTTTTACACCCCCATACACTGTCAGTCTGTGCCCCTTCTATGCTGTTTTGACAACCATCATCTCAAAATTCCTCACCACCACCCCTGTCGCTCTCTCAGGTTGTAGGGGGGCCATTCAAAATCTTGCTAGGTGGAGCAAAAGGATATTTTTATGCCCCTGTTTCCAGTCAATTTTGACCAACTCACATCCCACAATATTGTTTTCAATTTTTTATCATTATTGGTCAAAGGCTGCAGTGAGTTGGTGGGTGACACTAAGGGCTTGATTCAGATGAATTAGCAAGGCTGCAAATGTTTGCAGATGGACATAACTATGCTGAACTGCATGTGGGGCATCTCTTTAGCCTAAACACATTGGTCCGACACTACAACCCCTCGGTAAAGACACCTGGGGTGACATTTAATAGGATGCGATTTGTAGTAAGGCTCTGAAATCGCAACATATCGCATGTTTTGAAATTGCTCATTTTTGGCAGAAATCGACTATTTAATGGAATGCAAATTAGTCGCTGAATAATGTGATGCGATGTGGCGTGATTGGTAATGTGCAAATTTCTGGCTAACCGGAATGCGATTTCTTTCAGCACCTTTCCAAACAATAGAACACCCCCATCTATTGGCTCACCAAACAAGTACCCTAGAATATGCATCACATACTAAATAAGGATGGGGTTCAGGGGGGGGGGGGTTAGGTACCATTTTGACCTTTGAAAGGTAATGAGGAGAGCAGGATGGAGAGGAGAGGCAGAAAGAGACAGAGAGAAAGCAGCAGTGAGAGAGGCAACATGGTGCCAAGGTGGTCAGTGGCAGGGAGGAGGCAGGAGGAGCAGCCACTGCAGGGGGAGCAAGTGGAGGCTGTTGCTGCAACCAGCAGCACACAGGAGTACCTGTTTGGTGCACATCATGAGGAGGAGCTGGTGGAAGCAAACATCTCCGATGTAGACTGGCAGGAGGAGTGTGATGCTTCCCAGGATGAGGAGGAAGCCACAGAGGAGGATGAGGGTGAGGAGGAGGTGGAGGGTGGCCCTACCACAATACACACTCTCAGTGGGCGCTATGTGCACTTTTCATATGAGGAAAACTATTCCCTTGTCAGAGCCATTGGGCCACTTTTTAATCACCTTCTAGGCAAAGATAATCAGCGCACTAATAATATAGTGCAAATGCACCAAATGTGGGAGGACATTACTGCTGCAGTTAGTAATCATAAGCACAAAGTCAGGAACGTTAAGATGCGCTTTAACTACATCAAACTACTCAAGACCAAAATGGCTACACAGAAGAAGCAGACCAGTCGCACAGGGGGAGGAACCAGTGTCGCAATTACATATACTGCCTATGAGGAAAAACTAAAGAGAGTGATCCCACCAGAGGTCCTTTCTGGCCTTCACATTGCCGACACAGATAGACCGGCATCACCACCACAAGCTGCTAAGTGTTGTCATATTTATACAAACAACTAAGCATTGTAATGTAAAAATCATGTTATGCTGTGTTGGTATGTTTTCTTCAATATAGTGCTGCTGCGGCACTACACATCCTAGCAAGGTGGCCTCATGTAAAGATAAGGTTGAATATAGAAGTTTTGTGGTCATGCTGGTTCATGTAGTTCCACAACTGCTGTTATTGTAAAAAGCATTATTGTAAATGTTGGAAACAGCAATATTTTAACAGATATTTGTAACACCGTCATCTAATAAGAAACATCACTATGGTTTTTTGCATAGTAATAATTGTTTTCCAAAAAAAAATACATTTTAAAAGATGGTTTTGCATGATTTTTTTAGATTCCAAAGTTTTGAGGAATATCACAAATTAATGGCCATGTAGTCAATTGGGGATTTCTTTCAGCGGTTCCGGGGGGAGCAATGGATATTTATGGAGAGCAGGGGTTTTTGAGATTTATAACAGACATTATTTTGTCCCTCCTATCCCCTTCCTCCACCCCCTAGTACAAGTTTCCCTTTATACAGTATCTGGCAGTGGCAGGTTTTCCACTCACCAGCCCTCACAGTGCAGGGTCTCCCATTAAACAGCCGTGGCGTGTCTCCTCTCCTTGTGCGCCGATGGGTGGTGATTCAAGGTGATTCATGTGGCAGCAAATCTCTGGATTCCTTTGCGTGGTGGCAGTGCAGGCAGTGGGATGTTTTGTGCAGCGCCAGGGCTCCGTGTGTGGCAGCGTGTCTCATGTGCACCGGAACTGCTTTGCGCGGTGCTGGCAGTGGGTTCACAGATGCGTTTTGTGCTGGGTTGGGTCTCATGTGCCCAGGGACTACTCTGCATGCTGCAGGCAGTGGCTGGGATGTTTTGTGCAGCTCCTTATGTGGCTGCGTGTCTCATGTGTACTGGGTCTATTCCTCCCACCGCTGCTGAAGTGAGACACAGAACAGCAGTGCAGCCACTGCCTGCGCTGCTCTATTAGATAAAAAAAAGAGGGTGCAGGAGATTGCTGGTCCTTGGGGCCCCCCAAGCACCTGGGTCCCATAGCAATTGCATCCCCTGTGCCCTCTGTTGATACACCACTGCCATCAATATAAGTATACATCACATCATGTTTTAACCATATGGCGATGTCTAAGTGTCAGTAAAAAGCAGGGTTAGGAATATGCATATCATAAGATTTATCCAAAATTGCACACTTAACCATACTCCAGAGCAGTGTGAATATATTTACCAATCTCAACATATTAACAGGGGCATGACAACAATAGCTGCAGCCACAAGTACCATCACAAATGATTGAGAACGAACAGGACATTTTTCTGGAGACAGTTGAGTCATTCGATTCTATGGAGGAACCAACACTACCATCCATCACACAAAGACCACCAAGACTCATGCCACCCTAACTTACAACAGTTACACAACCAGTCCTTACTGCTGATGATCTGGCTAGGTCTTTAGACAGCTTCAAATCCAAGCAGGTTGAGTTCATGGCTAGTCAAACTAATCAAATGCAAAACATGCAAGGGTACCTTAGAAATATGTGCCAGCAATTGTGCAAGGTAGCAAACACCGCCCGCGTAACTGCTGGGACAAAAATACACATGACCATAACTCCCAACATGACCCATTCCAGGAGGGACAAAATGCTCTGCTCCTGGACTTGCTGCCAGTAGCAGTTGCAGAGGTGGGACTGCACCAATGTCGCAAATTCAAAAAGGGGAGCCACACCTGCCAGTGAGTCCAGACTGTGGTGTTTGGGGTGGCAGTTGGTGGGGCTCCCCTATCTGAATTGTGTACTGTGCTGCAGCCCTGCAACTGCCACTGACATGGATGTCCAGAAAGAGAGCATCTTGTCCCTCCTGGAATGGGTTACGTTGGGAGGTATGCATGACTGCCACTATATAAAGTCGCCTATCTGAAATCAGCATGTCGGAGTGTGAGAACCATGGGTGGTGTATGCCAAGGTGGAAAGGGGGGCTGTAGCAGGACCCAGGCCAAAAAGCCTCAGTTTTGGGCCTATTTCTTTTTGTCTTTCTTTGACATAATTTATAATTCTTGCATATAACTTTTTCATAGAACTGCACTAACCTTTGGCTACTCTGACATACATTTTGGTCTTTTTTTTCCAAAGTATTACATGTCAATTATTTAAAAAAAATGTGTGACATAAATAATTAAATACTTCTGTAGCACTTATGTGATTCTACATGCTCAAAATGTTTTATTACTTTGTTAATCTTACATTTGATACATTTGGTCAACATACTTACCAGCATGTATGTATCAAATTACCCAGCAGGTATGGCAGAACTTCTTAGGGGTAGGCCTTATTCCCCTAAACATTTCGAACAATTTAAATCAAAATATTAATGTACAGTAATGGTTTAAAAAGTGCTTTTACATGACAATTTTTTATATGTAAATGTCAGACATCCAAATACCTTAGAAATTCTGCCGTTTCGGCTCACTGCGAATAACATCCCCACTCTATGTACTGCAAACTACCCTAGCTGGTGTAGCTTCAGCTTCCTCCATGGCTGCTGCTGCAATGCCTTCCTCAGCATCATTTCCTTGGCCCAGGGCAATGTTATGTAGCATGCAGCAAGCCTGGATGATCATCACTACTTTGGCTGGGTGATAAAGCAGTGTACCTGATGATCGAACCAAACACCTAAAATTACTTTTCAGCACCTCAAAGGTGCATTCCACAACATTGCGGGTGGCAATGTGTGCATCGTTGTATCAGTGCTGTGAAGGGCCTTGTGAATTACGCAGAGGTGCTATGAGCCAAGGGAGATACCCATATCCTGAGTCACCTGCAAAACATAATTGTGGTGTTAAAGTGTAATGTACCATGTGTATTCATATGTTTGGAAGGTAATCCATCACACTATTGAATTTAAAAGTAAGCCACATTTCACTACACAAATAATAAATAATTATACTAACGTTAGTTTACACATTAACACTAATACGTTTGTTAGTTTCACAAGGAATGTTGCTACGGGTTAAGCAAGCAAAATATGTTTTATATCTGCTGTAAATTCATAGATGAAAAGGTCAACATTCACATTGGTTGCCCTTAGCAACATGCCATTTGAAATATAACTGACATGTACATGATTTATAGCAATACTCACTGCATAAGCACAAATGCTCGTGCTTTTGTTAGTTTTTGCATTTTAAACAATTGCATTTGCACTATACATAGAGGCAAACACATAAATAGAAAGTGAAAATGTACTTATCAAGTGGCCAGCCCTCGGGCATGGTGCGCTACTAGAAGCAGTCTAGAGGCCTGAGTGACGCAGGATATAGGCATCATGGCAGTTCCACACTGAGAATTCAAAGGTTAGCGTCACGCACCCCATGCTCGTTGAGGGAGTGACGCCCACATCTATTGACAAAGACATACTTCCTCACATTTGGTGCCCGAATTCCAATGTCGGTGCAGTCTTCGGCTCTTAGCACTTTAGGGAATGCTGAGAGCCGATAGAATGCCACCTTCAGGTCCTGCCACTTAGACTCAGAACATGGGAATGTGATATATGTGCGCCACAGCTTCACACCTGAGTAAAATGCTTTGAGAAAGTGGCTTGTGAAACCCCCAATGACCATGAGTTCAGAGACTGTGGCAAAGAAGTAGAGGGCACACTTTTTTGCAGTCTGCATAGTTGGCAGCTCTAAAAGTTCAAGAGGTTTGTGCGGTTCAGCCTAAACACCCCACCACCTTTTGATTTGAGAGGGAGTCCAGGTACACCCTCACATGGTACCTACATGAAGCACAAAGTGGTTTGGGGACCTGGATTGGGTGCGCAATCTGTTCCCTCCTCCTGCGCAGCTCCACCAAATGTGCAATATCACAGACACATAGCTCAACTCCTGACTGCAAAAACTCCATTGCTCAAACCCTCACAGGTGCCCTTGATGATGCAGGGGTATACGTAGGGGTGTTTCTGATGATAGTAGGGCACACCTGTGTAAAAATTAACCATTTCCATTTTTCACCATGTTGGTCTGTTTCAAACTGCCCATCTCAATCTGGTTTGTTTAGGTGGCGATTTTTAATCAAATTTCAGGTGCGAATAGGAAGTGTGAATTCAAACCAACAGGTAATCAAGTGGGAATTGACCAGGAAAAAATATGATATACAACGCAATTCGCACCTTATTAACTTGGAGATTTCAGAAAAACTGGCAAATTCTTCAATTTTTTGACTAAAAATCGCAAGAATCAGAATAGCTCATCCTATTATGTCACCCCTGATGTCTGTACAACACACTGTCTACACACCCCACAAGGTACAGCTCCCTGCCCAGTGCAGCGAGGGAGCACAGAGTCAAGAAGCCATAGCTAAGTGCCTGCTTAGCGGGATGCCGCACAGCACACTTGCAATTCTAAGAAACACACTCATGTGTGATTATGAGACATTGACCTTTTCATGAATATTGATTTAATGAACCTTGATTTGCCCAAACCAATAGGAACTGCAGCATGGAAACAAAGTCAACTGCAATTACCTGGAGGGGAACATCGGTTCCAGTTTAGGAACCTATGGTAAGGTATACCTTAAAGATCAGTTTACACCCCCACAGAGTAACAGCACACTGACTCCACCGACATCCGCTGTCAGCACCATATCTTTCATTCAAATATAGTTTATTTTAAATTAACACTGCCTATTGACATCTCAATTATGCTAGGCTGTGAGGCCTTCTGGCTGTGTAGTCTTCTAGATGTGAAGTATTCTAGTGTCAAGTATGCAGACTATAGTAATATAACATCGGAGATATACAGGAGATGCTTCAGCTGATGTGACCCCTTCTCTCTCTCTCTTCCCAGGTATGGGCTTTAATCTGCTGCACAATTGTATCTCTCTCCACTTTATGCTCCCCATGACTACTAAATTCTGCTAGGTATGGGCATTAATCTGCTGCACAATTGTATCTCTCTCCCCTTTATGCTCCCCATGACTACTAAATTCTGCTAGGTATGGGCTTTAATCTGCTGCACAATTGTATCTCTCTCCACTTTATGCTCCCCATGACTACTAAATTCTGCTAGGTATGGGCTTTAATCTGCTGCACAATTGTATCTCTCTCCACTTTATGTTCCCCATGACTACTAAATTCTGCTAGGTATGGGCTTTAATCTGCTGCACAATTGTATCTCTCTCCACTTTATGCTCCCCATGACTACTAAATTCTGCTAGGTATGGGCTTTAATCTGCTGCACAATTGTATCTCTCTCCACTTTATGCTCCCCATGACTACTAAATTCTGTTAGGTATTGACAATTTCACAAACCGTTCTTTTTTATTATCCCCTTTGGAATATATAGTAAACAAGAAATGTCTGTATTAGTGGGGGAAGTGGTCTGACTTTGATCACACCTTTGATAAATCAATTAGGTGTGGGTGGAGTTAGAGGGTGGGGATCACTAGGACCTGTACTGCTATTTATTCACTATATGCTAGGCTGTGAGGCCTTCTAGATGTGAAGTATTCTAGTGTCAAGTATGCAGACTATAGTAATATAACATCGGAGATATACAGGAGATGAACAGGAGGACAAAGAACACTTCATCCTCCTTCTGCAACCCCAGCAATCAACATACTGCAGTGATTTACCTTACTCTACATCACCTACAGTCTGAACAACCTGGACACTGATCTCCACACTGAATTAAGTGCTGTCACACACTGCTTCTGTCTCACTTATACATTACCTATACTTCCTGTAGGCTCTCCACGCTTCCAGTATATCACCTTCTCACTACTCATTCTAGGCCACTCCAATCTCATTCTATATCACTACTCTGAACAACTTTACACAGAAATATGGCTCCTCGATTAAGTCCCATACCAGTCCTCGCTGTCAGGTCTCACCCCCTCTCAACTTCCACAACTCTCACACGCACCCACAACCCACACAACCTAATTACTATCTCACCTGTCCCCTCCCTTCCTTTCTCCTATGCTCTCTGGAATGCTAGATCGGTCTGCAACAAGCTCCCAACTATCCACGACCTCTTTATCTCCCACTTTTTTAACCTTCTCGCCATCACTGAAACCTGGCTCTCCTCCTCTGACACTACCTCCCCTGCTGCCCTCTCTTATGGAGGCCTCTCCTTCACACACTCGGTCAGACCTGATGGCCGCCAGGGTGGAGGAGTGGGCATCCTCCTCTCCCCCAACTGCACCTTCCGCGCCATCCCACCTGAGCCCTCCCTCACATTCTCCACCTTTGAGGTACACACTATCCGCCTCTTCTACCCTATTCACCTCCTTGTGGCTGTAATCTACCGCCCCCCTGGCCCCTGCTCCCCTTTCCTTGATAACTTTTCTGCGTGGCTTCCACACTTTCTTGCCTCTGACCTCCCCTCTATCATCCTCGGTGACTTTAACATTCCTATTGACATCAATAATGCTGCCTCCTCTAATCTGCTTGACCTTACCACCTCCTTTGGACTTTCTCAATGGACCTCCACCCCCACTCATAATCTTGGACACTCCCTTGACCTAGTCTTCACCCACCATTGTAATCTCTCTGATTTCTCTAATTCTTCCTTCCCACTCTCTGACCACAATCTGCTCTCTTTCACCCTCTCATCCTCCCCTCTCCCCTCATTGCCCAGACCCACAGTCACCAGACGTATCCTCGGGTCTCTTGACCCTACTGTCCTGTCTTCCCTGGAGACTTTCCTCTCTCCTCTTTCAACCATGACTTGCCCCAACCAGGCTGCCTCTTTCTATTACTCTTCTCTCACCTCTGCTCTAGACTCTGTAGCCCCCCTCCACACTGTCCCCCTCCGACGCTCTAAACCCCAACCCTGGCACAACAAAATAACACGATTCTTGCAAAAATGTGCACGCTCTGCTGAACGCCTCTGGAGGAAATCTCACTCTCTGGCAGACTTCCTCCATTTCAAGTTTATTCTCTCCTCCTACAGCGCTGCTCTCTCCTCTGCCAAACAATCTTTCTTTAAATCTCTCATCTCTTCCCATTCCTCCAATCCCCGACGTCTCTTTGAAACTTTCAACACTCTACTTCGCCCTGCACCACCCCTCCTCCCTTCATCCCTCACTGCCACTGACTTTGCCTCCTTCTTCCTCTCTAAAATCGAGATAATCCAACATCATATCTCCTCCCATACCCCCTCTGCTGCCCACCCACCCCAATCATCCTCCCCTCCCAACTACCCCACTCTGTCATCCTTCTGCCCTACTACATCTGAGGAAGTCCGCTCCCTCATCTCATCCTCTCCCCCCTCTACCTGTCCCTTGGACCCTCTCCCCTCCCGTCTCCTCAGTTCCCTCTCCCCCACTGGCTGCTCCCACCTTGCTCACCTCTTTAACCTATCTCTTTCTACTGGCATCTTTCCCTCACCCTTCAAACATGCTCTGGTCTCACCTATTCTTAAAAAACCAAACCTGGACCCTTTATCTCCCACAAGCTACCGCCCTATCTCTCTTCTCCCATTTGCCTCTAAAATACTAGAACGGCTGGTTTACAGGCGTCTCACCAGCTACTTGTCTGACCACTCCATCCTTGATCCCCTTCAATCTGGCTTTCGCCCACTTCATTCCACTGAGACTGCCCTAGTCAAAGTCACCAATGACCTGCTGTCAGCCAAATCCAAGGGTCACCTGTCCCTGCTTATCCTTTTGGACCTATCTGCTGCCTTTGACACTGTGGATCACCCTCTCCTCCTCCACACACTCCAAAACATTGGCCTCTCTGGCACAGTCTTCCACTGGTTTTCCTCTTACCTCTCCAACCGTTCCTTCTCAGTCTCTGCCTCTGGCTCTACCTCACCACCTTTTATCCTCCCTGTCTGGGTCCCTTAGGGTTCCGTCCTTGGCCCCCTTCTGTTCCCTCTGTACACCTCCTCTCTGGGTGCATTTATTAACTCCTTTGGCCTCCAATATCACCTCTATGCGGATGACACCCAAATCTACCTCTCCTCTCCTGATCTATCCCCCACTGTTTTCTCTCAGGTTTCCAACTGCCTCTCTGCCATCTCCACCTGGATGTCTGAGCGATTTCTGAAGCTGAATATGGACAAAACCGAACTCATTATCTTTCCCCCACCCAGAGCTATGCCCCCTACTAATATCTCTATCACTGTTAACAACACCATCATCTCCCCCGTTCCCCAACTCCGCTGCCTGGGTGTCACTCTTGACTCCTCCCTCTCCTTTGCACCCCACATCCAAGCACTGGCCCATTCTTGCTGGTTCCAGTTACGCAACATTGCTCGCATCAGGCCCTTTCTCTCACAGAGTGTAACTAAGCTGATCATCCACTCATTGGTCATCTCACGGCTCAACTACTGCAATGTTCTCCTCACCGGCCTCGCTCAATCCCAACTGGCTCCTCTCCAATCTGCCCTCAATGCTGCAGCCAGGCTTATCTTCCTCTCCCGCCACTCTAATTCTGCCACTCCCCTTCAACAAAATCTGCACTGGCTTCCATTCCCCTACAGAATCCTCTTCAAACACCTCACACTCACATACAGGGCCATCTCTAATTCCATTGCTCCATATATCTCTAACCTCATCTCCATTCATACACCCTCCCGCCCTCTACGGTCGGCTGACGACTGTCGTCTCTCCTCCACTCTGATCACTGCTTCCCATGCTAGAGTACAGGACTTTGCCCGTGCTGCACCCCTTCAGTGGAACGCACTCCCTCGCTCCATTAGACTCTCCCCGACCTTGCAAAGCTTCAAACGGGCACTGAAAACTCACCTATTCATCAAAGCATACCCTTCCACTGCATAAACCAGATGGTTCTCCGACCCCTTGCCTGTTTACATCCTGCTATCTAACCAACACCCACTTGCTTGCACCTCTTGTAATCTGTCAGTCTCCCCTTCCTACTAGATTGTAAGCTCCTCCGAGTAGGGCCCTCTTCCCTCCTGTTGTCAAAGCCCTCTTCTCTTCACATGTCACTCACAGCTCTTCTATACTCCAACACTCAGTGACCATCTTTGTCCGCATACTCATCTCCATCATTGGCATCTAGCCTCTAGTTGTATGTTGATTGAGTCCTCACTACTTATATCCAAGCTGTAATGTGTATTGAACTGTGCGCTCTTTATTTGTACTGTATTCTTGTTATTTATTCAATGTTATGCCATGCTTTGTCTCCCTGTATTGTTCCTTTGTACGGCGCTGCGAAACACTTGTGGCGCCTTATAAATAAAATTATAATAATAATAATAATTAGCACTGATGCCACAAACACTACATAACCATTAGACCTACCTATACTGACACAGACTACTGTCATTATGTGTGCATTGAAACCAAAATTCCATTTATCTGAAGGGGTAGGACAGTATCTACCTTTTCCCACCCTTACCTATCCTAGTCTACCTTTCATCCCCACCCCCCCACCCCCCCACCCCCCATCCTCTCTCACTTTTCAGTTCACATTATAATTTATTAATGCAGGTCCACAACAATGGAGATGCAGGATTCAAATTATTAAATTTTTTGGTACTTATGTAGTATCTGGGCTCCCGATTTAGAAATCGGGTCGGATCGGGCACATCGCATCGCATCGCATGCGACCAAATCGGATGCGATGCGATGCGATGGACCCGATTTTTCCATAGGATTCAATGTTAAAATGGTCTGAGTCCATTTTAACATAGAATTCAATGGGAAAAAGGGGTCCTTTTCATACCCCTACTATCCAAGTGGGCATGGAGTTGGATATAAACCTGTGGCGAGCGTAGCGAGCCACCGAGCCCGAAGCGTGGCGAGCGAAGCGAGCCCCGCGAGGGGACGGTATTCTGTGTCCCCTCGCGGGGCTCGCTACACTCGCCACAGGTTTATATCCAACTCCATGCCCACTTGGATAGTAGGGGTATGAAAAGGACCCCTTTTTCCCATTGAATTCCATGTTAAAATGGACTCAGTCCATTTTAACATTGAATCCTATGGAAAAATCGGGTCATCGCATCGCATCGCATGCGATGGTCGTATGCGATGCGATATCGCATCGCATCGCATCTGATTGTATGCCTTAACTTAAGGCATACAATCAAAAAATCAGGCACCCAGATACTACATAAGTACCCATTTTTTTCTATGCATTGGGGACTAGCTCTATGCACCCTTGTTAGAAAGAATATACTTTGGTATGGTATTCCTTATTAATATATATATATATATATATATATATATATATATATACTGTACACAGGTACACCACCGATTATCTGGCACGTCACCTCATATAGGGCCTTATTTTGGTTCACTCTTTCTGACAAAATCCTTCTTAGATGGACAAAACCATGTGCACTGCAGGGGGGCAGATGTAACATGTGCAGAGAGAATTAGATTTGGGTGAGTTATTTTGTTTCTGTGAAGGGAAAATACTGGCTGCTTTATTTTTACACTGCAATATAGATCTCACTTTGAAGTAAAACCCCACCCAAATCTAATTCTCTCTGCACAAGTTACATCTGCCCCACCTGCAGTGGACATGGTTTTGCCCATCTAAGAAGGATTTTGTCAGAAAGAGTGAACTAAAATAAGGCCCTTAATCAGGACACATCAAATTCTGGGGGAAGTTAGGCTGCAGGAGGGCTCAAATAGGTCGTGGGAGGGTTCAATGATTTCATGGGGTAGAGCCAGGGCCATCTTAACAGCATTATGGGTCCCCGGGCAAAGCAGTGCAGTGGGGCCCCTACAAACAGAACCAAAAATTAAAATTATTAAACGAGAGAGAGAGATGGAAGCGCTTCATAGTGCAGTATCATTTTATTAAACAGGGGAATAAATCGTTCATATATAAAAAACACAAGTAGGCTTAGATACCACATGATATATAGTAACAATTATACACCGGTCACTGTCAGCGGCTTGTCAGAAAGCAGGAGAGGGAGAGATATCCCCCAGCGCCCAGCCGGTGTAACTGACACGGATGCTGCAGCAGGACTTCAGTGACCTGACGCCAGGAGACTAACGGTGACCGGTGTATACTTGTTACTATATATCATGTGGTATCTTAGCCCACACTGATGAACAGTGGGGTACGAGACATGAATACTTGTGTTTTTTATACATGAGCGATTTATTCCCCTTTTTTAATAAAACGATATTGCACTATGAAGCACTTCCATCTATCCTTTTCTCCAGATTTGTTCTAATCCTGCTTGGACCCCGGGATTCCCCTAAAGTTGGAAGCTGCGGTCTTGCAAATAAGATCTAGTGCTATTTAAAGTGAACTCTGTTGGAGTTTGGATGCCTAAAAAAGACTGATTTCACTGTGGTGGATTCAAGCTGTATGCACCTATTACCCTGAACACTTTATTTTTGTGGGTTCCATTCTGCTAATCCTATTTGAAGAAAATCTGAGCTGTTGCATGTTTTTGGATTTGACCGAATTACTTTGAGAATATTACTCTGGATTCCCTTTGTTTGGACACACATAGTTGTATCGGTACTTTATTACCCCTGATGAAGTCATAACCATGACAAAACGTGTTGGCCCTGCTCTACTGACCGAACTGATCAACCTACCAGAGTTGTACATGCATTTGTGATCTATCAGAATCTGTATACTTGTAATACCCTAGGAAGGGTTTTTTATGTGATTGTACATTTTATACTGGCTTTATATCCCTCAGAGGTGCTGCTCTCTAGAATTTCTGAGAGCAGAGAGGGGACCACCATATTTTGGTTATATATATATATACACACACACATGTACATGTGTGTGTGTGTGTGTGTGTGTGTACATACATGCATATATATCTAGCTTTATATGTAGATATATGTGACAGCAGAACCCACGGCACTCCGGACTTCACATAGGATTAATCACTCTGACAGCAGGTAAATGGTGTAGTGCTGGCACCCACACATGTAAAATATATAGCCACTTACTTTGAATTCATTTAGTTGCTGTACTGCTGCCGGACACAGACAGACTGTCTGATTACTGAGAGTGGAGGAGAGCCAGGAGTTAGTAGTCGAGACTGGACATGACGCGGCGTCCACTGCTCACTACATGGAGAGTGTAGAGGAAGCAGGGATCCTGCCTCTGCTCCTTCCGCAGGTCATTGGTATGGCTGCCCTCCCCGCAGAGCATTACTGGGAGTCTGAGAGGGGACACGGTGGCTGCACCAATGACTCTGTGGAGCGGCGGCATCGGTTTGCAGGGTGGTGGGAGTCAGTGTGCTGTGGCTGGAATTGGGGTACAGGCTGCGATCGGGGGCCCAGGCCTTGCCGATGGGGGGAGGGGGGGCAATGGGCGGAGGGGGCCCTAGCATTCTGGGGCCCTTGGGCAACTGCCCAAAAAGCCCATACGTTAACACAGCCCTGGGTAGAGCTAGAATGCATGGGGTAGTCAGGCTGTTTGACGTTTAGGTGCTGCGAGAGGGAGTTAAGCTGTGGGAGGACATTCAGTCACACATCCAGTCAACTTGTCCTCTTGACCACGAAATCAGGATTTTTTCTCTGCCTTGCCTGGAAAAATCCAGATAATAGAGCATGATATTATTATGATACCTGAGGTAGTGAATGCTATAACCCCTAGGGGTTATAGTGGAAACAAGCAGTGAGTTGAATAATCAAATTGTTCTGGTACCCAAGCATTCTGGGGCTGTAAGGTTTACTAATGATTTTAGGAGCCTGACTGAGGTTTCACAGTTTAATGTCTCCACTATGGGGGTTATTCTGATTCATTCGGAAAGGCACAATCACTTTCTAATGGACAAAATCATATGCACTGCAGGTGGGGCTGATTTAACATGTACAGAGAGAGTTAGATTTGGGTGAGGGGTGTACTTCAAACTGATATCTATATTCAGGGCAGTCTTACCAGCAGTGCAGGCCCCTGGGCAAAACAATTCACTAGGGCCCCTATTATCCAATCCTTGGACAGTTGTTTGGTCCAGCAAGGTGGTCCTTCTCTCACGCAGAACACACTACACCTCCCCTACCCTGTATTAAGCACCCTTCCATGCTACCCTCCTCACATATAGATCATAGGACACACTGAACACTACTCAAACACCCTCCTCCCCTCCCCACATGTACCGTTTCCACTCGCCCAGTGCACAGTGCCCTTCTCACTCTTGACAGCAGCTGCAGGAGCCGGTGCATAAGTGAACATTCTAGTTAATAGGCAGACAGACTCTTACACTACGAGGGGTCCCATTCGCTGCTTCCCACCGCCGCTGCCGTGATCAAGCGGGTTCCCTGGCTCTTCACATCCCAGAGATGCATTGCACCGGTGATGTCCTGTTTGCTGCTTTCTTTCCATTGTCATTAACATTTTAGTGCCCCGGCTCCTAACATCCCTGTTCTCCATTGCAGGAGTGATGTTCCATTTGCTGCTTCCCGCTGCAGCCACCCCCACTGGCTCTTCCCACCACCGCTGCCATGATCAAGAGGGTGCCCTGGCTCCTCACATCCCAGGGATGCATTGCGCGGTTGTATCGTAACACGACGCGCATCCGCGCAATACATCCCTGGGAACGCTGCAAAGCCTCTGAAAGGGCTAAATGCAGGTCCAGCATTCAGGAGCGGAAGGTTGACCTGGCAGTCGTTGTCACAAAGGAAAGGCAAGATCTCCTTTCAAGTAACTGATATATCTGTCTACTGTGGGCCCTTAGAATTGTAGGGCCCATGGGCAACTGCCCATTAAGCCCAATGGAAAAGATGGCCCTGTCTATATTGCAGTGTAAAAATAAGCAGCCAGTATTTACCCTGCACAGAAACAATAAAACACCCAAATCTAATTCTCTCTGCACATGTTACATCACCTGCAGTGCATATTGTTCTGTCCATTAGAGAGTGATTGTGCCTTTACGAGTGAATCAGAATAACCCCCTATGCCCTGAGATGCATAGGATAGGCATTCTGCTCAGAGCTGCCTGACTGTGAATCCTGTGAAGGAATAAACCATTTTCATGTCACTATATATATGTCACTATATATATATATATATTATATATATATATATATATATATATATGGTACTTATGTATTATCTGGGCTCCCATGTTAAATGCACCCCATTTTTTCATACCCCTACTATCCAACTATGCATGGAGTTGATTTTATATAGTGTGGCGAGCACAGCGAGCCCCCGTGCCCGAAGCTTGGCGAGCGCAGCGAGCCCCGCGAGGGGACGCAGTCTCATAAGAAAAACAGGAGGCCAGATATTACATAAGTACCATATATATATATATATATATATATATTATATATATTAGGGGTGAGCAATGGGCCATATTTTGGGATTTGTGTTTTGGGTTTGGATCTGGATCGCCTTCGTGTTTTGAATCTGGATTGGTTTTGCCAAAACCACTGTTGCAGGCTTTTGTTTGGGACCTGTATTTTTGTTTTTTAAATCATATAAACATCTAAAATAAAAGAATGTGGGTGTGTTTTCTTCCTACAATATTAACCTCAATATTAATTTCCACTCATTTCCAGTCTATTTTGAACACCTCACACCTCAGAATATGATTTTTATGCCAAAATGTTGCACCGAGGTAGCTGGATGACTAAGCTAAGAGACATAAATGGTTGGCACATCTAGGAGTGGCACTGCAGTGGCAGACAGGATGGCAGTTTTATAAACTAGGCTCCAGAGAGTACATAATGAGGTGCAAGATAAAATTGACTTTGTGCCCTCCCACCCATCCTTATGCTGAATAAACAGGACATGCACACTTTAACAAACCAATCATTTCAGCAACAGGGACTGCCACAGTTGTGGCTGAAATTATTTGTTTGTTTGGACCCCCACAAAACAAGCTGAAAATGTTCCAAAGAGCACATAATGCAAAGAAAAGAGTTAAACAGTCCAGACCAGATGTCAAAACATTCTGAAAAGAGGGCAAAAGACCCGCCCCATAAGGGATATAACCAATATATGTTCTATTAAATAGTGGACGGAGAATTTCCAACCAGCGGTGAATATTATATATATATATTATCCCCACTAGTTTAGGGTGCTCTCTACTGATTTCAAATATGCAATACCAACAAAAAAGAAAAGAAAATCAGTTTAACTAGTATGCACTCCTCATCCACACAGCCTAATGAGACTTAAAATACAGTTTTATCTTTATTATTAATTACAACTCAAGGTTAAGAGGCCGTCCTTCACTATTTGTCACATTGAATTTTATTAATTATATGACCTTGTAAACATGATCCCTGTACCAGGGATATGTGTAGCAAAAATATTAAAAACAAAGTGATGAATTATAGAAAGGAAAGAATATCAAAGATTAAAATAAAATTTCTGTTAACCGCTGTGTAGTGGAGTTTATTTTTGGACCTTTATGATAGGTGCAAGTACTCTTATACCAATGTGTACCAGTGTGTTGATATCAATAAATGGTTGCTATACCAATAAATCCTCAGTGTCAAATATTTATATAGCTATTATAATTGTGGTGCGGTTTCCTGTATTTATATTGAGTATTTCACATACAATGTTACTAGTTCTATGCTTGCTGTTGCAAACTTCAGCTACAGTTCCACAATTTGGGGTGTATTTTGGCTGGTGATTTAGTAGTGCAAGTAGTGTAACAACCAGATGCCCGGAGGGTGTATATTTATCACATTCAAAGTAAATGCCACAGATTTGAATCTCTATATGCCTCTCATTTGGGTTGGGCTTAGAAAAAAGATCTATGATGTGATCTCAAATTGTACACTTTGTATGGACGCCTTATGATAAGGGTAGATGCCCGGCTTGGATACCAGGCTAATCTCCGGACCGTGTTCTGTCTTTTTTTTTTTTTAATTGAGTTTTTATTTGTATTTCCATATAACAAAACATCACATATATAAAAAAAATTCATCCGGAGAACAATCACAATTTACAATTCACATATACATATATAATGAAACAAAAATAAAAAAAATAAAAAAAAGAGACAAAGACACACGAACCCCCAGACACACAATCGATACACACTTCCACACATACAAAATACGCATATTACCACCCTCTTTATCCTGAGGGTCCTAATATTAACCATACTATCCCTTGTTACGGCTCTCGACTTCCTGTTCTCCTAAGGTTATTCTGGTTCCCCCCTTTTTATCCATACTTTATCTTTTCCTACCGCTTACTCCTGCCCCTGCCCTCTTACGCTACCTGCTGCCCTTGTGCTGACCACGTCTAGAACCCATCTCCCTTAGGGAGTTACTTTAACCCCTTCCACGGGCTCGAACCTTATTCTATATCCTCCACAGTGCACATATCAATTTTATAATATATGAAAATGATAAAAACAAAAAAATGAACTCGAAAAGACAATACTATATTACACTACCACCTGATCCTATACAGTGATGGGTAATTTATTTGTTTATTTACTTATTTATAACTATATTTGTGTTTTTATAATGAAAATTCTAGTGGCTACTTATAGCTAAATTGTGCTTACATACTGACATCTATCTATTTATTTTTAACAGTTTTATAATGACGTGATTGGTTCCAATAATCCCTCACCGCATAGAATTTCTTAATCGTGCCACTTGAGGCGTACGTGTATTTCTCATATTCCTAGTTCGTGTTAACTATTTACTAGTTTCTTTACTTATTTATATCTATATTAGTGTTTTTATAATGAAAATTCTGATAGCTACTTATGGCAAAATTGTGCTTACTTACTAACACCCATCTATTTAGTTTTTACAGTTTTATAATAGTGTGATTGGTTCCAATAACCCCACACCGCATAAAATTTCTTAATCGTGCCACGTGAGGCGTACGTATATTTCTCATGTTCATAGATCGAGTTAACTACGTTAACCCATTCTGCTATCTCCGGGCCTTTTGAGGACATCCATTGACGGGCAATAATCACTTTCGCTACTGCTGCTAGGTTCCTAAACAACTGCTTAACTTCTTGTCCTGTACCCCCTTCCTCCCCTAGCCCCAGAATTAGATTGCCTTCGTTCAGAAGCAACCGCGGGATACCAATTTGCTCCATAATATCACAGACCCCTTCCCAAAACCAACTTATCTTTCTGCATGACCACAGAAGATGCCAAAAGGTACCCTCTCCTTCACCACATTTTGGGCACCTATCTGACTGCGAACCTGCCATTTTTTTTAACCTTACAGGAGTTAAGTAACTCCTATGAAGGATATTGAATTGGACCTGCTGTATCCGCAGGGAGTTGGTGGCATGTTTTGGGCCAGCCACTGCCAATTCCCACCCCGGCTCATCTATATAGGGTATAAGTAGATAAGGCACACTTTTTCTTCAAACTAATTGGTTTTGACAGGTCCACGCCCCTTTTATACAGGTTGTCCACGCCCCCATTTATACACTATGTTATCAAACGTGATAGCGTGTGATAGCCCGTATCACGTTTGATATGAAAGTGGTATAAATAATATTAACCCCCGTATTAAAATATAATTGGTTTGATACTGTAACTTCATACACTGATATTGGCTATGTCATATAACACCACAGCTGTATAAATTAATTTATAAAGCTCGCTTAATGTTATCTTAATCAGCTGGTAGAATTTCTAAACATAATGCTAATTTGATTTGTGTAGGCTGTCTCGCAACACCGATCATCAAAACAACGTATTAAAGCCGGGGAGTTTTTGCGGCTTTGATAAATATTATAAAGCTTTGAAAAATAAATTTAAAAGATCCGATGTGAGAAAATGGTTACAAGAGCAAGACGCGTACACATTGCACAAACCGGCTAGAAAAAACTATAAAAGGAATATGATATGCGTATCGGATATAAATCAACAGTGGCAATGTGATTTGGTATCGATCATAGATCTTTCACAGTGAATAATACAGTCAGATCATTACCAACTATAATAACACTTACCTTAGAACGAGCCAAAAGCGCTACAACGAAGTGTCTGACCAACCGTGTATCAAAAATAAATAAAATAAAAATAAAAAGTTATATTCCACACGATAACTTCCACAGCGTCTAAGGCCATTCTTGCTTTTAAAATAAATGAAATATCCGCGTACATAACAAAGAGGTCTGGGTGTACATATGTTATGCATTTAAAGACAGGGGCCTGAGAAATGGCATATTGTTTCACACACACGTCAACCCATTTTGACTGATGATTGTAATTTTCAAAAGTAATTTTAAACACCGGATCCCATAGTCTTTGAAGACGTTGATATTTACGTATGACGCAATTAGCGTAGACAGCACAGCAGGGCTGGTAACAATTATATTCATTAGAAAGATCATACCTCTGAAAAAAACATTTTCACATGCCTATCAGCTTAATTAGTTTAGACAGAACAAAGAAAGGCCATGAAATCTTTGCAACAGAGCATGAGTGGCATCTAGTGGCCATGTATTGCAGTTGCAAGCAAGTTCCAGACGGAGCTAGAGACTACAGAATTAACTTATATATAATATATTTAACTGAACATTATCAATGCTGATAAATAAAGTATCTATATACAGTATATATATATATATATATATATATATATATATATATATGTGTGTAATGTGATGGTATCATTATATTATGTGATGAATAAAACATGGATAATGTGCTATATTATTTAAATCAAAAATATATTTTAGAAATAAAAAAAAATAATGTCTAGCGATTCATGAAGCACAACCACGTCACTAATATTCTATATATAATCACAGCTGTAGCGTCAACGTAGTATATATTTTAAATTAAAAATTGAAGGATGTTGTTGATGGTGTGCCATATCTGTCATTTATTAATAAGAATTATTAATAATAAGAATAAGTGTTTTTATACAGGGCAATTTAGAGTCGAGCAAAATATTCTAAACACAGCTGTGTTTTGTACAATATGCTATATTATTTAAATCAAATATATATATATATATATATATATATATATATATATATATATATATATATTTGTTATGTCTGTCTATGCCTTTGGAACACAACTCATGAATATTCAAATGAGACAAATGCAACACAGATGTGTTAACTGACTGAAACGTATAAATATGTTCTCCATGGGACCAGACAACTACCAGGCATCTGCCACACATTGAGGTTGAAGGTCTTCACACACACAAGCTATTCAAGACAGAGAACTTGAAGTTTTGTTCCAGAACAGAGGGTAAGTCTATTTTAAATTTCTAAATAACTATATATATATATATATATATATATATATATATATACAATATTTCTAAATAGCGTAGTTTTAATATTTTATAATAGTATTAACAATGTATTATGCATGCTGGGTGTTTGTAGTTGATAACCGGCCATTTGTATGTGTAGATCTGTGATTAGTGTGTTGTATATAGCGATTTAAAATGATAACCGGCCATTTGTATGTGTAGATCTGTGATTAGTGTGTTGTATATAGCGATTTAAAATGTATTATTTAGAGCCAGCGGCTTTAACACGCTTTTAAATAATCTTAAAATGTAGCTTGTTGGTGTATGCTAGTTATTACGGGGGCCTAGACTGTATAGAGACTTACGCTGGTTTAGTATGTTGTGGAATTACAAAGCTGGCATGGCTGACCTCAATTTTGCTATTAGGACTTGTTAATACAATGGCAATGCATGCGGGTGTTTGTAGTTGATAACCGGCCATTTGTATGTGTAGATCTGTGATTAGTGTGTTGTATATAGCGATTTAAAATGTATTATTTAGAGCCAGCGGCTTTAACACGCTTTTAAATAATCTTAAAATGTAGCTTGTTGGTGTATGCTAGTTATTACGGGGGCCTAGTCTGTATAGAGACTTACGCTGGTTTAGTATGTTGTGGAATTACAAAGCCCGGCATGGCTGCCCTCAATTTTGCTATTAGGACTTGTTAATACAATGGCAATGCATGCGGGGGTGTTTGTAGTTGATAACCGGCCATTTGTATGTGTAGATCTGTGATTAGTGTGTTGTATATAGCGATTTAAAATGTATTATTTAGAGCCAGCGGCTTTAACACGCTTTTAAATAATCTTAAAATGTAGCTTGTTGGTGTATGCTAGTTATTACGGGGGCCTAGTCTGTATAGAGACTTACGCTGGTTTAGTATGTTGTGGAATTACAAAGCCCGGCATGGCTGACCTCAATTTTGCTATTAGGACTTGTTAATACAATGGCAATGCATGCGGGGGTGTTTGTAGTTGATAACCGGCCATTTGTATGTTTAGATCTGTGATTAGTGTGTTGTATATAGCGATTTAAAATGTATTATTTAGAGCCAGCGGCTTTAACACGCTTTTAAATAATCTTAAAATGTAGCTTGTTGGTGTATGCTAGTTATTACGGGGGCCTAGTCTGTATAGAGACTTACGCTGGTTTAGTATGTTGTGGAATTACAAAGCCCGGCATGGCTGACCTCAATTTTGCTATTAGGACTTGTTAATACAATGACAATGCATGCGGGGTGTTTGTAGTTGATAACCGGCCATTTGTATGTGTAGATCTGTGATTAGTGTGTTGTATATAGCGATTTAAAATGTATTATTTAGAGCCAGTGGCTTTAACACGCTTTTAAATAATCTTAAAATGTGGCTTGTTGGTGTATGCTAGTTATTACGGGGGCCTAGGCTGTATAGAGACTTACGCTGGTTTAGTATGTTGTGGAATTACAAAGCCCGGCATGGCTGTCCTCAATTTTGCTATTAGGACTTGTTAATACAATGGCAATGCATGCGGGGGTGTTTGTAGTTGATAACCGGCCATTTGTATGTGTAGATCTGTGATTAGCGTGTTGTGTTTGGTATACAGATTTTGTGCACACAAATTCTTTTATGATTGCTGAATGATGTATGTTGTTATCAACAGTGACATCTAGTGGTTGTTGCAGAAAATACCTTTGAACTTAAGCTATCAACAAAACCTCAACATGCAGGTGTGTATATGATATTTACAATAGTTTAACAATAGCTTATTGTATTGTTATTTCAACTTATTATTATTATTTATTACAGAGAAAGGAATACAAAACCATTAATGCAAATAAAATAAGTCTCAGAGACTTTCAAGATTTACCCAGCTTTCAACAGCAGTCAAATGAGCAGACAAATACGTGTAAGTTTACAGATCAAAGACACATTGTTGTTGGTGGTTATAAATGTTACTCTGTTGGTGTTAATTATCAAGCGCCCTATTGGTATTAATGTTACACGTGTTGATTGTATTTTTCGTTCTACAAAATTGTTGTGTTAATTTTTATTTTATTTTTTATGTATATATTATTTTTTATTAAATTGTTAATCCCATAAATCAGTTTCAGATGTCACAAATGACGCATCTGAAGTTGGATCATATGGTTCGGATTTCACAGTCGGGCCGGATCTGACGACATTCGAAAACCCATACGCAGCATACTCTGATTTGTCCGAATCGCAAAAATGTAGGTGATCATAAGCCGTCAAAAAAAAAAAATGTGATGTATGTTAAAAAAAATGTGATATATTATTATTTCCAAAAATATGTCTCTCTCTCTCTCTCTCTCTCTCTCTCTCTCACGCTATCTCGCGCGAACTCTCACGTTCTCACTCATATATATATATATATATATCCTGTTATATTCATTTTTATACAGCCTGTGATATTAATGTGTTATTTGTTCTCTGTTAGTATCGCCGATTATGTCGAAATCTGATGCAGAACACATAATGGATGATCTCTGGAATTTACCATCGGCAAAACACTATAAACAGCTATACCAGACCCCGGCTATACAAGGTGAATTTTGACGATTGGATGGTGATGTTTTTATAATGTGTTTTTGTGTTAAATGTTACATATCGTCGCAAAATCATGAATAGTGTCCACAGGAGTTGTTGTTATCATGACTTAAATGACGGTTTTTTTTTTTTTTTTTTTCTCAAGTCGGCGAATGTGTCGTTAATTGATAATATATGTATTACAGATGACATAGCTAGCCGGTATGAACCTACGGTACCTAGGGCCGATACGTGTGAAGCGGGACCATCCGGATACAGAGAACCGACATCGAGTGTTGGATCAAACGCCAAACAACCCAACAGCACATTGGCTAAAGGAGCAAAAAGAACCCAGATCAGCGATCAAGCTTTCTGGTCATTGTTTAAAGGAACCATGCCGGCGCAAACCTTTGACAAATACCCGTGTATGTTTATTTATTTGGTTTCTTATATAGCACAACATTTACCACTGTTCTTTACAAATGGAAACCACAGGTATTAAACAGACTGTGTAGATGAAAACCGACAAGGAAGGTGGGGGTTGGGAGGTCTGAAGTTGTTATAAAGCGACTGTCTTTGTGGCCGCGTATGTGTAACTAAAATGGTGTGATTTTTATTACAGTAGGAACCACGCCGATGGAAAGATCTGGCAAATATTCAGGTGTGTAATGTAATGTTTATTTATTTAGTTTCTTATATAGGACCGCGTTCATCATTGTTCTTTACAAATGGAAACCACAGGTGTTAAACAGACTGTGTAGATGCAAACCGACATGGATGGGGTGGGTGTTTTGGGAGGCGGGTCTGAAGGTGTTATAAAGCGGTTGTCTTAGTGTCCGCGAATGTGTAACTAAAACGTTGTTATTTTTTATTTACAGCGGATCCGCGACGATTCGCAAAAATGATAGCAGCGGCCGGGGTTGCTCAACCACTCAATGCTGAAATGGATGGGGGTGAATCAGCTAAAACGGTGATCGACCCACAACTTCAAGAAGATGTATCAAGGGCCGAGATCATGGCCACCGAGCGCGACGATTTCAAGCCAAGCAAGCGGAGAATTACAAAAAGTCGAGTCGGTCAAGAAAACAAGGCCGATTTATCAGACCTTAAAAGAAGATTGAAATATTCGGAAGGTAGACCCGTGAGAAAAAGAATTGCATTACAAACAGTGCCAACCGTGAGTAATGTGGATTACCCGCACGCATTTACAACACCTGCAACACCTACTGAATCCGACATTGACATTGCCGGTAATACAAAGACTGTGAAGACTCGTAAAACTTTACGACTGTCAAGAGAGAGATACACGCCGCTGACGGATGATGATGTCATCGTAATTTCAGACACGCAGGAACATCATACTACAGAAACGCAAAGCGTGGGCAGTAACACGCCTGCAGCTACATTATCCGCTAATGATGAGGACTTAAATGGGCAAACATTTTTTATCACCCCTAGTGAAGAGTCAGGCTCAGATACACCACAGAATGATGATGAGGCTGTAACATCTGTAGCCGGAATCCCTGATAAAGTAATGGGTGATGATTACACAAAACTACCCAGTGTTTTTACCACGGTCGGCGAGGCAACCGCATCGGGCGGTGCGGATGCCCCGCCGACCGTGGTATCGACAGACATAGTTGATGGGGTTCAGAATGTGGAACAATTAGGACAAGATGCGGAAATACAATACTACGCGGTCATGGGGAGGATGCGTGAGCATATAGGGTACATGCGTAGAAATGTCAATACCATGTTGAACCGTATAAAAGATGAGCTTTATGGTTCAAAAAAGAAGCCGGAGATCATTAAAGAACTTGTAGAAATGTACATGAATGTAACATCAAATCATATATCAGAGACCGTGAGGACTAGGGATTTTATTAAAGCGAACATGTATCATTTTGCCGAGATAATTGAAACGGATCCGTGACTAGGCATGGTGGGTTATGGGTTGAAACGTAATTTACATGTGTGTAAAAAAGCCCCAAGAATTAAAGCAAATGTACCGTGCAAAATCTCACACTTATTTCGCCGTTCGAAAATAAAACAGGCTTTAAAATGCATATACAGGCTGAGAAAGCGTAAACAACACAGGGGGCGATGCACAACCCCAACCCCGTGTGCACAGGCTGACAAATCACCGGACCAACCATTACCGGGTGACGCTGCGTCACCTGACAATGTTGAACACCCCGCAACGCCCATGCATAATGACATAGATGGGGGTGCGCCACCCGGTAATGGTGAAGGTCGGCGAGATGTGTACTTAGAAGCTGTTAACAGGTATGAGCGACACCATCCTAATTTCAGAGCTATTGAGTATCATAATCATTTTCAATTTGTTAATTTGGAAAGAGTTACATCATTTGCAGAGGGTGTTGAAGCCGTACACAACGCTATACAGGTTATGATTGATGAATTCATGGTTGGTGTTGACCCTAATGATCGTGTACAGTTAAGATTGGAGGGGGGTGGTTTACACAACGCCATCTACTCACACCGAAAGCCGCAAGAATCATTAGACGCTGTCAGTTTCTTGAATCAAATTACAAACACTCTTCAAAGTAACGCTGAATTCTTATTAGGCACGGGTTTAAGGTTTGTGATCACTGTTTTTAGAAATAGAGCGGGTGGGGCCCTAACTGGTCGCGGCCTTAGACGCATTCCATACAGCTTAATTATAGAAAGGCGCAGAAGACACCTGTATGATTTCAACAATACGCACAATTATTTGTGCTTTGCGGCATCGATCTGCAAACTTCTGGATAAAGGTAATGCCACAGACGCTGAAATACACGATCGGGCGCTTCAAATTCATAAGGATTTGAACCTACCGATCGATAAAGCAGTCAGCTTTAGCGACGTTGTTGTTTTTGAAAAACACTTAAAAACAAAAATTACAATATTATATCATAATAATCGTTCTTGGCATTACTATTCTTTAGATTCGCGCTACGGTGATACCCTGTATGTATTATATCACGATTCACACTATTATGGCCTGATTAATATCTGCGCATTTCTCGGATCGAGATATTTCTGTTCCTTATGTAATCGAACTTATGAGCGCAAAAATAGCCACGATTGTCTTTTCTTTTGTAAGGCTTGTCACAGACAAGCGTGCGCTGATGATGGGGCTTCCGCATTAAGATGTTCGGTTTGTAGGGTGTTTTGCAGATCGCGTGAATGTTTAGAGGAGCACAAATCCTTAGCTTTAGATCGCAAAATATCCTGTCTTGAACATGTTTATTGCGACAGGTGTTGTCTCTACCGTCGCAGGTCTCATGAGTGTCAGGGGCTAAAGTGTTCTACTTGCAAGGCATATGTTGATGGGTTTGCGGATCATTTGTGTTACATACAGCCCATCAAAGCGGAAGAACCCACCACCAAATACATCTTTTTTGATTTCGAATGCATGCAGGAGACAGGTATACATATACCAAACTACTGTTACGCTCTCACATTAATGGGTGAGAAATCCTGGGAGTTTAAGGGCAAAGCTTGTATCGATGATTTTGTAAAGACGTTCATGAAACCAAAATTTGCGCATTACACATTCATAGCCCATAACGCTGGGCGGTATGATTCGTATTTTGTATTGAACAAGATCATCAAAGAACGGTATACAGTATCCCTCATCTCTAATGGCGGAAACATAATGTGTATCACAATAAAAGATCTGAAGATTAGGTTTATAGACTCTCTCAATTTTCTCCCCATGAAATTGAGCAGATTTCCAAAGGCCATGGGATTTGATGGCGTTAAAGGTCATTTCCCGCATTTTTTAACACAGCCGATAACCAAAATTACATAGGGGTCATGCCCTCAATAGAATATTTTGGCCTACAACACATGATGCCTGAGGAGGCCGCTGATGTTACAGAGTGGTACGAAAAAAACAAACACAAGGCGTTTAATTTTCAAAAAGAATTAATACGATATTGTAAAGAGGATGTCAGAATATTGCAAAAAGGGTGCGCAGCTTTCAGATCAGCCGTTATAGCCATGACAGAACAGGAGTTTGTAATAGCGGCAGAGAAAAAAGATGTAGCCGTTAAACGTCACGTTGATCCATTCCAGCTGACGACTTTAGCGTCGGTTTGTATGGCTATGTATCGTTGTAAATATTTACAGGCAAACACATTGGCTCTTGTACCGGGTGATAACTATCACAAGACCCAGAAGCGTTACTCAACACCAGCCATACAGTGGTTAATGTACATAGAACACAAAGAAGGTGTGAGTATAAGACACGCTTTACAAGGTGGTGAGAAGAAAGTCGGTAGATACAGTCTGGATGGTTACGCCGTGATTAACGGCGTGCCAACAGCTTTTGAATTCCAGGGGTGTTTTTATCACGGTTGTGACAACTGTTACAAAACCGATGATGAAAACAATCTGACTAAAACAACCTACGGTCAACTGCGGCACAAGACACAGTTAAGGATACAATACCTTAAACGGTGTGGATTTCAGATAAGGGAGATGTGGGGGTGTGAGTGGAAGAAAATGAGGGAGACTGATGAGGAGCTTCAGGTTTTTCTGAAAGGTTTGGAAATCCCTGACCCCTTGGATCCTCGTGATGGTCTTTATGGCGGCCGCACTAACGCCATAAAACTTTATCACAAGACAGAGTGCGATGAAAAAATACACTATTTTGACTTTACTAGCCTATACCCATTTGTCAACAAGACCAAAACATATCCTATACGTCACCCACGCATCATTTATAAGGACTTTGATGATGTCACAAAGTATTTCGGTTTTGTTAAATTAAAAATTAATCCTCCGCGAGGCCTTTTCTTTCCAGTTTTACCGGTTAAAATGAATGGTAAGTTAATGTTTCCGCTGTGCCGCACATGCGCCGAATCTGGACAGTGTGAGCCGTGTGTTCATGACTCAGAAAACCGCGCCCTAACCGGTACATGGTGCACAGTGGAGATAAATCTTGCTATAGAAAAGGGGTACAAAGTGTGTAAAATCTATGAGGTGTGGCATTTTGATGAGAGATCTGATGATCTGTTTTCAGGTTACATTAAAACACACCTCAGAGATAAACAGGAGGCTTCTGGTTACCCCGATTGGTGTACAGACTCTGTGAAACAACAAGAGTACATAGACGCGTATCAAAAAAATGAGGGCATAGCTTTAAGACACGAACACATAAATGTCAACCCCGCCAAAAGACAAATTTCTAAATTGTTTTTAAACTCATTATGGGGTAAATTTGGTCAACGTAGCAACATGCCCAATACTTGTCTAGTGACAGATCCTGATAAGCTTTTTGAATATGCCTTTCAACCACACTATGAGGTGTCTGCTTTAGACTTCATAGACTCAGAAACTGTTATGGTCAACTGGAAATACGCCAAAGACCATTATACCAGGTCTTCAACAACAAATATATTTATAGCAGCATTTACCACAGCGCACGCCCGCGTCGAGTTGTACAACCTATTGGATAGATTACAAGATAGATGTCTGTATCACGATACAGATTCTGTAATTTTTGTCAGCAGGCCCGGTGACTGGAATCCGCCATTAGGCGATTATCTAGGGGAGTTGACCAGCGAACTACCATCTGGTACGCATATAACAGAGTTTGTTTCAGCCGGCCCCAAGTCATACGGCTATAGACTAAGCAACGGCAAGACGAGCCTCAAGGTCAAAGGTATAACGTTGAATGTTTGTAATGAGCAGCACGTTAACTTTGACAGTCTGAAAGAACTGGTCTTAGATTATCCTTTAAACCCCAAAGGCGAGGATCAGAAAAAAATTGTGACCAGGCAGCCCGGTATAGTACGTGTGAAAAAGTACTGGCAGATTGAAACCCGTATGCTGCAGAAAACGCAAAAGTGCGTTTACACTAAACGTAACCTCACGGATAATTTTACAACCCTACCATTTGGTTATTAAGATGGATATCCGTTTTCAACACCCCTTCTCCTGTATTTTAGCCGGACCCTCCAATTCGGGGAAAAGTTATTTTGTGAAAACGCTAATACAACACGCATCCACACATATGACGCATGTACCTGATAATATTGTTTGGTTTTACACCTGTTGGCAACCGATATATGACCAACTTCTGAGTGCTCACCCTGGTATGCGTTTTATAGAGGGGTTGCCCGAGTCATTTAGCGACGACCAGCTTTTTCCCCCTGATAAGATTAATTTAACGGTGATAGATGACTTGATGGATGCTGCGAGTAATAATTCTGAGGTTGAGAAAGCGTTCACAAAGTATGTGCACCATCGTAATCTCAGTGTCATGTACCTTGTGCAAAACATATTTTGTCAAGGTAGAAAGAGCAGGACTATACATTTAAACACAAAATATATGGTCCTGTTTAAAAACCCCAGGGATAAAATGCAGGTTAGCATTCTGGCTAGACAAATGTACCCATCAAAATATCGTTTTTTTCTTGAAGCCTATGAGTCCGCTACGGAGTCTCCATACGGTTATTTACTGGTTGATTTAAGAAACAATGCCCTTGATGATTATCGTTTACGAAGCGGTTTATTTCCCCCCGACACACCAGTAGCTTATGTTGTTAAGAAGCGGGGTTCTAAATAGCTATAACCGCGCATCCTATAGTCATTCATTACCACTTCTAACAGCTGTGAACATGTCGACCAGGATAAGGCGTAATTGGGCCCTTTTAAAAACCCTCATTAAAGCCAAACCGGCCCAAAGAAACGCTATATTATCCAACGCTTCAAACGATTTGGTGACAGCCATATGTGAGATTGCTCTCAATACGCTTAAAGGTAAAATACCCCTGTCACAGCGCCAGTTGAACTACCTTAAAAAGAAGAGGTCCCTTATAAAATCGCTTTGTAATAAGAAATGCGCCATTGGGAAAAAGAAGAGGTTGGTGAAACAGTCGGGTGGGTTCATCGGATCGTTGCTAGGATTTGCCATTCCATTAATTACCGGACTACTGTCTAATCGGTGATGGAATACGCTGAGAAAATGTATCTGGTCCCCCAGCAACAGATAGACCGTTTAAACAACAAACCAACCGGCGATGATATACGCAAAACAGCCACGCAAAGCCTAGATGCTGAGATCATAAGTATACTACATAATAATGCTTTATCAGAGTATGAAAAGGCAAAACGCTACACAGCTGTGTTACAGAGATACCTGGTGTTGAGTAAACAAACTGATAGAGAAATGTCAACTTTAACGCTTTTATCACCCGGTGCAAATGCTGTTGAGGATACAACTAACCCAACACAAGACGATGCTACCGACGCTGTTTACCACGATGTCTTGAACAGTGTTAATGCGCGGTATAAAAAGAACTGTGAAATACTAATGAGTAAAATGGTTCGCTCTAAAGACATTGCGAATTGGGACCGCAAGGGTGTGTTTATGTATAAAGGTGTCACAGTGCCAGGATCCAATGTGTTAGACTTGATAAGGGGTATCACGCAAAACCACAGCGTGACGAGTCATAAAATGCCTAACGGATGGATTGAATTTATGCGCGCTATGGCTGAGTTGAATATCCCGTCCACTGTAGTTGGTAATGCATCAAACAGATTACAGTTAGATCGCTTAAAAGCTGAAATCTACGATGATGAAATTGGCAATGTAAATATAGCCTCCCCAATACACAACATTAAAAAAAGTCGTATAAATGCTTTAAATTCCCCCGGGTTAACAACGCCCCACGGATACTTACTACCGAGGAAAAGATCCGTAAATCTGTTTCAGGATTCGCAGTGGTTGAACCTTTAACATATAACTATTTTATAATGTTTTTATACGATGTATTTTTTTTTGTTTGTTTAATTTGTACGATGACGTTTAATTTGTATTGTATCATGTATTTAGTGTATTGTTTTAACTGTAAAGTTTATCGTGTTATTCGTGATTATTTTGCTGTAAATACATTTTGTCTGTACCAATAAAATATGATTATGATTTATAAAATGCTGTTTTGTTCTTTGATTCTAACCAGTTTGTCTGCAAAAATATGCAATCACACGGTATAAAGTTCAATAAGCAAGATTTTTTAATAGAAAGTAACCATAAGCAATGTACATACAGCGCTTCAATCACAACATTAGTTACAAGTTACACAAACAATTTTGTATTACACATTATTTTTATCAAACACATGTTGGTTACTGGTGACACAGGACTGTATACAGTTACCCGTATATCGACTCAAACAATGACTTCTAGGGAGACGTCTTACAAAGTTTGATACATAGCGATCATTACGTTTTGTATCAAAACTAAAACGGACCAACACATCTGTATATTTGTAATTTTTACACATGAAAAATATAAAGTATATACAATATTGTCCACAAACGGTACTGTTAAAACCTTGCAACTGCTTATTTTGGTGATAAATTCTTTTTGAATTTGAGTTTAAAAAATTTATTATGGCCTTTGGGAATAGGGGGTTGTCAGGTTCTAAACCGTAAGAGTCCAAAAAGTAACACTCGCGCTGGTTGTTAAAATAAACGGCCAACCAATGCTCCCCCGGTTGGGCGCTGGTGTGTGTGTTGATTACAAACGCGCAGGGGTATTGCGATAGTTTACCGCTCGGAAGCATATCACACGGGTAGGTCCCTTTAAAAAACAGGCGCGTCACCGGATTAGCGTACAGTATACAATTTATCTGCAATGTGTTCATATCGCTGATGGGGTGATGAATATTGGTAAATATACGATAAATATAAAAATTATTTATTTCATTTATAGATAATCATACAGCACATCGCGTCGCTGGTTGATCTCGATGATATTATCAAATAATGCGTATATTATTATGTTGACTGTCCGGTCTAGCGCTCCTGCAAACCGGAATTCAGCTCGTAGATTTCCGGTTCTGATTAGAGACAGATGCTCCGCGCATTCCTGTTCAGGCGACAGATCAAAAGCAAATAGTGTGTAGCCGTTGAGGTACTCTTCACGGTCAATTAGTATACCCGAATCTGATTTCTGTTTATTTGTGATCTGAATGAGCGACATATACTCGCGAACCGCATTACCGTGTTCAAAGTCTGGTTGAAATGGTTTGGCCGGATGCGGTGTTCCATCCAGGTATAGGGATGCGAAGTTTACATTTTTATGTTCAAACCGTAGAGGGTTTTTGTCATAGGCTCCTGAAAACGCTTCATTATCTACAAAAGCGGCTATAACGGTTTTTGGCACCTGTCCTAAAAACAGATTTTCTAAATTAAATACGCGACTCCCCGTCGGTATGCTATAGATCTTCATGCCCACTCTATCGATCGCATATTTGGCGTTGGTGGTCAGTAAGGCCTGGGCGTGTCCAATCCGGACGGCGGGTGAGACCTGAACCCTTTTCACAAACAGGGACGCTGCAACAATCTGAATTTTAAAGGGCTCCGCTTCAGCAGACATTAAGCAGAAAGCATCTTTGTTTCTGATGAGTTTTATCTTCAAGTCCACGGCGTTCAATATTAGTTTATGTTGATGAAAAAGGTCACAGTGTAGCGGCCCCAATAATTCAACCGTTCGACTTTGTGCCGTTGTTCTTGCCCTTTTTATAAACCCTGTGTTTACACCATCCAGGGTTCTTGTGTTGTGTTCTCCAGCCACATCTTTGTAGAATAATCCAGTTGTGTGTTTTGTGGATAGCGCATCTGAGCTATAATTCAGTATGGTCTCTATGTAGGCCCTATAAGCGTAAAGATTATTGGACTGCGATATTAGCCTATCGCCCAAAGTGACATCAACCTGACTAAATAAAGTTGCTATGGGGTAATTAATAAGAGCGACCTTGGCGTCTTGAGGTATAGCCGTGTTATCAGGCCGTACGATCTTGCAGGTCACGTACAGCAACGTGTTGTTCAGATCGTAGTAGTGTTCACCGCTGGCCGCTATGTAGAATTCAAGCGGCGCGGTCTCGGATAATGCCGCCAAAGGTTGAACTTCGACGTAGAGGCTTTTCTCTACGCTGGTCTGCGTCGGTGGTACGTCAAAAAGGTCAAGTTCAGATTTTGCGCATTCCATGGATTCATTGTGTATGAAAGACATGCTTAAAAAATATCACCGACCCTTCGCTTCGGTTTCCTTTTTTTAATTAAGCCGCGTCTGCTCCGTTTTTTGTTTAAAAGGGGTCTGCACCATGTCGGAAGTCGTATTGCCCGCTTCCGTTTATTTTTAGCCGCCCCTTTCCTGGCATAGATTAAACCTGATCCATCTTGCTTCGCTTGATTTGCGTCGTGTATTTTGCTCACAACAGCCGCTGTGGCTTGTCCGATGACGTCTTTCGCGATGTTGCGTGCTGCATTCTTCACGTGGGGCTTTGCTATCGCCAGCCCTCTTCGGAAAAGCGGTACCGCTTTTCTGAACAGGCTTCGAAAAATTCCACCTAAACCGCACCCGTACATATACGCGCTGCCGTGAAAACCGGGTAATCCATTACCGGCCTGTGTTTTATAATATTGCGCGTAGAGCCCCGGGTCGCCATAATTTTTAACGGCCACCATTGTCTTTAATAAAATTCGGATTTGCGGCGTCTGAAATGTAGTTTCACGTTCGCTTTCCCAAACTTGAATGACATGTTTTCGTTCTGATCATTCTTTATCTCTATGGCTATAGTGTCAAAATGCGTCTTGCACAACGGAACATAATCGGGCTTCTCATACCGTATAGTGACCATCTCGTTGTTACGGCCCTTTATTTCAACGGTACGCAACAACGGAACATAACTATCACCGACCCTCTGATGTTCGATAATATCTGTGTACACGAAGAGCGTATATTGCCCGCCGCTGATGTCGGCGCACGGTTTTAAAAACTTAGTTTTCGGGTATAACCCCAGTATTCTCGACAATTTAGGACCGGCTGTGATGTTGTACATCGCCTTGTTGTCGATGATTATCTCTCGTTCAAGCGGATCGTACAATAGTTTTAAACCATCCAGTTTATGTCGGTCAATTTCAGCGTTGAAAGAAAACAGTAACGCCCCGATGGTTTCATAAAACCCCGGTTTAACGCAAACCCTCGTTGCTGTACCGCTCGTCCCATCCCACTTTGTTATTTTCAACACACAATCACGCACATCGATTGTATTCCAGGTGTGTGGGTATTGTATTTCTGTAAGAGCTACTTCCCAATCTCCACTTAAGTCTATCGGCCTTGCTAACTTTGTGGTATAGTCAGAAATCTTATTTTGTGGAAATGTATCGGCTGAGGCGTTACTCGGCAATGTTATGTAGAATGGTTTGTCATCCATCTTCCTCTTTGTTTATATATCTTTTATCTCCGATGCAGCGACCCAACTGTTAAATTTTGTGGGGTATCCACGCCACTTGACTAATACGTGTTTCCTCCCTCTAACCGTCTTATTTTTTAAAATCTTCTCCACTTTGTAAATCCTATTATAGTTTTTCGGTATACTTTGAAGTTCTTCGGGGTAAAAACTACCCGTTATAGCCTCCCCGTAGAGATCCTCCAACGTGTAAAGCGGCTTAAGTCCTTTAGTGTTCACTCCGCGTATTACAAATATTTCCTCAGAAAAACTCTGTTCGTAACCTTTCTGAAATATATCCTTATATTTTGAGATACGAACGTGGTCCCCGACCGCTAAACAAGCCTTTGTTTTCTTACTTCTAAAGTAATCGCCATATATCGTCTTGAAGACATCCAGCGCATTAGAGCCATCCACCTCATTCGGCGCCCGCTTAATCGTTCTATGGTATGTGTTATTATAACTGGTAATGAACGCTTGTAAAACGTCTATATATCGGTATGTATTATTCGCCGTGAAATATCGCCACATTCGTGTTTTTAAAGTCCTATTGAAGCGTTCTATAACAGCTGCTTTCACATCATTATTGGTTGTGAAATGTTGTATACCGTATTTTTCTAACAACTTTTTTAGGACTTTGTTTAGAAACTCTTTACCATTATCGGTTTGTAGTTTCCGCGGTACGCCCCCCTGTTGGAATAATTTTTCAAAAGCCTTAGCGACAGTCGTCGCGCTCTTAGCAGTCAGACTTTCAGCCCAGGCCCTCTTACTGAATATATCGATGACGGTTAGTATATATTTTACGCCGTCGTTGTGCTTTGCCAGATCTATGAGTGATACCAAATCACATTGCCACTGTTGATTTATATCCGATACGCATATCATATTCCTTTTATAGTTTTTTCTAGCCGGTTTGTGCAATGTGTACGCGTCTTGCTCTTGTAACCATTTTCTCACATCGGATCTTTTAAATTTATTTTTCAAAGCTTTATAATATTTATCAAAGCCGCAAAAACTCCCCGGCTTTAATACGTTATAATAACTGGCTTTCAGCCGGCTGTTTTGATGATCGGCGTTGCGCGACATCCTACACAAATCAAATTTGATATAAAACAAGATCTACAGTTCTACGAATTATATATCTGTTGTATACCATATTTTTCTAACAACTTTTTTAGCATTATGTTTAGAAATTCTACCAGCTGATTAAGATAACATTAAGCGTACTTTATATATGTGTTATTTCACATAACCAATATCAGTGTATGAAGTTACAGTATCAAACCAATTATATTTTAATACGGGGGTTAATATTATTTATACCACTTTGATATCAAACGTGATACGATCATATCAAGTTTGATATCAAATTGTATAAATGGGGGCGTGGACAACCTGTATAAAAGGGGCGTGGACCTGTCAAAACCAATTAGTTTGAAGAAAAAGTGTGCCTTATCTACTGGTATATCTTGAAGCCACTTACACCGTAGGGCCACCAGCTCTTCCTCATGCACATACGCATGGAGATACCTATATAGTTTAGAAAGACGTTTGCGCGGGCCTAGTTGTTTGATGAATTTCTTAACGGGGGATTCTATCATGTTCCCTAGCTCACCCTCCCCACCGTGGCCCAGGGCACTTCTGATTTGCAGGTATCTGAAGAACATTTCCCTTGGTAGATTATACTCCAATTGTAATTGGGAATAAGCCTTTAAGACCCCCTCTTGATACCATTGACCTATAGAACTAAGTCCATAAGCGTTCCATATCTTCGCCCCCTGTTGTTCTTTTATATCCTTTAATGCAAGCAAGGAGAAGATTGGCGTATCTGGATCCAGAGATTCGTATTTTGTTATCTTGCATACCCATCTCCAGACCTTGACAGCTTGGATGATAATTGGGGGCAAATCCCTAGGGAGCCTCCTCACTGTCAATCTCTGGAGTGGGGTAACCTCTGGATCCGCATTCTCCATGAGATTCCGCAGCTCCACTGTCTCCTCCCCCCGCTTTACCCAGGGACAGATATTGACCATTTGGGCAGCCATGTAATAGACTTTAAAGTCTGGGAGAGCTAAACCCCCCTTCTCCCTATCCCTACATAGAGTGTCCAGTTTTATTCTAGGCCGCCTGTCCCTCCACACAAATGATGAGACCATACTGTTTATTTTCTTAAAGTACTCATCCTTAATATACACCGGGGATTGTTGAATCATATATACAAATCTTGGTAAGATTGCCATCTTAACCAGGTTTACCTGTCCTATTTGGGTAATAGGGAGCCTGTTCCAACACCGAAATTTAGACCTAAGATCTTTTATAAATGGGGTAACATTCTCGGGAATGAACTCCGCTGTTATTTTAGAAAACCAAATTCCCAAATATCGAAATTTTTCTACCCTTTGCAATTGACCAAAATCGTCAGAGTTATCACTTTCATTAGAACCTAATTGAATAAAGTTAGACTTAGTCCAATTCATTGTCAACCCAGAGTGTTCCCCATAAACCTGTATGAGCTTAATCACCTTGGGCAAGTCTAATCTTGGTTCTGCCAGACCCACCATCAAATCATCAGCGTAAAGAGAAACCAAGTTCCTACCCGGTCCCTGTCTCTCTCCCCCCAGCGCCGATCTCAATAAACACGCCAGGGGCTCCACCACCACTGCAAACAGCAGGGGAGACAGAGGACATCCCTGGCGAGTACCTCTGGAGAGAGAGAAAGAGGGAGAGGTATACCCATTAATGGTCATCCTGGCCTTCGGATTCTGATATAATAATGATACCTAATTGATAAACTGGCTTCCAAAACCACAGGCCTGTAATACACCCCACAGAAAATTCCATTCCACGGAATCGAATGCTTTGTTCGCGTCAAAAGACGCGAGCACCGCACTCGATCCCTCCCGCTCTACACTTTGAAGGTATGTAAAGGCCCTACGTATATTAATCAGAGTGGCTTTACCCTCCATGAAGCCTGTTTGGTCAGGATGGATGATTTGATCTATAACTCTCTTCACTCTATTTGCCAGGATCTTCGCGTATATTTTAGCGTCGGTTGCAATTAAAGATATAGGACGGAATGAGTCCACCTGGGTCACGTCTTTACCGCTCTTCGGAAGCACTATTATTGAGGCCTCGGACATTGAGGGCGGTAAACACTCTTCCTCCTCCATGTCCTGAAAGACACTCAACAACCGTGGTCCCAATTTCTTAGCGTATTTCTGATAGACTTCCCCAGGTAGCCCATCCAAACCAGGAGCTTTTCCCCCTGGAAGGGACTGTATAACCAAAAGCACTTCTTCCAACCTTATAGGGTCCTCCAACATCTCCCGTGAGCTGTCAGACAATTTTTTTTATATCTATCCCCCCAAGATATTCCCTAATTTCTTTCTTGCCCAGTTTCACTTTAGTTTTATAAACACCCTCGAAGTGTGCAGAAAATACCTCCACTATCTCACTAGTTTTGGACACTTTTTCACCAGACTCCCGTCTGATCATAGGGATTGTGTTGGAGGGGCTTTCTTGTTTCATAAGATAAGCCAGAAGTTTCCCAGCCCGATCTGAATTAGCGTACCATTTATGGGACCCAATAACCATCCTACGGCAAGTTGTATCCTGTAGGTGCTCAACCCACTCTTTTTGGGCCCCCTGCCACTCTGCTCTAGCAAGGTCTGATTTGTTAGATAGATATCTATTTTCTAGCTTGGTCATCTTGGCCTCTAGCTCATTTGCACGCTGGCGATTGGTTTTCTTCAAAAAAGCAATTTTTTTAATAAAGACCCCGCGTAGATATGCTTTAAAAGCATCCCACACAAACATGTTTAGAGTTGAGCCCACATTCCTCTTGAAAAACTCCTCAATAATACTCTCTATTTCCTCCTGTTCCCCCATTTGGGCAAGCCAGAACGGCTGCAATTTCCAATACCGAAAGCCAGTCTGCGCCTCTAGATCCAACTGTATGATCATTGGAGAATGATCAGAGATCCCGCGGGCCCTGTATTCCACTTGTGTAATCTTATTGAGGAGTCTTTCAGAGACCAGGATCAGATCAATTCTAGAAAAGGTCCTATGGGAAGACGAGTAACAGGAGAATTGCTGATGGTCGGGGTGCCTTATACGCCACGGGTCTTTCCACCCAATTTCCTCAATAAATTCTGCAAATCTACTGCCCTCCATAGCAATCTCCCCATCGGACCCCCTCCATCTATCTAGTCGTTGGCTAAGAACTTTGTTGAAGTCTCCCAAACAAATTACCATATTTTCGGGATACGAAGCCACAAACTCAACCGCTGTTTTTAAAACATCATAGGAAAACGGGGGGGGGGGTATGTATACTGTGAGTAGACAAAAACGAGTATTTTCTATTGTACATTCTAGAAAGATATATCTACCCGCCACGTCTATCTTCACTGTTCCTGTCTCAAAAACCAGAGATTTCTTAATCAGCAGAGAGACTCCCCTTGAGGTAGATGAGAATGGAGCGTGAAAAGTATGCCCAATCCATGGGCGTTTCAGAGATGCTAATCTTTCCCCACACAGGTGGGTCTCTTGCAGACAAATTACCTCAGAATCTAAAGATTTGCACTGTTTTAAAACCAAAGCTCTTTTGACCCTGCAGTTCAGGCCACGGACATTCCAAGTCATCAACCTAACCATGGAGGTCTACTTCTCATATTAACACACCTTTTACATTTCGACCAGACCACTACTGCGTCTTGGACAAGGAGCCTAACCAACTCTTCTGTTACCAGGAATCCTAGTTTATACGTATTCAAAACATACACATGCATCCATACAAACCGACAAACACCCCCCCTCCTCCCCCTCCTGTATAACCTGAACCCCTAGGCATACCTATTACCCAGCCCCCTCCCTGACCAATCCCACCCCTACAGTTTCTGCCGAATTGGTCCAACACTCAGGGCAATAGACTAATGGCCACCAACGAGGTCTACCCCAGCCCCCCCCCCCCGTGCCCATGCTGCTTATCCACACAAATTTACAAATTTCTTAACGTAGCAAAATTACCCCCTGTGCCCTCCTCAAAACCCCCTGGCGTATTAACACCACATATCCCGAAACCTGCAGCGAGAACAATAAAATAAAAAAAATAAAAAAACATTTAAATCCCACATTCATAATAACAGTACTAGTAATTGGCAGCCCTTATAAAATACAGATTGTTTTCTCTAAGGATATCCGCCATCCCACCGGCTGCTTCGAGATATTATCAACAGTAATTCTAATCACATAGTGATAGCACAGACAGTGTATCAAATTCCTCCCTCCAGCCCCCTCGCCTCCTCTCGCCTCAGTGCCACCTCCCATCAAGATGACTACATGAGGGAAGAAGCGCGCGGGGAAGAAGAGAAGAAGAAGAAAAAAAAATGTGAATCATTGCAGGCATTTCTATTTAGCTAGACTAGTTGGACGCTACTTGTTTTCTTCCAGGATATACACCATCCAACCAACTGGCGGCTTCCCCTGGGGAGACAAAAAACTTTGTGGTACCATCCACCACAATTCTGAGCTTAGCCGGGTAAAGCATTGAGTATCTCAGTTCCAGTTCCCTTAGGCGTGCTTTTACATCCTTGAATTTAGCACAATCTTTCTGTACGTCTATTGGAAAGTCAGGGAAAGCAGCGATTTTTTTCCCATTATAGGCCATATCCGGCTTGTCCCTGGCCAACCTCAAGACAGCATCCCTATCTTTGAAATGTAAAAATTTCGCAATTAGGGTTCGTGACGGACCCCCTGGGGGGGGGGGGGGGGGCTCGCCCCGGAATACGGTGTGCTCTCTCAATTGAGAACTGCGCTGAGAAGGACTTTTTTCCGAACAACTGGGTTAGCCAAGCCTCCAAGAATTTTTCGGGGGTATCCCCCTCAACACGCTCCTCGAATCCAATAAAACGAACATTGTTTCGCCTAAGCCTCCCTTCCATATCTGAAAATTTCTGACGCATATCTATCACTTGACCTTGAAGTGATTTAACATGCGTTTGTAAAGGAAGCACAACATCTTCAATGGCGGAAATACGATTTTCTGCCTCCGTGACTCTTTCACGGGTTTTTTGCGCGTCACTTCTTAGCAGTGTAATATCGACTTGCACTATATTTATTTGCTCCAGCAAGCGAGACTCACAGGTGTTAATTGCCTCTAAAACTTGTTGAAGAGTCACTTCTGGAGGCTGTGGATTTTTACTGTCCTTAGTAGGAGTCGAGTGAGGGGTGCTGGCCTGTGAGCTACTTCCCGTTTGGGGACGCGCAAATTTCTCCAGCCGGGCTGCGGCCGTATTTTGGCCAGTTTTACCCATGTTCCTACCCACGAAAAAAAATCCGTGGGACCAAGGAGAATTATACACAGTCTTGCTTCACAGATTGTGATCCAGCAGATAATTAGTTAGGAGTATCTGGTAGGCAAGACACAATTATAATGTATGCCTTTAGCCCGCAGGCACAGTCATTTACACACACCTCCCAGACTAGATACAGTATGCTTTATTTGGAGCTGTGACTCGAACGGGTTTAACTACCCACTGTCAGTATTTCATACTCAGAGCGACCATGCCAGCAAAGTTGGAGCCGCTAGGAGCCTTTATATGGTCCACTTCACCTGCATATTCACCCGTTAATTTACCCAACAAGTCCAGCCAATATTCCTGGGGGGGAGGGAGGTACTTCACTTCAATCGACGTCTACTCACCCCCTGAGGCTTGTGTATCCAGCAGGTAACTTGAGGCTGCACGCTGGTCTGGCTGATCTAACAGACCCTGCTCCCTTCGTTGCCTGACGACTGTCCTGGGGTGCACCTGGCTCTGCGGCTCACACCCGCGCCCGGGCGCACACTCCAGCAGCAGGGACGCTATGCACCGTCTCACCCGGTGCTGCGTCTCCCTTCTCGCTTCTGAACGGGCGAAAACAGGGACAGCCAGCCAAGGACCCCGCCGCGTTGCCTGACGCCGCCTCTCACACGGAAGCCAGGGATCTCCTCCAGCGCGCACGGAGCTTTCAGCTGCAGCACTCGAAACCCCGGGAGTCACAGGTACCTCTTCCCCGGGATTAGCACGTTATTTCGGCCTCTGGGGGAATCAATTGCACGGGGAGTAGAGCTCCATTAGCAGCAATCGGCACGGGGAGAGCCCGGACGTACACCCTCACTCACGTCCTGCCGTGGCCACGCCCCCCTGTGATGAGTTACATCCGGACCGTGTTCTGTCTTAATTATATTATAAGTGCACTGCCTGTATGGAATGACAGATTGTAGTCAGAGCACTGCAGTGTCTTTTCTCACTTGTATTGTAGAGACAGTTCCGGGATCCGCTCCCATATTGGCTGGATATATATAACACATATACAATCCCAGATCATAAAGTATTACACATATAATAGGATATAGCACATGGTGATCAGATGGTGTATATAACCAAAGTTTAACATGTTTTGTTACTACATAAACATAAAGTGCTGACTGCACAGTAATGGCAATGTGCCGGAATATTGTGCACGTTAAATATAGACCTGAAGCGCTGACCGCACAATAAGGGTAATGTAACGGGATATTGCGCTCGTTGGTACCGGAGCCCTGGTGTCTGAGCTCCGGTCTTTCTGCACAAGGAGCCCAGGGATTTGTTCCCTTCCTTGCTGTATGTGCCCGCGCGTGTAGCCGCGCTTCTTACAGAAAGCGCCTGTGCCTCCGATACACACTGCCTACAGATAGTCTATCTGACACATGAGATTGGTTTAAGGTACAGCGTTTTAACACATTGGTTTAACACATTGGTTTAAGGTACAGCGGTTCACAGAAATGTGCATTTCACTCTCTTCGGCTTTTTCAAGGCAAAATGTTGCACCGAGGTAGCTGGATGACTAAGCTAAGAGACATAAATGGTTAGCACATCTATGAGTGGCACTGCAGTGGCAGACAGGATGGCAGTTTTATAATCTAGGCTCCCGAGAGCACCTAATGCAAAGAAACGAGGTACAAGATAAAATTGACTTTGTACACCCATACTTATGCTGAATAAACAGGACATGCACACTTTAACAAACCAATCATTTCAGCAACAGGGACTGCCACAGTTGTGGCTGAAATTATTGGTTTCTTTGGACCCCCACAAAACAAGCTGGAAATGCAAAGAGCACATCATGCAAAGAAAAGAGGTTCAAGATTGAATTGTCATTGGGCCCTTCCACCCAGCTCCTTCAGTCCAGACCAAATGTCAAAGCATGTTCCTCACTGCCCTGCATCACTGCCAGCCCTTTTCTGCTAGGAAAATGTAGTTTCTTCCTCGCAGCCAAATTTGCAGGAGAAAATTAATAAGGATATGTTGCCATGTCACATTCTGCTTGAGCTGACAATTTTCTCACTGACGTGTTTTTGCACCTCTGCAAATTTGTGTCCACTGGAAACAAAGAAACAATGTAGGCTTAAACCTAGGATGAAGAACGTTGGCCAAAATGTAGTGATCTGATTTCAACAGATTGATCACCCTTGAATCCTGACAAAGAAAATGGGCTTATCTGCAAGTCCGACATACTTAGTGGAATCACTCCATTTCAGCTCCTTCTTCACTTTCTCCAGCTGCTTTCCAAAACCCTGATGAGGAGAATGACCTAACTCAAGCTGTCAGTGTCTGAACTAACATCATGTATGTCTTCACCCATTGACTTATATGGCAGACAGGGCACCATTGACTTATACAGCAGACAGGGCAGCAAAACTGGACAAATACAGCAGAGCAGTCATAGCATCCATACACTGATGCAGCAGAGAAGACATGGCACCCCTGAACCAATGCAACAGAGTGGACAGGGCCCCCCTGGACTGATGCAGCAGAGTTGACATGGTATCCCTGGACTTATGCAGCAGAGCAGACAGGGCACCCCTGTACTTAATAGCAGACAGAGCAGCACCTGCCCCACGCCACCCTCCAGAAAAACAGACACATGTCTGTCTACATATAATCTCCAATACCAGAGTGAAGATGGTGTAGATAAGCCAGATGGGGCTACTCTCCCCCTTGCCACCAGCTCGCCATATTGCTGTAGCTGGTGGATGGTGGGGTGGGGATGCGCAATCTTCTAATATGCTTGCGTATCCCATTGCCGAGAATGGGGTGAATGAGCGTCTCATGCGTGTGCCCCATTCTGGGGGACGGCACTGGGTGCCAGATGGCGTGATGGGAGCCACTCTGATGAGAGCAGCTCCATCTGTAGGGGGTATTCAATCTAGGATCCCGACTGTCAGACAGTTCCACAAGCTGGATTCCAGGCCATTTTCTCCAGCTTCCAATAACTACTCAACAGTCGGTATTCAATGTTCTGCCTATTCTCTCTCCCTGCTTGATGTGCCACTGCGCTGCTACAGTATACAGTGGTAGTGCAATCACCTCCCCTCCTGGATCCGCCCCTGGTGTCTTATCCATTGTTTTACCAAAGGATTTTTTATAAAGACAAGTTTGATATGCAAAGGTGGAAAAAACACTTATGTAATTTTGTTTGTCCCTACTGTCCCACTCATATAAACACAAAAGCAGTTGGTCATACCTCCCAACTTTTGATGTCCTGCAAGAAGGACTTGACACACCGTAGATGCTACTATTCCTGAAAAGGGAATGGGCTGCTAGAGAAGGGGTAGGGCATCAAATGGAGGGGGTGTGGCTGAACAGCATGACCCCTAATTTTGGGGGCATGAGCTTCCTTCTCTGCACTGATAGATGGCAGGTGAATGAGCACTACATCTATTCAGTGAATTCCGGCTGCTTTGCAGAGCAGAGGTGATCACCAGCTCCCCCAACTGCCTTCCCCTCGCCCTCCCTGAGACAATGCTGGACGTTGTTCATTTAGCTGGCCAGTTCCTCTGTAATGGCGACAGTTGAGAGGTATGACTTAGTGTAACCTATATAAAGCCCCACCAGACGTGTTATGACCTTTATGGCCACTTATAAGAGATGACCATAGCTGATTTACAACATACTGTACAAAATAGACCAGCATTAGCATTATTAATCACCTTAAGCTAGAGTACACTTTTATACTGAACTTTCTATGGCCTAATTACATGTTACAGAATGTGCTCATTTTTCCATCCCTTTGTTTAATATCTTCCCCTAGAGTAGTGGTATTTCTTTAAATGATGTTTCTGCTGTAAAGTGTCTCAACAGATGAGCTGAAAAACTACTTCTATTTCCATCCTAAGGTCAACTCTCATAGTTTATGTTGGAATAGGTAGCCAGTGTTATGTTTCTTGTCTGGATGAATATTTTCCAAGCTCATCAATTAGTGATGTCATTACTCTTCACCATGCAGGTGCCACGCATGCATAAATGCCAGTAATACCTTTAGGAAAAGTTAGCTAATGTAAATGATAAATTCATCCAATGAGGAAAGGCATTTTGCAATGTTAAAAAAAAAGGAGTTATACTGTATAATATGAGATACGGTCACTAGGTCTACAAGCATTAGCTTGTTGACCTAGTTGCTGTCTATCCAATGATCCATACTCGTATAATACAAGTGTAAATGGAATTCATTTATAAAACCGAATGCACTGTATTTGGTCGATATGTGCAAGTACATCTAAACATTTACATAAGCTTGTAAAGAGGTGAAGAAAAGAAACTCTTTTTTGCTGGGACACTGCTCTGTAGATCAATAAAGTATATAAAATATTTTATTTAAATCGTATAAAATGACATACAAAACACAAAACCTATAGGGACACACAGTGTTAGGTACTGCACTGTCACTTCATACACTTGACTGAAGCGTTCAGTGCATGTCTCTGGTAAGATGACCGTGCTGGCGAAAATAATTTCAAATAGTTTATTTATGATGAAAAAGTTGTTGTTTAGTGTGTACCCGGCTTTATTCTCACAATACAGAGCAGACAGAAGCACACAGAAATTCAGGAAAAATCTTGGGAGGGGTATGAGAAATTGTACAGCTTGTAATTATACATGACACTAATGATGACACATTATTCCACAATGTATTGCACCAGCTTTACCATCCATATATTCACCTCTTTTTAACATGCTGTCACTAGTGATTTTGTTTGTCATAGATCTTTTCCCTCTTCCTAAGCAGAACATGCGCTGCTGAAAAATGCAGCAGGTTGTCTCTCAGGTGGAATTATTGGCTGTAACAATCAGCTGCCTGTGTCCATGATTTGTGACAGGACGACAGTCTCTTGTTGTGATGTGATCCTATAGGAGATCTGCTGTGCTATATGTCGTCTTTAAAGAATCGTAAACCTTTTTTTTATCAACCAGCATTGATCAAGTAAAAAGGCAGCTTAGCTTCTAGGTTCTCCTCCGAATCATATATTCTATCAGATGAATAATTTATTATTTATTTCCTCTGCCTTTTGTTTGAATACTTTTATAGCACCCAGCATGCAATTCACAATCACCCAACAGATAAAATTAGAAATCAAAGAAAAAAACATGTGGTACAAGTTATGAAAGGAAATGTTGTGCTTCATGTTATATACTGTGGCGGTGGTCATGACATTCTGTACTATATGGTCAATTTATGAAAGGGCTATTATCACTTTGTGCAATACAAGAAAAAGCTCACTACTGGTACTATTGTTATTTTAAGTATTATTTGAAGCATTTTACAAGTACTGCAGCAATACCTTTTTGGTAATTTCGATCTAAAGGTGCCCATACACAGAGCATTTTCCACGTGCGATGCAATGCACACTTCGGCGCATATCACATCACACAGCACAAAAATTGTGTGCAGCCCATACTTTTTGTGCTAGATCACATCTAGATGCATTTTGTACTTGATCCATGGCAATCTACTACAAAAAGTACGGAGCACATTGCTCCGTGTATGGTCATCTTAAGGATGCTGATCACAGACCAAATGCAATATAAAAAAGCTATACACTTCTAAATCTACAGTATTTTAACTAAACTGACAAGTTTTTATCCCCAAAACCTGCTCAGAAATTGTCACTCACAGTGGGGGCAAGAGCTGGCTTCCCTGTTGGCTGCTGCTCTCTGCATCCAGCATCTTTATTCATAAGGGTAGTACTAGCTTCTGCTTCTGCGGCACCTGCTGCAATCTGCAGCCACACAGTGAATACACAGGTAAGCACAGCCTTCCACGGTGGCTGCTCTCTTCTGCAGTGGGGGGTGCCTCGGTTACCCAATCACTGCTTGCCACAGAGCTGCAGCTGCAGAGGGGTTGGTAAGGTTGGTAAGGATATCTTCCCACAGCCACCCTGTGTCCATTTCTGACTGGTCACATCAGTTGCGACCCTTTCAGGCAAATACCAGGCCTGGTCGCATTTAATGTAACCATGCCAGGCAAGTGGTTAAACTTTTTTACAGTTTTAACCCAGTCTATCAGAAGCCCAAATCTTGCTTCCAGTTCTACTGTGTGTGCATGAGCTGACAATGTCATGCATTGCATAACATGAGGAAACAATAGAAACATGATCAAATTTAAAAACAGTTTAGATTTCACAATCTTTAGCATAACTTACTTAAGGACCGTTCGCCCGCACCACATCCCAGCTTACAAAGCTCCGCCTGGGGACTAAGAGTTGGAGCATACAAAGGCAGCTGGGAAGAAAGGCTGCTTACGTTCCGGACTTTAGGTGCAGCCAGCAGGCACTGATACATCCTTCTTTGTCTCTGTCAGAGACCTGGACCCCTCTTCTATAATAAGAGGAGAAGGGATCCTCCTGAGGTATGTCTAAAATTTAAGGAAAAATAAATAAAAACTACTAGGTAGCCCATGCGAAAATGACAATCCCTTTTTCTCCCTTCATACTTAATCAAAATCGATAAATGAGGTACCATTTTAAAGATTAAGTTCTCAGCTGAACGCTTCAGTGCAGATGTGTACTCATACATTGGGGCTGCATACCGCATAGTGGGCACTATGCACATAGCGCCAGCTCCTTGTGCTATAAGTCCCATTATAAATGTAACGTAATGTTGTCATTGTAACCTGCAATACTACTTGCTGACCACCAGACGTCGCTTTTCCTAAACAGTACAGCGCATGCCTCAATGGAACATTCCTAGCTCCGCCATTTATTGTGTCAAATAAAGAACTAATGTCCACATACTGTACTGAACATTTGTTCATGTGGTAGGTTGCCAACTTCACGCTACAAGTTTTGTCTTTACATTGGTTAAAAAGTGCTGGATATTTTTCGCATTAGCAGATGTGTTCTCTCATACATGTCATTGGCGTGTTCTGTAAAATAATTGCTACAAACATTGAATCCACTGTAGCACTCGGTAATATGACTTTCACATGGTATGCTATTTAATGCGCTCTGCTGGTCGCATCTCATATATTTTATACCAGTGGTGCTACAGGTTGCTGTGGCCTAGTGGATAGAGACACCAGCATGCACTACACTACATTATGTCGCCGGTTCAAGCCAAGTTGGGGTACACTATTCAATTTTTTGATGTTTTTTTTTATCAATAGTTATTTGGTGCTTTGCAAATTCCCTTTGAAAAAAAAAGAAACAATACCAGGTACATGCTATAGCTATTGTCATTACATAAGCTAAAAAGTACTGATTTTTTTTCGCATATGCAGATGTGTTTTGTCAAACATGTCATTGGTGTATTCTGTAATGTGCACTAATTGATACAAACATGGAATCCACTGTAGCACTCGGTTATGCAAAACATCCATTCCCATGCATGTGGGGAAATCGGCGTACAAGGGGGGGCAGGCGTTTGTGCGGGCAGCGTTTCAACCAGAATGACTTCCAAGTCTTTTGGAATGAAAATCTCCTAATGTGTATGGGCCTTCAGGATCACTCTGATCTCCTTTATTGTTTGTGAGGGTTTAAATAGTATTTTGGTTCCATATCTGATTTTTCAACTACTCATACATCAAGTTTATTTATTTATTTATTTACAGTTTCTTATATAGCGCAGCAGGTTCCATTGCGCTTTACAATAGTAGACTGTGATAAAACAAACTGGGTAACAACAGACAGACTTGGAGGTAGGAGAGCCCTGCTGCAAGCTTACAATCTATAGGGATATAGGAGGGAAACACAAGGACAGGCACAAGTAATAGCATAGCAGTCCCACCAAGTTACAAGTCCAGAAGGGAAGCTAAATAATACATAAGTGCCTCAGAGGGTTATGCGTGTAGAACTTAAATATGATAGGCTTGCCTGAAGAGTGATACAGATCTTGTGCAGAGCAGAGTGGTTGAGATGAGAGATATTTTGTGATAAGTAAGGAGATATATGCTGGTGCAGTATGGTTAATAGCTTTATTTGTGAGTAGAAGTGTTTTATATTGAATACGGTAAGATACAGGCAACCAATGGAAGGACTGGCAGAGCGGATCAGCAGACGATGAGCATCTTGCAAGAAAGATCAGCCTAGCAGCAGCATTTAAAATGGATTGCAGTGGTGAGAGTCTGTTCTTGGGAAGACCAGTTAGGAGACTATTGCAATAATCAATGCGGGGTATAATGAGTGCATGTATAAGAGAACAGCGGCGTAGCTACATTTTGGGCGCCCCCCGCCGTTAGGGGGGCGCCCCCCGCCGCCCATTCAAACCCCCCCAATCCCCCGCAGCCTTACCTTTCGCGCTGGTCACAAAATGGCCGCCCCCATACAGCAGACAGTTTCAGAGAACTGTCTGCTATATGGGGGCGGCCATTTTGTGGTGGTCCTCAGCAGAAGAACGGAGCCGCCGGGACCAGAGAAATAGGTAAGCCTGCGGGGGATTGGGGGGAGGTGTAACTATAGCAGTGCGGTGCTATAGTTACGCCAGTGTAAGAGATTGAGTAGTGTCTTGTGTGAGATATGGTCGTATTTTGGATATGTTTTTTAGATGCACGTAACATGATTTGGAGACAGATTGAATGTGGGGAAGAAATGACAGTTTAAAGTCGAGGATGACCCCTAAGCAACGAGCTTGTGGGGTAGGGTAGATTGTTGAGTTGTCAACAGTGATGGAGATATCAGGATGGTAACTTTTCTTAGTTGACGGGAATATAAGTAATTCCGTTTTGGAAATATTGAGTTTGAGTTGGCGAGAAGACATCCAAGATGAGATGGCAGAGAGACATTCAGAGACTTGGCCCAAAACCACTGGTGACAACTCTGGGGTTGATAGATAGATTTGAGTATCATCCGCATACAAGTGATACTGAAATCCAAAAGAGCTGATTAGTTTTCCAAGAGAGGAAGTATAGATTGAGAAAAGCAGAGGACCTAAGACTGAGCCTTGCGGAACTTCGACTGACAGAGGTAGTGAAGAGGAAGTAGACTCAGAGAAGCGAACACTGAAAGAGCGATCAGATAGGTAAGATGTGAACCAGGAAAGGGCTGTATCATTAAGACCGAGGGAGTGTAGTGTTTGTAAGAGGAGTGTGATCCACAGTGTCAAACGCAGCAGAAAGACCTAGAAGAATAAGTAGTGAGTAATGGCCTTTAGACTTAGCAGATACCAGATCATTCACCACTTTAGTCAGTGCTGTCTCAGTGGAGTGTTGGGAGCGAAAGCCTGAAGCGGGTCTAAAAGGGTGTGAGAGTTAATAAAATTTGTAAGGCGAGAGTAGACAAGTCTCTCCAGTAGCTTGGAGAGGCATGGGAGCTGAGAGATAGGACGATATTTAGAGAGAAAATTAAGGTCAGAATTGTGTTTTTTCAGAATGGGAGTAATCACTGCATGTTTGAGCAGAGAAGCAAAAGTACCAGTAGCAAGAGAGAGATTGCAGATTTTAGTTAAGGTTGGAATAAGCACAGGAGATAGATTTTTAATGACTTGTGCAGGTATTGGATCAAGAGGAGAGGTAGTAGAGTAGGAGGATAAGAAGAGTGTGAATACTTCCTTTTCATTTCTGGGCTCAAATGAAGAGAAAGTGCCAGAGGATTCAGGTGGGGAAGAAAGTGGGTTAGCGGTTGTGGAGCATACTATTTCATCTCGGATGTTATCTATCTTGTCCTTAAAGTAGGAGGCAAGTTCTTGTGCACTGATGGTAGCTGGTGGGGGAGGAGGGGGAAGGGTACAGAAGAGACTTAAATGTGTTAAAAAGTCACTTAGGGTTGGTGGCATGAGAAGAGATGAGAGATTGGTAGTACAGTATGTTTGTTTGGCAGTGTCCAAAGCATTGCAGTAGGAGTGGTTGCTAGTCTTATATGTGAGAAAATCAGTCATATTACGAGATTTGCGCCATTGGCGTTCTACTTTACGTGACTGATTTGGTAGTTGTCTTGTTGTTTTGGAGTTCCAAAACTTACATATACATTAGAAAAATCACAGCAGTAGAGGGCAGTATTGGCTAACTTAATAATATTGACAAAGTTCTGTTATTAACAGACAATACATTATTTTTAAAAAGCATAACGCATAATAATTGTCAGACAGACATTGGGGGAAATTTTAACTAAGATTCTGAAATACAACCGATACAGCAATGTATTTATATGACAGGGTTTGTTCGTATTTTCGGGAAAGTACAAATCATAAATAGGGCAGATTTACTAACCTGCCCTATTTACTGATTCGTATTCTCCCAATGGGGTAGGTGGCTGTATGCCGCCGTATTCATATACAAATACGAGTCCGCAGCTTCAGTGTAGCTTTAGTGTAAAACAATGTTTCAAATAAATAATTTAAAAAAATGGTGTGGGGTCTCCCCTACAACCGTATCCAGCCCCTGGCTCAAAGAGACGGTCCTGCTTCTAGAAATTTAGAGAACAATTTAAGTAGGGGATACCCAGAATTTCTACAACCTACAGCAGGCTCAAGAGCAAGTCCTAGTTTCCAAAATACAGGGAACAAAAGGAGTAGAGGGTCCCCTATATTTTGTGAACTAGCACCGGGCCCAACCAGCCAGCAGGGTAATGTCACAGCTGGGGGAAACTTTTTATACAAGTTACCCCGGCCAAAACATTCACCCCCTGACCAGTCAACCTGGGCAGGGACCCTGGGGGAGTGGGGACCCCCCCAATAAAGGGGTCCCCCTGTCCAGGATTAACCCTGCCTGGGCTGAAGCCTGGGGCTGTCCCAGTGCCCCAAGGATGGTGGGCACTGGTCTGATAACCCTTGTGTAAAAAATAGATAAAGATTATTATGTACTGTCTTGGACTTGGAGAACCACAAGTCCCAGCATGCGGGGCAGTAAAGGGCCTGCTGGAACTTGTAGTTCCACAACAGTACAAGTAGTTAAATAAACACACACTGACATCCCAGAAATGTACTGTATAACTTACATACACACCATACATAGTGATACTTACCTACCTTGGCAAGTACTGTAGGCATCCGTCCGCTGGTCCAGGAGATACTCCATATGGGTACCTGTTGTAGGAGCTTACTAGCTCCTTCACGTGAATCACATCCTCTTTGTTCCCTGTAGGCATTCAGGTACTTGGCATAAAAACAAACTGAGTACCCACGCCACTATGAACAGCGAGAAGCACTGAATGTACTTGTTTATATTCAGTGCTTCTCACTCCGAATAGGGCTATTGGCCGCCTAATGGCCAATCAGGAGCAAACTTTCTGAAATTTGCATACGACTGCCTACGAATACGCCAAATCCTGGTGTATTTTCATTGGTAAATTTCCCACATTAGGTATAGTCTACAGAAGATATTCACTGGCCTTGGGTAAGATAATGTAACACTTCTCATCATAAATATAAATGCCCATTAAAAATTATCTTATTTTGAATATAAGTATATATATATATATTTATATATATATATATATATATATATATATATATATTATACTTCCAGTTTAACAGATAACATGCCAAAAAGAAAAAGATGTATGGTCCAATGAGTATAGTCCTAACCGAAATGTAACCTGCTTTAAAAAAAAACAAAGAAGTTTCATACTATATGCCTCTGATCTATAATTTAAATAAAGAAAATGGAGTCATGTTAGCTCTAACATGGATTTTTACTTTATCAATCCCCTCTTTTGTTAAATTTTACATCCTTTTTCTTTTTTACCTTACCATTGCTTTCCTAAAAGATCACTTTATCAAAGCCCCAATGCATGACATTTTATGAATGCATCCATAAATCTATTCAGGAACCAATGTTCCCTGTCTCTCGTTCCTGCAGCCAGATTGCAAATGATGAACATCAGTGAACTAAATACTCTAAAGGCGACTGTGGTTACCTTAATTTAAACAAACCTTACATTTTTTACTATATAAAAAAACATATATACAGTATAAAGAAACACAAAGTATAAAAAGCATAAATCATAATAAAGCAAAATACAGTTTGAAAGTCTATGTTAAAAGTCCAATATCAAAATCAGGACATGAGGTTATTCACTTTGGTTGTCTTGTATGGCATTTTTCCTGGTAATAATTATTTGTTTGGTATAGTGAAGCAGTAAGATCCAGGGCCAGTCCAGTCATTACATGTTTTTTATAATACTTCTCTTTATCCTTAAAAGAACAACATACCTGTATCAGTGTACGTATTTTCTTAATCAGCTATATTATTACTTTTATGACAATGTATATAACTATTATATCACATGACAGAGATTCGATGATCCTCACCAATCCCGGTGACTAGAATTCAATATTATTTATTTCTATAATAGTTCCCTCTTAATTAACAGCATATTTAGCGATTAGCAACTCATATTCTCTAACCTCTAGACTGTAGCCAGAAGCTTAACCACTGCATGCTATATAGCTTAAGCAGAGACAGGCTGTAAAATTAAAACAGCATAAACTACCAACAAAAGGCTATCCTATCATAATGTTTGGAGGCTAGATATGATAAAATGGCTGCTCTCTACATACTGGGGCTTATTCTGGTTCACTCGCAAAGGCAAATTCCTTCTCAAATGGACAAAACCATGTGCACTGCAGGTGGGGCAGATGTAACTTATGCAGAGAGAGAATTCGATTTGGGTGGGGTTTTACTTCAAAGTGAGATCTATATTGCAGTGTAAAAATAAAGCAGTCAGTATTTACCCTGCACAGAAACAAAATAACTCACCTAAATCTAAATCTCTCTGCACATGTTACATTTTCCCCACTGGCAGTGCACATGGTTTTGTCCAGTTGAGAAGGAATTTGCCTTTGTGAGTGAACCAGAATAATCCCCACAATGTAAAATCAGTAAACATTTAGAAATAATTAATAACATTCCCTATAATTGGCCATCACCCCACAATCACTGGAATATCACAGACGTAACAATGGCCGATGTGTTTAATAAGAACACAGATAATATTATTAATAATAATTATAATAATAAAGATATTCACTAATCTTCGAGAGAGAGACAAAAGGTAACGTTGATTTTGTGTGGGTCCTTTTAGTAGCGCACGCAGGGGGGTTTCTGAGTACCCAGAAATCCCCCAGGAGTCTAATGGCCCTAGGCTGAAAGCTGAGGGTCTCCTCTTTCCATGGGTACAAGAATTTTAAAAATCGGCCCTTGGGAACCGGAGATTTCTGACTTCAAATCAGTGGTCCCCATCCAAGCCTGTTAATTGTCTTCCCAGTCAGATATTTCAGGTTCTGTCTGACTTAGAGTTTTTCTGATGATATATTCCAAAAGCTGAGACTCTCCCCCTTTGATGGACACTAGTAGCTTGTCTTTACTGTTCCCAGGACCAGAGATATCAGCCTTCCAGCAGCTGGTTACTGCTCCAGCTCCACACACCTGGTATGTAGTTTTATATACTCGTTGGCAGATTGCTCTGCCTCCTGAACTCTGATCCCCTAGTCCCCAGCACCATTTGGTAGGTGGGATTCTCTAGTTTTTAATTCCATTAAAATCTAAGAAATCTATTTCTGGTAACTGGAGATATCTGCAGTCAAGCAAGCTGTCCTCCCACCAGAAAATTATGAATAATGAGCCCACTGCACTATACACCCCTCCTCTGCATATTAAACATCCTCTACCACCCTGGAAGTTATGTATTAGGCCCCCTTCATTCAGCCCAATGCCCCCTTCTCCCACCCCATCTCCCATTATCTGTGCAGTAAAGGGGTAATTAGTGGAAATTACGGTACTTGTTTCCTAGCACGGCCACCCCGATTTACATCGGGGTGGTCGTGTCGGAAAAATCGGGTCGATCGCATCGCATGCGATTTGGTCGCATGCGATGCGATCGACGCGACCGACCGATTTTGGACCCGATTTTTTTTTTTTTATGAAATGTAAATCGGGTCCCTGGGACCCGATTTTACATTGCATTCAATGTAAAATATTCCCAACCCCCCCAAATTTAACGGCGTACAGTGCACCCCACGCTAGACGCCAACCCGAAGCGTGGCGAGCGCAGCGAGCCCGCGAGGGGCGGCGGTGCGCGTCCTCCGACCTTTTCATTCCCCTACTATCCACGTCGGCGTGGAGTTGAGAATAGAATAGTGTGGCGAGCGCAGCGAGCCACCGAGCCCGAAGCGTGGCGAGCGCAGCGAGCCCCGCGAGGGGACGCGTATACCTGTGAAGTTATACGCGGCCGCTCGCCACGCTTCGGGCTCGGTGGCTCGCTGCGCTCGCCACACTATTCTATTCTCACCTCCACGCCGACGTGGATAGTAGGGGAATGAAAAGGTCGGAGGACGCGCACCGCCGCCCCTCGCGGGCTCGCTGCGCTCGCCACGCTTCGGGTTGGCGTCAATAGTGGGGTGGCGTTTACAATGGGGGGGCATGACTGGGCCATATACAATGAGAAATGGCCCATATTGGCCCATTTCCCATTGATTACTATGTTAAGATGGACTTAATCAAGTCCATCTTATCTTGTGCCATTATAATGGCACAAGACCGACACGACCGACGCGATTTCAATGTTAAAAATATTTTAACATTGAAGCCTATGGAGAAATCGGGTCCATCGCGTCGGTCGCGTCGTGTGCCATGTTAAGGCACACGACGCGACCGACGCGATGGACCCGATGGAAGCGATTTCTCCATAGGCTTCAATGTTAAAATATTTTTAACATTGAAGCCTATGGAGAATCGGGTCCATCGCGTCGGTCGCGTCGTGTGCCTTATTAAAGGCACACGACCGACGCGATGGACCCGATTTTCCATTTGACGGTAAAATGGACCTGATTTGAAAGAAAATCGGGTCCATCGTGGGCATCGTGTGCCTTAAAGTTAAGGCACACGACCAAGAAGATTGTGGCCGTGCTAGGAAACAAGTACCGAAATTACTGATCCAGGCCCTACATGCTGAGCGGTTGATATAATATACCCTACCACCCGCAGAACATCAAAGCTTCCGCTCATAGCACCCCCCACCCCTACCGCTGGAGGATCGGTAGGGGCCCCAATACATTGCTATGCCCAGGGGTCTACACTGCTGTTGTGTGTGTGTGTGTGTGTGTGTGTGTGTGTGTGTGTGTGTGTGTGTGTGTGTGTGTGTATAATATTATTATTATACATTTGGTCTATCTATAATACTTTAACTGACCCGGCATATACTGGGTCACCTAAGTGTCCATCTCCGTGCTTTGCTCCGCCCCTCTGGAAACCCCCTTCTGAAAATCCTGCGTTTGCCACTGCCTTTTGGAATTTCAGCAGTCCAATTTTCACAAGTTGTGACAAATCATAGCAACATCTATGGCCAGAAATATAATTTTTGTCTTTTTTTATTACCAACATATTATATTATACTAGTCTTAAGGCCCGTACCACGGACGGGCGAAAGTTTATGCTTATGTAATTCTTATTCCATCTACCCTTTCCCAACCACAGCAGGGAAAAAGCTGCTGCAGCAGCCAGAGCAGGTCTCCAACTATCCAACTACTCGACCACAGCAGGACAGGAGCTGCAGCAGCAGCCAGAGCAGGTCTCCAACTATCCACCTTCCCCTGCCAACCACAGCAGGGCAGGAGCTGCTGCAGCAGCCAGAGCAAGTCTCCAACTACATACCTCCCAACTTCTGTCTGCATGAAATAGGGACACTCGCGCGGCGAAGCCCCCGAAAAGGGGGCGGGGTGTATGCAAATGAGGGCGCGGCTTATGCTAATTAGCCGCGACCTCATTTTCATACGAGAATAGACGCTGTGCGCATGCGCACAGCGTCTATTCTACTAGATTGGGGGTCTCCCAACTGTCACCCCCCCGCAGCGGGACAATGCCTGCCGCGGGTGGGACAGCGGGACAGGACCCGAAAATCGGGACTGTCCCTCCAAAATCGTGACAGTTGGGAGGTATGCAACTATCCACCTTACCCTGCCAATCACAGCAGGGCAGGAGCTGCTGCAGCAGGTACAGAAGATCCCAAAAACCCTCAATGAACAAGCAAACAATGAAAAGTAAAAATAACTGACTGGGGATCGATCTCACAACGATATCTACAGTGTTCGATTCATACACAATGAGTCACTTATTAATTTCAGTTTGTGAAAAGTTTTGTAAAGTGAAAATGTTTTTCATTTAATGGACCCTTATAGGCTTTTAAGGGTCCACTTACGGGAGTCTGTTTATTGTGTTGTATTCAGAAAGTCATAAGCTTGTGTGGGTACAGGGATAATTCACCATGATTGTAGTGAATAATAACGTGATAATATTGGAGATCATTATCTCTGTGGAAGCGGTACATCTGTCAGAATGAACTTAGGTCTACAGTCATTAGGTCGACCCCACTAGGTCGACTGGCAGGAAGGTCGACCTGACTTAAGGTCGACATGGGCCAAGGTCGACATGACTTAAGGTCGAATTTGCATAAAGGTCGACATGAGGAAGGTCGACTGGTCATAAGGTCGACATGGGTTTTTCACTGTTTTTTGATCCGAATGTCGACACAGCGGTCCCGCAGCCACACACTGATAGAGAGAAATTTTCCCAATAGAAGTTGAAATATCTAAACACATATGAACATAAACTATTTGGTATGTCACTCAAGAATAATGGATGCTCATATACATACTATATGACTGAGTTGCAGAGGTGCTGTAGAAAGTAGCTATTTGTTTGCAAATGTATTGCAGACAACAGATATCAATCACCCCAGTTTTATTGCACAATAATTGTTGAAATATACAGCACGATAACTGATAGTGAGATGTCTGAACAAAATACAGTTCTATATAATGTTCCTTTTCCCTCAGACATTGCAATCAGATTCAGGCAGCCTTGAAGGAATAGGTTACACTTGCTACTGAATGCCACATGTAACATTTTCCTATCTTGAATAAATACCTAGATTGGCTTCCTAGCATAAGAACTACAATTGACACACATAAAGAGTAGATTAACATCACTAATTTATTAAAGGCAATACTAGCCATATTATAAAAATCACAAATAATCTCAACACCACGACCTTACAGTATACAATCTGTTTGAATCGACAATTTTCCAAACTTTTTATTTTTCGCTTTTCTTGATATCTTTATCCCTTTTTAATTATTATAAGTATTTTGTACATTGAATATTATTGTCTTACATGAAATATGTTTTTATGGGAAGTATAATAAAATATATTTTTTATCTACCAAAATAAATCACTCAGTGGAGCCTTATAAGAAAATAGAGTACACCAGAAAAGTCTCTTTCTTTTCTTCCTTTTTTGATTGCTAGTAGCAGTATACCTTACGTATTAATTGCAAGATTCCTGCAAACTATCCCGCTATGCCTTAAAACCAATTGGCTGGATTTAACGAAGAAAACCAACCGGTGAACCATTTATCATCACTTCTTTCACCGTCACCTCTGGCATCACTAGCAAATGTATCCTTTTATTTTCTAATCTCATTCATTTGTGCACTATTTACCGATTCTGGGTTCTCCATATCATTTATAAAGAACGTACATAGGGGGTACATGGCACCACTATCCTCTTATGCAGTCTAAACTAAGTATGTGCACCGGCCACTTTTCGCGTTTTGGGTTTTGGGTTCTGATTACCTTCAGGTTTTGGGTTCTAATGGGTTTTGCCAAAACACCCCTAAATGTTTTGGGTTTTGGGTTCTTTTTTTTTTTTAAAGCATAAAAACTGCTCAAATCGCATATTTTTTTTTTTCTCCTACGCTATTATTAACCTCAATAATATTAGTTTCCACTCATTTCCTGTCTATTCTGAACACCTCACACCTCACAATATTATTTTTAGGAAAAAAGGTTGCACTGAGGTAGCTGGATAACTATGCTAAGCCACACAAGTGTGCAGCACAAACACTAGACTGATTTGGCACACTTAGCATCACCCCTGGACTGATACTGAACACTTAAGGCCGCCATACACTATGCGATTTGGCCCCGATTTCACCCGATCCAGATGGATCGGGCAGTGAAATCAGACCAAATCGCAGGTTTTGACACCCGGTCCGACCCGATGCGCGGTCCCATGCGCATCGGGTCAGAGTCGGGACGTCGGACCGGCTGCACATAAGATAAATCTTATGTGCAGCCGTGGGGACTCTGAGGACGCCGGCGAGGGAGGGGGGCGGGAGACGCCGGTGAGGGAGGGGGGCGGCAGGGGGATCCGGAGCAGGGAGCTGTCATGCTCCGTCCGGGTAGGGGGGGGACACGCCGCTAGTAGTGCGGACGCTGCGGGGGACACAGGCGGCAGTGACATAGAGCCGGGCGGGGTGAGCCGGTAACTGTCAGCACTGAAAAAAAAAAACATACAATGAATGGGCAGCCTGTGATTGGCTGAGCACTCTCTCAGCCTGTCAGCAATTGGCTGAGAGAGCGCTCAGCCAATCACAGGCTGCCCATTCATTGTATGGGCTTTTTTTTTTCAGTACTGACAGCTCCCGGCTCCCCCCGCCCGGCTCTATGTTACTGCCGCCTGTGTCCCCCGCAGCGTCTGCACTACTAGCAGGGTGCGTCCGTCCCCCCAGCTGCCTTGCAGCATCCACCGCCCGCCACCTCGATGTCCCCAGCCCCCATGCTCGCTCCACATTGCAGCTCCCCGGGAGTTGCAAATGATACATCGCATGCGATGTATCATTTGCAAAACTTGAGGACAAGTCGGACTAATGTATGGGGACCTTTAGGATTACCCCTGGACTGATATGGAACACAGGACCGGTGCTAGGGGGTTCGGCGCCCTCCTGCAAACTATAAATTTGCGCCCACCCAAACTTTACAAAGGGAGGGGTGTGGCCACACAATAATGTTCCCACTCCAAATTACACTACACAGTAGCACAATCTTATTCACCAGTGCCGTAACTAGACATTTTGGTGCCATGTGCGAAAAAACAGGGACAGTGCAAAATTGTAGAAGCGTGGCTTCATGGGGAATTGGCGTGGTCACATAAAAGTACCAATAACACCATAATCCCCATAACACATTATGCTTCACACCTCAAAACCCAAAGCACATTATAGTAACCACACACAGTAATGCACATTATTCGTAATGCCACACATCATGATGCCCCTTGCACAATATGCAGAACACCATAATGTCCATTACACATTATGCCACACACTGTAATTCCCCTTACATAATATGCCATGCACTATAATGTCCATATGACATTGACACACATTATGCTACACATAATGCCCCGAGTACTCCTGCATATGCCCACATTTGTAGCGTTGCTTATTCATAACACCCACACCAGTTGCGAAAAGTAGTTGCTCTACTTACAAGTAGTGCCCACACCAGTTGCCGACAGTAGTAGCGCTGCGTAACCATATACCCACTCCAGATGCTGACAGTAGTACCTCTGCTTATACATAACACCCACACCAGTTGCCAAAAGAAGTTGCTCTGCTTATACACATGCCCACACCAGTTGCCTAAAAGTAGTACCTCTGCTTATACGTAGTGCACACACCAGTTGCCGACAGTAGTAGCACTGTGTAACCATATGCCCACACCTTGATAAAGCTGGCAGCAGCCCAGTGAAACGCGTTGGTGGTGCTCATTTATTCTCCAGATCCGTGGTTTATTGGACTTCATCTATACACCTGTCCAAATACAAGACTTTCCTGTTCTGGACTTCCACAACCCAATCAAAATTGGATACAAATGGCGGTGAGGTAGAAGTTGGGCTCCCACATCAGCCACTCCCTCAACCACCACACTTACCCTCTAAGGGTCGCCAATCTTGGACCGAGTCCCTTATTGTCCTCACTGACTGTGGGGACACCACAGGTTACACAGACTTTGACTGCGGACTTATAACCACGTGAGATCTGGATTAACTATTTCAAACTGTTTTTAACATTATAACCATTGCCATTATTTTATTCATTTGTATTTTATTAAATGTGTTTACTTTTAACCATTTGATTCACCCATCATTAATTTTAAGCGCTGCTTACCACACTTTTTTTCTTTTCGTCTCGACTTTCTTGGGGATTGACCCACTCCATCTAAGCAGCTGCTATAAGTAAGCAAAACACATCAAAGCGCTCTTCAGTCAGAGGCTACTTTGCTTCTGACTTTTTTATTCTTATATGCCCACACCAGTTGCCGACATTAGTAGCGCTGCCTGTACACATGCCTACACCAGTTGCCGACATTAGTAGTGCTGCCTCTACATGTGCCCACACCAGTTGCCGACATTAGTAGTGCTGACTCTACACGTGCCCACACCAGTTGCCGACATTAGTAGTGCTGCCTCTACACGTGCCCACACCAGTTGCCGACAGTAGTAGTGCTGCCTACAAACGTGCCCACACCAGTTGCCGACATTAGTAGTGCTGCCTCTACACGTGCCCACACCAGTTGCCAACAGTAGTACCGCTGCCTACACACGTGCCCACACCAGTTGCCGACATTAGTAGCACTGCATATAGACGTGCCCACACCAGTTGCTGACATTAACAGCGCTGCCTATACACGTGCCCACACCAGTTGCCGACATTAGTAGTGCTGCCTATACACATGCTCACACCAGTTGCCGACGTTAGTATCGCTGCCTATACACGTGCCCACATCAGCTGCCGACATTAGTAGCGTTGCCTATATACGTGCCCACACCAGTTGCCGACATTAGTAGCGCTGCCTACACATGTGCCCACACCAGTTGCCGACATTAGTAGTGCTGCCTACAAATGTGCCCACACCAGTTGCTGACATTAGTAGTGCTGCATACACATGTGCCCACACCAGTTGTCGACATTAGCAGCGCTGCCTATATACGTGCCCACACCAGTTGCCGACATTAGTAGCGCTGCCTACACATGTGCCCACACCAGTTGCCGACATTAGTAGTGCTGCCTACACATGTGCCCACACCAGTTGCTGACATTAGTAGTGCTGCCCACACACGTGCCCACATCAGTTGCCGACATTAGTACACTCACACTTTACAATGGTGGCACTGGCAGCTCATCCTCTCCTGTTTCCTGGTGTCTTCAGTCAGCCTTGCTCCCTTGTAGCTCCGCCCCTTCTGGTCCGTGTAGCCACGCCCCCTCTGTCAGTGTAGCTCCGCCCCCTTTCGGACCCTCCCGATGACCAGCTGATAATGAGCCAGGAGGGATCTCTGTGCCTCCGACGCTGCTGCCTGTGATGAAGTGTGACAGGCGCAGCAGCAGCCGGCAGGCACGGAGGACAGCAGAGGATGCACAGCAGGGACAGCGCCTCTCCTGCACGGCGCCTACCTGCTTTGCATCCTCTGCTGAGTGGGTAGCGCCGGCCCTGATGGAACACTTAGCATCACCGCTGAACTGATACGGAACTCTTAGCATCACCCCTTGACTAATACAGAACACTCGGCAGCGCCCCATGAATTATACGGCAGACTTGGCTCACCCCTGGAATTATATGGCACACATGCGGGCACCTTTGGACTGATATGGGACACATGGGGGCACCCATGGAATTACACCGCACACATGCAGGCACCCCTGGACTGATACGGCACACATGGCGGCAGACATGACAACATTCCTGCAGTAAAAAAAAAGATTTTTTTTTAAATTCTTTTAATTAAAAAAAGAGCAGCACACCTGGAATTATACGGCAGACTTAGCAACACCCCTTGAATTATATGGCACTCTTGGCTCACCCCTGGACTAATACAGCACATTTAATAGTCCTTGCAGTAAAAATAAAAAATAAAACACCTTTTTTTTTCTTTTCATTAAAAAAAGGACAGCTCCCCTGGTCTGATACAGGACACATGGGGCACCCCTGGACTGATACGGGACACATGGGGCACCCATATAATTATACAGCACATACGGCAGTACTAGGCACCAGACAGGTAGATAGTGCAGTACTAGGCACCAGACGGTAGATACAGCAGTACTAGGTGTTGGGAAATCGATCATGCGCCGATGTATCGATTTCCTTATCTATTAATTACCTTATTTGACCTCAGTGTGAAGACCCCTTAGAGCTCCGTGAGAGTGTAACCTTATATGATATGACCAGTAACGATGACCACAGATACAAGGTTTAGCTCTGATTTAATGATGACAAAACGACATATTTATACATAACATACAGTGCTGGTTCAATTACATGATTGGTTAATATTTGGTGCAGAGGTAGGGGAATAACAGCATAGAGGTGGGGTGGCTTATACGTCGCCTTACAGGGGAGTGTAGCATTCGTAAGTTATGAGAAATCACAGAATGTACTATTCCTGACGAAAGTTACAAAGTACGGGCTAGCAAGCGAGAACTGGAAACAAGCCAGAACATAACTTCTTGAGATAAGCAAGAACAGAGACTATAACACAGAGAAACAAGATGGCTGATTAACCCTTCAAAGAGAAACAAGATGGCTGATTAACCCTTCAATCCCCTCTTAGAATCAATGTCCTTTTTAGACAATTTGATTCTTGTAGATGGCATCTTGTTTGGTACGGTGAATTTTGACATATTCACCATAATCTTCTGGTGAGGGAGGGCTTTTGGCAAGATCAGTGTACATAGCAGGTGTTACATTATCCAGGTACTTGGAACCAATCTTCTTGCATATGGGAAAGACACAATATCCTACTATCATAAGTACAATAATTACAATGAGGATAAATATGCCTATTTGTGTTAGTGCGTGTTTCCAATCATTTAACCATCCGAACCAGCTACTCCAGGGGTCCGTGATACCTGAGTTCTTCTTGAGTTCGATGGATAAATTTTCTAGATGTTTAATAGCTAGGGTAGTTTTTCCATTAGGACCTGTGTTGTCTGGGATATAAGTACAGCATCCATTAACCTTACCTATGTACACACAGGTTCCTCCTTTCTCGGCAAGCATCATATCTAAAGCCATGCGATTCTGAAATGTCATTTGTGATGTAGCTTCTAACTGTTCAGCAATACCTTTCAAAGCGTCCCTAGTATCATTAACGAAGCGCTGTTGATTATAATATATGTAATTTATCCAGTTCACATTTTTATTGATGGTTACCTGGGGAAGCAGGGACTCGAAGCCGGCAGCGACCTCATCACGAGCCTTAAATTCTTTAGGAACTCCCCGGGGAACACCAATAGTGTCTATGTATATGTGTGGATCGAAGCTTTCCTTTGGAGCTTCTCTTTTGTTTCTGGAGTTTGTGGTAGGTTTATTTGTGGGAGGAGGCTCAGACAAATCGGCTGGGAGAATGTGTATGGGCATAATGATCTTTGCCAGGGCACACTCTCCTTTCCAAGGATTGTCCAGCTTTGTCCTGAGTCTCATGTCTCCACAAATAAAATAAATGTCTCCTAATGATTTTTTCATGGTGGGTATACTGATATGTCTTCGTTCAGCACAATACCCATCAGGAAACAATTTCAGATCTACAGTGTTTTGTGCAGTGCTGTTTGAGTAATAACATGTATAATTACCAGGATAAATGGTTATGGTACTACCAGGATTGGTATTCTTTACCATTATGGGATATTCTTTCTTCCATTGTTCACATTTGGTTTCTTCTACAATAGTATCAGTATACAGGCTAAAGAAACATTTATCTTGGTCTGAAGGTATGTGTATGGGCACCGTACCCAAGTGGGGTCTGGATTTTCCACACACATAACAATCAGTTTGATTAACTTTACGTGCATTATATTTCATCCATTCTAGCCAATAATTTACGTCAGATAACCCAGTCTCTATGGCTATAGTGTCTTCGTAAGTGGGGTTGTTAATGGCTAACATTTCATTAAAAGTAGTGACATGTGGTTTAAAGAATGATGGTGGTGTTTTAGGTTTTACAGTGGTTTTGAGGGCGGTGTATTCTGGGTTATCATACATGTCTTTTAAATGAAATCTTCCCCTTGGGCCCCCGCTTTCTCCTGATTGATATTTACCCATGACATATAGTCCGGCATCGCCGGGGGCCGGGTTTTCTAGGTTAATGATAAATTGGCTATTGCAAGTGCCCTTTTTTCGTAGGGACATACGGGTTAGTAAGGATCGACCATGGGACCATTTCTGGAGGCCAACATCGGGGTGATATCCCCAGTTTTGGCTGATATCAAAGGCAGTGGTATCTGCTCTAGTGTTCCACCCAACAGCCCCCCATGAGTTGCAAGAATCTCCCCAGTAAGTACTAGTGACACAGATATATACGTGACTTACAGCGTGTGGTGTGTGGTGGATGTTACACAGCCAGGGCAGCGGTGGTTCTCCTCGATTCCCGCCTTGATTGTTTGAACAAGATACAATATCACAATAAGAAAATATAAAAGTAGCGACAGTCGTGCTAGAAGAATTATACCAGAAGGTAAAGCGTCCATCATTTTGGGTTATATCAACTTCAGCAAAACAATTATAAAGAACAAGCCCGAGTAAAATCACTAGGGCTAAGGTGGGGGGAGTCATATCCTGTAGCGTCGTCCTCGGCTTCAGAATGTTGTACCCCTGATTCCTCGTCACCTCCAGCCGGCAGGTCTTCTCCAGGTTGGAGGTCAGAGCCACTGGCCCCCGTTATTACCTCTCTCGTCCCGTCTGTGTCAGTCTCGGGATCGGTGTCGACCTCTATGTTGACGTGTGGTGGAGGTGGAATTTTCTTCACTCTGGATGCATGGATCCACGTTGGTCCTTCGTCGGTGAGGACAGCCGTCCTGGTAACCGCGACCACTTCTGTTTCTGGACCGTAGGTGAAATCTCCTGGATGTTTATTTCTGGGTAGGATCTTTACAACGACCTTGTCTCCAACCCTAAATGGGTGAGTGGGTATCTGTGGATGAGAAGGATTCTTAAAGATAACATTTTGTTCAACTTCATTAAGTTTCTGTATTAGGGATCTGACATACTCTTCTCTTATTATTTCTAAGTCTCCTTCTGTGGTAACTAAAGGGTTCTTTGCCCAGGGAGTGGGGAAAGGTCTGCCCATCAGTACTTCAAAGGGGGAGTAACCTAGAGTCTTTTGTGGAGTCATTCTCTGTGGGTGATATGGAATGTGAAACTTCCATTCTATTTGCAGTGCTTTGACTAGTTCTGCTGTGACTTTGGCTGTGAAGGCTGAACCTTTATCGCTATTGATTTGGAGCGGGCATCCTCAGCGCGGAATGATCTCTCGCGTGAGTATGCGGGCTACTGTTTTTGCATCTTCTGATTTAGTGGGATAAGCTTCCTGCATTATTGATATGTGTAAAATCTATTTGAAGATGTGTGAATGGTGTGGTTGGGTATTCTAGATGTTGGTGTCTTGCTTTATTTGGGTTGTTTGGGTTGTTTCTAAGACACACTATACATCTACTGATGTACTGTTTTACAAGTTCTTTGGCATTAGTAATGTAGAAATCATTGGAGAGGAGTAAAGTAGTTGTTACTATACTATGGTGTCCTACTCCGTGGTAATGTACTATGAACAATGATGCACTGGTTTGGGGTATACATGGTTTCCCCTCTTTGCAGATTAATCCAGTCCGTGGATTCTTCTGCAATATTGGATATGTTCAATCTGATAGATCTGAATTAGAGGCAGCAGCCTGTAATTCTGTCAGTAGGTATGTATCATCTAGCGAAGGAGGCGAGATGACAGCAAGAGTGAGGTTATATGTTGCTGTAGTGGCAGCACGTTTAGCAGCGGTATCAGCGAGAGCGTTGCCTTTGCTGATGTCATCCTTTCCTCCAGTGTGTGCTTTACAATGAAGGATGGCAATTTGAGATGGTAATGTAATTGCGTGTAAGAGATCTGTGATGAGTTGCGCATGTGATATGCCTTTCCCATCAGCGCCAGTGAAGCCTCGGCGTTGCCTGAACAACTCCGTAAGCGTATTTGGAGTCTGTGTAAATTGTGACAGGTTTGTTTTTTGTAAATGTGACAAGCTCGAGTGAGTGCAATGAGTTCTGCAGCTTGTGCTGACTGTAAGGGGACTGTCTTTGCTTCAAGGGTGGTGTTTGGAAGTTTAACCACTGCATATCCTGCCTGGTACGTGTTGTCATTGGGACGGCTGCAGGAGCCGTCAACAAATATTATGTCGGCATCGGGGATAGGCACAGTCGACATGTCTTGTCTGGGTGAAGTTTCTGAGTCAATTGTCAGAGTACAGTCATGTTGAGGCGGCGCCTCGTCGTCAGGTCCTTTAAGACCTAAAAGTGCGTTTAGTACAGGGACAGGTCCTTCTGAGTTTGTTGCGTATTTTACAGTGAGAGAAGGATTCCCTAGTAGGAGTACTTCATAGCCGCTGAGTCTTTGGGCAGACATGTGTTGTGTGTGTAGACCTTTGAGGATGGAGAGGACATTATGTGTGGTATGTAACACAGTAGGATGTCCTAATGTAAGTGATGTGGACATCTCAACAACCATTGCACAGGCAGCCAGTGCTCGAAGACAAGCTGGCATTCCTTGCACAGTGACAGGCATTACTTTTGAAAAAAAATGCGACAGGGCGCATTTTGCCTCCGTGAAGTTGGGTCAGTACACCCGCCATAGTTGTACATGTGTCCCTTGCAAACAAGTGAAATGATAACATATAGTCCGGGAGACCAAGCGCGGGACTCTGTACTAACATTTCTTTCAATTTTTTAAATGCAGAATACATTTCATCTGACCATTGTATAACCTTGGGTTTGTCTTTGAGTGTGCATTGTCTCAAGATATTATCATAGTAGGAACAATCAGAAATCCACTGTCTGCAGTAACTTACCATACCCAAGAAAGACAACATATCCTTCTGGGTAGTTGGGGTGACCAGGCCCAATACAGACTGTATGCGTTGTGGACTGATTTTCCTTTCTCCCTCAGAGAGTACAAAACCCAGGTAATTGACATGCGTTTTACACCATTGCAATTTTGCTCTTGACACTTTGTGTCCACATTAACAATGAAATTCCATTTAACCGGCTGGCCTCCTCGGTGACACTACAGAGAAGCAGATCATCTGCATACTGTAGCAGGACAGAACTATGGGGGGGGTGCCATGGAGCCAATGTGGCTTGGAGGACTATGCTATAGACCACGGGAGAGTCAATATAGCCTTGGGGTAAACGACACCACATTAATTGTTTACCTTTAAATGAAAAAGCAAAGAGTAATTGGGTCTCTGTGTCAATAGGAATACTTGAAAAACGCATTTTTTTTTTTTTTTTTTTTTTTTTTTTAAGTCTATGACACTAAAGAAAGCTGCGTTTGCAGGGATGGCTGAGATGAGTGAATTGATGTCAGGTACTATGGGTGCAATAGGAACAGTCTTTTGCAGTTCACCATCATAGTTAAGGGAACATAGAACACTGGTAGTGGCCCCACTGTCCACCAGGAAGGACAGTCCCTCATCATCTACATATAATGTGATGAGGGGAGAATCTTCCCAGTGAGTAGTGAACTGTACAAAAGATGGAATACCCTCCTCCGGGCCCCGTCAATGGGTAGGGTCGGTCCAGTCAACTCTGAAAAGTACGCTTTCTTGAGGTGGTGTAGGACCCTGTCGGGAAAGCCCTTGTTGGGGTCTTGGCGTGCAAGGTTGTTGTGGTTTCCGAGAAGGGAAAGGGCAATCTCTAGCCCAGTGTGTGTTCTGGCCACAGTTGAAACAAGTAGTCTGTTTATGAACTGCGCCAGTGTTGTTGTAATCCCTGGTGTATGGTGGTGCACGAAAGGTTTGGTTCTGTGGAGGCCTTAAAGGTCTCCTGTTACTTTGTGGGGGTCCCCTATTTTGTCTATTGGGCGGACCCTTATTACTGTTCTGGAAGTTGTGAGTAGAGGAAACTGCAGTTTTCCTCATGTCAAAACAACCAGCTGATTCTTTCTCATACAAATGATCACTGAATTGTGGGCATGTCTCGTTAGGTAGGGGAGGTGGATATGTTACAGTCTTTTTACTTTGTTTTGAATCCATGTTTATGTACAGTTCTATTATGATTCCGTGTGAATGTTTTCCACTTTTTGATTTGTTGTTGATGACTATAATCTTCACTAAGATCTATGAAGTTTAGAATCTGGCTACTTTCTGGTAATTGTTTTATTTGTTCAATAGATTTTGGGCAAATAATGGGATAGGTGAAAAGATTGATTGGTAGATCTGTCACGAAGAAAGGATAGAGTTGATCAATATATTTACTGGTGATTTCTGTGCGTAAGTGACAACCTACTATGAGGACTGCCTCACACACAGTGCCATTAGAGAATGTTTTAATTGTGGATTTAAATCTTATCCTTTGTTTGTTGACAGATACCAATATTGGATAATATTCTGGATTCTTATACCACAATATTAAACTACTTTGGCAACTATTGCAATTTCCTATCGGTGGACATTCATAATCTGACATGTAATATGAGAGCGTGAAAAGATTCAAAGTGTATTAGATCAGGGGCACCGTCACAGAGAGGCAGGTAAAACCTGTTGCAGCAGACTGTGAGGGTTAGTCTTTATCCAAACACTTATAGAATCATGTATTCACTTTAGACATCTCATAAATTGTTATTTATATATGGTTTGTTAGTGGAACCACAGACTGTCTACGTGACAGTGGATAGAGTCCAGTGGTTATAATGTGAAAACTGTATATGAAGCCTCACGTTGCGTTACTCCGAAGGGGAGAACATAAGTCCGCAAGTCTGTTGGCATACAGTAATCAATGAGACAATAGAGTTATTGTGCGTGAACTTACCAACCGCACGGTTTACAAAGAAATACAGATATCACAAGTGTGTATACTTACCAATCACACAAGGATATTGAAATAAGAAAAACTTATACTTCAAACTAAACATAGTAAAGAAATTTGGCCAATGAAATAGTGGGTGTTCAAAATGAGGTTCTATTTGGATAAAAACCCGTGGTCTCTTCGTACACCAAGTACGGTATCTGATCCTAGATCAGTGTGTACACAAAACAAAGATAGAAGATTTTAACTTCTATGAACTGACATCCGATATCCCCCAGGGATAGAGTCATAGGTTCAGGATCGAGTTTGTCCGTAACCTCACAGCGGTCTCAGATTAGACTTTTGGAGTCTGCTGACAACCGTGTAGGAATGAACTTCGAATCCCGCGGCGAGCCCCCAGCTCTGTTGGGAAATCGATCATGCGCCGATGTATCGATTTCCTTATCTATTAATTACCTTATTTGACCTCAGTGTGAAGACCCCTTAGAGCTCCGTGAGAGTGTAACCTTATATGATATGACCAGTAACGATGACCACAGATACAAGGTTTAGCTCTGATTTAATGATGACAAAACGACATATTTATACATAACATACAGTGCTGGTTCAATTACATGATTGGTTAATATTTGGTGCAGAGGTAGGGGAATAACAGCATAGAGGTGGGGTGGCTTATACGTCGCCTTACAGGGGAGTGTAGCATTCGTAAGTTATGAGAAATCACAGAATGTACTATTCCTGACGAAAGTTACAAAGTACGGGCTAGCAAGCGAGAACTGGAAACAAGCCAGAACATAACTTCTTGAGATAAGCAAGAACAGAGACTATAACACAGAGAAACAAGATGGCTGATTAACCCTTCAAAGAGAAACAAGATGGCTGATTAACCCTTCACTAGGCAACAGACAGGTAGATACGGCAGTAATAGGCACCAGACAGGTAGTTACGGCAGTACTAGGCCCCAGACAGGTAGATATGGCAGTACTAGACACCAGCAGACAGGTAGTATATATAGAGAATGAGATACGGCATTAATAGGTACCAGACAGGTAGATACTGCAGTACTAGGCACCAGACGGTAGATACGGCAGTACTAGGCACCAGACAGGTAGATACTGCAGTACTAGGCACCAGACGGTAGATACGGCAGTACTAGGCACCAGACAGTAGATACGGCAGTACTAGGCACCGGACAGGTAGATACGGCAGTACTAGGCCCCAGACAGGTAGATTCGACAGTACTAGGCACCAGACAGGTAGCTACGGCAGTACTAGGCAACAGACAGGTAGATACAGCAGTACTAGGCACCAGACAGGTAGATGCGGCAGTACTAGACACCAGATGGTAGATACGGCAGTACTAAGCACCAGACAGGTAGATACGGCAGTACTAGGCACCAGACGGTAGATACGCCAATACTAGGCACCAGACGGTAGATATGGCAGTACTAGGCACCAGACAAGTAGATACGGCAATACTAGGCACCAGCAGAATTATATTATAATAATTATATTGCAGTAGGTACTGGTTGGCAGGGCACCAGCAGCCTGGAATTTATTACAGCACTGCAGGACAGGTATTATTTATTAATTAAATATAATAGCCTAGGTAGGTACTAAGTAGGTAGGCAGTAGCACTGGCAGTGGCACCAGTGGACTGAGTAGGTACTGGCAGTCTCTATTCAGTGCAGGCACTAGCAGCACCAGTGGACTATATATATAATACAATATTATTATATACAGCATACAGATGGAGCGGGTCTCGCTCTTGCAGGGGATGGCGGAAGATTCGCCAGCTGCCATAAGGGGATGCGCACGCCTCGCCGAGGTTCGCCCGGGGTCCCCGCCACCTTGCCGCCCCCTCCCCCCCCAACCCTGTTCGTCTCCCTGAAGCGGAGATGGACAGGGTTCCCGCCCCCCCGCCGATGGTAAACTGAGACGTGCGTGCGTGTGAGATGCACGCGCGTCTCAGTCAGATGGGGCACCTCTTCACCAGATTCTGGCACAGCGCCAGCAAAGAAGAGGCCAGCTCCATCTGTAGCACCAGATGCAGGTCCCAGCACAGAGGAGACAGTAGTACTACAAGTACACATTTACACACACAGCAGAATCAGTTATCAGTTTACAGTGTCAGTTAGTTACACAGCTGACTGTCCTCCTTGCTCCCTGTATATCACTTCCTGTTGGTAAACACTTATAGTTTCTTTGCATACAGTGTTAAAAGCAATTCCACACATTGTGTATTTTTGCTCACTTTTCATATTGTCACCGGATGGAGAAACTTGAGTCTTCTAAGCAATAGGAGACACAAGGAAAATAACCCGCTACGGGCCCATACACCTAGGAAACACCGTGAGTGGGGGTACGCCCATCTGTAATTTATCACGTCACTAGTATGCTCAGTTTCTTCACGCCTAAAGAAACCTTTATATGTGTACCTCCACCTATTATTGGGTGAGTAAGGTACGCTCACATAAAGAAAGATCACTCTCCTTCTTCCCGAGGGAATAAATGTTTTGCACCTGAGGAAAAAGGAAACAAATCTACACATATTTTGTTCATATTTTTATTTTCTATGTACCTATATCTGGAGTTAAAGAGGTTAACTTAAAGATAAAGACTTGAGGGACAGTGCAGCAGCACAAAGACAGTTGCTAAGAAGATATTGCAGGAAGTAATATGCAGATATGGAGTACCAGACATCATTGAAAGTGACAGAGGGACACACTTCATGTGAGAAATCCTAGGATGTATATTATCACACCTAGGGGTCACACAAGCCTTCCACACTTCTTATCATCCTCAGAGCAGTGGGCATATTAGGATACTTAATTATATGGTAATATTAATGTTACAAGAATTAGTGGCAGAAACAAATAAGTCATGTTTAGACTAGGGATTTGCGGGCTCGGATTTCCGAGATCTGAGCCCGCACGAATGTCATCAATCCGAGCCCGGATCGGAGCACAGAGCTTCCCGTCTGACTCAGATGCGGCCGCGTGGGCAAAACGTCATTGCCCAGCGCCAGATTCTCGCAATGCTTTAAATAGCGGCTCCTGCACCTGCCATCTTCACTCCAGTCTAGGAGAGGGTTGGGAGAGGGTGTGTTGCAGGGGCGTAGCTTGTGTAAGGCAGCCCCCGCCACTGCTTGGAGGAGCGGGGGCTGCGTGGGCGCCGGAAGCCTCTCACTAAATAGTCAGACGCTTGATGTCCTAGCAGCGGCCGGGGCTGATAGAGCAAAAGCTCTATCATACGTCACAGCCTCCTGCTGCTGCTGCCGCCCGGCCAGTGTATGACAGGGCAGGGTGACAGCTGCCCCTGGACCAATCTGCTTTCTGCCTAGCAAGCAGGGGATGGTGGGGGCTGAGCGTCCTCCTCTTCCCTGTGCAGCCACGGACTCACGGAGCTGCCGGGTGTGCGTGCCTGTATACTGCAGACTCAGAGGTTCCCCAGCTCCTTGTGAAGGGAAAGCAGCATGATGCGGAGGAGGCCGCTCAGCCCCCACCATCCCCTGCTTGTTGTCTGCCTGGCCAGCAGCTTCACTTCACTCCCTGCCCTCACGGCAGCCCAGCCTCAGGCAGCAAAACAATGTAGGTAACTAACAAGCATAAGAGGTGCGTGTGTGTGTGGGAGGTGACTAGTGTACAAAGGGTGTTTTTACAGTGGGATAGGTAGGTACACACATATATGACTATCACCCCCATCGATTTTTTATATATATATATATATATATATATATATATATATATATATATAAAATGGGGGTGATAGTCATATATGTGTGTGTGTATAATGGATGATGTAGGGGGTGATAGGCATATACGTATAATGGATGTGGGTGTGTGTGGGGGGTTGCTACACTATATGTATATATAGAAGGGGTAATTTGCATACAATATATTCTGGGGTCAGGATGCCAACACTGGGTTACTGACAGCCAATTGGTGACAGTGGCATAGCTATATATGTGGCAGACCCTGCGGTGGCTTGGGTAAACGGTGCCAGCAGGGTCTGTGGTGGGCGCCTGGGCTGAACTGACAGACCCAGGCAGCAGTGAGTGCTGAACTGGTCCCGCTCCGTGCATATTTAATGAGCGGTGACCCAGCACAGTGTATATTTAATGAGTGTGTCCCCGCCCCATGCATATGCTCAGCGCTCACTGCAGCCTGGGTCGCCTGTTAACTCAGCCAGCAGTGCCCATAGTGAATTGCCTCGCCCCTTCTTGGGGGGCGCCAGAATTTTTTTGGCAGGGGGGAGAAAAATTTCTAGCTACGCCACTGGTGTGTTGGGGCTTGAACTGAAGTCTACAGAATGTCAAAATATAGGATATGGGCGCCTACTGGCGCTGTTGCTGCCTCAAGTCTGTATTAGCCCACAGTTATCACCCAATAACAACTTTACAATACCATACAACACAACAAAATTGGGGTTCCGGACTCATAAGGCGCAGAAGATTGGGATAGTGTATCAAGCGTCGATGTCACAGTGGATCTTATCGACACCTTGAGTGTCTCTCTCTCAATATATTCCCAGCAATATAGGAAGAAACCAACAGAGAAAACCAATGATTACATAACATTCCGTATACACGAGGTAATTTCAGATAGATATGGGTGGAGAAGATATGGACGGGCATACCCCACTCACAGTAGACACTTAACAATCTCCGAATCCTACCTACCAGCAGAACAGATCAGGGGTCAAACAGGAAGACAGAGGGGGTTATTCTGATTAAGTCGGATAGTGTGCAGACAGATCGTGGATTTTAGCCCAGGACGCATGCGCACCATACGCAATACGCATGTGCAGCAACAACACACCGCTCTCGGATGGGACCCATTGATTAAAAAGTCGTCCTGATTACGGACGGACAAAGTGGGCGTAATGTGGGCATTTTAGTGGGTGAGGCTATGGAAGAAGCCGAAACTGGGCGTATCCCAGGGCGTACACGGGGGTGTTCACCGATACTGCCCGGATGTGCATCTGCTCTGCTTGACCCCAAAGCATCTGTCCAAAAAACTGCTTTATAGCTTCTTAGACCATCCGGCTGAGTAGGCCCGCAATCGGTCGGCTAATTAACCTAAAATACTGACACCTGCATGCAATACTAAGCAATGCTGCTCTCAATTTACTTTCATTAACCAATTGAGTAACTGCAAGCCACACATGCCAGATACACATTGGAAGGTTCAGTTTCTACACTTGCCACCATTCCAAGGTACAGTAGGATTGTTTGCATTGTTTGGGAGCCCAAATACACATGCTGTAATATGTGGAATTAGGTTCCTTCTAAACATCTACACCCTTAATGCAAGTGTGCCTGTCATGTTAGGACAACACTACGCACAAATCACATGAGTCGACATGTGTCAATGCTGTGTCAATGAAGTGAGGAGTGTGTGCACTGTGCAGGGGAAGGCGGCAGGCAACGGACATACGGGAGGGCGGACGGATGGACACACGGGAGGGCGCAGGAGGGCACAGTGGTAGAAGGTGCCTGGCGGCTGCCCTGGGGAGCGGGCGAGCAGGGCGGAGGAGCCGGTGGCAGAGCTCCGGCGCCAGGTGACATGTCTGCGCCCGGAGCATGTGCTCCACCGGCTCCACCCTAGCTACGCCTCTGTCAATACCCTACACAATATGGGTGTGACACACAGATACATTTAATAAACTTATGTGCAAGACTGCATAGAAAACATTTCACATCAAACTTGTATACTTAACTTCTTTAAAAAAAAAATTGCTGTTAGGATTCACAGCACACAAAACAAATAATGTTTGAGAAATTAATATACAAAATAAAAATAAAACTAGACAGGACACGTTGTGCCATCAACTGAACCATCTGGGGCACAACAGGGTACTCTGATTTATTTTGTGTAAGGTTTTCATTATTTTGTTCCATATCTGATTTTCAAACTGCTCATGTGGTAAGTTCCAAAAAAATCACATATACATTAGAAAAATGTAAAGCAGTAGAGGGCAGTATTGGATAATGTATTGACATTGGATATACGTTTTGTAATTACAGACTTAATATATTCTTTTTAAAAAGCACAACTCATATTAATTGTGTATAGTCTACAGAAAATATTCACTGCCCATGGGTAATAATGTAACACTTCTCATCGTAAATATAACTGATGAACCTCATTAAAAATAATCTTATCTTAAATATAAGCCTATATCTGAAATTGCTAGCTAGTTAAACATAAAACATGCCAAAAGGAAAAGATTTATGGTTCATAAGTATAGTCCTGCCTGAACTGTTACCTTCTTTTAAACAAAGACATTTTCATACTTTATGCCTCTGTCCTACAATTTGAACAAATAAAATTAAATCATGTTAGCTAGTATATATCTTTTAGGTCTATAGATTGTCCAGAATATTTAAAACAAATGCTCCAGTAATATACATCAAGGCAACAGTTGCAATATGAAAAAAAAACAGATATACTTTAGATGTTCTATGGACCTTTAAATAAGGTAAATGTGCAGTTATCTGAGGGTGCTAATGCAGAGAGAGCCTTTCCTCCTCTTCTTTGCAAACAATTATTACTCTCTAGGGTGCACCTCCACATCCTTGATGTACTGAGGGAGCATGCTCTCTCTCTCTCGCATGATTCAGTTACTGTAGACTCAACATATACCATTGCCGTGACTCCTTATTCTGTTTAACCTGTGCACTGGTCTGCCTCCCTCTTCTCCTTTTCCCTTCAACAGTGAAATCTGTTGAATTGTCTGTTATTTTAGGCTCTTCACATAATTTTGTGCCTCCACAATGCTGCCATTTATGTGCTGTCTGCTGCCTACACATGTGATGTGGGGTCCTGTAATTATTTTTATTGTCTGATGGGGTCCCAGAGCTAAATCGTTTGAGGACCCCTGTAGTACAGTAATTATATCAACCGCTTCAGAATGCTCTTAATACAGTGGTTCCCAAACTCTGTGCCGTGGCTCCCTGGGGTGCCTCGGGACACATGCAGGGGTGCCCTGGGTTGGTGGTCCAGGATCAACTCAAATTATTAATGGTTAATTATTTATGAGAAAAAACAGTGCTGGTGTCTGCCAATCATAAAATGTGTACAAACAGAAGCAAATCCTGCCCTTTACCAAATAACTGACCCTAATAATCACATATAAACCCAATCTAATTATTATTTTTTGGCCTAGGGGTGCCATGAAAAAATTCTGATACTCTAGGGCAGGCATTCCCAACCACGGTCCTCAAGGCACACTAAAGCCCCATACACACGGGGGGATATATCGCTCCGTGTTCCGTTTGCATCAGCGACCAGAGATGGTCGCTGATGAAAAAGAAACTGCCTGGGGATCCCGGCAGTGGAAATCAGCTGGTCGCAGGAGCATGTTCCTGCGACCAGCGATCACTACGGGGGAGAAAACGGGAGTGCGCACCCAGCGATATATCGCAGGTGCACACTCCCATATTGCTCAGCGACCATATTGCCCGTGATATTAGACAAAATCGCCCCCATGTGTACACAGCCTAACAGTGCATGTTTTAGTGATATCCAGGCTTCAGCACAGGTAACTTAGGGGTAGATCTATCATGGTGCGCTATGGGGTTTCTGCGCTATCCCTGTGTGCTAAAGCAGGGGATAGCGCTTCCCCTCAGTTATCATACCCGCTGTGCGGGCGGTGTTACGGCGGCGGTGCGGGGGTTGTGTCACAACGCATGTACTTTTTCAAGTACTGTGCTATATAGGCATACCTGATGTATTATTCTTCGCTATCCCCCTCAGATCTGGCGGTGGACGCTTCGGGTGGGGTTTTTTTTTTTGTCACTTTCAATAAACTTTATCGGTCCTCTCCCCGGCTGACAGTGCTCTCTCTCCCCGGCGCCTGCTGGTCCCCACCGTCTGATGGATGTATCTGCGCATGCGCCGGTACACATCGCAAGACCAGGTAACCGGCACATGCGCAGAACTTGGCAGCAGGGGGGGAGCGCACATCCGTTATGGGAGGAAGCGTATCCCCGTCGGCTGGGGATAACGCACTCCCATAACGTACACTAAACTAATAATACATTCGGGCGAATTGCAGGTGAGCTTCACCACGATAAAGTAGTGAAGCGAACCTGCATGCATAAAGAATGTTATGGAGCTATTGATAAATCTACCTCTTAATTAGTACCTGAGTGATTCTGATTAAACCATCTGTGCTGATAGTTTATTAAGACAGGGAACCCCTGTCTTAATAAACTAGATAAGTGGGCAAAAAAGTAGAAAATACAATTCAATGTGGATAAATGCAAGGTTATGCACCTTGGGAGACATAAACACCCACAAAGAAAAAGTATCTTGAGGGTGCACTAAAGGACCAAATAATTTGTTTGCATAAAAATTAGCTTTTAATGTTATTCTTTAAAAAAAGTCTCATATAGAAAAGAGACCTGATAACCTTGATGTGGTGAAATATTAAAAGATAGATTTGTGAATAAAGAGATGAAAATATACGTGAAATATGTTAAAAAGAAAGAGTGGAATACATGTGTGTGTGTTAGGTTTTATGAGTTCAGTGTTTTCGAATCTCAATTGGTTGTTGCCCAATCATTTTTTATATAAGTGGCAGTTTCCTTTTTACACGGGGGTTCATAGTTAAATAGCTTGATCAGGCTTATTATACTTGATGGACATTACACTTGACAAATGGAGGAGCTTTTCTACTCCTAGAAGTGCAATAATAAAACTTGGTCCTTCTAGTTCGCCTCAGTGTACTAGCTGATATCACTTTAAATGAAATTATCCCGTATATCTGCGTATTCGATATTAATTTGACAGATCCAGCCAAGTTGAAAGAGAGTGCTTTGTCCTACCTATGAGACAGTGAGCACTTTTATCCAATATCACACTGTATATACCCTAGATCTCAGTAAATCACGCTATACACAAATAAGGGTGTCATAATTGATTTTACACAAAGATATACATTATCCGTATTTTAGCGGTTTATCCGCCGGATCTTATCAGTGAAGGGAGGTTACTCCTGCATATATATTTTACAGTGTACTGATTCCCACGGTTTTTCCTTTTTTAACTCTCGGTCTGATGTTAAATCTATATTCCCATAGAGCAGGGGTGGCCAGATTTTTGTGTCCCGGGATCTACTTTTAGTTCACATATTTAGCGGAGATCTACCATTATCAATAGGCCTGATTCGGAGGTGTCCATATACTGATATTTAGTTTTGCTATTCCGCATGCATGAAAGTGCCATAAAACCCTTACTGCAGACCCGTAAATCTAACTGTACGATGGCGGGCACAGTTGCACTTGGCATTGCTGCCAGTAGAGATGGTAACTGTATATTTTTGCAGATATGAATAAAGAATCCACAACTATACATACATACATACGTACGTACATATGTAGCATCCACCTCTGAACCAGGCTCACAGGCCCTATGCTTCTTATGTTTCCTACAACAGGTTTTGTTTTGCTGTCCGCTCTTACACACATAGGCCCTTATTCTAATCGCCACCTTCCCCTGCATGTTCGCGCTGGGAATCGATGGTGAGCGACTGCGCATGCACATATACCATTATGTGCACGTACAGCCACTTGGTGAGAGTGGGCTCGGCGAACTAATTGTTTACCGTTCCATTGGCACCTAGCAGTGCGGGCAGTGGGCATATCAAACTTCCCCCCAACATCAGTTACATCTCTGACCAGCTGAGACGGAATACCCATCTTGCTATATTCCCCTATTCATTCTGGTCCAGCTCCTTCCCCCATGCTCTTAGTGTGTATCTACCATTTAAATTTTTTATTGTCAATGTAATTGTGTGATATGATTTTTTAATTGTTATTAAATATCTTGTATACTCTTTCATCAAACAAGCGCCACTTTTCTTTTCTTGTTGCTCTTGTTTCATTGGGATTGACAACCCCATTGTCAAGTGGCAGCTCTTAGCGGAACACCCCTGGTAGCGCCTGTCTGTGCACCTTAGGGAGCACACACCGAACCCTTTCCGGGCAGGGCACTGTCTGCGGCCTTGTCTAAGATCCATCTGGCTGCAGCCCCGGCTGCGATGGCAGAGATTTCCGGCCGAGGACTGCTGGAGCCCGTCCCCTCTCGTAATGGGGGGGGGGGGGGCAGCAGATATGGACCTCAGCCCAAAGTTGGCCCAACAACAGGTTTTGTTTTGCTGGTCAGAGTTGCTTCAAATTTGCAACCTCTTACACCCCCCTGCCCCCCCCCCCCCCCACAAAAAAAAAATACAGTAAACTTGTGTATTATATATACTGCACAAGAATACAAGCGATTGTTTTATTGAAAACCATAAATGAGGGGGGATTTTATTAAAGACAACTCGCCTTCGGGGGGGGGCAGATGTTCGCTAGGCTGCTAACATACGCAACCTACCGAACAGTCTGTATCACTGGAACCATCTCTCCACTTTATGCTCCCCATGACTACTAAATTCTGTTAGGTATGGGCTTTAATCTGCTGCACAATTGTATCTCTCTCCACTTTATGCTCCCCATGACTACTAAATTCTGTTAGGTATGGGCTTTAATCTGCTGCACAATTGTATCTCTCTCCACTTTATGCTCCCCATGACTACTAAATTCTGTTAGGTATGGGCTTTAATCTGCTGCACAATTGTATCTCTCTCCACTTTATGCTCCCCATGACTACTAAATTCTGTTAGGTATGGGCTTTAATCTGCTGCACAATTGTATCTCTCTCCACTTTATGCTCCCCATGACTACTAAATTCTGTTAGGTATGGGCTTTAATCTGCTGCACAATTGTATCTCTCTCCACTTTATGCTCCCCATGACTACTAAATTCTGTTAGGTATTGACAATATCACAAACCTTTGTTTTTTTTATCCCCTTTGGAATATATAGTAAACAAGAAATGTCTGTGTATTAGTGGGGGCAGTGGTCTGACTTTGATCACACCTTTGATAAAACAATTAGGTGTGGGTGGAGTTAGAGGGTGGGGATCACTAGGACCTGTACTGCTATTAAGTCACTATGGGCCTTATTCTGATCGGTGCGGCCCGATCAGGAATATGCGGCCACGACCGTGCAGGCGAATCCCCGCCTTCCATACGGATCGCCACCTCCGTCCATACGCGGATATGTGGCGATCCGCATGAAATTGGACGGGGATACGCCTCCTCCGTCTTGGGAGCAGCCCCTGCATTCGATGGTCGCCGAACATCGAATGCAGGGCCGCACGCTCCACCAGGTCCCGCCAAACAAGACCACACGGACACTTGTCCCTGTGAAATCATGTATGGGGGCGGGCAGCTGACATCCGGCGATGTCAGATGCCCGCCCCCTACACACGCGTCACGGCCTCATTACCATGCATACGCCCCGCGTTTGCATGGGAACGCCCATGAAACGCGGGGCGTATGCATAGGGTAATGAGGCTAAGTATCCCCTCACGCCCCTCTACGCCCCCTGTGCGGCGTGTCAAGAATACGTGCGGCGAAATCGCCTGCACATGCGCAGAGTGACCTCTGCACATGCGCAGACGATCACCATCGGCGGGACGTACGCATGCGGAGAAATCCGCACCGATCAGAATAAGGGCCTATATGCTAGGCTGTGAGGCCTTCTGGCTGTGTAGTCTTCTAGATGTGAAGTATTCTAGTGTAAAGTATGCAGACTATAGTAATATAACATCTGAGATATACAGGAGATGAACAGGAGGACAAAGAACAATTCATCCTCCATCTGTAACCCCAGCAATCAACATACTGCAGTGATTTACCTGACTCAACATCACCTACAGTCTGAACAACCTGGACACTGATCTCCACACTGAATTAGGTGCTGTCACACACTGCTTCTGTCTCACTTATACATTACCTATACTTCCTGTAGGCTCTCCACGCTCTCCAGTACATCACCTTCTCACTACTCATTCTAGGCCACTCCAACCTCATTCTATATCACTACTCTGAACAACTTTACACAGAAATATGGCTCCTCGATCCAGTCCCATACCAGTCCTCACTGTCAGGTCTCACCCCCTCTCAACTTCCACACCTCTCACACGCACCCACAACCCACACAACCTAATTACTATCTCACCTGTCCCCTCCCTTCCTTTCTCCTGTGCTCTCTGGAATGCTAGATCAGTCTGCAACAAGCTCCCAACTATCCACGACCTCTTTATCTCTCACTTTTTTAACCTTCTCGCCATCACTGAAACCTGGCTCTCCTCCTCTGACACTACCTCCCCTGCTGCCCTCTCTTATGGAGGCCTCTCCTTCACACACTCGGTCAGACCTGATGGCCGCCAGGGTGGAGGAGTGGGCATCCTCCTCTCCCCCAACTGCACCTTCCGCGCCATCCCACCTGAGCCCTCCCTCACATTCTCCAACTTTGAGGTATACACTATCCGCCTCTTCTACCCTATTCACCTCCTTGTGGCTGTAATCTACCACCCCCCTGGCCCCTGCTCAGCTTTCCTTGATAACTTTTCTGCGTGGCTTCCACACTTTCTTGCCTCTGACCTCCCCTCTATCATCCTCAGTGACTTTAACATTCCTATTGACATCAATAATGCTGCCTTCTCTAATCTGCTTGACCTTACCACCTCCTTTGGACTTTCTCAATGGACCTCCACCCCCACTCATAATCTCGGACACTCCCTTGACCTAGTCTTCACCCACCATTGTAATCTCTCTGATTTCTCTAATTCTTCCTTCCCACTCTCTGACCACAATCTGCTCTCTTTCACCCTCTCATCCTCCCCTCTCCCCTCATTGCCCAGACCCACAGTCACCAGACGTAACCTCGGGTCTCTTGACCCTACTGTCCTGTCTTCCCTGTAGACTTTCCTCTCTCCTCTTTCAACCATGACTTGCCCCAACCAGGCTGCCTCTTTCTATTACTCTTCTCTCACCTCTGCTCTCGACTCTGTAGCCCCCCTCCACACTGTTCCCCTCCGACGCTCTAAACCCCAACCCTGGCACAACAAAATAACACGATTCTTGCAAAAACGTGCACGCTCTGCTGAACACCTCTGGAGAAAATCTCACTCTCTGGCAGACTTCCTCCATTTCAAGTTTATTCTCTCCTCCTACAGGGCTGCTCTCTCCTCTGCCAAACAATCTTTCTTCAAATCCCTCATCTCTTCCCATTCCTCCAATCCCCGACGTCTCTTTGAAACTTTCAACACTCTACTTTGCCCTGCACCACCCCTCCTCCCTTCATCCCTCACTGCCACTGACTTTGCCTCTTTCTTCCTCTCTAAAATTGAGATAATCCGACATGATATCTCCTCCCATACCTCCTCTGCTGCCCACCCACCCCAATCATCCTCCCCTCCCAACTACCCCACTCTGTCATCCTTCTGCCCTACTACAGCTGAGGAAGTCCGCTCCCTCATCTCATCCTCTCCCCCCTCTACCTGTCCCTTGGACCCTCTCCCCTCCCGTCTCCTCAGTTCCCTCTCCCCTACTGGCTGCTCCCACCTTGCTCACCTCTTTAACCTATCTCTTTTTACTGGCATCTTTCCCTCACCCTTCAAACATGCTCTGGTCTCGCCTATTCTTAAAAAATCAAACCTGGACCCTTTATCTCCCACAAGCTACCACCATATCTCTCTTCTCCCATTTGCCTCCAAAACACTAGAACGGCTGGTTTACAGGCGTCTCACCAGCTACTTGTCTGACCACTCCATCCTTGATCCCCTTCAATCTGGCTTTCGCCCACTTTATTCCACTGAGACTGCCCTAGTGAAAGTCACCAATGACCTGCTGTCAGCCAAATCCAAGGGTCACTTCTCCCTGCTTATACTTTTGGACCTATCTGCTGCCTTTGACACTGTGGATCACCCTCTTCTCCTCCACACACTCCAAAACATTGGCCTCTCTGGCACAGTCTTCAACTGGTTTTCCTCTTACCTCTTCAACCGTTCCTTCTCAGTCTCTGCCTCTGGCTCCACCTCACCACCTTCTATCCTTCCTGTCGGGGTCCCTCAGGGTTCCGTCCTTGGCCCCCTTCTTTTCTCTCTGTACACCTCCTCTCTGGGTGCACTCATTTGGCTTCCAATATCACCTCTATGCGGATGACACCCAAATCTACCTCTCCTCTCCTGAGCTGTCCCCCACTGTTTTCTCTCAAGTTTCCAACGGGCACTGAAAACTCACCTATTCATCAAAGCATACCCTTCCACTTCATAAACCAGCTGGTTCTCCGACCCCTTGCCTGTTTACATCCTGCTATCTAACCACCACCCACTCGCTTCCACCTCTTGTAATCTGTCTGTCTCCCCTTCCTACTAGATTGTAAGCTCCTCCGAGCAGGGCCCTCTTCCCTCCTGTTGTCAAAGCCCACTTCTCTTCACATTTCACTCACAGCTCTCCTATACTCCAACACTCAGTGACCATCTTTGTCCGCATACTCATCTCCATCATTGGCATCTAGCCTCTAGTTGTATGTTGATTGAGTCCTCACTACTTACATTTAAGCTGTAATGTGTATTGAACTGTGGCGCTCTTTATTTGTACTGTATTTTTGTTACTTATTCAATGTTATGCCAAGCTTTGTCTCCCTGTATTGTTCCTTTGTACGGCGCTGCGAAACACTTGTGGCGCCTTATAAATAAAATTATAATAATAATAATAAACCATTACCACAGCCCACAGTTATCAGTCCTGAGCTGTCAGCAATCCACGTGGGATCGTACCTATATTATATGCAATTCACAGTTTAACATTTTCCAAATGTAACATGGAATTAATATAATTTTTCTTATTTATTTTTTTTACTGTCAGTCAGATATGTAATTATTGTCCGTGACTGGAACCTCGTTTGATATTTTCCCTTCAGCTATCTTTAAAATGGTGTAACGGAGTAATGTGGATACAGAAAGTAAGACCGTATTCCTTATTCTGTAAGCGGCAGAACTATTTCTGCAGTGTGAATCCTGTTCTACCCCTTTCACATCGCAAAATGCAGGGTCGCACTGGGACTTTGAAACGGTGCAGTACCGGAGCAACCCTGCATTTTACTCTGTTCACATCCCCTCAGCGAACTGCCACCTCACCCAGGGGCGTAGCAGAGCATCATCGGAGGCGGGGGAGGAGGCAACGCTTAGTGCTGGCGCTGCTCCAAGCACTGCCTCCTCCATTGGTGTGAACGGGAAATGGGTCTCTCAACCTTAGTAACCTGTTCACACCTTAGTAACCTGTTGCAGGACCCAATAACCCCTTTCACGTTGCACCAATTACCAGGTCTTACCGGCATGAACCTGGAAATTACAGTAGGTGCAATGTGAAAGGGGTATAGGTTGCTTTTTGTTTTACCCTTGTATGTCCTATTGTCATGTATTGCTAATTGCACATTGTAACTTACGTAGCGCGCCCAAGATGGCCGCCTCGCCTGGGACTCTCCTGTGTAGAAAGAGCCGTGACTGGTTCTGATCATTTTGCAATGATCTCTCCTAATCCCAATGTGCGTAGGAGGAATAATCTTTGGCATTGATAACACAAAATGTCACACCTTTGTATTTTATTCATTGTTTCTGTATTCTCTGAAAACCTAAACTTCTGTAATACTGTACGTTCATGTTACAGTATCTGTAACGTGTCTTGTGCCGAACTGGAGAAATTACTGTAGAAATCGAATTCTTCTTCTTCTTCCGCTTTCTCTTCCTCCTTTGTTAAATCTTCTTTTTATTTGTATTTTTTATTTTTATTATTATTATTATTATTATTATTATTATTTATCAGGAGTTAATATCCCATATATCATATAACCGACTTGCATTATTCACATACAACACATACAAATATAATGTTTCCCTACCAAACCTTGAGCACATATTAGTCGGAGGCATTGATTCATTACTCCATAAGCCCCACCCATTTGTATGGTCACCTCAGTGATCAGGTTGTAAACCTACTCCATAAGCCCCACCCATTTGTATGGTCACCTCAGAGATCAGGGTGTAAACCTACTCCATACACCCCTCCCATTTGTATGGTTACCTCAGAGATCAGGGTGTAAGCCTACTCCATAAGCCCTGCCCATTTGTATTGTCACCTCAGTGATCAGGGTGTAAACCTACTCCATACGCCCCTCCCATTTGTATGGTTACCTCAGAGATCAGTGTGTAAGCCTACTCCATAAGCCCTGCCCATTTGTATTGTCACCTCAGTGATCAGGTTGTAAACATACTCCATACGCCCCTCCCATTTGTATGGTTACCTCAGAGATCAGGGTGTAAGTCTACTCCATAAGCCCTGCCCATTTTTATGGTCACCTCAGTGATCAGGGTGTAAGCCTTCTCCATTTACTTTCCATTACCACCTCTGCTCTTATTTACCCACCAGCCCTCACTGCGACCTACTGACCTTTTGGAGCATTTATTAATATAAATAAAGACAAATTCACACAAAATATATTTAATAAATAAAGTCTAACTTTTATTTTAAGTAAAATATATATATATATATATATTATTTTTACTCTGCATTATACAACAGGGAATTCTGGAACAAGATTGTTCCTGAACTCTTACACACTTGTCCTATAAGAGGAACAAGATGGTGGAAGCCACATGACTCATGAAGAGTCATCCATCAGCACTCAGGAGAGGAAAAACCCCCTGTGGGGGAAACCTCTGGGGACCCATGGCTGACGGACTGCCCGTCCCTCTAGGCATTAAAAGACTTTGCAGAGTCTGCCCAAACCACCCACCCACCCACTAACCTTGTATAACCCGTCATCCCTTCTGTCACCTCATATCTGCATTTTTACCTTTTACACGGTGAAGAAAGCTCCTGATGGCACCGGGGGGCACGCGCATGTTCAGTGAGAGAGAGAAAATAAGGATAGATACATAGATATGTGGAAGTGGGTAGGAGAGCAAGAAAAGAGAGGGGGAGAGAGAGAGAAAGAGGGGGAGAGAGAACCCTAGCACATGGTATTAGGACTCCATGTAAGAAACAGCCAGAACCCCTTTAGGACTCGTCTCTGGTGCTATAAGGGGTTAGGGCTGCAATGATATATATAGGACAGCTCTAACTCTGTTTCCTATGTCCCCACTGGGTCTGAACTCTATACACATGCACAGACGGCCGTCATGTATGTGCATTAGTCAGTAACCCATTGCCAGCAGGCTGCTGGCAACACAGCGGAGGAGGGGACACCGCTGGTCCTCGCTGGAAAGATACTGTGTGTGATGGTAAATACCAGCGGCATATCCTAAACACAATATTCTGCCAGAATTTAGTATCACTCTTACATGGAGCCCAAACTATGATATAGCTATAACAGTATCAGATAATAACAAAGTAATGGCTAAAGCCATATACATCTCTCACACCTCTGCACATTAATAAGTAGGGATCCGTACGGGGACTTGATGCAGCATAGGACACCTTGTGCCTTGCGACACGTCCTAACCGCTCCATACAGGGTTTATCCAGCGCCATCCAGACACCGCCCTTAGGTGTCCCAGGCACAGCCCTAGTGACTGCTTAGTATGGTACTTCCCCTCTAGGTGGGAGATTTGTTTTTATCCAATACTGTCCTGTCGGTCAGGTGATCAGTCATATATTACAGTAGTCGCGCTCCGAGTCTGCCGCCGCATCACACTAACCTGCCCTTATCTCTGTCCAGTCACTAACCTTATGTGAGTATGTCCTCCTGCTGGTGAGCTGCGCACTACCCGAGTCCTGTGAGGTGAATGAGTGAGACAGCCTCGGTACAGCCCTGATTATGACATCACAGACCCCACCTGATTGGCCAGTTTGTGGTTTGAGGCCCATTATATTACATTCACATCAGAATCTAATGTATTATTTTATGGCAGGATTTCCCTATAAATCTTTGGTAATGTGAGGTTTTATATGAACACAATTTTCACTGTAGTTACATTGTTTTCTAGCAGGGGTGGCCAGATTTTTGTGTCCCGGGATCATACCTCCCATCATAACCCATTCCAGGAGGGACAAGATGCTCTCTTTCTGGACATTCATGTCAGTGGCAGTTGCAGGGCTGCAGCACAGTCCACAATTCAGATAGGGGAGCCCCACCAACTGCCACCCTAAACGCCACAGTCTGGACTCACTGGCAGGTGTGGCTCCCCTTTTTGAATTTGTGACATTGGTGCAGTCCCACCTCTGCAACTACTACTGGCAGCAAGTCCAGGAGCAGAGCATTTTGTCCCTCCTGGAATGGGTCATTTTGGGAGGTATGCGGGATCTACTTTTAGTTCACATATTTAGCAGAGATCTACCATTGTCAATGGGCCTGATTCAGAGGTGTCCATATACTGATATTTTGTTTTGCTATTTTCAGCATGCATGAAAGTACCGGAAACCCCTTACTGCAGACCCGTAAATCTAACTGTATTGGTAATTGCTGGGTTATTCGGCCGCCGCTGTCTAAAAGCGGTATAGAGGTTGGGAGTTAAAGTGAATAGTGATGAGAAAGCATACCTAACCTCACTATGCAGGCTTTGGATACAATGTTTCACGTATACCACGTTCTCATTGCTGCCCCTGCAAAAACCCAGCATTTCAGCTCTACAGACTCCATTCATACTGCACCTTAGACCCAGGAAATTCCCGTGTTTGCCCTGTTCACATTGCTTCCCCTGGTCTGCCTGCCAACAAGTGTGTGGAATCTTAGAGCAGCTTTAATTGGCTGTTGAAAAAGCAGCTTTGAGCAACGCAATGAGCTTGTTTTTTTGCATCTTGTGAGAAAAACCCGGGTCTAGCCTGTTCACACTGCCACACACCCAGGTATTACCCAGGAAAAACCCTACAAAAAACCAGTGTGTAATTCCCGGGCTTTACACCCGGGAATATCACTAACACCCGTTCACACTGACTGTGGTGATAAGGTGCGCCGCTAACAGCGGCTGGTTAAGGGACTGTCAGACCCTGATATATAGAAAAAGTAAACAAAGGATTAACCAGCGCTGGCTTGTGTTTCTCAAATAAGGTGACTGTTTCTTTCAAGTTAAAAATTTAATAAAATTAAAAAGACATACATATATCAAATGTGTAGACACAATAATAACTATAATGAATAAATTAAAATAATTTGCTACCCTTGTAGGACATTTATGGACTCCTATATCCGGGATATTTTGTTCCACTTGTGGGAATGTCTCTGATTATAGCAGCATGTAATTGCAAGGTGGCCGAATCCTCATGCAATTTTGCAGAGCAGTGGAATTTGTGGTCCGGTTAACACCTAGTTATTACCTGGTAATAGGTTTTCCTCTACTCCACCATGGCAGCCCTCACTCATGGGTTTCTCCCCTCTGGGTAGTGCATTGGAAAGGAAGAAAGACACCAGCCCCCATAAAAGGGTCCCTCCTCCTTCCTCCTGTGTCTTTGAATTCTCCAGCTTAAAAACATAACAGATTAGTACACAACACATTAATAACAACCAGTGAGGGTCGGGAATATATGCTGCCATGGTGGAGTAGAGGAAAACCCATTACCAGGTAATAACTAGGTGTTTCCTCTACCTCCCCCATGGCAGCCCTCACTCATGGGTCATACCCAAGCAGTACATAAATTCAGGGGGGGTAATACTCACGTAAACAAAAATATAAGCCCGCTTGGCTATAACAACAAAAGAGATTCTTCCTTTTTTTTTTTTCTTTTTTTTTTACAAGACTGCCGCGCTAAGGATTCTTCTCCCAAACTTGGCATCTGACGATGACATTACATCGACCCTGTAATGCTTCGTGAAGGTATGAATCGATGATCATCCTGCTGCTTTGCACAATTCCAAAACCGAGACGGATTCCTTCTCCGCCCAGGATGCGGCCACCGACCTTGTGGAGTGAGCTTTAAGCCCTTCTGGCGGCTCCTTCCGCCTTATTTGATATGCCTTTAGGATGCATTCCCTGATCCATCTTGACAAAGTCTGTTTGGACGCCATTTGTCATTTTTTGTTTCCCCCTGTTAATACAAACAAATTCTTTGCCTGTCGAAATTCCCCCGTTCTTTGTTTGTAGACAGTTAGGGCCCTGACGACATCTAATGTATGTAGCCGCTCCTCCTTGCTGTTAGATGGATTGCAACAGAAGGATGGGAGCACGATTTCCTGATTCACATGGAATTCTGATGCTACTTTTGGGACAAACAGCGGATTCGTCCTCAAAGTTACTTTATCTTCATAAAAGTTTAGGTATGGCTCATCTATCCACAACGCCTGTAATTCTGAGACTCTACGAGCTGAAGTTATTGCTACCAAGAATAGGACTTTCCATGATAACCATTTTAGTGATATCTCATGCAGAGGTTCAAATGGATCTTCCATGAGTACTCCTAACACTAAATTTAAATCCCAGGGTGGCAGAGGACTTTTAATTTTTAGTTTCAGCCTTTTTACCGCTTGCATGAACCTACGTACGTCTCTGTTGTTCGCTACGTCCCAGTCTAGCATGGAAGCCAGTGCCGATATTTGCACCTTCAAGGTACTACCTGAGAGGCCCATCTGAAGACCTTGTTGTAGAAAACTCAATATTGTGGCAACCACTTTTGGATCTTTATGTTCACTTCTTACCAATACATGTATCTTTTCCATATTCTGTAATATGTCTTCATTGTCGAGCTTTTCCTGGCCTGAATTAGCGTCCCAATGACCTCCTTATCGAACCCTTTTGCTGCTAGCGTCTTGGTTTCAGTAACCAGGCCGTCAGGTTCCAAGACGGGGGTTGTGCCGTTGTTACTTGCCCCTGCGATAGCAGATCCGGAATTGATGGTAGTCTCCACTGCTCGTCCACTGCCAACCTGAATACTGTGCTGAACCACGCCCTCCTGGGCCAATGTGGAAGTATTGCTATGACCTCCACATTCTCTCTCTGGATTTTTTTCAGTAGCCTTGGAATTATGGGGATTGGTGGAAACACATAGGCTGTGTCCATGTTCCACACCGCTGTCAGGGCGTCCACTTGAGCTGCCTGAGGCTCCCGAAACCTTGAAAAGTAGACTGGCACTTTTCTGTTTTTTTTCTGTCGCCATCAAGTCTACCTGCGGAACGCCCCACTTCTTTATTAACATGTTGAATACGGTACTGTTGAGGGACCACTCGCCTGGCCGACATTCTTCCCTGCTTAGCCGGTCTGCGACCACATTGTCCTTCCCTGCGAGGAACACCGCTGAAATATTTATTACATGAGCCTCCGCCCACTCGAATATCTTGGATGTTTGTTCCAACAAGGCTCTGCTCTTTGTGCCCCCCTGATGGTTTATATAGGACACGACCGCCTGATTGTCGGATCTTACTATTAATTCCTTGCCCCATACTTGGCCCTGGAAGTGAATACACGCCCGATACACTGCTTCCATCTCTCTTAGATTGGAGTGGGCTGATTGCCATCCTGTTGACCAGCGACCTTGAGCCACTTGGCTGGCACACGTTGCTCCCCAGCCATACTGACTGGCGTCTGTCGTGAGCAACACCTGTTTTTGTGCCGCAAAACTTTTTCCTGATGCCAGACGCTCCGTATCTGACCACCAGTCCAAATCTTTCTTCGCTGCGTTTGACAGGGTTATCCGCTGGTTTAATCCCCTGCTGTTCTTGTCCCACTGCATTAAGAAGCATGACTGGAGTTTTCTCATGTGGAAACGAGACCATGGGATTGTTTCCAGAGCTGCTGACATGAGGCCTAGAGTTTCCATGCAGTCTCGGGATGAGACCACCGTCCTCATTCTCATCCACTTAACTTTTCTTAACAGTTTCTCTTTTCTGACTTCTGTCAGAGACACCTTCAGGTCTTGGGTATTTATGATCACCCCTAGATATTGTATTTTTTGTGTTGGAGCGAGACGACTCTTTTTCTCGTTTATCAGCCATCCATGAGCCTTTAGGCATTCTACTACCTCTGCCGTATGTTGTACTAGGAACGCCTCTGATTCTGCCACAATCAGGATGTCATCCAAGTAGGGGTATAGTCTTATCCCCCTTCGCCTTAGCCATGCGATTACGACCACTAGAACCTTTGTAAAAGTTCTGGGAGAGGTTGCCAGGCCAAAAGGGAGTGCGTTGAATTGATAAGTAACCCCTTGTACCCTGAACCTTAGAAATTTCCGATGTCCTTCGAAAATTGGGACATGTAGGTAGGCGTCCTTGAGGTCTATTGAAGACATGAAGTCGTTTTGATTGAGGTCCAAAATGACCCACTTTATTGATTCCATCCTGAACGACTTTATTCTTATGAATTTGTTTAGTCTGCGTAGATCCAGGATAGTTCGAAATCCCCCCGTGGCTTTTCTCACCACAAAAAAACGGGAAAACCATCCCTGAAATTCTTGTGACTTTGTCACTATACTGACTACATTTTGATCCAGCATTTCTTTTAGACTGGACAACAACGCTCTCCTTTCTTCCATGTCCTCTGGAATAGGAGACTGGACCAGGAGTTCCCCTGGTTTTCTCACAAAGTCTATTTTGTAGCCCGAACGGACTACTTCTAAAACCCACTCGTCTGAGGTGGATTCCTGCCAGGTGCTTTGAAACTTCAGCAGCCTGGCTCCCACTCCTTGTGGGTTGGCGTCATTGGGGGTCTTTTTTGGAAGAGAATCTGCTCTCCTTGTTCCCCTGGCCTCGAAAATTGGCCCTGGAAATCCAGGATCCTCTTCTGTAAGGTCTCCCAGGTCTATATGCCCGAGATTCCCTAAACTCCTGCTGATATCTATTAAACCTCGGTGGGGGAGCCTTCTTGGCTATCTTATCCTGGGGTAACCATACGGATTCACCCCCAGAAATTTTGGAAACCAAGTCATCCAACTGTTTCCCAAAAAGATAGTCACCCTGAAAGGGCATTGAGAGCAGTCTATTTTTAGACTGTACGTCTGCCGCCCAAGGCTTTAGCCAGAGGGCTCTTCTAGTGGCTGCTGCCGTAGCCCCTGCTCTTGCTGCTAGGCGCACGGAATCTAATGATGCCTCGCACAAGAACTCCACAGCGAGCTGTACGTCCTGCACCATCCTAAGCAATTCGGATCTTTTGAGACCATCCAGCGTGTCACTTTCCAGCTGCTGGCACCACCCTCGCAAAACTCTGGAAGTAACAGCCATAGCTGCTGCTGGCTTCAAAGCAGTACCCGCGACTAACTGCTGCTTTCTGAGACCCAGCTCAATTTTTCTCTCCATCGGGTCTTTAAAAATATTGGCCTCCTCAAGGGGCAGGGTGGTTTTCCTGGACAGTCTTGCTATTGCTGCGTCCACCTTTGGCGCTACCTCCCAAGAGGCAACCTGCTGCTTGTCAAACGGATACATTTTATTAACCCTGTTTGAAATTACCACCCGTTTGTCCGGGTGTTTCCATTCCTCCGAAATTACCTCTTTCAGAGTATTGGACAATGGGAACACTTTACCCTTGTGCTTTTTATCCTTAAACAACATTTCTTGGAGGCTTAAATCCTCCTGTGGATCATCAATGTTCAAGGACTTGTAAATCAGATTTAGCAAATTATCAATCATGTCAGGGTTTACTTCAGTCTCTAGTTTATCCTGACTAGGCACCTCATCTGCCTGATCCAAATCAAACTCTGGCATGACCGCACTGGTTGATTGATGGACCGAGTCATCAGAGTCCTCACTGATGATGACATGCTTTCTTTTAGATGACCGTTTCTCCACATCCTCCTTAGCCACAAACTTTTCTGCCAATGCAGCTGTTAACATTTCTACCAGGCTAGACATTTGTGCTGGCTACAATTGCTGGGGGGCCTTACAACCTTCACATAGGATGCCCACATGCTTTTCAGGCAACCCTTTTTCACATGCTGCACACTTGTTTAAGTGAGGTCTTTTATGCTTGGACCTGACTTCTTTATCCTTGCTGGTCTCTGACCTAAGAGAGAACCACACCATTATTTATGCGGGCGTATAGGCTACAGGTGGACACCTCTAAGACAATGGCTTACCCTGATTTCCTCACAGCACGCCCATCATCCTCCATGGCAGCAGTGCGCACTTAATTCTAAAGAAAGCAACGAAAGGGGAAAAAATAAACTAAATCTCTTCCCCCACTGACTGCCTAAGTCCTAGATAAAGCCGCTATGTAGTTAACATATAAGTAACCAAGCATGCGCCTACCGGCGCCTTACCCCGTTTTTCTGAGACCTCAGATACTGCGGCGACACGCTGACTGTGTTCCACACTTGCTGCAGTCTGTTTGAGCACAGACGCCAGCTAAATACGCTTCCGCTCGCGGCGGAAGCGCGTCATCCGCCGGCGCCGCGCACTGCCGCCGACGTCCGCCCGCTCTGTGCAGATGCACGCGGGCCAGGCAGTGACGCGGCAGACACTATCCCGCGCCGCCATTAGCGCCACTCCTGCGAACGCCACCGCCTGTAGCTGCCCCCGGGGGGGTCCGCATGCGGCCACTTGATCCAATCCAGCGGGGTGCTCCGACTGGATATATCGTCCTCTGCAGGGAGCCAGGGCTGCCGCAGAGACGAGCCTGAGCCGGGTAAGCCAGTGTCCACCTGCCATGCTACCTGTACCTGCACTTACCCGGAAAGGAAAAAAAGACACAGGAGGAAGGAGGAGGGGCCCTTTTATGGGTGCTGGCGTCTTTCTTCCTTTCCAATGCACTACCCAGAGGGGAGAAACCCATGAGTGAGGGCTGCCATGGGGGAGGTAGAGGAAACCTTGGTATGTTTGAAGTGATCACTGCAGGTCCAATCCAAAGTTGTTATAGGCAGGATGACCAGACAGAGAAGGTATGTCCCATATTCAGTGGAGCTTGTGAATAAGCAATAGTCCCCAGGAGTCCAATATGTCAGATGGGTGTAAGGTCTATAAAGCTATAGATATAAGAGTCCATAAATGTCCCACAAGGGAATCGAATTATTTTAATTTATTCATTATAGTTATTATTGTGTCTACACATTTGATATATGTATGTCTTTTTAATTTTATTAAATTTTTAACTTGAAAGAAACAGTCACCTTATTTGAGAAACAAGCCAGCGCTGGTTAATCCTTTGTTTACCCGTTCACACTGAGACAGGACACGGGAAATGACTGCTTGCCCTGCCAAAAACCCAGGTTTTTGTGGCAGTGAGTACGGGGTATAACAGATACTGTGTACCAAAGCCTGCATAGTGAGGTTATTAATACCCCTTTCACACTGCACAAATAACCCAGGTTGAGCCCAGGTTGTTGCTCGGTCATCCCAAGTTGGCATTTTGTGTGAAAAGACCATATCCCAGGTCCAGCAACCCGACCCAGGGTAAAAGCAGTGTTATTCCTGAGTCGGACCCAGGTTGCTGCTGCCTCTATGGAGGATCCAGCAGCGTCACCTCAGTGCTGCCTCCACCCCACCTCCCAGATGACATCAGTAAGCCCAGTCACTGTGAGCGGCTAAACATCAATCTGAGGACAACTGCTGCAATGCCATCACAAGGGATTAATAACCTCTAACGGCGCTGGGCAACAAACTGCTCCAAATTCAGTTCTAATTTTTATTATCGGTGTTTATACAGGTCCACAACCGAAACGGGACAGTCATTTCCCTGTGTGCATATACACACACCAATCTTCAGCACTTTAATATACTCCGGTCCAGTTTATTCTTTTATTTATGTATATGTAATATCAAATTTGATATCCCCATTTTATTGTCAGTTACTTATGTATCCTTATATTTTATTAATAAATATATCAATCTTTTTCATCAAACAAGCGCCACTTCCCCTATATATTTTTTCTTTCTCTTGGTATTGGGTTTGACAAACCCTTTTTTAAGTGGCAGCTATTAGCATAAGCATCCCTGTTGGCGCCTACTTCTGCTATCTAGGTAGCAACTTAGTTCGCACACTTAATAGAGCAGCATCAGAGTGCCCAGGCCACATAAGGATAAGTTAGGATAAACAAGGAAGCCAGCACATCCAGTTAAAAAGAAAAAAGATTTTTATATATCTTGCGAAAAGGCGTAAATACAAAGCTGGACACACCATGGATGATAATCTTCAAACAGAAAGTTACAGTCCATATAAACGGCCGTTTCGGTGTATTCACCATGCTCCCGACGACGGTGAATACACCGAAACGGTCGTCGGGCATCAGTGGACCACCATGCTTGTGCCATTTGACTGCAGTAACCCTTTATATCAGGGCTGGGCAACACCAGCCCTCCAGATGTTAATGAACTACACATCCCAGGATGCTTTGCATTAGTTTTGTTATGTGGCCATGCTGAAACTGATGCAAGGCATGCTGGGATGTGTAGTTCATCAACATCTGGAGGGCCGGTGTTGCCCAGCCCTGCTTTATATGGACTAACTTTCTATTTGAAGATCATCATCCATGGTGTGTCCAGCTTTGTATTTACGCCTTTTCGCAAGATATATAAAAATCTTTTTTCTTTTGAACTGGATGTGCTGAGATATATATATATATATATATATATATATATATATATATATATATATATATATATATATACTGCAACGAATAGGCACTCTGGACACTTTCAACATTCAGTCAAATAGAAAATAAGACACAGCTCACACTAGCTGCAGTTGTCAACGTTTCGGGTTACTACCCTTTATCAAGACATAAAAGAAATACAGAGTGGTACTTACATATATAGCCTGTGGCTGTGACAAAAACCCGTGCTGTACAATTAACTCTAACACGCTGCAGCAGGGAGCCGGGTGACGTCATAGATGCGACTGGGCGTCGACGGGTCCGGACTCCCACTAGTGGGCGTGTCGGAGGGTGTGAGTTACCATCACCTAGGTGATACAAAAATAACAAATACATTTAAAATTTTCAGACAGTAGCAGGATAACAGTATCATGTGTATAACAATGCTCTAATGACTCACTTTAAACGGACTCATCAATGATTATACTTATGTAGCTAGAACATATTATGAAGACAAAGTAAGTGGTCCGTGGTATAGAGATAAACTATAAATTAAATAGAGACACTAACGGAGGGAAAAGCAGTATGACACAAACTGACTGGGAGCAATTACAATGTTGCTCAGGCTGAGGTGAATGATGGGCTTAATTGGAATCAGAACAAACCAGTGCAATGACCTTTAAGCAAATGGGCTGCACAGCTGTAATCAATAATCACCTTATTACAAACGGAAAACATGAATCAAATGTTGAAGCTAGGATGAGGCAGATTCACAGAAAGCAGGTGTATGAAAAATATTCATTTAAACCAAGTGGTTTTACTGTTTGTAGCCTATATATCCATTTTGCTTCTAGTTGTAATAATAGACGGCCTCTGTCGCCTCCTCTACTATTAGGTGGAATGCAGTCTATAATTTTGTATCTGAGTGTGGGCAGAGAATGTTTAAATTCTTTAAAGTGTCTGGCCACCGGTTGGTCAGACCCTTTGCCATCCAGGGCTGCACGGATACTTGATCTGTGCATGGCTATTCGCTCTTTGAATTGCCTAATGGTCTTTCCTATATATAGGAGACCACACGGACACTTTATATAGTAGACGATGAAACGGCTGCTACATGTTAAAGGATGTTTGATCGAAATTCTTTCACCAGATCTTGGATGGAAAAAGTGGTCACCAACCTCAAGGTTGGAGCAAGTAATACAGCCTAGGCATTTAACCCCTTCCTGACAGAGCCAGTTTTTGCGTTCCTGACAGAGCCCTTTTTTTCAAATCTGACATGTCTCACTTAAGTGGGGATAACTTTTTTTTGCTTTTACTTATCCCAGTGATTTTGAGATTGTTTTTTCGTGACACATTGTACTTCAAGTTAGTGGTAAATTTGGGTCGATGCAGTCTGTGTTTTTTTGTGAAAAATACCAAAATGTCGTAAAAAAATGGAAAATTTAGCAATTTGCAAAATGTTAAATTTTCTGCTTGTGAGACAAATAATCATACCACTCAAAATAGTTAATAACTAACAAAGACCATATGTCTACTTTATGTTGACATCATTATTTCAACTTCCTTTTAATTTTTTGGGACACTAGGAGGCTTACAATATGAATAGCAAATTCTCAAATTTTCAAGAAAATTTCAAACACTGATTTTTTTAGGGACCAGTTCAGTTCTGATGTGACTTTGAGGGACTTGTATGTGAGACACCCCCATAAATGATGCCATTTCAAAAACTGCACCCCTCACAGTATTCAAAACAGCATTTTGGAAGTTTTTAACCCTTTAGGTGTTTCACAGGAATTAAAACAAAGTGTAGGTGAAATTTCAAAATTTCTTTTTTTTTGCAGATTTGCAATTTTAATAAATTTTTCTAAGGAACACAGTACATTTTACTAGAGAAATGTGACTGAAAATCCTATATGTGGCCCTAGTGTGCACGGTGACCAAACCACAGGCTTCATAATAGAAGGAGCACCTACTTGATTTTGGAGCCTCCTTTTTATGAGATTATTTTTTAGGCACAATGTAGGTTTCTAGGCACCATAAGATGCTAAAAGTTAGGAACCCCCCCACAAGTGACCCCATTTTGCAAACTACACCCCTCAGGGAATTCATCTAGGGGTATAGTGTACATTTCAAACCCCCAGGGGTTTCACCAATTGTGGTACAACTGGGCAGTGAAAATGAAAAATTATTTTTTTTACACAAAAATGCAGTTCTGGCTCCAAATTTGTCATTTTCAGAAGGTATGAAGGAGACAAAGCACCCCAAAATCTGTGCCCCAATTTCTCCCGAGTACGGCAATGCCTCACATGTGACCAAAAAATACCAGTTGGGTGCATGGCAGGACTCAGAAGGGAAGGAGTGATTTTTGGATTTTGCAGCTCAGATTCTGGTGGAATTTTGGTGGGTGCTATGTCGCATTAGCAAGACCCCCAAAGCACCAATACAGTGGAACCCCCCCACAAGTGACCCCATTTTGCAAACTACACCCCTCAGGGAATTCATCTAGGGGTATAGTGTTTATTTCAAACCCCCAGGGGTTTCACCAATTTTGATACAAGTGGGCAGTGAAAATGAAAAATTACATTTTTTTACACAAAAATGCAGTTCTGGCTCAAAATTTTTCATTTTCAGAAGGTATGAAGGAGAAAAAGCACCCCAAAATCTGTGCCCCAATTTCTCCCGAGTACGGCAATGCCTCACATGTGACCAAAAAATACCAGTTGGGTGCATGGCAGGACTCAGAAGGGAAGGAGTGATTTTTGGATTTTGCAGCACAGATTCTGGTGGAATGAATGGTGGGTGCTATGTTGCACCAATACAGTGGAACCCCCCCACAAGTGACCCCATTTTGCAAACTACACCCCTCAGGGAATTCATCTAGGGGTATAGTGTACATTTCAAACCCCCAGGGGTTTCACCAATTTTGATACAAGTGGGCAGTGAAAATGAAAAATTACATTTTTTTACACAAAAATGCAGTTCTGGCTCAAAATTTTTCATTTTCAGAAGGTATGAAGGAGAAAAAGCACCCCAAAATCTGTGCCCCAATTTCTCCCGAGTACGGCAATGCCTCATGTGTGACCAAAAAGTTGCAGGACTCAGAAGGGAAGGAGTGATATTTGGATTTTGCAGCACAAATTCTGGTGGAATGATGGTGGGTGCTATGTCGCATTAGCAAGACCCCCAAAGCACCAATACAGTGGAACCCCCCCACAAGTGACCCCATTTTGCAAACTACACCCCTCAGGGAATTCATCTAGGGGTATAGTGTACATTTCAAACCCCCAGGGGTTTCACCAATTTTGATACAAGTGGGCAGTGAAAATGAAAAATTACATTTTTTTACACAAAAATGCAGTTCTGGCTCAAAATTTTTCATTTTCAGAAGGTATGAAGGAGAAAAAGCACCCCAAAATCTGTGCCCCAATTTCTCCCGAGTACGGCAATGCCTCACATGTGACCAAAAAATACCAGTTGGGTGCATGGCAGGACTCAGAAGGGAAGGAGTGATTTTTGGATTTTGCGGCTCAGATTATGGTGGAATGAATGGTGGGTGGTATGTGGCATTAGCAAGACCCCCGAAGCACGGTGAAATTATGAACCTAATAATCCATAGATGTGTGGTATATTTTAAAACACTCCTTTATACATAGGCCGGGTTTGTCGGGGCAAGTGTCACACTGGAAAATAGTTTGCTTTCTTATTCCCTTTTTATAGCAAACTTTGCACCTTTTTTGTGTCCTGCCCTTTTTTCCAGTGGAGGGGATTTCATCAGGAAAATGCTGCCCTGGTACAATACGGGGGCCAGTACTAGAAGTACTGGGGCCCTCAGCCTGCTGGTTCCCAAATATTAGGCCCTTTATGACTTCCTCTTGAAAGTGCATAAATGTCCCCCTCTGGCCGGTAGAACGGAATAGCACGTAAGCGTTATACAGTGCCATCTGGATGATATACACGGCCAGCTTCTTGTACCAGATTTTTGTTTTCCGCAGGGCACTGTACGGCTTCAGTACCTGATCTGAAAGATCCACTCCGCCCATGTACCTATTGTAATCCAGGATACAATTAGGTTTTGAGGTGTGGGTACTGGTACCTCGTACAGGGACGGAGGTGGTACTGTCTCCGTGAATTGTTGTCAGTATAAGGACATCCCTCTTGTCCTTATATTTGACCAACAACATATTTTCGGTGCATATTCCCCTGCTTTCACCCCTTCTCATTACTTGGGCAATGTGCGTTTTTGGGAGGCCTCTTTGGTTCTTGCGCACAGTACCGCAAGCTGCTGTACCTCTTGAACCAAGGGCCTTAAACAGGGGGATGCTGGTGTAAAAGTTATCCACATAGAGGTGATAACCTTTATCCAGGAAGGGGTGCACTAAATCCCAGACAATTTTTCCACTAACACCTACGAGGGAGGGGGGGCATTCTGGCGGTTCAATTCTTGAATCCTTCCCTTCATATACCCTAAACCTGTGGGTGTACCCTGAGGTGCTTTCACACAACTTATACATTTTTATGCCATACCTTGCCCTCTTACTGGGAAGGTACTGGCGGAATTTAACCCTTCCTTTAAAATGTATAAGGGACTCGTCTATGCAAATGAATTTATCTGGGATGTACATGTCTTCAAATTTGGCACTGAAATGATCAATGACCGGCCTGACTTTGAATAGCCGGTCAAAGGTGGGATCATCTCTGGGTGGGCACTGTGCATTATCGTTGTAATGCAAAAATTTAAGGATCGTCTCAAATCGAGCCCGGGGCATGGCCATACGGTAAAATGGGGTGCTGTACAGAACATCTGTACTCCAATATTGCCTAATTTCTGGCTTTTTTACTATGCCCATATGAAACACCAGACCCCAAAACGTCATCATCTCTACTGCATCTACAGGGGTCCACCTAGCAAATGATGACGTGGGGTTTTGAGCAATAAACTGCTGGGCATATAAATTAGTTTGGTCCACCATTAAATTTATAAAATCATCAGAGAAAAATAATTTGAAAAAGTCAATTTCTCTGAGACCTGTGGAATCAAATTGGATTCCTGGCATGGCCAAAAACTCAGGAACCTGGGGCTCAAAATTGTCTGGTGGTGGGGTCCATACGAGATCAATTATTGGGGGGGGGGTCTCAGCTGCTCTACGGGGGCGTCTTTGAGGGGGTCCCTCATCACCAGAGGAGGAAGAGGAGCTTAAGGCGAATCCTTCAAATTCCCCGCTTGCATCACTGGCTGTGTCAGAGTCAGAAGCAAGCAGGGCATATGCCTCCTCCGCTGAATACATTCTTCTGGATGACTGGGATGACATTTGGGATGACATTTGGGATGCCATTTTTATTTTTGTGTTACTGGTAGTGAAATGTTTCAACACGTGTATAGTGTAGGGGGGGGTACAAACTTTATTTCAACCCGGGGGGTATGTAGTGTGTAGTGTGTATGTAGTGTGCAGAAAAAAAAAATACTTTATACAAAAAAAAAAAAATGGAGGGGTTAAAAAAAAAAAAAAATTGAAGGGGTTAAAAAAAAAAATTGAAGGGGTTAAAAAAAAAAAAAAAAAGGTCCTGCGCCAAAAATTGAGCACAGATGTTGGTCAGTAACGTCCGTCACTGAACAGCGCTGAAAGGCAACAAGAATTTGATCAAAAAAAAAAAAAAAAAATAGATCAACCCTGTGCCGAAAAAGATGATCAGTGATGTACGTCACTGATCCGCGCACAGCGGCCACAGGACACCCACAAAATCACAGTGTGTGTAAAAAAAAAATTAAAAAAAGACCCCACAGCACACACAAAAAAAAAAAAAGGTGATCAGTGATGCGACACTGATTACCAGTGAGGGGCAGCAGGTGCAACTGACAGTGCAACTGGCAGGTATATATAAAAAAAAAAAAAAAACCTCTGCACCCCTAAAAAGTTGCTGATCACCTCAGATATAGTGATCAGCACAAAAGGCGGGGGCAGCAGACACAAAATTTAGCACTCTCTATCACTCTCTGTCGCTATCTCTCTCTATCTCTCTATCTCTCACTATCTAACACTCTATGACACTGCAGCAGCAGCAGTGACAGGTATATATATATATATATATATATATATATATAAAAATACCCTGCGCCCCCAAAAAGTTGCTGATCAGTTAATTTATACTGATCAGCACAAAAGGGGGGGCAGCAGTCAGTTATATAAAAAATATATAGCACAATCTGTCACTATCTCTATCTCTCTCTATCTATCTATAACTATCACACTGCAGCAGCACAAAATATAGCACTCTCTGTCTCTATCTCTCTCTATCTCTCTCTCTCTCTATCTCTCTCTATATCTCTCTATCTCTCTCTCTATAACTATATCACACTGCAGCAGCACAAAATACAGCACTCTCTGACACTATCTGACACTATCTCTCTCTATCTCTCTCTATCTAACTAACGCTATTACACTGCAGCAGCACAAGTTCACAGGAAGTCACAAGTAACAGGATCCAGGAAGCATCCAGCACACTACAAGCACAGATGAAGCAGCAAAGATATTTGCAAGGATCAGGTAAGTATTTTGCAAGGTTCTGGTCAGTATATCGCGGCAGATTGGCACGGTGACCGCACTGCACGCAATTCCAGACCGGAATGGCGTCTGCAGTGCAGTCACCGTTAGTTTAAACCCCCCTCCATGGCTGTGATTGGTCCGTCGGTCCGACGGACCAATCACGGCCTTTGGGGGCGGGCGGGGTGAGGTGGGGTGACACCAGTGTCACCCTTACACCCCGCGGTGATTGGTGCTGTACTTTACAGCACCAATCACCTCCGATCGCGTGTCACCGGCGAACGTTATTCGCCGGTGACACAGAAAACGCTGTAATTGGCTGTTCACACTGAACAGCCAATCACAGCGATCGCCGACGGGGGGGGCGGCATCGCAGCCCCCCCTGGGCATGCACGGACATGTCTGCTGTCAGGGACAGCAGACATGTTGAAACTGTCACCGCGTCTATAGACGCGGTGACAGTTAAATGCCATGACGTACATTTACGCCATGTGTCGGGAAGTACTTCCCGACCATGACGTAAATGTACGTCAATTGTCGGGAAGGGGTTAAAGTTGCCATTTTTGCGGCTAAGGAAATGGACATTGGCAGTTGGTTTTAACAGGCTAATATCATTGTGTACTACTTTATCTTTGATATTCTTGCCTCTCCTGTAAGAAGGCAAGATCTTAGTATTTTTTAAGGCTGGTAAATTCCTATCGGTGGAAACAATTGGCCAGATTCGTTTCGCTGTTTGCATCAGCGCTTCACTCTGTGTGGTGTACCGCTGGGTCCACACAATCCTGCTGTCATTATTAGTGTTGGTAGTGGAGTTCAGGGTCGTTGTCCTGTCTAACTTGAGTACTTTTAATTTAGTATTCCTCAAGAGTTTGTATGGATAACCTCTGACTAGGAAGTCTTTGGTCATTCTGTCTATTTCAATTTCAGCATCAGCAGTATTACTGCAGATCCTGCGTGCTCTCAGAAATTGGGAATAGGGGAGACCCCATTTGAGGGAAGGTGGATGATGACTAGAACCATGCAGAATTGTGTTTCTGTCTGTGGGTTTTTTGTGTAAAGTGGTGATTATTTCACGGGCTTCATTTATTGTTATTTTAACATCTAAGAAGTTGAGTGTCTCAAAGCTACAAGAGTAGGTGAATTTAATGGATTGGTCCTGCGTGTTGATCAATTTCATGGTGTCATGGAAGCTGCTCTCATCTCCTGACCACAGTATGAAAATATCATCAATAAATCTCAGATATAGCTTGATGGATCTGGCAACAGAGGGATTGGCAAAAAATAAATCTCTTTCTATATCATACATGAATATATTTGCTAGGCTCGGGGCGACACAATAACCCATTGCCACCCCAGAGCACTGCAAATAATATTCACCGTCAAACATAAAGTAATTCCTTGACAAGGCCAAGTCAAGCAATTGTAGAAAAAAGGAAACATCAGGGCCACCAAAGCACTCACTGGAAACAACTGCCCTCCTTACTGATTGTAATCCCCTATCATGGGGGATACTGGTATAGAGGGAAACAACGTCAACAGTACATAGTAAATATTTTTGATCAAGGGGTGACAACTTAATTAACTCTTTAAGAAATGAATTAGTGTCTTTTAGGTAAGTGGGTTGTTTTTGCACCAAGGGCTGAAGAAAAAGGTCAAGGAATTGGGCCACAACATAGTACAATGAGTCTCTGGCCGAGATGATCGGTCTACCTGGTGGATGAAGAGGGTCCTTATGGAGTTTGGGGATAGTGTACAATATCGGAGTTTTAGGGAATTCAATTTCTAGAGCTTCACCAATCTTGTCGGGGATAGTTCCATTTTTCACTGCTTCTTGCAGAATCTGGTCAAGTTCCTTTTTGTATGTCGCTGTTGGATCACCTCTTAGTTTCAAATAAATCGATTGATCTGCCAATTGCTGCCGAATTTCTGCTTTGTAATCCACAAGATTTTGGACAACAAGGGCCCCCCTTGTCAGCCGATCTCACAACGATGTCATTTTAGGATCCTAGGGCTTTTAGGGCTGCTGATTCAGTTGAAGTCATGTTGATATTGCTGTTAGAGGTTTTGTCATCCAGATGTTCTATGTAATTGTCCATGTACGAGGTAAAGGATTTGATAGAGATGTTTTGCGAGCTGGGATCAAATGAGGACTTTTTTTTTATAGTAGGTGCTGGCATCTGCGGGCTGTTGGACTCTGAAAAGTATTCACGTAGTCGTAAACGTCTGTCAAATTTATAGAGGTCCACTTTTTCTTCAAAGCGATCTGGTCGGCTTGTTGGAACAAAAGAAAGTCCTTTATTAAGAACTGAAAGTTCATCAGCTGTTAACTCTCTGTCAGAGAGATTGAAGACTAGGTCCTCTGGGTTGCTGCCCTTTTTCGCGATCCTGACCCACTGGCCTCCACGCCGGGTTCTAGCTCGTCGTTTGGGCCTCGTCTCGCTCGTGTTAGTACCCCTAAAGGGGGTCTCTGTGCTCTTCTGCCCCGGGCTCGCTGGTTTGGGGCCCCTGCACATTCTGTATCAGAGGAAGATTGGCCTCCACTCGATCTCTCAGTATCGTATGGTTGCCTACGACGGTAGGTTCTTCTTTGATTATATTGAGGTCCTTCGCGGCTATAGGCCCAACTGTACACTTTGTATTCAGTGTAGTCGCGGTTGACCACTTCACACTTCTTTTTTTTTAAATCTATCAATTCCTTGCGGTATTGGTCTACTTGTGATGTCAATTTGGCCAGCCAATCTTCTGATTTATCAGCTTTGATGTTGTTGATGTGTGAATGTTCAAAGATATCGATTTTGGAACGTACTAGGTCCAGCTCACGTTTGGACTCCTCAACCACTAGCAGGATTAAATCGTAGGAGCATTTATTGAGGACCGCAGTCCATTTGCGGCAAAAGTCAGGATTGGTTCTTCCCATTGTGGGTATGTTTTTTATCCGGAAGCCTCTGGGTATTTTTTTCTCGCGGAAGTAATCTGAAAGAGTAACTCCGTGGAGGTAGAAATCTACTTCTCTCTTTTTCAGATGGATGAGTTGTGCAACAAGTTGTTCAATGGAATCTCCGGATCCCACGTCTTTGAGTTTGTCTGTGAACAAAATCTGCTCAGCATCAGAGTCAGTTAGTACCAATGATTCTCCCACCGGGAGGGTAATGTCTCTGAAACCGGGTACTGTATCCTGGTTTGTCATTCCTTGGTTTGTGGATGCGAATAACCACTGTTCAGGAAAAAAAATTGGTCTTTGAAGAACGGGATATGGTCACTTCAAGGCAAGAAGAGTATGGGGGTGTCGTGGCTCCGTGTCTGCACTGGATGCTGACTCGGATGAATATATGGATAATAGCCTGGCACTCTCCTTGTTAAAGGTCTCTGTGGTCCGGTGCTCTCTGTCCCTTTGGGGGGAGGTATATGCTGCAACGAATAGGCACTCTGGACACTTTCAACATTCAGTCAAATAGAAAATAAGACACAGCTCACACTAGCTGCAGTTGTCAACGTTTCGGGTTACTACCCTTTATCAAGACATAAAAGAAATACAGAGTGGTACTTACATATATAGCCTGTGGCTGTGACAAAAACCCGTGCTGTACAATTAACTCTAACACGCTGCAGCAGGGAGCCGGGTGACGTCATAGATGCGACTTGGCGTCTACCTCCACGGAGTTACTCTTTCAGATTACTTCCGCAAGAAAAAAATATCCAGAGGCTTCCGGATAAAAAACATACCCACAATAGGAAGAACCAATCCTGACTTTTGCCGCAAATGGACTGCGGTCCTCAATAAATGCTCCTACGATTTAATCCTGCTAGTGGTTGAGGAGTCCAAACGTGAGCTGGACCTAGTACGTTCCAAAATCGATATCTTTGAACATTCACACAACAACAACATCAAAGCTGATAAATCAGCAGATTGGCTGGCCAAATTGACATCACAAATAGACCAATACCGCAAGGAATTGATAGATTTAAAAAAAAAGAAGTGTGAAGTGGTCAACCGCGACTACACTGAATACAAAGTGTACAGTTGGGCCTATAGCCGCGAAGGACCTCAATATAATCAAAGAAGAACCTACCGTCGTAGGCAACCATACGATACTGAGAGATCGAGTGGAGGCCAATCTTCCTCTGATACAGAATGTGCAGGGGCCCCAAACCAGCGAGCCCGGAGCAGAGGAGCACAGAGACCCCCTTTAGGGGTACTAAAACGAGCGAGACGAGGCCCAAACGACGAGCTAGAACCCGGCGTGGAGGCCAGTGGGTCAGGATCGCGAAAAAGGGCAGAAACCCAGAGGACCTAGTCTTCAATCTCTCTGACAGAGAGTTAACAGCTGATGAATTTTCAGTTCTTAATAAAGGACTTCTTTTGTTCCAACAAGCCGACCAGATCGCTTTGAAGAAAAAGTGGACCTCTATAAATTTGACAGACGTTTACGACTACGTGAATACTTTTCAGAGTCCAACAGCCCGCAGATGCCAGCACCTACTATAAAGAAAAAGTCCTTATTTGATCCCAGCTCGCAAAACATCTCTATCAAATCCTTTACCTCGTACATGGACAATTACATAGAACATCTGGATGACAAAACCTCTAACAGCAATATCAACATGACTTCAACTGAATCAGCAGCCCTAAAAGCCCTAGGATCCTACAATGACATAGTTGTGAGATCGGCTGACAAGGGGGGGGGCCCTTGTTGTCCAAAATCTTGTGGATTACAAAGCAGAAATTCGGCAGCAATTGGCAGATCAATCGATTTATTTGAAACTAAGAGGTGATCCAACAGCGACATACAAAAAGGAACTTGACCAGATTCTGCAAGAAGCAGTGAAAAATGGAACTATCCCCGACAAGATTGGTGAAGCTCTAGAAATTGAATTCCCTAAAACTCCGATATTGTACACTATCCCCAAACTCCATAAGGACCCTCTTCATCCACCAGGTAGACCGATCATCTCGGCCAGAGACTCATTGTACTATGTTGTGGCCCAATTCCTTGACCTTTTTCTTCAGCCCTTGGTGCAAAAACAACCCACTTACCTAAAAGACACTAATTCATTTCTTAAAGAGTTAATTAAGTTGTCACCCCTTGATCAAAAATATTTACTATGTACTGTTGACGTTGTTTCCCTCTATACCAGTATCCCCCATGATAGGGGATTACAATCAGTAAGGAGGGCAGTTGTTTCCAGTGAGTGCTTTGGTGGCCCTGATGTTTCCTTTTTTCTACAATTGCTTGACTTGGCCTTGTCAAGGAATTACTTTATGTGTGACGGTGAATATTATTTGCAGTGCTCTGGGGTGGCAATGGGTTCTTGTGTCGCCCCGAGCCTAGCAAATATATTCATGTATGATATAGAAAGAGATTTATTTTTTGCCAATCCCTCTGTTGCCAGATCCATCAAGCTATATCTGAGATTTATTGATATTTTCATACTGTGGTCAGGAGATGAGAGCAGCTTCCATGACACCATGAAATTGATCAACACGCAGGACCAATCCATTAAATTCACCTACTCTTGTAGCTTTGAGACACTCAACTTCTTAGATGTTAAAATAACAATAAATGAAGCCTGTGAAATAATCACCACTTTACACAAAAAACCCACAGACAGAAACACAATTCTGCATGGTTCTAGTCATCATCCACCTTCCCTCAAATGGGGTCTCCACTATTCCCAATTTCTGAGAGCACGCAGGATCTGCAGTAATACTGCTGATGCTGAAATTGAAATAGACAGAATGACCAAAGACTTCCTAGTCAGAGGTTATCCATACAAACTCTTGAGGAATACTAAATTAAAAGTACTCAAGTTAGACAGGACAACGACCCTGAACTCCACTACCAACACTAATAATGACAGCAGGATTGTGTGGACCCAGCGGTACACCACACAGAGTGAAGCGCTGATGCAAACAGCGAAACGAATCTGGCCAATTGTTTCCACCGATAGGAATTTACCAGCCTTAAAAAATACTAAGATCTTGCCTTCTTACAGGAGAGGCAAGAATATCAAAGATAAAGTAGTACACAATGATATTAGCCTGTTAAAACCAACTGCCAATGTCCATTTCCTTAGCCGCAAAAATGGCAACTTTAAATGCCTAGGCTGTATTACTTGCTCCAACCTTGAGGTTGGTGACCACTTTTTCCATCCAAGATCTGGTGAAAGAATTTCGATCAAACATCCTTTAACATGTAGCAGCCGTTTCATCGTCTACTATATAAAGTGTCCGTGTGGTCTCCTATATATAGGAAAGACCATTAGGCAATTCAAAGAGCGAATAGCCATGCACAGATCAAGTATCCGTGCAGCCCTGGATGGCAAAGGGTCTGACCAACCGGTGGCCAGACACTTTAAAGAATTTAAACATTCTCTGCCCACACTCAGATACAAAATTATAGACTGCATTCCACCTAATAGTAGAGGAGGTGACAGAGGCAGTCTATTATTACAACTAGAAGCAAAATGGATATATAGGCTACAAACAGTAAAACCACTTGGTTTAAATGAATATTTTTCATACACCTGCTTTCTGTGAATCTGCCTCATCCTAGCTTCAACATTTGATTCATGTTTTCCGTTTGTAATAAGGTGATTATTGATTACAGCTGTGCAGCCCATTTGCTTAAAGGTCATTGCACTGGTTTGTTCTGATTCCAATTAAGCCCATCATTCACCTCAGCCTGAGCAACATTGTAATTGCTCCCAGTCAGTTTGTGTCATACTGCTTTTCCCTCCGTTAGTGTCTCTATTTAATTTATAGTTTATCTCTATACCACGGACCACTTACTTTGTCTTCATAATATGTTCTAGCTACATAAGTATAATCATTGATGAGTCCGTTTAAAGTGAGTCATTAGAGCATTGTTATACACATGATACGGTTATCCTGCTACTGTCTGAAAATTTTAAATGTATTTGTTATTTTTGTATCACCTAGGTGATGGTAACTCACACCCTCTGACACGCCCACTAGTGGGAGTCCGGAACCGTCGACGCCCAGTCGCATCTATGACGTCACCCGGCTCCCTGCTGCAGCGTGTTAGAGTTAATTGTACAGCACGGGTTTTTGTCACAGCCACAGGCTATATATGTAAGTACCACTCTGTATTTCTTTTATGTCTTGATAAAGGGTAGTAACCCGAAACGTTGACAACTGCAGCTAGTGTCAGCTGTGTCTTATTTTCTATTTGACTGAATGTTGAAAGTGTCCAGAGTGCCTATTCGTTGCAGCATATACCTCCCCCCAAAGGGACAGAGAGCACCGGACCACAGAGACCTTTAACAAGGAGAGTGCCAGGCTATTATCTATATATATATATATATATATATATATATATATATATATATATATATATATATTTTTTTTTTTTTTTTAATGTTCTTCCTAAAAAAATAAAAAAAGGGATGTTCTAAAAACCCTTTTAGTGCACCTACCAACACAACCCTTTTCCTCTTGGTCAAGGTTTTCTTTCTACATGGTGTAACTCTAAACTGACAAAGATGATTCTTATACAAGTTCTACTTTATTCTTAAAATATTCTGAAACATTAGGCTTTCAGAAACAAAAACAAAATCCCTTTAATTATAATTATATTTCTTTCAATGTCACTACCTAGTTAACTACATATTTACTTTTACAGCCATGAATGTTTGTGCATTTGTTACTACAGGTAGCGTTTCCCGTATCCGGAGAGCTCTTATCCAAAAACAAGTTTTGTTTTTTTATATTTCAGATTACCAAGTCCCCCTATGTCCACAGCGCCCTTCAGGATCTTCTCCAGCCCCAGGAGTGCATTGCGCAGGTGCACCAGTGACATCAACTCGCACAATGCACCACTGGGACCGCTGAAGATCCTGAAGGCCGCCGAGGGAGCCGTAAAAAGCCCTTATCCGAAATGCTTGGTACCACAAGCATTTTGGATAAGGGATTTTTACGTTTTTTTTTTTTTTTTTTTTTTACACACACACATACTCAACCTGTATTTGGTGTGAGAGATACTCACACCTCAGGGTTTAAGATGGAATGTTCCTATGGGCAACCAATCAGAATCTACATATTTATAAGCACCTTCTAGACCTTATAAGAGGATCCCATCTTAGTAAATAAACACCATCCTGTACTATGCTAGGCACAACTGCTGGAGTAAGCAGTAGTAATCAGCAGCCCCAATAACCGGACCAGTTTGGCAGCCATTGATCATTTGGGATATTGAAACTGTTATTTTAAACATGTTTGCCACTCCAAACCATATTCTGATAGGGGAATAGAGGATTTAAAACCTGTTTAAATATTCCTATTTCTCCAGCCTGACTGTCAGGGCTTCCGGACATTTTGATGTATGGGTGACATAGCATTTACCAAGTTGAACCAATCTCATTTTTTAGTCTAGCAAATGTGAAATTTTGTACTGGAATGCATTTTATACGTTTGAGATTAGTCGCAACATGTATCCAACTCCACATGAACTATCAAAATGCTTTGCTCATACTGTAGGTGTAGAGAAGACCTTTATATTCTTAGATTGTACTAGACAGGTGTCAATTATAGTAATTAGCCTCAATTTTTAAACCAGCACACAATGAAAAATGAGGCATTATTATTAGGTTTGTGTAATATGGTGTGGTTTATACAGTATATTCCACAAAGTCTATACTCCAATACAGCACCAACAAGCTCCATCCAACTACACAGTATTATTCAAAGTCTTTTTAAGTGCCCTCTTGAACATCGGAAGCAAAACCAGTCCATTTTTGTGATTTCTACCAATGTTTCCATAGTCTTTTTCACCTAGGGTAGATTATTCAGTCACCCAAGACAAAAACGGCACACCCCAGTAAAAAACACAGGATTTACTGAAAACTGGATTAAGCATGAGGTTTTTCTAAAACACAGAGTTTGGACCAGTTTAATCGGAGATAACGGAGTATGCAGTGGTATTGTATCCATTTGTATGATCATGTAAATCTCACTCGGCTATTTAAAAAGCAGTGTCTTTCATAGAAGATTTCGGAAATAATGAAGAGCAACATTTTGCATTTGGTTCCAATAACTGTTTATTAATAGGCAGAAAACGGTTTAACACATAGGCTTCCGCAAGTTGGTTAATATTTGTTGAAATAAATGCCAGAAAAAAAAAAAAAAGTGAAGCCTTGCCACCATGGGCAAGCTGTGGCTCTGCAGCTATTGTAAAACTACAAGTCCCAGCATGCCTCACCATGGTTTTTCTATTTGGTAATGCGAAAACTGTGGCAATGCATGCTGGTATGTGTAGTTCCACAACAACTGGCTAGCCACAGGTTGCCCATGCCTCGTCTAGCCCATTCTGACTAAAAGGTTACAGCTTATATTGGATAATTACCTCTGGTCTTCATTGGGCTGCAGAATACACTAGAATGGTCCGTTCCAAGAACTTGTACATAAGGTTGCAAACAACCATATGAGATCGCTAGACCAGAATTGTGTAATAGTATCACTCATTTTATGACAGTTGATTACATACCACCAGGTTGTAAATAAAAAAAATAAAAATATAAAATTAACCCTATATATGCTTTATTTTACAGTAAGTACATTCTCTTTGAAAAGAAAAAAAACAAACATCAAGATAGAAACAATCTTCATTTTAGATCTTGATGTAGCCTGATAGACTTTGCAATATCTATATTGACAGATCCAAACAGTAATATTAACTATACAGATTGCATCCTCAATGGATTTAGTGTAACTTTATAGTAATTCTGATGAAATTAAACATTATCTTCTAATATGACCATGCTGCAATAGTATTAGTCAGTCTGCAGCTTAAGGGTATTTGGTACTTGTGAGTTATCCGGGCGTCCGATTTTTTGATTGTATGCCTTAAGTTAAGGCATACAATCAGATGCGATGCGATACGATATCGCATCGCATCGCATGCGACCATCGGATGCGATGACCCGATTTTTCCATAGGAATCAATGTTAAAATGGACTGAGTCCATTTTAACATGGAATTCAATGGGAAAAAGGGGTCCTTTTCATACCCCTACTATCCAAGTGGGCATGGAGTTGGATATAAACCTGTGGCGAGCGTAGCGAGCCACCGAGCCCGAAGCGTGGCAAGCGAAGCGAGCCCCGCGAGGGGACGGTATTCCGTGTCCCCTCGCGGGGCTCGCTACGCTCGCCACGCTTCGGGCTCGGTGGCTCGCTACGCTCGCCACAGGTTTATATCCAACTCCATGCCCACTTGGATAGTAGGGGTATGAAAAGGACCCCTTTTTCCCATTGAATTCCATGTTAAAATGGACTCAGTCCATTTTAACATTGATTCCTATGGAAAAATCGGGTCATCGCATCGCATCCGATGGTCGCATGCGATGCGATGTCCCGATCCGACCCGATTTAAAAATCGGACGCCCGGATAACTCACAAGTACCGGGTATTTTTATACAAGAGGGGGAAAAAAATAAAATATACAACTGTTCACATTTTACCATACATAAAAGTGCACAAAGTGTTCAAGTAGAGTACAGAGTGTAGCGTCATGAGCTATACATGTCATCTTTTGCCTCTTCTTGGATCTCTCCCATTGCTCATACTGCCAATTCCTGTCTGAGCAATAATAGCTGGTGGAGTGCTCAGCAGTTGAGCTGAAGGTCCTCGTCCATTTATTCTACTATTGTTACTGTAAGATGTTGCATTATTAGAGTATGAAGTCATGGATCCTGATGAAGACTGTGGGCCATTACCTGCATAGAAGGATAGAATTAAAGTGGTGAACTGCAACCACCAATAAAAGACTTACAAGAAGTTAGGACATAAATCAGAGACCCGAGGGGGCGCAAAAAAAAAAAGTTGCCTCAAATTTGGGTGCCACCAACTGACATGGTTCCTAAGTATTCCCAGGGAAAGGTTTTAAACTAGGAGTTCTTACCTGAGTTTGGAGGGGAATTATTCCCTTGATCCCCATGTACCTGGGAAAAAAAGGGAAGACGTTGAAACAAGTTGCAACTACATACAATTTTGTATCAAACGCAAAAACAAAAATGAGTGCTCTATGGAAACATGTACACAAAGAAAACACTAATGAAAATAGTAATGCTGGCTACAATTGAATGAAAATTTGGCATTAATATTCACTGGGAAAAAAAAACACGAAGTGACCATTTCAGTCAAAATTTAATGTTTAATGCTGCTTTCCCACTGCCTAAACGGGTAATGACCCATTATTTTTAAATGGGTAAGAGCCATAAAGACCCTTTCCCACTACAGCTTTAAAATGGTAAATTACCGTTTAAAAGCAGTTTTTGGCACATTCACACTTAAAAAACACACAGGAAACCAGACAGGGCCGGTTCCCAAAATACGAGGGACAAAATGACTAGGGGCCCCCCCGTATTTTAAGAACAAAGAAATAAATAGAACAAACTATTGTCTTATACTGTGGAACTATGAGTCCCAGCAAGCCTCCCCCACACGCTGGGACTTGGAGAACCACAAGTCCCAGCATGCGGGGCATTAAAGGCCCCGCTGGCCCATGCTGATTTTTTTTTTATTTATTTTTTTACGGGTAGAATGAATACCCCTTTCCCACTGCCAAAAAAATCCGGCTTTTAAACAGGTAAAACACTGCTTTTTACCTGTTTAACAAATACCGGTATTTGTTAAACAGGTAAAGCAACCTGGAGCATTCCCACTGCAGCTCTACCCTTTTAAAAAAGGCTATAAAAAAAATAAAATGGTAATTTACCGTTTAAGAGCTGCAGTGGGAAAGGAGTATAAGTATCCTAAACAGATTAATTTACTCAATAGATCAAAATTTGTCAGGACTCCTGTTTAAATGGCTCTTTAATGTAAAGTCACAACAAATTTTTTATCGCTTACAGCTTTGTTTTGATTTGGCTTTGGTGGCTGGCCAGCGTTGTCTGTGTTTGGCTCACTGAAATTAGGCACTTCGGAATACACCATACAAAATCTAAGTGGGGGAAAAAAAAACATTTAGGCATAATGCAACAAAACCTGTACAAGTTATTGGATCTAATGTATAATGTAAATTCTTACAAATACAGTGTATATCCCCGGGCCCTGTAGAATTACCTTTACTCAAGTTCGTTTCTGACCACCAATAGCATTAGCTAAGAAATGTTCCTAATTCCCATACACTGGTACTGTAACAGTATAGCTGCAAAAGAATATCTTCAACATTTATGCACCAAAAGGTACTCTTACAGGAAAGCCAAGCACAAGTTACTAAATACTTCAGCCCTCACTTAATTGATGACTTTATATTTGAAGTTCTAGAATGGCTAATGAAGTGTCATAACACTTTCGATAGAGAACAAGGAACAAAAAGGCAAAACTGTCTTTGTGATGCCATAATTATCTTCAACTTGCAAACATGTATCAGTACATTGTATATCTAATGCCCCTTTTCTACTAGCCTAATTATCCAGAGCGCGCCAAACCCAGGATTGTAGACAGGTGGAAACGCTCCCAGTTGAAAGGTCGTGAGACCCGGCAGTTCCAACCCAGGTAGCGACCAGGGTTTGACACCGAGTCAACCTGGGTCACTGTGCAGTGTAATCTGGTAACCGATGCGACCCAGGTCCTGTTCACTGCAATGCAAAAGCAAGCAGCGGGAAATGCTCTCATCTCCCAGCGCCGCCCCAGCCACGCCTCCCAATGATGTCACCTGCCCGGCATTATGCGGGTTGGTGAAAGATGGAAAAGGGTTCACAAGCCAGGTTGGAGCAGAGTACAAAATCCGGGTGCGACCCGGCTTGTAAATGGAAAAAAGGGGTATTCATCTCAAGGACATTACAGCAATTACAACTAGTTATCCCTGGCTAGTTTGCAGCAAGATACAATCCCTTTTAATATTTGGAGAAAACAATTGTAAACTGGAACATTTAGGTTGACCTTTGCCATTAGGTTAGAGATTAAAAGCAACTTTATCTATTTTATATATTTCCTACTTGTATTTATGTAAATGCCAGAACAATTCCAAGTGAACAAGAGCTGCGCCAGTGAGGGGACGGGTAATTTTTTTGCACTTGCAAAAGAGGTCTGAACCCATTGTTATTCCACTGCATGCACCAGATCATGAACTCTAGGCCAACTGGAGAGTGCTTAGCTATTAGAGAAAGCAGGAAGAGCATGCCTCTTTCCTGCACTTGCTCCAGCAAAGAAATAAGTGCCAACTTAAGGCATTTCTCATTAGGTTTGTCAAATACTATTTCTGAATTGACCTTTTTAAAATGAAATCATGGCACAGGATAAGAACAAAATGATGGTTTTCCCCAGCTAAAGTTAAACATTTAGAAAAACAGTATCCGGGCGTCCGATTTTTTCATCGCACCTTAAAAAATCATGTTGCATCGCATCCAATCATATCACATGCGATGCAGCCCGAATTTTCATCGCACAGGCACACAGATGCCTGATTCTTATGTTAAATGCCCCCCCCCCCCCCCCCCCGATAATTGATTGTACTCCCACCCTGATGGGTGATTTCTATGTTTCTATGTTAAATGGCCCCCATTGTTAACGCCACCCCAGTATCGACGCGAACCCGAACCATGGCGAACGCAGCGAGCCCGCAACGTTTTCATACCCCCACTATCCACGCCGGCGTGGAGTTGATTTTATATCGTGTGGCGAGCGCAGCGAGGGGACGCGGAATACATGTGAAGTAATACGCGTGCGCTCGCCACACTATATAAAATCAACTCCACGCCGACGTGGATAGTGGGGGTATGAAAAGGTTGGAGGACGCGTACCGCTGCGCTCGCCACGCTTTGGGTTGGTGTTGAAACTGGGGTGGCGTTAACAGGGGGGGGGGGACATTTCACATAGTAATCGCCCATCAGGGTGGGTGTAAAATAAAAAAATAAAAAAAAAAAAAATCGGGTATGGGGGTGCATTTAACATTGTAATCAGGCATCAGGGTGCCTGTACAATGTATTATCGGGTATAATCACGTCGCATCGCATGCCACTAGTTAAGGCATGCGATGCGATATTAAAATTGTACACTCTTCCCGGGAAAGGCTCAAAATCGGGTACAATTGCATCGCACGCCTTAAGTAGTGGCATGCGATGCGATGTATCGGGCGCCCGGATAATACACAAGTACCAGAAAAACTCCAATAAGATTGTGTATTCCTTGCGTAAAATGGCAATCTGACAAAATTAATCAGGGATTTTGACTAACAAACTATAGCCAGATACACAGGACACGACCTGCACTGCAGCCAATCTAGTATTCTGTACAAGAGCAGGGAAATAAGTTTACACACTGAATAGCAGTGAACTATATCATTCATTGACATCACGAGGACCCACTGAACACACAGGTTGTTGGCTATATATCCAAACTGATCAGTATCTTCAGTCACAGAAGGATTGTTAATGATGCACAGGAGGGGTCACAGTTAACGACACACACACAAAATTTAAAAAATTATATAAACTAGAAGCCCCTTTGAGCAATATCTATTCAAATATCCTCTAGTGCAGATGTTCTCAACCTCAGTCCTTAGGCACCCCCAACGGTGCACATTTTCCAGGTCACCTCACATACACAGGTGCACTAATTACTCACTGGCACATTTTAAATGATCACAGGTGGAGCTAATTATTTCACCTGTGATTTTGTGAGAAGACCTGCAAAACCTGCACAGTTGGTGGTCCCTGAGGACCGAGGTTGAGAACCACTGCTCTAGTGTGTATGGGGCTTTAGTGGAAAGGTTTCCTATTGCTCAGTACTTGCTACAATCTGGTTGCCAAAACTAAATTACATTGGCTAGATTCTGATTGCTAGCTATAGATTTATTAATACTTCCCATATGTCTCTATTAAAGTTTAGGATCAGCTCTAGCGAACTGCATTTCTATTAGATTCATCTTGCATGGGATCTACAAGGCAACCATAAGTAGAGAACTTTTGGTTGCAACTATGAATAAGATAAAATAAAATCCTTTAACGCTGGTTATTAAATTTGATCCCCAGGACCCCAAACACTTCATGTTTTCAAGATCACCAAGGGCACCAGTATATTAGCAACCTGACAATACCACATGTAGCCTGGAAAACAAGACCTGCCTGATTTTGAATCTGAATTTGAGAACCACTGAACTAGCCTATCAAGAAGTGGGTTAAAGTTTGTCTGTGCTAATTGACAGTGGATGAAGTATGGAAAAGCCAGTTAATCACCTGAAAACTTTCACATCCAAGCTCACAACCTGCAATGTTTATATTGTGAATCAAAAACCTTAAGCATACTGTGATTTTAAATGTCAAATTCCCTTCTATTAGTAACAAAAAAAAAAATACAAAAAAAAAAAAAATTGTACACACAAACCATTTACAATGTAAGCGCATCAAGCACATCATCCAGCTAAACCATCCAAATTATTTCAACATTACTGAAACAGGATAGAGCTAGCATGGTAGTTGGGTTACCTTTTTTACAGCCCTAGAGGGTGGTCCCTCCGGTCAGGGTAGTGTGTGGAAGCTCGCATTGCGGCTGCCTGCACCGTACCTGGCCTGTGAATAAATAGAGGACTTCATTTTTCCACACTGTCAGTCCTTTCACATTAACCAGTTTACACAGTAAAGAAAAAGTCAAATGAAATTATAGTGAACAAGTGATCATATGAAAGAAGGTCTAACAAACACAGAAAATTAAAACCTATTGATTAACCAAATTAGTCCATTTTAATTCAGATTTGAAGTTAAACCTCTTTCCTGTTAAAGCACAGTTCTTCCTAGTGATTGCTTAATCACTTCAAATCTGAATTAGATAAAATCTGAACTTCTATGCTTGTGCTCAGGAATTCGTTAAAGATACTAAATTGATGAGTGAGTCACAAATCAAAGTACACAATTTCCATTGCTTTACAGTGTAATTTTTCCCATATTAGGCATGTCCAAACTATAGCCCTCAGGCTCTTTTGAAACTACAAGTACCATCATGCCTTGCCTCAGTGGTTACTAGGGAATGCTAAAAATATGGCAAGGCATGCTGGGATGTGTAGTTTCAAAACAGCTGGAGGGCCACAATTTGGACATGCCTGAGCTAGACAGTATAATGCAGGCATTCCCAACCACAGTCCTCAGGGCACACCAACAGTGCAGGTCTTAAGTGATATCCCGGCTTGAGCACAGGTGACTTAATTAGTACCCGAGTGATACCGATTAAACCATCTGTGCTGAAGCCTGGATATCACTAAAACCTGCACTGTTGATGTGCCTTAAGGACCGTGGTTGGGAATGCCTGGTATAATGTATAAGTAGACACCTGGCTGACCAGGCTAAATGCCCTTGTACAAACTGCAGAAGAGCCACACATGGGCTACCCAGAAAAAAAAAAAGTGCTACTTTTGAGAGATCTTGGAAATTCATGTACAGTATTATAATTTAGTAGAAAACCAGAGTGTCGGGTGTGGAACAGGTCGACAATGTCTAGGCCGACCACTGTTTGTAGACAGGAAATAGGTCAACACCTGAAAAAAATGCCAATATGGTCTAGAACAGGGGTCTTCAACCCATGGCCCGCGGGCCACAAGTGGCCCGCGGAGCTGATCTCAGTGGCCCCTGCCCGCCATGCACAGTAAAGTAAAAGAAAATGCTGCCGAGGGAGGCAGCGTAATGGAGTCCCCCCGGGTGCCGCCTACCCGATTTTCATTGGCTGCAGGCAGGGCAGAGGAGTGTATCCAGTGTGGCTGAGGGAGGAGGAGGCACGTCTGGTGGGAGCTGGGACCCGGCAAAGCTTCGGGAGGAGGCAACGCAGCTGGCGGGAGCAGGGGACCTGGCGCAGGAACTGCAGGAGGAGGAGGCACAGCTGGCGGAGGGGAGCCGGCGAAACTGCAGGAGGCGGCATGGATGGTGGAAGCAGGTGACCCGGCAAAGCTGCAGGTTGAGGAGGTACAGCAGGCGGGAGCAGGGGGCCTGGCAAAGCTGCAGGCATTACTGGGGGCATTGTGTGTGAGGGGCACTGCTGGGGCATTGTGTGTGAGGAGCACTGCTGGGGCATTGTGTGTGAGGAGCACTGCTGGGGCATTGTGTGTGAGGGGCACTGCTGGGGCATTGGGTGAGGGGCACTGCTGAGGCATTGGGTGAGGGGCACTGCTGGGGCATCATATGTATAAGCAGGAGTACTGCTGGCATTATGGTCTGTGGCATAATGGGCATAATTTTGTGTGGATTAATGTGTAATGGGCATCACGTATGCGGCATAATGTGTAATGGGCATTACGGTGTATGACAAAGTACAACAGGTATTACGGTGTGTGGCATAATGTCTAATGGACACTATGGTGTGATGCACAATGTGTAATGGGCATTACGGATAAACAGTGTATATTGATTTAAGTAGCCTTTCATTGTTTGGGCTTGATCTGTGAGGCATACTATTTCACTGTGTGGGCCTTCATGTTTATATGTCACTGTGCAGCCTTCAGTCAACTTAAGCGTGTGAGGACAACGACCATTCCTGCGGTAACCAATGCCTGGTCATGCAGGTTGCAAAAGAGGTGTCAGGTAATTGTTTTCCTGCTAGTTCACACTCTTTAGAATTAGACCACGCCCCTTATAATAAGGCCACACCCCTCTTTGGGAGCGCACCTACGGCGCGTGCAATTTATTCAATATCAAATTATATATGGGGGGGGGGGCACATATTTTACTGTTTGCACTGGAACCCAAATTGGCTGCTGATGACTATTGGGGTATGTGTGTGGGGGGGGGGGTTACGTGCTGAGTATGGGCGGCTGTGCCAATTATCTATGAAGGACTGTGCTGACGTTATAGGAGAGCTGTGATTCTATGGGGCTGTCCGAAATACTGCAGTAGAGTTTAGTGGCCCTCGGGCTTCACTGGATTTTTTTAGGTGGCCCACGCTGTCTTAAAGGTTGAAGACCCCTGGTCTAGAACAAGACAAGCAAAAAAGGTGCTTCACCGCTGGCGCACACCTCTGGATCAGACGCAACACATTGTGGGTGCTAAAAACATCCCATTTGGAATGATTTCTCGGCCACATCAGTCTGAATCGAGGGAAATCGGCATGGTGTAAGGGGGGGGGTCTTAAGGGGGCCTATTAGTGCTTCTGAAATCCAGTCCTCATGACACCAAAATTGCTGCTACATTTTTAAAGATCCAAAGGTGGATTACATTTTGGTAAAGTTACTTGGGAACATACATGGTTCATTGATTCGGAGGACTAGATGTTAAATGCACTGCCCTAACAGAATTTCGGTTGATTCTAGACTCACATTAGACATTCAACAAGTTGCAGTCCACTTCTCCCCACTAACTAGCTGAATATTTACACAAGGCAGATAATGAAATGTAGGACAAAACGCACAGGATAGAACAGTTGACATTCTGCATAGTAAACATCTTTTCCTGTTACATTACTACTCTTATAAGTTCTGTACTAGGCAATGGCATTAACTTCCTAAAGATGGCCATACATTAGAATGATTTCAGGACCAAATGCACGATTTTGATTGCTTGTACGATGCATTGTGAGTTTTTACATCATAAGGTGCTTTGGTACGATTACAATTACATGGGCAGGACCGCAGGTTGGAGGTGGATCTTATGTGAAGAGGCTACTATTGACCAGTATGCTGGGAGTAGCAGATCTTAAGATAGATCTTGTGTGTAACTTCCCTTAACCTATCGTGTGTTGGGGAGGCTAACTAGGAGTTCAAATGGAGTCTGACATTTTGAAGAATCAAAAAGGTAATGATATGTGGCCACCTTTAAGGTGCCCATACACGGTGCAATAGCACCGTGCAGTGCGTGCTCCTGTGGTCATCGCATAGCTCAAAAAGTATGTGTTTTGTTTTTTTACTTCCCTCAGATAGCATTGCATGCGATGCAATCCAGCCCATAACGGGTACGATCATCGTACTGTGTATGGGCACCTTTAGAGATAAAATTGTATTGCTTAAAATAACAGATTGCCATCATTGAATGAAGCAGGTATGTTTTACAACCTGGAAACCGGCAGTTGCCAATCCAGATATACACTGCGACAACTTCTCTTGGAGTAGTCGCTCGCAGTGCTTCCTTGAGCTGCCCAGACCCACTGTCAGGTCACCTAAAAATGTGGCTCTTCCAAGAGCCCAAATTGCACAGTGAGACTAAAAAGGTCATGTTACGTCAGGCAGCACGGATGGTGTAATGGTTAGCATTACTGCCTCACAGCGCTGAGGTCATGGGTTCAATACCCACCATGGCTCTAACTGTGCGGAGTTTGTATATTCTCCCCGGGCTTGCGTGGGTTAACTCCGGTTTCCTCCCACAATCCAAAAATATACAGATAGGTTAATTGGCTTCCAACAAAATTAACCCTAGAATGTATGTGTGCGTGTACAGTACATGTGGTAGGGAATATAGATTGTAAGGTCCACTGGGGCAGGGACTGATGTGAATATTCAAATATTCTCTGTAAAGTGCTGCGTAATATGTATGCGCTATATAAGAAACTGTTAATAAATAAATATTACAATGGCACAGCCAAATGAAGAGCGGGAGATTTGTAATTAGTCAATGGGCCAATTAAGTTAATGATAGTCAGAAGTATGAATCTTTATTGGACAAAATAAGGCCAGGGATGGCAACAGCAACCCAGATTATTTGGTAAGGTTAGATGTGCAACAAGAGTTTTAAGCAAAAGTTAGCACTTACTGAAGTTTCTGGATACCATTGAATACTCAACACATAATCAGTCAGGATATAGTTTTGCCTCCTGACGGATTATGAGATTGCATTCTGGAATGTCCCCCACTAACAAGGGGGGTAGATATATGAATCAGTGATAAGAAAGCCAGGGGAGAAGTTTCCCACGGTCCATCACCTGGCGGCTCTCATTTGCCAAACCGGTGGTGTCTTTCTTTCTGCAATGCCCCTGGGGGTAACACTCATTGGCGAGGTAAAAAGCAGACGCAATCCTAAGCTCATTCCTACCTAGCCTTGCTCGTTCATCAATAAGAATTACAGCCATACCTCAATGGACCACCTGAAACCATCAGAACTCAGAAGCTAAGCAGTAACGGGTACCTTACCTAGTACCTATCTGGGGAACTAGAAAGGGAAAATTCGGTGCTGTAGACAAATATTAAAGCAAAAGCAACTGAGCTCAGTGGGTGATGCATGTCATTTATTTTTTTCTTCTTTAATCCAGTTATTATATCCTCCTTCCAAATCTCACCGCTGACTAAGAAATATATTTTTTCTTTTATTTTTGTATATTTTGGAGTAAAATCCAACTATTGGGGGGGATTTATTTAGACGGGATGCAGTTATATTCCCAGCGGTCGGAATCCCGGCGTTCAAAATCGCGACACTTTCTCCCTCTGTGGGTGTCCACGTCACCCATAGAGGAGAATTAATTAGTGTGCCGAGCATAGCGAAGCACCGGGCCCGCAAGGGGGTGCGATCCACGTCGTCGTCCCCCCCCCTTGTTGGGATTTCGGTGTCAGGATTTTGAACGTCGGGATTTCGCATCACTCCCCTTTAAACGGGGTGTGTCCTGTGTTACTGTAACAGTTATCTCCTTAACACGGGCAGATAAATGTAATCTGCATTAATTTGCTTGTCAATTGAATAGATTTGAACTTCGATTGTGCCACTAAGAGGAGAAGCAGCTGACTGAAAACATTTTCGCTCATTCTATGCTAATGAAGGAGGATTAGATCTGATCAATTGTGCTTTTTTTTACCTTCTATATGTGTGGAACCTGATATTCTATGACTGAGTCATCTGTATGTATTTAATGTATTTATATGCGTCCAATAATTTTTAGTCTTACCAATAAAAGTTACATTTAAATTTTTTCAGTAACCTTATAAACGTTTATTTAACAAGTGTGCCCCAAAAACCCTGTTGTGTTCCCTTCAGTCACCTCTTGAGTTTTGTTTCTAGTTCGTTTTTTAACTCTTTTATTGGGAGCACTACCAACCAAATACTGCTGCCAAATTTCATACCATCAGCAGTTACCATGTTTTTTTTCTAAATTCTAAAACTAACCTGTGCCAATCCATCCTATTCCAAAAGAAATATATGGAAACTTTTCTTTAGTTACAATCATGCTCTACAATGGTAAAATATCCTACAGGTGCCCAAACAGTGCAATGCACACCGTGCATTTTAAACCAGATTGCATTGCATCTAGTTCAAAATGCATGTGATGTACTAAAGCACCATGTGTTTTGAACTAGATGCAATGAAATCTAGTTAAAAAAAAAGTATGGGCAGCACATAAGCTTACATCACACCGTGTATGGGTGCAGCACCTTACTTACTAATTGCCCAAATAAGCCTAATACGCCAATATCCATTAAGCTGTGTATAGAAAGGGTATAATCTTGACAAGTTATGTTCTGCACAGCTGTGTTGAACTCAAAAAATCCAAACATCGATTATAGAATGATGCCCTGGCTGGAAGGAAGACACTCGTTAAAAGAAAGGTGTCTACTTACTCCCCTATTTTCTGCAGTTCCCCTCCTCTTCCACTGTACAGCGTTAGACAGCCTTTCCACAGCGATGCGTACCTTCAATATGAACACAGGTCTCTACATTATTTTCCACAATATTTAAAAAGAAATTGTTCAATAGTTTGCTTTACCACTTGGGTATAAACAAGTGGTAAAATGTTTGGAAATAAATGTTTCTTTAAAGAAATAAAAATTATTGTTCAGTTTAAAGCAATTTAACCTAGTTATTATATATTTTTATTACACAAAACGTAAAAAAAAAAAAAAATCTTAAAAAAGGAGGCAATACTAGTTAGGGTCCATGTTCTGTGGAAATAAAACCACTACAGTCTAACAATGATCTACAAACCAGTGACTCCTGGCAGTAAGGTGATATTCTCATGGAAGTTCTACATTGGGTTTAGGATGACAGGGTCATTAGGCCGACACAAGCATTAGGTTGACAGTCAAAAGGTTGACATGCGTTTTTCACATTTTTGTCCCAACAGTCGACATGGGCACCATAGCGGTGCTGCACTAGCCACTTCTATTCTCTCTCCACACTTTCAATACTTCCTGTCAGCACATGTTGGCTCAAAAAAAAAAAAAATGAAAAACCCATGTCTACCTAGTGCTTGTGTCAACCTAATGACCCCATCGACCTAAACCCATGTCAACCTTTTGAAAAAAGAGTCAACCTTCAGTGATCGACCTAATGAATGTCGGCCTTCTTGTGGTAGACCTTGTGACCGTATACAAAAATCAGGTGGACACAAATCAAACCAGCTTGTTAACACCAGGAAGTATGACAGGAGTATATATATCAGCACAAGACCTTGCAATGCCAGAATAGGTGGGAAAATTCTAGTGGCGCATATTACAGACATATACTGGGCAAAAACCAGTGACCACGTGCCAGAAGGCTTACATTTAGAAGCTTTTTCCCCACCAATAGAAAGTATACAAAGCCAGCAGTGGCTATAACAAAGAAAAGTGATGTTCTTTAAAAGGCCCAGTTTTAAAAAGTCTTGTGTTTGGCCTAACCGCACATATTGCACCAAACCCTTCACCTGTGATTGAGATGATGCTAAATACCCCTTTCACACTTGCAAGCCGGGTTCTAAGTCCCGGGTGCGACCCGGCTTGCAAGTACTTTCACACTGGCCACCCGACCCGGAATGAAGTTGGGCGGGTGGCGTCATCTGGAGGCTTGGCCGGGGCGGCGCTGGGAGATGTCAGCACCTCCCAGCAGTGCATTTTCACTGCAGCGAACGGGATCACGCTGACCCGGAATACCCGTTCACACTCACCGCATCCCGTGTTGATTCCGGAATCTACCCAGGTCAGGACCTCGGTAGAAATCCCGGAATGCTGAACACGGGAAGCGGTGACAAGTCCCTTTCACACCGAGCTAAATCCTGGGTTAATGCATGTTCATGTGCAAAAGCCCGGGATATTTTTGCAAGTGTGAAAGGGGTACAAGTCACAGTCATCAATTATGCACCATACAAAAGCCATGCCTACCACATCACTGCTCCCAACAAACCAGGGGGTGAACTGTGTTTTGTCAGGTGGGCGGTGTACGTTAAAGAAAATATGTGCTCTAGTATCACATTAAAAGAACAAAGAAAGCCTTATGGAGAACGGAACATCATACTAAATGAGAGCAAACTGTGGTTCTAGCTGTAACACTAAATAGGTCGTTATTAAAATACAAATGTGATGTTAAATAGTTCAGTCATGTAATAGATTTGTCAATTTATGGCGCATATAATCAGGCATTTAGTCTATTTGTACAGCTAGTCTTACAGTTTGATCTGTATACAATAACCCATTCATCTGCACTGACAGTGTGCTTAGCTAGCACTATTAAACATGTACTGACTCATGCCAGGCTGCCATAATAGGGAAGCTAGCTAGCTAGAACATACTTGACTGCTTCTGTGAACAATTCAGGAAGTAATGATGGCTCTTTATTATTGCAAACAAAATTATTTGCTCAAGCCAATTCAGCTACATATAGTACAGTATATAGCACATTAACCAGTCTACTTACAAGAAGAGAACATAGAATCCAATATGTAGACCTAGGTTTTAATACAATTACACAACCCAAAACGCTACATTTTGGATATTTTTTTTTAATTTTTATTGCAGATGGCATAGTATCATTAACTTTAGATGTATGGTCAGCTTTACACACCAGGTTTTAAGTAAGTCCATGCTTATCCAACTTAACCATATGTAAACCATAATCTCTTCATAACATGGACCATCATCCTAATAATTCACAAACACCACATTTTAGGGATTCTTTCAGGGTACTGCTTGGAATTCACTTTGGCTGACCATATTATGGATTATGACAAGTGCCACATGTTCATGTAATTTGCAGCACCTTGGAATGGGTGGGTAGAGTAACAATGCTATGCATGTATGACCTTCGTTAACCACATAACTCATAGGGGTATAATGTTGCCAAAAATAAATAATGGTGCCCAAGATTTTGAATATACTACAATATGTTAAATACACATCACATGCGGTTTCTAGGGATGACCATCAGTGAAGTAGCCAGCGATGGTGATTCTGCAACCAGCCATCAATAGTTACAAACTATGATGAATAACCATCGATAGTTTTAGCTATCGATGGTCATTCATTCTCTGACAGACTGGCCCATAGACCAATCAGAACATGAGCCAGGGCTTTAAGGTTGTCAAGGCGGAGCTATGCTCCATGTCCCAGCACCTTGGGGAAAAAAAAAAAAATTAAGTTTCCCTACATCGATGGCACACCAGAAAAAATCTGGTTCTCCATCATTGAAGGCAAAAGTATTCAAAATCATTGATGGTCATCTCTAGCGATTCCCTGCACAGGGTGTGATTGGAAGTAAACTAGGGATGGCCATCGACCACTTGAAATCAAAGGTTTATGGCCGATGTAGAATACTTTTGCCATCGATGGGGGGAGAACCAGGTGGTTTCCCTACATCGATGGAAGAGCAAAACCAAGGTTATGTTTTTTTTTTCAATGTGCCGGGACACGGAGCATAGCTCCGCCTCCAAGCACCCACAAAGGCCCTCCCTCCGTCTCCGGCCAATCACTCAAACATAATAGATGACCATCGATATGTAAAACTATCGATGGTCACCTATTGCATAGTTTTACACAATTGATGGGCAGTTGCACTTTTGCCATAGATGGTCAAGGCACCAATGGCCATCCCTAAAGCAGACATGATGCGATGTAGTACAAAAATACCTGACAGGGACAATCTACTTTTGCCTTGCAAAGCACAAAAGCACGCATCACATGGAAAAGTAAACACTGTGTGGGCACCTTAACAGAATTTATACTGAGAAGTTGCAGTCATGTCACAGGTCTCTTAAGGCTTAGAAAATCATAGGCTTGTCTTAACTTGCAAATGAGCGACAACACACAGTAGGAATCGGAGAGCCTCGCTTTGCATGGCCATATTTTGTTCCCATAACAATTCAGATCCACTAATTGCTTCTTTCCATTATCTTCCAGCTGCCAGACAGGCCTTACAGTAAGTAGCAGCAGCAGAAGCACATCTAATACATGGTTTTAAATGGTCTGCAAGCTTCTATAAGAGCAATTTATCATTGACCTCCCAAATATTACCACATACCCTCTTGTTAAGCGAATTATGTCTCCTGGCTGAATAAGGCTTCCAATTTCATCCCACACTGAGACAGTGATGCTGCCCGTTTTATCTGCCACTTTGCAGGACCTCACTTCATGACCATCTTTTGTTTTTGTAACTCTGCCTGTATGGAGATTGAAATGGGAAAAGACAAGAAGGGTCATTTAGTAAGTGCAGAAATACGAAGTAATCATCAGGCCAGATGACTAATAGGGTGTATGTGCGACACACAGGAAAGCAGCAGCTGATGGGGCAGTAGTCCAGCTGTGCCCACGTGTCTGCCATGCACTTGCCGCTACATCTGCCTGACCCAGCGGTGCCCACAGATACATGCCGGCCCGGGCCAGCTGGCAACTTACCGATCTCCAGGACAATAAAGACGATATTTAAGTTTTTCTGCCCGGTCTTAATGTCTTTAATAGAAACGTAAGAGTCGTTTAAGGCGTTCATGGTGACTTATAAGCAGCAGCACAGGGCATTACAGGACTAGCTGCATGCGACGCACCCTGCTAAAATAAGCTGTGTACACGGACCCTCTCTCACTGAGGAGGCAAACAGGAACGCAGTAAGGGCTGAGTAATGATCACAAAGGGACTACATTAAAAGTCATTGCACAAATGCCATCATGAGATGAAGGCTATCGGATAGCCACAAGGCTGCCCCTAGCGGCGGGGACAGAACAGCGTAAGCTCTCGGAAACTGAGGCTAGATGGGCTTATTCTGTGATACTGGGGCTACTGATCACCAGAGACGGTCAATGTGCCCTTTCCTTATATAATTGCCCTGTAAAGCCGCACTGTGCGTACCCAGCAGCGCACCCCTCAAACTAGCCCTATCGCTTCCTCAACTCAAACGTCCAACAAACAAGCAGCGTGTGCGGGGAGGACATGTGTATATATACAGGAAGGATCGAACCATTAACGAAATCTTGAAGATGAAAATATCCGCTATCAAGTGATCAATATGCCAAACTCGTGATCACTGCGTTAGCCAATTTTATGAGACGTACTATCGCTCTCCGGTCTGGAATAGTGTCATAAACAGCGAGTTTACAAACCAAATGGAAGGGTGCGCCCGCAATGTGAATGGTACGGTCCTAAAATACTGCCTGTTCTTTTCTAACGAGTGCACTGAAAAACTAAGCGCTGATTGGTCGGTTTCAGGGAAGGGGGTGTGTCCACTGATCTTTTGTCCGGTTTCGACGATCTTTATTTCACAATTAATTTCACAACAATGATCACACTCGTGACTGTTGTTATTATACATCATCAGAGAGATAGTGTTTCATTATCTGCTGCTCGTCTATCAGTCAGTGTAGTCACTCGCAGCCAGTCACCCACTGTGTAGTCGCCGTCGGCTAGTGTCGTGTTATCATTATTCATGGCTTATGTCGTCTCAGTTACCAATGTGGATGTGTAAACATTAACTGATTCATTAAAAACTAGTGACTGGGCGACGTGGCCCAAACGTGCGGGCGGGTGTAGTATAAAGGCCTCACTTCCTTTTTTTAGGAATGATGCGTTACGTGTATGTGTTTACTACGCACCGTTTTACCTTCACCTGAATATTTGCATCTACGTTGTCAGGGTGAGATATTACTAAAACCTGTCTCTTCCCCGACAGGTAAGCTCTCGGGGCCTGGCACGCCGAAGCAGCAACCCTTGGGCAGTGCACCATGGTTACAAGTGAGATAAACATTGAACTACAAGACCTACAGTACAAGCAATTAACGCTTGCTCATAGTGGCTTGTAAAGAACTACAAGTGTCAACTCTGCCTGCCCCGGACTCAATTCAGCCAGAGCTTAAGGAACTACAAATGACTGCATGCATTTTGGAATATGTATTTTCCCAACTGTGCCACTGTCAATCAAATACATCAGTGGTTCCCAGCCCTGGTCCTCAAGTACCCCCAACAGTGCACGTTTTCCAAGTCACCAGGCAGGTGCACTCATTATTCAGACACATTTCAAAAGATCCACATGTGGAGCTAATTATGTCACCTGTGATTCTGTGTGGAGACCTGGAAAACGTGCACTGCTGGGGAGGTACTTGAAGACCAGGGATGGGAACCACTGAAATACATGAAATAAAACCCAACAGCAGCACAATACTAATTGCACTTTTTTTATGATTATTTTTCCAAAAATATATAAATCCCTAATTTAATTTTTCCTTATTTATAGGGTGACCAACTTTCCAAAGGGCCAACCCGGGACAGGGGGTCGCGGGCTCGACAAACACCCCCCCCCCCCAGGAAAGTCGGGGGTTAAGGGGCAGCAGCCCTCCGAATTTTGGGGGGGATATGAAGTACTTTTAGCGTAAACTATATAGTATATAATGGGATTTCCATTCCCAATACCAGAACTTGCCCTATACCAGTGGTAGCCAACCCTAGCCCCCGAGAGCTACCAACAGTTCACATTTTCCAGACAACCTAGCTGCTGCACAGCTGCACTCATTAATCACTGACACATTTTAAAAGATCCACAGATAGAGCTAATTAGTTTACTTGTGATTCTGTGAGGAGACCTGCAAAACATGCACTGTTGGTAGCTCTCGAGGACTAGGGTTGGCTACCCCAGCCCTATACTCATGCCCTTAGTATAGGGCTACTGGCTAGGCCTGGGATTGTGAATCCATTATATACTGGCTAATGCATCCTGATCCGATCCAGACAGTCCAGAGTCCAGACCAGTGCAAAAACTTTCAGCATAGCCCCCTTAGTCAGTATAATAGGGGTAGACTCTCACAGAGTCAGACTCACCCGGCCGCATATACAAAGCAGCGCACACAGGCAGGGGGCACACTCCGCAGCACACCGTTGCAGAGTTGACTCACAGCCTCGCAGGCTTCAGCAGCCGTCGGGTCCCCGCCGCCGCCGCGCCTTCAGTATGTCACCTCAGGCCAGGGGCTTACCAGCACCGTCATTAACGCCGCGCTCCCAGTAATGCTGCCTGACCGCACCCACCCTGGCTGGCTGCACAGCATTACTGGAAGTGTGGGAGGGGACGCGGTCACGCGGTGGCCGAACTAACCAATGATGGGGAGGTGGCGGTGCACACCGCGTAACCAGGGCTGCCAAGAGAAATCCTGGGCCCCGGTACAACAGCGTCACGGGGCCCCCCTGGAGTGGCGAGCTACAGAAAAGATGTGTGGCCATTAAAGGATATAGGGGTGTGTACCACACCATATACCCTTTATGCAACACAATAGTAGACCCCTTATACTTGCCCCTTACACATTATGCTACACAGAATGAGCCAAAATTCAAACTGATTATTTGCCGCCCCGTTCGCATGCAGCAGTGTGGACAGAAGCGTGGTGTGGTGGATATGGGTTGCGCCCATGGGAGTAAGGGGTCGTGGCCACGGATGGGCAGATAGCTGCAGGGTCCCTGCGGAGGATGGGAACTTGGTAATAGCTCCCATCCTCCGCAAGGACCCCACTGCTGTCTGCCCATCCGTCACAGGGACCCTCTGCCCCCCTGCGCTGCCCAGACCCCTATGCCATACAGCAGGGGTGGCCAGCCCACGGCTCCTCTCTCCAAGATCTGTGGCTGGCACGATCATCCCCATTTGAAGCGCCGCCTCTGGAGTATAAGGATCCCAAGCTCACACACGCAGCAGGGAAAGCGGCAACAGTTCTTTCAACCTGCTGGCAAGAAGCAGCAGATGCCACTACTTGCAGTATCGCCAAGCTGAGCTGCCGGTATCTGCTGTGTCCCCCAAAGCTACAGATCCGGCGCCAAGAGCAGCTGCAATGTGATGGCCAGTGGTATGTGCATCTGGAGGGAGAGGGGGGATTGTGTCCATTAAACCTCTTTAATCTCATGTGATCCTGGGCAGTATGGTCCCACCCAGATCGCATTCCATATATGAGCCGTCATAAATGGGCCCCATGTAGCCTGTTCCCGTCACACACATTGGAGGTCATTCTGATTGCGGGTCATCTAAATACCTCAGATTTCACGCATGCGAACGGATGTTTTACATAATCATCGATTTGCAGCTTGTGTGCAGGGCAGTGCGGTCGCCGACCATAAAATCATTTCTCAAGCGCTCGCAGATCTAAGTCAGTCTCTGCTGTCTTAGATCTGTGGCGCTCCTGTACGAGAAGAGGGCGGGCAGCTGACATCCGGTGACATCAGCTGCCCTCCCTCGGCACCCACGTCATGGGAGTTCCCATGGGCGCAACCCATATCCACCACCCCACGCTTCCGTCCACACCGCTGCATGCCATCGGGGCGGCAAATAATCGGTTTGCTGCGCCCGCTCACACAAAGTGGCTGCACAACATCGCTCCCCTGTGTGAACGTGCGGGAGAGAGAACCAACCTGAATGAGGGCCATAGCCTGTTACACACACACACATAGCCTGTTCCTTCACACATGCAGTACATAGCCTGTCACACGCACACACACACACACACACATATACATATATAGCCTGTTACACACACACACATATACATACATAGCCTGTTATACACACACACACATATATACACACACACACATAGCCTGTTCCTTCACACATACAGTACATAGCCTGTCACACACACACACATATATAACTTCATAGCCTGTTACACACACATATACATACATAGCCTGTTACACACACACACACACACACATATACATAGCCTGTTACACACACACATATACATACATAGCCTGTTACACAAACACATATACATACATAGCCTGTTACACACACACACACACACACACACACATAGCCTGTTACACACACACACACACACATATATACATTCATACATACAAAGCCTGTTACACACACACACACACACACATATATACATACATACAAAGCCTGTTACACACACACACAGCCTGTTACACACACACACACACACACACACACATACATACATATAGACATACATACATACATACATACATACATACATACACAGCCTGTTACACACACACACACACACACACACATACATACATACATACAAAGCCTGGTACACACACACACACACACACACACACACACACACATACATACATACATACATAGCCTGTTACACACACACACACATAGCCTGTTACACACACACACACATATAGACATACATACATAGCCTGTTACACACACACACACACACACACACACATACATACACACAGCCTGTTACACACTCATATATACATACATACACAGCCTGTTACACATACATACAGAGCCTGTTAAACACACATGTAAGCACCTGAAGAGGGGTTACCTTATGGATGCGGTGGGGGTCGTGCTTCCCGGAACTCACGGATCTCAGTCTGGAGTCTTCTCGTGATGCAGGAATGGACACAGAACACTTGACAACAGGAATGGTTTGACCTTTTATTCTAAAACGGTCAGTTAAAGTATCAACCTCTTTTACGGAATAGGGCAACAGTAATTTCACGATATAACCATACAATAAATGCAATACAACTTGTACAAGGCATAAACAGCAGTATCGCATTCGATACCATACCAGGCCTATGGAGCTACCGGTAACTCTAAGTCACTCCGTACCCGGCCTATCACTGTGGCTCGGGGAGCCAGTACTAACCTCCACTGAACTGCGAGTGGGTACACTACTTACGTTTGACTGCAGTGATAGGGCCGAATGCGAGTGAACCTTACGACACACTGTATATTCACGAATTATGTCGGCAAATCACCATCGAATAAATACACAATTTAACCTGAGTACCCGGGTGCACCCTCTGTTACCTAAGATCGGTCAGTCCCATGGTAGGGCCTATGCATAGGGCTTGAGATACTTGATTACTTTTCTTGCGGCTCCTATAGGGATCGCAATTCGAGTCTTGGACCACTGGGTGGCAGTATTGTTCCAGGAAAGGTCTTTCTCTTTCGCTGCTAAGATTAGCAAACAAGGTGGCAAGGAGGCCCTTTTTGGCCCTTATAGTATCTTACGTTTCCTTACCAGGGGTGGCGGATAGAGGGGGTATTAGCAAGGGTACTTTCCTAGCTCCAGACAGAGGCTACCTCAGCCGGGGTCACAACGGGGCAGCTCCTACTTGGTATGGCCGAGGAGTTGGGAAGCCTGACAGGCTACACAGTCAATACTACTGGGAGCGGTCTGTTTACGCTGACTCTCCCTTTACTAACACAGGAGCTTCAGCATTCAATGCCCCACGGGCAGACTCACGGTTTGTGGCAGATCCCGATGTACCCTCCTGGGGCCCGGCATGCGATCGGCGGCGTCTGTTGCTGGCACGGTCAGGCTGGCACCGTGACTTCAGTTGCGGCTGGTGTAGCTGTCTGGGGCTGCTGGTACTCTTCCCCTCTCTCTTCTTGGCGTGGGAATTGCGGCTGGGGGCAGCTGTCTGAGGGCTGCTGTCTCTCTCTCTCTTATGGGGTTCCGGTGGTGGGCAGGATCACTCTGGCTGTCTGGGAAGTGAGGGTGGGTCACACTGACCAGTGACCAGTCTCTGAGGGCTGTTATGTCCAGCTGGCTATGGTGGTGGGGTCAGCGGGGTCACGGCTCTTGCCGCGTTGACTGTACGGCTGGTGGATGGGGAAGGTCAGCGGGGGTCGCCGCTCTTGCAGCGCTGAATGAGCCCGTCTGCCTGCGGCACTCCATCCACCCGCGTCTCCCGCTCTCTCTCTTCAAGGGGTCGGCGGGGGTCACCCTGACGTCACCCGTCTCTCTGCTGCAACTTCACCGGAGGGTGGTGGGCGGCGAGCGCTTCCTCTCACTTCGCGCTGGTGCCCGCTCCCTTCTCCCCGCACCAGCCTCTGCTCAGCACGTAAGTTCTCTCCCGCTCTTCCCTTTCCGCCCTCCTTTCTGCCCACACCCAGCGTCTCTTCTACCTATCCCAGGCCACGCAGGCCTGTCAGTCACTGGCTCCGGAGGCGGGCTGACCTACAGTGGTTAACCCCCGACGTGCTGGGGCTTACACACACACATACAAAGCCTGTTACACACACACACACACACATATATACATACATACATACATACAAAGCCTGTTACACACACACACACATATACAAAGCCTGTTACACACACACATACATAAATACATACACAGCCTGTCACACACACACACGCTTTTTGTCTGTTCCCCCTGTCCATAGCCATGCATTGCGGGCGGCATTACCTTTTGAACCAGGAACTTGGAGCAGGGGCAGGACAGCCATCGCTGACCGGGCTTAGGCAAATTCGGGGGCGTGGCCTAATCACGGACCCGTGGCCACGCATCCTTACTAGACCCAGTGTGTCTCATGCTGCAGGAGGAGGCCAATAGCCGGCCGGGAGAGGAGATAAATATATATTTTTTTTAGGTGTGTGTCGGGACCCGGGCCCCCCTGGCAGGCCCGGGCCCAGGTAAAATGTACCCGCCCCCCCTGCCTCTCGGCGGCCCTGCGCGTAACAGCTTCCCCTCCCACACTCCCGGTCTAATGCTGTGCAGGAGAACTGACCGTCACAACCAACAATTTTATTTAGTTAAAACGGGACTTTCCGCGTCCCGGGCTGGGTTTGGCCGGGACACGGGATTTAGGAGGTCAAAATCAGGACAGTCCCGGGCAAACCGGGACGGTTGGTCACCCTACTTATTTATCACTTCTGCTTGGATATACCTATGGTTAAATTTACTATCATCATATTTAACCTGTGTTTGACTAAGGTCAAACACAGGTGATATCGCTCAGATAATGGTGCTTTTTAAGTAAACCAGTAACAGTAATATACTATGATCGGTACTTGTTTCCTAGCACGGCCACAATCGTGGGGATCGTGTACCTTTAAGTTAAGGTACACGATCCCCACGATGGACCCGATTTCCTTTGAAATCAGGTCCATTTTGCCGGCAAAGGTACAAAATCGGGGGCATCGCGTCGGTCGGGACCATTAACATTGGTCCCGACGCGACCGACGCGATGCCCCCGATTTTGCCATAGGCTTCAATGTTAAAATATTTTTTAACATTGAAATCGTGAGCATCGCGCCGGTCTTGTGCCATTATAATGGCACAAGATGAGATGGACTTGATTAAGTCCATCTCACATTGAAAAAAATGTGAAATGGGCCAATATGACCCATTTCACATTATATATGGCCCCGTCGTCACCCCACGATAGACGCCAAGCCGAAGCGTGGCAAGCGCAGTGAGCCCGCGAGGGGCGGCGGTGCGCATCCTCCGACCTTTTCATTCCCCTACTATCCACGTCGGCGTGGAGTTGAGAATATATAGTGTGGCGAGCCACCGAGCCCGAAGCGTGGCGAGCCCCGCGAGGGGACGCGTATACCTGTGAAGTTATACGCGTGCGCTCGCCACGCTTCGGGCTCCACGAACGACGTGGATAGTAGGGGAATGAAAAGGTCGGAGGACGCGCACCGCCGCCCCTCACGGGCTCGCTGCGCTCGCCACGCTTCGGGTTGGCGTCTATCGTGGGGTGGGGTTTACGTAGTACAATTTGGGGGTCTAGGGAATATTTTACATTGAATCCAATGTAAACTCGGGTCCCAGGGACCCGATTTACATTTGATTCAATCAAAAAATCGGGTCGGTCGCGTCGATCGCATCGCATGCGACCAAATCGCATGCGATGCGATCGACGCAATTTTTCCGACACGACCACCCCGATGTAAATCGGGGTGGCCGTGCTAGGAAACAAGTACCCTATGATCCTCTGTTTTCCGATGGTGGATGCAATCATGTTTGGTTGCCAGGTTTACTGGCAGCTAAGCACTCCTGTACATGAAGCCTTCACAGATCAGTGAGATCGGCACAGTGCAAATGTGTGTACATGTGCAGTGTATAAAGTCGGAAAAAGGAGTACCCCTCACCCCCACACCTTTTCCTGGTGAAGTGGGTACAATAGGGATAGCGTGCAACAAAAATTGACACCGTAGTGCTTATTACACACGTATTACACATTATGCCAAACACAATAATGCCCATTGCATGCTATACCAAACACCATAATGCCCATTACACATTATAGTCCACACTGTAATGCCCAGTATATATATAATTCCACACGCCGTAAAGCCTATTACATATAAGTGCTGCTTATCTACATGCTCCTTGCTATGGTTTTCATTCTTGATGCCAAGGATTGCAATATTTCATGTCAGGGATTGCATGTTCTCTGTCACAGGTTACATGGTCGGATCCGATACGTAATCCCGGCGGTCGGGATCCCGGCGGTCGGAATCCCGACACTGGAATGCCGACCGCCGAAATCCCGACATGGGGGGGGGAGTGGATCGCCCCCCCTTGCGGGCTCGCTGCGCTCGCCACGCAGCGGGCCCGGTGCCTCGCTACGCTCGCCACGCTATTTTATTCTCCCTCTATGGGTGTCGTGGACACCCACGGAGGGAGAAAGTTTCGGGATTTCGGCGGTCGGGATTCCAGTGTCGGGATTCTGAACGCCGGGATCCCGACCGCCGGCAAATTGACCGCATCCCACATGGTCTGCCAGGGGTTGCATGCTCTGTGCCTGGAGGTACATACTTTATCCCAGGGGTTATATGCTCTGCCAGGGGTTACATGCTCGTTGTCAAGAGGTGAAGCCAGACGGGTGGTAACCCTACTGGTAAGTGGAGGACCACAAGTAAAAGCATGTGGTACAGTATTTGCTTTGTAAAACAAAAATACAATAAATACAGTACACACACCATTTAAAGCACAACTTTAATAAAACATACATGCACACTCACACATACTTACGTACATCCCCAGTGGCTTTCACATCCTCTAGTCCAATTGAAACCCACACAAAAATACCTGTAAAAAAAAAAATACAATACTCATTAACTTAACTCCCAAGGGTTAACAAAATAAACTTGCTATAGCTGGCATGACTAGTGTGATTTCCAGGTTAATGTTTGCGGTGAAGATATCATCACTCCTCTTCAGGTCTAGAACTTGTGTCTAGCCTGAGAAATATCAGTAATTAATAATCAATAATTACTGGTCTTGGCTCTCCTGTTGCTGTGGTTCATCTTTGGTTGTTGCATTGAGTAGAAGTTTGCAATCAAGGTGATCACAGTAGTCAGCTGCTGACCCCATAATTAGCTTCATGGGGAAGGACCACCTGTAAAAGTTTAAGAGGCCTGATAATATGTTCCTGGTAAACAAAGATTTATAACCTACATTACATGTGCATCTATAAATCAATGTATCATCTATCTACTTATGATCATTCTGTTTAGGACTTTTATATTAGTCTATATATTTTGAGCTATCTATCTATCTATGACTTTTTTATTAGATATTATTTATTACTGATTTTTTATTATTACTCTACAACCAATCAATCTTTAACCCCTTCCTGACAGAGCCAGTTTTTGCCTTCCTGACAGAGCCCTTTTTTTCAAATCTGACATGTATCACTTAAGTGGGGATAACTTTTTTTTGCTTTTACTTATCCCAGTGATTTTGAGATTGTTTTTTCGTGACACATTGTACTTCAAATTAGTGGTAAATTTTGGTCGATACAGTCTGTGTTTTTTTGTGAAAAATACCAAAATGTCGTAAAAAAATGGAAAATTTAGCAATTTGCAAAATGTTAAATTTTCTGCTTGTGAGACAAATAATCATACCACTCAAAATAGTTAATAACTAACATAGACCATATGTCTACTTTATGTTTCCATCATTATTTCAACTTCCTTTTAATTTTTTTGGACACTAGGAGGCTTACAATATGAATAGCAAATTCTCAAATTTTCAAGAAAATTTCAAACACTGATTTTTTTAGGGACCAGTTCAGTTCTGATGTGACTTTGAGGGACTTGTATGTGAGACACCCCCATAAATGATGCCATTTCAAAAACTGCACCCCTCACAGTATTCAAAAAAGCATTTTGGAAGTTTGTTAACCCTTTAGGTGTTTCACAGGAATTAAAACAAAGTGTAGGTGAAATTTCAAAATTTCATTTTTTTTGCAGATTTGCAATTTTAATACATTTTTCTAAGGAACACAGTAGATTTTACTAGAGAAATGTGACTAAAAATTGATTCCCCCAATTCTTTTGTTTTCATAAATATCCTATATGTGGCTCTAGTGTGCACGTTGACCAAACCACAGGCTTCATAATAGAAGGAGCACCTACTTGATTTTGGAGCCTCCTTTTTATGAGATTATTTTTTAGGCACCATGTAGGTTTCTAGGCACTATAAGATGCTAAAATTTAGGAACCCCCCCACAAGTGACCCCATTTTGCAAACTACACCCCTCAGGGAATTCATCTAGGGGTATAGTGTACATTTCAAACCCCCAGGGGTTTCACCAATTGTGGTACAACTGGGCAGTGAAAATGAAAAATTAAATTTTTTACACAAAAATGCAGTTCTGGCTCAAAATTTTTCATTTTCACAAGGAATGAAGGAGACAAAGCACCCCAAAATCTGTGCCCCAATTTCTTCCGAGTACGGCAATGCCTCACATGTGACCAAAAAATACCATTTGGGTGCATGGCAGGACTCAGAAGGGAAGGAGTGATTTTTGTATTTTGCAGCTCAGATTCTAGTGGAATGTTGGTGGGTGCTATGTCGCATTAGCAAGACCCCCCAAGCACCAATACAGTGGAACCCCCCCACAAGTGACCCCATTTTGCAAACTACACCCCTCAGGGAATTCATCTAGAGGTATAGTGTACATTTCAAACCCCCAGGGGTTTCACCAATTTTGATACAACTGGGCTGTGCAAATGAAAAATTACATTTTTTACACAAAAATGCAGTTCTGGCTCAAAATTTTTCATTTTCACAAGGAATGAAGGAGAAAAAGCACCCCAAAATCTGTGCCCCAATTTCTCCCGAGTACGGCAATGTCTCACATGTGACCAAAAAATACCATTTGGGTGCATGGCAGGACTCAGAAGGGAAGGAGTGATTTTTGGATTTTGCAGCTCAGATTCTGGTGGAATGTTGGTGGGTGCTATGTCGCATTAGCAAGACCCCCCAAGCACCAATACAGTGGAACCCCCCCACAAGTGACCCCATTTTGCAAACTACACCCCTCAGGGAATTCATCTAGGGGTATAGTGTACATTTCAAACCCCCAGGGGTTTCACCAATTTTGATACAACTGGGCTGTGCAAATGAAAAATTACATTTTTTACACAAAAATGCAGTTCTGGCTCAAAATTTTTCATTTTCACAAGGAATGAAGGAGAAAAAGCACCCCAAAATCTGTGCCCCAATTTCTCCCGAGTACGGCAATGTCTCACATGTGACCAAAAAATACCATTTGGGTGCATGGCAGGACTCAGAAGGGAAGGAGTGATTTTTGGATTTTGCAGCTCAGATTCTGGTGGAATGTTGGTGGGTGCTATGTCGCATTAGCAAGACCCCCCAAGCACCAATACAGTGGAACCCCCCCACAAGTGACCCCATTTTGCAAACTACACCCCTCAGGGAATTCATCTAGAGGTATAGTGTACATTTCAAACCCCCAGGGGTTTCACCAATTTTGATACAACTGGGCTGTGCAAATGAAAAATTACATTTTTTACACAAAAATGCAGTTCTGGCTCAAAATTTTTCATTTTCACAAGGAATGAAGGAGAAAAAGCACCCCAAAATCTGTGCCCCAATTTCTCCCGAGTACGGCAATGTCTCACATGTGACCAAAAAATACCATTTGGGTGCATGGCAGGCAGAGCCGGCCTTAGCCATAGGCAAACTAGGCAATTGCCTAGGGCATTTGGAGAGCCCAGGGGCACCAGCAGCTTCTGCTGATTACAATGATATGCAGCATGCCTAAATTCTGTGTGTGAGTGAGGCTGTATCTGCATATGAAATAGTGTATTCATGGAAATGACTGTAACATAGCATTCTGTATGCAGATAGAATATAGGCATGCCGCATATCATTTTAATCATCGGAAGCTCCTTGTGTGTGCTGGTCATAACAATGCAAGTAAGACGAATTTTCAGCAAAAAAGGCTCCCAACGTTAGCAGAACTGGCCAGGAGCTGCATGGCCTATTGAGTCAAGATGTATGAGGAATCATCTGTATCCAAGCAGAGGAAGAGGTCACAGTGTTAGCGGCTGTGCGAGTGCTGTCTGCGGGTAGGTTGGTTGTGCAACAGTGTTCGGCATATGTGTAAGGGGCATTATGTGTGTCATGTATAAATGCATTAATAAAGTGCGACATATGTGTAACAGGCATTATGTGTGTCATGTGTATAAGGGCATCAATAATGTGCTGGTTTACAGTGTGGCTATGGAGTTGCTTAAATACAATATTTTCTCAGGATTTTTTTCTAAGGGTATAATGTGAATAATGTGAGGAGTAATGTACATAAGGTAAAGGGGTACTACTGTGTGATGTAACGTGAATAAGGGACACCATCACATGATATAATGTGAATACAGTTGCACTACTGTGTGGCATAATTTGAATTTGGTGTACTATTGTGTGGCCATGCCCCTTCCCAGCAAGAACACACCCCTGTTTAAAATATTACGGGTAGGAGCACCAAAATGATGACTGCTATGATGAGGGTTGATGGCGCTGGGAAAGGGTAGCAGGGTCAGAGGCGGAACTAGTGGCGGTGCTAGGGGGCACCAGCCAAAATCTTGCCTAGGGCATCATTTAGGCTAGGGCCGGCTCTGATGGCAGGACTCAGAAGGGAAGGAGTGATTTTTGGATTTTGCAGCTCAGATTCTGGTGGAATGTTGGTGGGTGCTATGTCGCATTAGCAAGACCCCCAAAGCACCAATACAGTGGAAGCCCCCCACAAGTGACCCCATTTTGCAAACTACACCCCTCAGGGAATTCATCTAGGGGTATAGTGTACATTTCAAACCCCCAGGGGTTTCACCAATTTTGATACAACTCTGCAGTGAAAATGAAAAATTACATTTTTTTACACAAAAATGCAGTTCTGGCTCAAAATTTTTCATTTTCAGAAGGTATGAAGGAGAAAAAGCACCCCAAAATCTGTGCCCCAATTTCTCCCGAGTACGGCAATGCCTCATGTGTGACCAAAAAGTGCCAGGACTCAGAAGGGAAGGAGTGATATTTGGATTTTGCAGCACAGATTCTGGTGGAATGTTGGTGGGTGCTATGTCGCATTAGCAAGACCCCCAAAGCACCAATACAGTGGAAGCTCCCCATAAGTGACCCCATTTTGCAAACTACACCCCTCAGGGAATTCATCTAGGGGTATAGTGTACATTTCAAACCCCCAGGGGTTTCACCAATTTTGATACAACTGGGCAGTGAAAATGAAAAATTACATTTTTTTACACAAAAATGCAGTTCTGGCTCAAAATTTTTCATTTTCAGAAGGTATGAAGGAGAAAAAGCACCCCAAAATCTGTGCCCCAATTTCTCCCGAGTACGGCAATGCCTCATGTGTGACCAAAAAGTGCCAGGACTCAGAAGGGAAGGAGTGATATTTGGATTTTGCAGCACAGATTCTGGTGGAATGTTGGTGGGTGCTATGTCGCATTAGCAAGACCCCCAAAACACCAATACAGTGGAACCCCCCCACAAGTGACCCCATTTTGCAAACTACACCCCTCAGGGAATTCATCTAGGGGTATAGTGTACATTTCAAACCCCCAGGGGTTTCACCAATTTTGATACAACTTGGCAGTGAAAATGAAAAATTACATTTTTTTACACGAAAATGCAGTTCTGGCTCAAAATTTTTCATTTTCAGAAGGTATGAAGGAGAAAAAGCACCCCAAAATCTGTGCCCCAATTTCTCCCGAGTATGGCAATGCCTCATATGTGACCAAAAAATACCAGTTGGGTGCATGGCAGGACTCAGAAGGGAAGGAGTGATTTTTGGATTTTGCAGCTCAGATTCTGGTGGAATGAATGGTGGGTGCTATGTGGCATTAGCAAGACCCCCGAAGCACGGTGAAATGATGAACCTAATAATCCATAGATGTGTGGTATATTTTAAAACACTCCTTTATACATAGGCCGGGTTTGTCGGGGCAAGTTTCACAGTGGAAAATAGTTTCCTTTCTTATTCCCTTTTTATAGCAAACTTTGCACCTTTTTTGTGTCCTGCCCTTTCTTGCAGTGGAGGGGATTTCGTTAGGAAAATGCTGCCCTGGTACAATACGGGGGCCAGTACTAGAAGTACTGGGGCCCTCTGCCTGCTGGTTCCCAAATATTAGGCCCTTTATGACTTCCTCTTGAAAGTGCATAAATGTCCCCCTCTGGCTGGTAGAACGGAATAGCACGTAAGCGTTATACAGTGCCATCTGGATGATATACACGGCCAGCTTCTTGTACCAGATTTTTGTTTTCCGCAGGGCACTGTACGGCTTCAGTACCTGATCTGAAAGATCCACTCCGCCCATGTACCTATTGTAATCCAGGATACAATTAGGTTTTGAGGTGTGGGTACTGGTACCTCGTACAGGGACGGAGGTGGTACTGTCTCCATGAATTGTTGTCAGTATAAGGACATCCCTCTTGTCCTTATATTTGACCAACAACATATTTTCGGTGCATATTCCCCTGCTTTCACCCCTTCTCATTACTTGGGCAATGTGCGTTTTTGGGAGGCCTCTTTGGTTCTTGCGCACAGTACCGCAAGCTGCTGTACCTCTTGAACCAAGGGCCTTAAACAGGGGGATGCTGGTGTAAAAGTTATCCACATAGAGGTGATAACCTTTATCCAGGAAGGGGTGCACTAAATCCCAGACAATTTTTCCACTAACACCTACGAGGGAGGGGGGGCATTCTGGCGGTTCAATTCTTGAATCCTTCCCTTCATATACCCTAAACCTGTGGGTGTACCCTGAGGTGCTTTCACACAGCTTATACATTTTTATGCCATACCTTGCCCTCTTACTGGGAAGGTACTGGCGGAATTTAACCCTTCCTTTAAAATGTATAAGGGACTCGTCGATACAAATAAATTTTTCAGGGATGTACATCTCTTCAAATTTGGCACTGAAATGATCAATGACCGGCCTGACTTTGAATAGCCGGTCAAAGGTGGGATCATCTCTGGGTGGGCACTGTGCATTATCATTGTAATGCAAAAATTTAAGGATCATCTCAAAACGAGTCCGAGTCATGGCCATACGGTAAAATGGGGTGCTGTACAGAACATCTGTACTCCAATATTGCCTAATTTCTGGCTTTTTTACTATGCCCATATGAAACACCAGACCCCAAAACGTCATCATCTCTACTGCATCTACAGGGGTCCACCTAGCAAATGATGACGTGGGGTTTTGAGCAATAAACTGCTGGGCATATAAATTAGTTTGGTCCACCATTAAATTTATAAAATCATCAGAGAAAAATAATTTGAAAAAGTCAATTTCTCTGAGACCTGTGGAATCAAATTGGATTCCTGGCATGGCCAAAAACTCAGGAACCTGGGGCTCAAAATTGTCTGGTGGTGGGGTCCATACGAGATCAATTATTGGGGGGGGGTCTCAGCTGCTCTACGGGGGCGTCTTTGAGGGGGTCCCTCATCACCAGAGGAGGAAGAGGAGCTTAAGACGAAGCCTTCAAATTCCCCGCTTGCATCACTGGCTGTGTCAGAGTCAGAGGCAAGCATGGCATATGCCTCCTCCGCTGAATACATTCTTCTGGATGACTGGGATGACATTTGGGATGACATTTGGGATGCCATTTTTATTTTTGTGTTTCTGGTAGTGAAATGTTTCAACACGTGTATAGTGTAGGGGGGGGGGGGGGGGGTACAAACTTTATTTCAACCCAGGGGGGTGTGTAGTGTGTATGTAGTGCAGAAAAAAAAAAAATACTTTATACAGGAATTTGATCCCAATAAAAAAAAAAAAAATTGAAGGGGTTAAAAAAAAAAAAATTGAAGGGGTTAAAAAAAAAAAAAAAAAGGTCCTGCGCCAAAAATTGAGCACAGATGTTGGTCAGTAACGTCCGTCACTGAACAGCGCTCAAAGGCAACAGGAATTTGATCAAAAAAAAAAAAAAATAGATCAACCCTGTGCCGAAAAAGCTGATCAGTGATGTACGTCACTAATCAGCGCACAGTGGCCACAGGACACCCACAAAATCACAGTGTGTGTAAAAAATTTTTTTAAAAAAAGACCCCACAGCACCCTCAAAAAAAAAAAAAGGTGATCACTGATGCGACACTGATTACCAGTGAGGGGCAGCAGGTGCACAACCTTTGGTGCAACTGACAGTGCAACTGGCAGCAACTGACAGGTATATATAAAAAAAAACCCTCTGCACCCCCAAAAAGTTGCTGATCACCTCAGATATAGTGATCAGCACAAAAGGCAGGGGCAGCAGACACAAAATATAGCACTCTCTATCACTCTCTGTCACTATCTCTCTCTATCTCTCTCTATCTCTCACTATCTATCACTCTATGACACTGCAGCAGCAGCACTGACAGTAATATATATAAAAAATAACCCCTGCACCCCCAAAAAGTTGCTGGGGGTGCACAAAAGGGGGACAGCAGACACAAAATATAGCACTCTCTGTCACTATCTCTCTCTATCTCTCTCTATCTCTCTATCTCTCACTATCTATCACTCTATGACACTGCAGCAGCAGCACTGACAGGTATTTATATAAAAATAAAACCCTGCGCCCCCAAAAAGTTGCTGATCAGTTAATTTATACTGATCAGCACAAAAGGGGGGGCAGCAGTCAGTTATATAAAAAATATAGAGCACAATCTGTCACTATCTCTCTATCTCTCTCTATCTCTCTCTATCTCTCTATCTATAACTTTATCACACTGCAGCAGCACAAAATACAGCACTCTCTGTCACTAGCCCTCTCTATCTCTCTCTATCTCTCTCTCTCTATCTCTCTATCTATACTCGATGACACTGCAGCAGCACAACACAGCACAGGAAGTCACAGCAAGAAGCAAGAAGTAGCAAGATCCAGGCAGTGATCAGGTAAGTATTTTGCAAGGTTCTGGTCAGTATATCGCGGCAGCTAGGCACGGTGACCGCACTGCACGCAATTCCAGACCGGAATGGCGTCTGCAGTGCAGTCACCGTTAGTTTAAACCCCCCTCCATGGCTGTGATTGGTTCGTCGGTCCGACGAACCAATCACGGCCTTTGGGGGCGGGCGGGGTGAGGTGGGGTGACACCAGTGTCACCCTTACACCCCGCGGTGATTGGTGCTGTACTTTACAGCACCAATCACCTCCGATCCCTGTGTCACCGGCGAACGTTATTCGCCGGTGACACAGAAAACGCTGTAATTGGCTGTTCACACTGAACAGCCAATCACAGCGATCGCCGACGGGGGGGCGGCATCGCAGCCCCCCCTGGGCATGCAGGGACATGTCTGCTGTCAGGGACAGCAGACATCGTCCCTCTGTCACTGCGTCTCTAGACGCAGTGACAGTTTGAAGCCATGACGTATATATACGTCATGTGTCGGGAAGTACATCCCGGCCATGACGTATATATACGTCAAATGTCGGGAAGGGGTTAAATATTAGCATTTTGGACCAATAGTAATTGTCCCAGTGTTGAAGGGTTTTTCAACTTTCTCATGTCTCTCCCCCAGAAATGCTCTCCTTGTTGGAAATGTATTAAGATTGGAGTTCTATTTCAGATGGGATGTTGCAATGAGCAACCAATCAGGATCTACTTATTTATTTCATAACCTGGGTGAGGGTTGCTATGAGTGTGAGGTTCTTTGCTGGTAGTGTGGCGAGCGCAGCGAACGCGGAATACATGTGAAGTAATCCACGTCCGCTCGCCACGCTTCGGGCTCGGTGGCTCGCTGCGCTCGCCACACTATATAAAATCAACTCCAGCAACCGGTCCCTGCTCCAGCTCCAAAAGTCTGGTGTACAGTTTTGTATTTTTGTCAATGGATTGCTCTGGCTCCTGATCTCTGATCCCCAAGTTCCCAGCACCTCCTGAAATTTGGGACTCTAGGTTTTTATACTATTGAAGGCTAACAAGCTGCCCTTCCACCGGAAAATTATGAATATTAAGCCCACTCCATTATCCAACCCTCCCCTGCTTATAAAACAATCCCTACCTCCCTGGAATTAATTTACAAGGGACCCTTCATTCAGCTCAGTGCCCCCTTCCACACGTTATTGTTCTCCCTCCCACCACCTGTGCAGTAAAGCAGTAATTAGCAGAAGTTACTGCTCCAGGTCCTACATGTTGAGTGGAAGATAGAGCACCCCCTGCCACCCGTGGGACATCAAAGCTGCTGCTGCTGATAGCATCCCCACCCCTAGGAGGGGAGAATGGGTAAGGGCCCCAGTGCATTGCTTTGCCCAGGGGCCCACACTGCTGTTAAGACGGCCCTGTTCCCCAGTGGAGGTTACAATCTATATTCCCTACCACATGTACACGCACACACAGACATTCTACTAGGGTTAATTTTGTTGGAAGCCAATTAACCTACCTGTATATTTTTTGCGGATTGTGGGAGGAAACCAGAATACCCGGAGTAAACCCACGCAAGCACGGGGAGAATATACAAACTCAGCACAGTTAGGGCCATGGTGGGGATCGAGCCCATGACCTCAGTGCTGTGTGGCAGTAATGCTAACCATTACACCATCCGGGCTGCCCCATATGAGCTATTGCCCTGTTATATAGAAGGTTGGCAGGATATTACTAGTGAAAAGGTAATGAGGCTTTTCTGTGAACTGTTGTATCACTGTCTCATCGCAGTACAAATTTGTTCTCAAAATGGGCAAAAAAATGCTGTGTGCAGAGAGAGTTAAATTTGGGTGGGGTGTGTTGAAACTGAAATCTAAATTGCAGTGTAAAAATAATGCAGCCAGTATTTACCCTGCACAGAAACAAAATAACTCACACAAATCTAACTCTCTCTGTACATGTTACATCTGCCCCACCTGCAGTGCAGCATTTTTTTGCCCATTTTGAGAACAAATTTGTACTGCGATCAGGTCTGATTAAGGGCCATTATGCAGTGTTATATTTCACACAGTGTCACTGAAATTCCATTTAGAGTATTTGTGCTATTATAAACACGTTCAGGAGAAAACACATTATTTACAATTGTGACCATGAAAATGGGTCAATTATCAGGGATTTTTACTCCCGCCAAAGGCAGTCACTTTGCACTATCACAAGCTCGTACTCTCATTTCCTATGCTAAAGTATATTAATGAACCACTCTAATGGGCCCCACATATGGAACAACTTACAGGCATTTTCTGAGCGATTTTACTAAATCCCTCTGAAAATGCCTGATTTACATGCGCGCCCCCGCCGTTCTGAATCTGCACAAGATTCAGAACGGACCTGTCTGTCAATTCAGAGCAGTCGCTGAGATGCTCCTGCACATCTCCCGCATGTGTGGCGCGGGGATGAGCAGGGCCATCTGAGCGACTGTCACTGAAGACGCCGCCAACACGAAGCCCCGCTGTCACTCACCGCCCCGCTGCCGCCCGGAAGCCTGAAGATGCTGCAATGAAGAAGCACTGCTGAAGCCGCCCCGCTGAAGCCGCTGCTGCTCAGACACCTCCAGGACCCGCCGTGCCCGCCTGCCCGCCCCCTGCAGTCAGATGGAAGCTGCAGTGACAGGACACGACGCTGGAATACTCCGGAGTTGGTGAGTATATATATATATATTTTTTTTTTTTGGAGAGAGGGGGATGCCACGCTATACCACCAACGATGGTATGGGGGACACTACCACCAATTATTAAATGTTTAGGGGGGGTCACTGTACCACCAATGACTAAACATAAATGTTTGGGGGGGGGTTCCACTGTACCACCAATGACTATTGGTGGTACATATATATATATAGAGAGAGAGAGAGGAAAGTGTTGCATAGAGTGCACACCACAACTCAAAAAATAACAAAGATAAAAGATTCCAAAAATGAAGGCACTGCTAGGTAAAGGATGTTAATATGTATAAATAATATGCCACACCAATCAGTTTCGGAGAGATTTGAGATCTCCCGTGCTGAATCTCCCGTTATGAATCTCTGACACAGATCTCTCTGTATGTGGCTCATTATCTGAGAGAGTGAAATCTCTTGTGCTGTATCTCTGACACAGATCTCTGCGTATGTAGGGCCCTTAAGACATCCTGACATAATTTTAACTAGATCGGAGCTTCTTCATAGGTTTCATTATTTTCAACTAAAAAGCGATACTTTAGGTCTCTTGCCAGAACAGAAGATGTTGACTCAGATCAAAATGCTTTTGCACGTTTCTTATTTATTTATTTACAGTTTCTTATATAGCGCAGCAGATTCTGTTGCGCTTTACAATTGTAGACAGTGATAAACCAAACTGGGTAACAACAGACAGACTTGGGGGTTAGAGGGCCCTGCTGCAATTATTCAGGTCAAGTCACAACTTTTCCACACTAGCCGATTTTGAATATCTCAATTTAAAAGCTGTTTTTGTACAACATAAATGCAAGATACCACAAGATACATCATTGTCTGCCCTGCATGCCGGATCCCTACCTGCATTGCAACTGGTAATGTTATATATATTATTTATTTACTACCAGTTATTTATATAATGCACACATATTCCGCAGCACTTTACAAAGAATATTTGAACATTCACATGAGTGAAGCGCTTACATCTTGAGCTGTGAAGCCAGTCGCTGGGCCACCATGTCGCAGTGGCTGTCACTAGGAATTGCAATTTTAAGAAACTTTACACAATTACAACTCATGCTGAATTAGGCTGAAAGGGCCATATGTAGCAAGTTCCAGAAAGTGATAAATGGAGTGTGATAAACCAGCCAGGGTATACGGTCATTGACGTTGACACACAAAAGGGCAACATGCATTGGGTCGACCACTGAATGTCGACGTGGCTTTGGTCGACACCTTAAATAGGTCAACATGCTTAAGGTGGACATGGTTGGAAGGTTGACACAAGTATTAGGTTGACAGTGTCTAGATCAAAAGGTTGACATGGGTTTTTCACTTTTTTTCCAGCTGACATGTGCCGACAGGCGGTATCTCGTGCCCTACCATCCACTACGGTATGGAGGGAGAATAGAATAGTGTGCGTAGTAATACACCACGCCTGAAGCATAGTGAGCACAGCGAGCCATGTGAGGGGATGCTGTGTGCACCTCTACAGTGTCCATGTCAACCATGTCGACATTCAGGACAAAAATTTTGGCTGTCGACCTAATGCTTGTGTCGACCTTCCATCTATGTCAACCTTAAGCATGTCGACCTAGTTAAGGTGTCGACTTAATCCATGTTGACCTTCTGTGATCAACATAATGCATGTCGACCTTTGCTGGGTCAACCCGTTGACCCATACCCAACAGCCAGTCAATCAGCTCTTAAATGCCATGTTACAGGTTGGGTTTGAAAAATGACAGGTAGCTGATTGGCTGGTTGTTTTTCACTCTCCACTTTTTCAAGCTTGATACATCTGGCTCAATGGTTTTTGCTAGCATTTGGGAGAAAATGGTTGATTACCATTTGATCCCATACATTACCAGATTTGTGTTCTTACCGGACAGATAAACCTTTAGGTGTGTACCCAGCTTAACTATATTCGACCAAAGTTTGAACATCCTGCATCATTCCTCTTATCTAGGTCCATGCAGGCAAAATATATCACATACATTATGAATGCATATGAATGCCTACCTCTATGGGCTTGTGCAACAGTACATTGCTCTGACTGGCCTCTTACAGTAGTTAGTCAGCTTATTTCCCATCATTTACACCCTATATCAGTGTTTTTCAACCACTGTGCCGTGGCACACTAGTGTGCCTTGAGCTGTTCTCAAGTGTGCCCCCAGATCTAGAGATGCCCAAACCAGTTTACAGCCACCACCAGTTCAACTGTTATTTACTGGTCACTTCTTTTCATGCAAATGGCCAGTGTATTTTATTTTTGTTACCTGTGGGAGCCAATAGGTTTTTTTTTTTTTTGCTGTGGGGCCAATGTGTTTTGCCCTGTGGGATCTCTTGGTGTGCCTTGGCATTTTCAAATCTTATTTAGTGTGCTGCAAGGTAAAAAGGTTGAAAATCACTGCCCTATATGAACCCAAATGAAAGTACAATTAAAAGGAAAATCATGCTTGCATTCCTGCATTCAGATTTGCACTTGTGGGGGTGGGGGGGGTCATGTTTTTGGCAAAGTCCTCCACTGCCCTGCAAAAATGAGTCTACAGCTCCTGACTTCCATTCCCATTGCACCCTTCGAGAAAACGGACTCTGCTGTTGTGGGTGCCAGTGGCCGCCCAGTCCTTAGCATGGCTGCAGCATGCTTGGCAAGCCACGGAGGAGGACTCAGAGCAGAGGCTATTTCTCAGAAGCAGAGGGGGCAGCAACAGCCTCTTCTCCCCAAGGTAGTCTGTTTAAAAAAAAAAGTGGAATCTATTCAAAATCCCTACCACCAGGGCTGCATCAATGCAGGCTGGGTTCTAAGTGTCACATGGTTACAGTAAAGATGATAGAAGATGTCTAGGCTGACAGTTTCTAGGTTGACCATAAATGGACGACAGTGACTAGGTCGACCTACCCTAGATCGACATCGACAGAAGGTCAACACAAGCTTTAGGTCAACATGGACATGGTCGACATGAATAAGGTTTTCACAATTTTTGATGTCTATGTTGACAAGGACACTGTATAAGTGTGGCGTGTCCCCTCGCATGCTCACTGCACTCTGGCATGGTGCCTCTCTGCACTCAGCACACTATTATGTTCTTGCTCTGTGCCCACTGGAATGTTAAAGTGGGCACTGACATTGCATAATGTGGCTGCGATGTCAGTGTGTTACTCTGCCTCACCGTGTGCAGTCCTGCAGTGTAATGTAGCTGTGATGTCAGTGTGTAACTCTGCCTCGTAATATAGCTGTGATGTCAGTGTGTAACCCTGCCCCGTAATGTAGCGGTGATGTCAGTGTGTAACCCTGCCCCGTAATGTAGCTGAGATGTCAGTGTGTAACCCTGCACTGTAATGTAGCTGTGATGTCAGTGTGTTTCACCCTGCCCTGTAATGTAGCTGTGATGTCAGTGTGTAACCCTGTCCTGTAATGTAGCTGTGATGTCAGTGTGTAACCCTGCCTTGTAATGTAGCTGTGATGTCAGTGTGTAACCCTGCCTCGTAATGTACGTAGCTGTGATGTCATTGTGTAACCCTGCCTCATAACGTAGTTGTGAAGTCAGTGTGTAAACCTGCCCCGTAATGTAGCTGTGATGTCAGTGTGTAACCCTGCCACGTAATGTAACTGTGCAGGGCCGGTGCAAGGCACCGGAGCGCCCCAGGCGAGTCGGGGTGGGGGCGCCCCAGTGCCGGGGGGAGGGAGGGGGGGGGAGTGGTACCTGTGTAAAAAAATTGCTGCCCCGGCGTCCCTGCAGTGCTGGGGCGGTCAGGGGTGTCCGTGCCGTAGGGGTACCTGCGGCGCCGTCATGTGTATAAAGCTGGCTGCGGCCGGCGGGGTCCCTGTAGTGAATAGCAAATAACTAGCGCTTCCCGCGCCGCCGCGCGCATAGCGCTAGTTATTTGCTATTCACTACAGGGACCGCGCCAGCCGCAGCCAGCTTTATACACATGACGGCGCCGCAGGTACCCCTACGGCACGGACACCCCTGACCGCCCCAGCACTGCAGGGACGCCGGGGCAGCAATTTTTTTACACAGTTCGCTGGGGGTGAGAGGCAAACTGCCGCCCTCCAGGTGCCGGCGCCCTAGGCAAATGCCTAGAGCTGCCTAGTGGTGGCGCCGGCCCTGTAACTGTGAAGTCAGTGTGTAACCCTGCCCCATAATGTAACTGTGAAGTCAGTGTGTAACCCTGCCCTGTAATGTAGCTGTGATGGTGTGCAATCCTGCAGTGTAATGTAACTCGGGTTTGCCAACTTTGGGGGCAGCCAGCTCCAGAAGAGGGCAGGTCCAGCAGCTATTCTGCAAAATGGGGCTATCCGAAGAATCATGCAAGGGGATGTGGCCATTACAATTTCATCATTGTGACCACACCCCCTACTGTGTAATGCCGGTATTACAGGCATTGCACAGCAGGTTGCACGGCCACACAATGACGGGGTTTGCTTCATCTGGTCCCCGCAGATCCCCCACTGAGGGTAGGTTGCAAGAAGTTGCTGCCATTGTGAAGAACTTTCTGGGGAACTGGGAGGGGGACCAAATTTTTGTGAGGCTCCCGTCCATTCCGTGAGGGTAGGCAACCCTGATGTAACTGTGATGTCAGTGTACTGGCAGTACTGCGCTTTGTACTTTAGTTTTCCCCTGCCACCCCTGAGTGACAATAGACATGTCCATAGGTGGAGATAGACACGCCCTTGCATTAAATGAGACACACACCCTCAAATGTGCAGCACATTATAGCATACCTCCTGTACCGATTACAGTCCTGGTAATTGGATACTGTTTGGCTGTTCCAAACACAGGTTGCAGTGTTTCTTGGGCAGGGGAGGGGACAGTTGGGAGAGCCTGTGATCACTGGCTGCTCTGCAGAGCAGCCAGTGATCACCGCATATATGCCATTTCCATCAAAAAGTTGGAAGGTATGATTATAGTGAAAGGTATAATTTCTCTTAACCTATGTAGTAGTTCAAGGTTGATTTTCTGTCCTGAAAAAATTGCAGGTTATTTATTTATTTATTTGTTTACAGTTACTTATATAGCGCAGCATATTCCTTTACAATTGGAAACAACAGTGATAAATCAAACTGGGTAGAAACAAACCAACATAGAGGTAGGAGGGCCCTGCTCGCAAGTTTACAATCTATAGATAATAAGGAGGGATACATGAGGATAGGATTCTATTGCATGGCAGTCCCACCAGATTACAAGACAGTCCTTATGGGATGCAATTAGATGTGAATGCTATAGGAGTTTATGTAGGGCAGGGGTGGCCAAACCTATCCTCAAGATCTACCAACAGTGCATGTTTTCCATCTATAGTAGGAATGAATGCAGCTGGTTTGAAAATGTGTCAATTAGTAATGACTGCAGCTGGGAACCAGCTAGGTAACCTGAAAAAGGTGGACCGTTGGTAGATCTCGAGGACCGGTTTGGCCACCCCTGTTCCGGAATATGAAAAGGTGAGTTTTCAGGGAACGCTTGAAAGTTTCGAGGCTGGAGGAAAGTCTTAATGTGCTTGGAAGGGCATTCCATGGGGGGTGCTGCCCGACAAAAACCTGGAAGTGGTAATGAGTGTGGATGAGAGACGCAGATCTTGTGAAGAGCGGAGGTCGGGTGGCGATATATTTTGAGATAAGCGAAGAGATAGAAGTCGGTGTAGTCAGAGTAATGGCTTTGTATGTAATTAGAAGTATTTTATATTGAATGCGATAATATACAGGCAACCAATGGAGGAACTGACAGAGAGGATCAGCAGACGTTGAACATCTAGCAAGGAAGTTCAGCCTCGCAGTTGCATTCAAAATGGATTGTAGTGGTAAGAGTCTTTTCTTAGGAAGACCGGTAAGGAGGCTATTGCAATAAGCAATGTGTGATATAATAAGTGCATGTATTAGAGATTTTGCAGTGTCTTGTTTAAGGTACGGACGAATTTTGGATATGTTTTTAGATGCATGTAACATGATTTAGAGACAGATTGAGTGTGAGGAATAAAGGAACATGTCGCGCTCCGTCGCTGCCGCCTACCTGTATGGCTGACACGGCAGGACCTGGGTCGGATATCTGCTCCCCGGCATCTGGGCGGGCGGCAGGAGGTGCTGGGTAGCCGCCGCTGTGGGGGGATGGCGGTGCCCGGTCTCTCCGATAGTCTCCGGCTGGCGAGGAAGAGTCCAGGCTGGACCACCAATCCTGACCTACGACCGGGCCCACAGAACCCTCAGGTACTGACAGGACAGTTCAGAGTCGAGAATGACCCCTATGGAGCGAGCTTGTGGAGTACAACTGAGTGTTGTGTTCTCAACAGTGATAGAGATATCAGGGTGGTAACTACTCTTGGCTGGTAGGAATATAATTAATTCTGTTTTGGAAATGTTGAGTTTGAGGTGGCGAGATGACATCCAAGATGAAATGGCAGAAATGCATTTAGAGACACTGACCAATACTGATGGTGACAATTTAGGGGAGGGTAGATAGAATTTAGTATCATCAGCGTACAGATGATACTGAAATCAGAAAGAGTTGATTCGTTTGCCAAGAGAGGAGGTATAGATTTAAGAAAACACTTAAGACTGAGCCTTGTGGTACTCCAACTGACAGAGTTAGCGAAGAGGATCAGAGAAGCGAACATGAAAGAGTGATTAGATACTGTAGGTAGGATGAAAATCAAGAAAGGGCTGTGTTCTGAAAAGGATTACGCCCTGTTTTCATGTTAAAATGATGGGAGCCCTAACTTTGCATAAAGTTCTTCCTTTATGTACTTTAGTTTTGTTGAACAAAGACCTGAAAAGCGATATTCAAAATCAACCAAATAGCATTGTCATATTTCACATAATTATAGCTTAATAATAAAATACATGTGTCAAATCACTATGAATTGTTGTTATGGCAACCATATCATGCATTGAACAACATTAGCGGAGAAGGGAAAGTGGGGACATGATAGAACTTTTAACTATATCAAGGGCTTTAACAAGGTACAGGAGGGAGACATTCTTCACAGGAAGAGGAGCAACAGAACAGGAGGACATGCACTGAAACTAGAGGGAGGAAGATTCAGGGGAAATCTGAGGAAGAATTACTTCACAGACAGAGTAGTAGATAAGTGAAATGGCCTCCTATCAGAGGTGGTAGAGGCAAATACAGTAGAACAATTTAAACATGCTTGGGATAGGCATATTTATATCCTTTCAAAAAAATAAGGATCAAATATGGCTTGAGGTAACATGTTTAAAAAGGGGGCAGACTAGATGGGCCAAGTGGTTCTTATCTGCCGTCAAATTCTATGTTTCTGTGGTCAACTTGGCTCTTTTCTGTGAGCTGCTCTAAACTGTTACACTCACAGAAAAGAACTAGTTCTTCGGAATGGTTCATCGGCCAGCAGCTCATTATTTTCGTTAACGAGCTGTTTACGAGAAAAGTTCCCGTTATAATACGATGATTATAATGAATAAAAAAATGTGATATGAGAGTAATTTAAACCGTTTTCATTTTTTAATGAAGCCTGAGCAAAAAGAAGAACTAAGGAGACAATGAAAATAAGAGAGAACTCGAGAGCCGTGAAAATTGAGCGAGAAAATTGAGCAAGGAGAAGATCTGCACTGCGGGACCCCGAATGCGGCGGCATGCAGAGGGGTAAGGTTTTTTTTACCATTACTTGGGAGGTGGGGAGTGGTGAGATGTCCTCGAATAGTGGAAACACTGCAAAGTGACTTAAATAAACTGGAAAGGTGGAAAATGCAGTTTAACGTTGAAAAATGTAAAAATTAACAAGCTACTTACTGTATAAGCTTAATGGAGTTATTATATGGAATTCTGCTGTAGAGAAGGACTTGGGGGTCATCATAGATGAGAAATTGGGTAATAGTGCACACTGCTCAAGTGCAGCAGCAAAAGCAAACCGGACACTGGCATGCATTAAAAGGGGCATGGATTCAAGGGATGCCAATGCGATAGTGCCTCTTTACAAGGCATTGGTGAGACCACACTTGGAGTATTGTGTTCAGTATTGAGTATTGTGTAGGTTAACCAGGCTGAATATGTTTTCACTGGAGAAACGGAGGTTGAGAGGTGATATGATTAGTATATTCAAATACAGGATTGGGAATCATATGGAACTGGGAGGTTATTTGTTCACTAACAGGTCCTGGTGCGGATTACCCACAGGGTGACAGGGGCAGTCGCCCCGAGGGCCCCACGCATTTCAGGGCCCCCACACCCGCCACCCCACTGCTGTGCCGTTGGCAGGTGGGTGACTGCCAGGCAGCTGGGTGGGCTGCGGTGGATGTGAAGTCCGCTGCGGGTCCCTTTGGTGGATGGGAACTAGTAGTTCCCATCTGCCACAGGGGGTCACTTAGGTGGATGTGAAGTCCGCCGCGGGATGCCTGTGGTGGATGGGAACTAGCCACTGACTTCACATCCGCCACAGGGACTCGGCACAGCACGGACGTTCAGACCACGCTGCCCCAATCCAAGGTACCATCTGGGGGGGGGGGCTGCCTCTGACCGGGCCAGGGGGAGGAGCCTGCTTCCGTGGGGGGGGTGGCGGCCTCCGACTGGTCCGGGGGGAGGAGTCAGCCTCCGTCAGTAGTTACAATTTAGATAGGTTGAACTTGATGGACTAACGTCTTTTTTCAGCCTTAATTATTATGTTACTATGTTACTGCTGGTCAGCAAATGGAGCCAGGAGGAGCCTGAGAGCCGGGACTGCGCCCTCAGGGGAGCCCCGGCCACATACACGTAACCATAGCCCCGCAGACAGGCGCCCACACTTATTTAGCGCCTCCCCACCACAGCAGGATCTGCGGGGCTATAGTTACGCCACTGCCTCTGATAGGAGTAAGAGAGGAGAAGCGGCTACAGTCCAAGTCTTAAGAATAGTCCCTTCTGACTACCGTCACCAAAACTATTATAAATGGAATAAGATAAAGGGTGAAATTTAATAGGATGAGAGATTCAGAAAGTGATAGATTTAGTAAGAAATCTCTTTTTTTTTTTTTCATCAAACTGATTTTGAAGTGTAAATGATTGCTGCTTTAAAAAAAAAAAAAAAAAGGAGATTTCTTACCAAATCTCTCACTTTCTGAATCTGTCATCCTATTAAATTCTGCCTCAGGCCTTCAACCCTGCAAGTTTCAATATTCATATACCATTCATAAAGAACATAACTTTCCCCCAGAAATTCTTAATTTTCAAGCGATCCTGATTCTAGATGGTTTGCAAGAGCAAACTCCTTCTTTATTGGACAAAACCATGCCCACTGCAAGGGGGGGGGGGGGGGGGGGGGCAGATGTACATGTGCAGAGAGAGTTAGATTTAGGTGGGGTTTGTACTTCAAACTGATCAGAAATACATGTTTCTCTTTTATTGCAGTATAAAATCAAAGTAGCCAGTATTTCACCTGCACAGAAACAAAATAACTCCCCCAAATGTAAATCTCCCAGCACGTTACATCTGCCTCACCTGCAGTGCAAATGGTTTTGTCCATTAAAGAGGGAATTTGCTTTTGCAAACCAACCAGAATCAGGCCCACAGTGAGTAAAAGAGGAATGCTGCAGATACTTGCATTTCAAACAAGCCCCTTGATTCCCCCGGAACCATATGTTTCCTTTGCTCTGGTGTTATATATGTACAGTATATGATTTTAATATGCACTTACAACACAGCAGAATATAGAAATTGTAAGGTTGACTAACTATGTTTCAGTAGAACCAAGACAGGTGGTATATAATTTTTGGTACTTGTTTCCTAGAACGGCGCCCATCGCATCGCATACCATAAGGTATACGATGATATGCGATGTGATCGGATGTTATACAATTTTAAATTGTATACCATCGAATTGTATGCCATTGTATGGCATATACAATGGTATACGATTTTAAATTGTATAATCACCCTGATGAGTGTTTTCAATATTAAATGTGGCCCCTATAAGATAAATAATTGTATAAGCACCGTAATAGGTGCTTACAATGTTAAAAGCACCCCCACGCCACCTGTACTATCAACGCCAGCCCGAAGCGTGGCGAGAGAAGCGAGCCGGCGAGGGGCGGCTGTACGCGTCCTCCGATCTTTTCATACCCCCACTATCCACGTCAGTGTGGAGCTGATTTTATATAGTGTGGCGAGCGCAGCGAGCCACCGAGCCTAAAGCGTGGCGAGCCCTGCGAGGGGACGCGGAATACATGTGAAGTAATGCGCGTCCCCCGTGGGGCTCGCTGCGCTCGCCATGCTTCGGGCTCGCACTATATAAAATCAACTCCACGCCGACGTGGATAGTGGGGGAATGAAAAGGTCGGAGGACGCGTACCGCCGCCCCTCGCGTGCTCGCCACGCTTTGGGTTGGCGTTGATAGTGGTGGTGGTGTGGGGGTGCATTTAACATTGTAAGCACCTATTAAGGAGCTTATACAATTAAAAATCGTATAGGGGGACCATTTACCATTGAAAAAACCCATTAGGGTGCTTACACAATTTAAAATTGCATCGCATTGCATTGTATGCCATATACAATGGTATACAATTTTAAATTGAATACAATGCCATACGACTGAATAGCGTGGGCACCGTGCTAGGAAACAAGTACCTAATTTTCCCACCTAGAAAAAGTAGATACCCATACATTAGTACAATTTAAACATGCTTGGGATAAGCATATTGATATCCTTACAAAAAAATAAGGATCAAATATGGTTTGAGGTAACATGTTTAAAAAATGGGGCAGACTAGATGGGCCAAGTGGTTCTTATCTGCCGTCAAATTCTATGTTTCTATGTTTAACTTACCATTAATAGCTGATAAAAGAAACAAAGATATCTAGTTTTTTATGGAATCATAGAATTTGTAGTCAACAAAGAATGTAAGGGATCATCTATATCTGTCGTCATCATACAGGGGCAAACACAGGATTTGTAAGGGGGGGTTTCCAGTTACGCAAAGTGCTGATTTGAACAACCTTTTTGTCATGTTTTGAAACTTCTTACCAACCAGACCTAGTGCAGTACATATGTGTGTGTGTATATTTTGCACACCGTAATGCCACTTGCACGTTGCACATTCAATAGCAACATTGCTGGGAGGAAGACTATTTGCTGCTTAGCCGGAAAGAATAGGAACAGGTGCTTCACTGTGCCAAGATACCACCCATTAAGGATTGTTTCCTCTTGGGAAAGTTGCCTTTATAAATTCTTGTGATCCATAAACCCCTGATGAAGTCCCATTAATTGACAAAACGCGTTGGGTATATTCTTCTGCTGTTATCAATTATCTGGAATGTCTGAATGAGACCTATAAAGATCTGGATCAATTGTCACCACTGTGTGGAAAAAGAGACTTTTTAATAAATAGAAAGAAATACATTTCTTGGACTATTTTACTGTATGCTAAAGTGAATTTATCTAAGGCCTAATTGATCTAATTGTGAAGATCAACACTAGGGGCGCCAACCCACCATTGTATTTTATATATATAGGCAAGGGTGCATGCCATCCTCCATTGCAACCACTTCATGTACCAGAAGAAGTACTATATCCAGGTATCCGGCACCGCGATGGGGTCTAACTTGGCACCGTCCTATGCGTGTACATACATGCTTGACTACGAACACAAGCACATACTACCCCACTATCAGGAGAAGATCAAATTCTACAAGAGATTCATCGACGATATCTTCTTATTATGGGCGGGCACGCCAGATGAATTCACCGACATGGTCAACCAACTCAACTCCAAGGACCACCCTTTCAAATTCACAAACCTCATCGATGGAGATTCAATAAGCTTCCTCGACATCAAGGTCCAAATTTCTGAGGGGAGACTACATACCAGCCTCTACCGCAAGTCCACGGACAGAAACACACTTCTCCTCACAACAAGCCAGCACCCGCCGGCCCTGAAGGAGCACCTACCTATCTCCCAGTACATGCGAGTCATGCGCAATAACACAGACAGCGCAAGCATGGAACCACAACTGAAAGAAATGACCGACCAATTTAAACAGCGGGGATACTCAGAAACCACACTTGACCGATGCCTAACTAAGGCCAGAAGGAAGATGAACACCCCCCAAACTGATGCACAGACTCCAAAACCCAAGAGAATGGTATTTGTGAACAAATACGACCACACATCCTCTAAGGTCCAGACAAGTTTGAGGAAACATTGGCCAATCCTGGCATCTGACCACACCCTCAAGATGCAAAACTACGGTCCACCGATAGTAGCCTACAAAAAAGGACCAAACCTAAAGGAACTTCTTATGCGACCCACTATGAGCCCACAGACTGACACCAGTATCACTTGGCTCTACTCGAAACGTCCCGGCTGCTTCAGATGTGCTGGCTGCACCACCTGCAACAGCCTCACCCCTGGTCCTACCTTTCCACATCCACAAACAGGCAAACCGGTGAAGATCAGGTACTGCCTACACTGCCAAATGGACCATGTTATCTACCTGTTGAACTGCCCCTGTGGCCTTGCCTACGTAGGCATGACAACGAGGAAGTTCTGAGAAAAGATGGCGAATCATCGCAACTCTATCAGGGCTGCACTAGAGACCAAGAAGGCAGAGTTACCCATACCTCGCCACTTCCTAGCCGCAGGACACCAAAACTCCAGCTTACGTTGCCGTATCATCGACTGGGTACCTCCACCACCCGAGGAGGCGACCGTGGCCTCTCCCTGAGGAAGTTGGAGAGCCGATGGATCCACAGATTGGACACCCTAGCCCCCAAAGGACTCAATGAGAATAACCCCCTTTCCATATTTCTGAGATTAACTAAATGAGACTATGGGAACATTGACTACCCAACTTGGCACCATGAACTTAAAACTGAACAGTCGATGATCCTGTTTTTTCTTGTTTTCTTCTTGTCTTTGGTGTTTTTCTCTTGTCTGTTTTTCTTGTGCTCATTGTGTTATGTGTATCTCACTGACTTTACCCCCTCCCCCCACCACCACCACCACCCACGGCTCTCCCACAGGAAGATTCAAGATGGCGCCGCAAATGGCTGCCTAGGAACTGTGCATATGTATCATGTGTTAACTGTACTGTCCCTGCTTAACTGTACTGTCCCTGCTTATATTGCTACCTACCTGGCTGCTGCAACGACCAGTGGCGCCGCTGATGGCTGCCTAGGCGCTGTGCAGCTCGGCAGGTATGTGTTCCCTGTGTGATAACTGTACTGTCCCTGCTTATATTGCTACCTACCTGGCTGCTACAATGACCAGTGGTGCCGCTGATGGCTACCTAGGCGCTGTGCAGCTCGGCGGGTATATGTTCCCGGTGTGATAAATGTACTGTCCCTGCTTATATTGCTACCTACCTGGCTGCCGCAACGACCAGTGGCGCCGCTGATGGCTGCCTAGGCGCTGTACAGCTCGGCGGGTACATGTCCCTTATGTAATAAATGTACTGTCCCTGCTTATATTGCTACCTACCTGGCTGCTGCAACGACCAGTGGCGCCGCTGATGGCTGCCTAGGCGCTGTGCAGCTTGGCGGGCATGTGATCCCCGCAAGTGATGTCTAAATGCTCTCAATGTAATGCGTTTAATGTCTCAATGGAATGTGTATAATGTCTCAATGGAATGCATGTAATGTGTTGTCGTCGTCGTCGTCCCCCCATTTCATCCCTGGTTGATGCTGCACTGTAATCCACCAAAAATTCCTAGTGTGCGCAAGCACACATGGCCAATAAAGTTGATTCTATTCTATTCTATTCTAAAACACTAGACTATCTGTAGGTATTCCCATTTGTCTTAAGATCGTATATTTACTACCCCGACCAATAGCCCCTCTGGTCTCTCCCCCCCTTCCTCTAATCTCCCTTATTCTTCCCCCCCCCTCCCCTTCCTCATTTTTCCCCCTCCCCCCCCACCTAATATCACCCACCACCACCCCACCCACACACCACCAAACCCCCACACCATCCCCAATAACCCCCCACCACCCAAACCCCATACCCCCAACAAAACCACCACCAACACCCCACCCCCCCCCCGCCCCTCCACACCTATACTATCAGTAGGTAACAATAAGAACCCTATCAAAATAAATACTAAAATAAACTAAAAAAAATAAAAAAAAATTAAAAAAACGAAATAAATCCCATATATAAAAAATTAAGAAGTGTGCCCTTTCTAAAAAAACACACAAGCATCTCCCAAAACTCGCCCACATCCACCTCAGTTAATATTAAATAATATTAGCGGACACCAACTACAATAAATTCCGCCGTAACACCACTGCCCACTCACTGTATCACACCACACGCGCTGTTGGTCACCCGTCACTCCCCTAAGTGACCATCCTACCACGGAGCTTGTCACATCATCACTTTAATTGTATTTAGGTCACTTAAGACACTAATTGCACTCATCCCATTCCCCTTATCACCCCAATATCCTGGTAAATACAGATACCACGATCCGGCTATATACCACGTTTCTTTAAACGGAAACATGGTTTATTAGTTCCCTAAGGGTGCATACACACTGTATAATTTTTTTTACCAATTTGGTTGAAAGACATTTCCATTGAACCCAGTGTCCTGGACTAAAGATGTTGACGATATATATTGACGACAGACGAAAGAAGATAGATCTAGCTACAGTTTATAGGCTCTTTTTGAAAGATATTCAAATTGAGCTGCATGCACAGTTGACGAACAATCTTGATGAACAACTGGCGGGTATGCGCATCATCATTCATCGTTTGTTTGTTGACAATATCTTTTGTCAACATCTTTCGTCCAGGACACTGGGTTCAATGGAAATGTCTTTCAACCAAATTGGTCAAAAAAATTGTACAGTGTGTGTGCACCTTTACACAGATTTACTGCTATATTACATTAATAACCCCAGTGCGTTAAGAGTAACCATGTAATTATACTTAATAACCTATAATCACACACAGCTCCGGCTAACCCGGAAGCTGTGCATTCCATAGCTGCATTCCAGCGGTCGAGTCCCAGCCGCCGAACTTCCGGTTTCACTGGAAGTCCCATAGCGCTACATAGACTCGTGTCTGTGGCGCTGTCCAGCTTTAAGCCCCTAACAGATGGTATAAATAGCTGGACCGGAGGGCAGTCAGATTGGCTGGCTGACCCTGTCCATATCCAGGCTGTTCCTGCGCCGCTGACTACTTGATACTTGAATGAAAAACGTAACTATGCTTTGTCTTTGTGTATATGCATGCCTTTCCTTTTCAGCAGGACATGCACTTACTGTACTTATCCTTTGTATGTTGTAGGCTCCTTGATAAAGGTCCATGTTGGGACCAAAACGTCGGAGCATACCTCAGATGTTTATAACTGTGTTGACCCAGTTGGATTAAAATACTTATTTGCTTTTATCACAAGGCTGATTTGTGATTACGGAGAGTGCTCTGTGCAACTGTGTGTATATACTCTGCTCTATATATATATATATATATATATATATATATATATATATATATATATATATATATATATATATATATATATATATATATATATATATATATATATATATAGATACAGTGGTCGAAGTGGAAATTTTGAAGTGGGGGTATGGAAATTTTGAAGTGGGGGTATGGAAAAGTAAAGAGTGAATATAGTGCGCACCTTCGGACACCCCCCTGTCCATCAACGTCCCCTGCCAGACTGCCCCGTTGTACAGGGGTATTACAAAAGCACAATGGCCCTTATTCTGATCTCGGCGGTACGGCCCGCGTGCGGCCGTACCGCCGATGTTTTCACTCTGCACATGCGCAGAGGTCACTCTGCGCATGTGCAGGCGAAATCGCCGCACAAAAATTTTATACGCCGCAAAGGGGGCGTATAGGGGCGTGAGGGGCTTAATACCCTCATTTCCCTATGCATACGCCCCGCGTTTCATGGGCGTTCCCATGCAAACGCGGGGCGTATGCATGGTAATGAGGCTATGACGCCAGTGATGGGGGCGGAAAGCTGACATCGCCGGATGTCAGCTCTCCGCCCCCATACAAGCTTTCACACGGACGATTGTCCGTGTGGTCTAAGCTTGCGTGAGCTGGTGGAGCGTGCGGCCCTGCCTTCGATGGTCGTCGACCATCGAATGCAGGGGGCAGCTCCCACCATGGTGGAGGCGTACGCCCCACCATTTTCATGCGGATCGCCAGCCGTCCGCGTACGGACGGCCGTGGCGATCCGTCTTGTAGGCGGGGATTGGTTTGTGCGGCCGGAGCAACGTATGCGGCTCCGGCCGCACAGATCAGAATAAGGGCCAATATGTGCTGCTGAGTGATCAGAGAGCATCCTGAGGGGGAAAAAAAACTTTTTTTTTAATCTTCAGATTAAAGTGGGGGTATGCCATACCCCCGTATACCGCCCCACTTCGACCACTGTATAGATAGATATATAGCTATATATAGATATAGATATCTTTGTGTATCGGACCGACACTCCCACAGCTGGTAACAATTACCCTGGTGCCTTCCGGAGCAGAGGTATAGAAGGTGTAAATCAAGCAGCGGCACTCAAATGTTTTTTTTTTTTAAAGTGAATATAATTCCAAAAATGGGACCAACGTTTCAGGGTCTTTATCACCCCTTTGTCAAGGTGCAAGTGATATCACTTATGCTTCCCACGCTAGAGTTCAGGACTTTGCCCGTGCTGCACCCCTTCAGTGGAATGCACTCCCTCGCTCCATTAGACTCTCCCCGACCCTGCAAAGCTTCAAACAGGCACTGAAAACTCACCTATTCTTCAAAGCGTACCCTTCCGCTGCATAATAAACTATCCCTGAAGCTGATTCTCTGACCCCCTGCTTGCCTACATCCTGCTATCAAAACACCGCCCACTTGCTTGCACCTCATGTAATCTGTCTGTCTCCCCTTCCTACTAGATTGTAAGCTCCTCAGAGCAGGGCTCTCTTCCCTCCTGTTGTCAAAGCCCTCTTCTCTTCACATTTCACTCACAGCTCTCCCATACTCAAACACTCAGTAACCATCTTTGCATAGTTGCCTACACTCCTGCATTCTGCCCAGCACTTTAGCAAGTATAGTAGCTCCTACTAACTGCTTTGGGGCTTATCTACATTTGGCTATAAGTAATTTTAAAAGATTCCTTTCAGATGTAGCAGTACACATCAACCATTCTAGGTACAACTTTCACAATCTCTTTTCAAAATCTCTCCATATATGCAACTAGACATGCCATTGGGGTGGAGCATGACACGCCCCCCTCAATGGGGTGCTTTGCGAAATTCGATTACCAAATATAATCTCCCTGAAACTAATTTTCAAAAGTAGGCAAGTATGATCTTTGTCCGCATACTCATCTCCATCATTGGCCACAAGCCTCTAGTAGTATGTTGATTGAGTCCTCACTACTTATATTTAAGCTGTAATGTGTATTGAACTGTGGCGCTCTTTACCTGTACTCTATTTTTGTTATTTATTCAATTATTTAATACTGTTTTCTCTCCCTGTACTGTTCCTTTGTACGGCGCTGCGAAACACTTGTGGTGCCTTATAAATAAATAATAATAATGCATATTCGCCGATACGCATGTGCAGTGCCATGCCATTGGTCCCTGCAGCAAATTCGCTGTGGACCGACTGATGTTGAATCAGACCATTATTTTCTCTAATTGAATGTGAGTGTGTAACATGCAACACGGTGTATTTATTTCCAACAAATCAAGTGGTTATTAATTGCAGAATTTATTGGTCAGAAAATGGCAAAAAAAGACACCAGAATATTTATTTGACATTTTTGTGTGTATGTGACCTAATGGTTTGTGCTCACTGTTATTGTAGTTATAATGATGAGCACTAGATGTCAGTATAACACTGCATATATGTTTCTGACCTCAATATGTTTTTAGTCTAGTAATTAACAGTGTGAATTTTCCAAGACTGTCATCTTGGGCACGCAGATACACATATGGTATTTTAAATATTCATTTATATAAGCACTTGCCTCATCTACCACACCGATACCTTTTTGTCAAAAGCCAATTGTAGTACTGCTCAGTATGTATTGGATTTGGGGGAGGAGATAGCATACAACAAAACCAAAATGGGAAAAGTATACATGAATAAATGGCCTTAGTGTGAAAAGAACATAAAGGTCCCCATGTGGCCTTGATTTCCCTTAAGCTCCCGTAACACCTCCCCAGGAGAGCTCACTAAGATTTGGCACTTGATTTGCCATTTTTTTACATGTGATAAATCGCAGGCAATTTATCGCATGTATGCCTGTGAAGTTGCAGACAGGGGCAGCAGAATTTAAAAACCCTATTCAAAAGACTGGACAGCCTCTTATTGGCTGAGAGAGCTCTGTCACCCAATCAGCGGCCTCCTATTCGGGCGGCCGCTGATTGTCTGAGAGAGCTCTGACAGCCAGACAGTGGCCGCTCAGTCTTTTGAGTAGGATTTTTCAATTCAACTGGGTCCCGTTCCCTCTGCACTATTTCGGATGCGATACATCGCTTGTGCTTAGCACCCGCAATGTGTTACTGACGGCTGAACATAGGATTTATCTTATGTGCAACCCGTCTGACCTCCGACTCCCATACAATGCGCACAGGACTGCGCATCAGATCTGATCTGGTATCATACACTTGCGATTTGGGCCGATTTCAATCAATTTCTTGGCCCAATCTGCGAATCTGGTGATATCAGGCCCAAACCGCTTAGTGTATGGGGGCCTTAAAACGCCAGGTATTGGAAGGTACCGCCGCTCTGCTTAATAGAATGCCAACTCCATCATTTTATGTATGGTCTAAATGTCAATATTCAGAATGTTGCCATAGGCGTCAGATTAACATGCATAATGTCAACATGTTCATAATGTTGAAATCATGATTTTTGACAGCATGTCTAAATCAAAGTTTTCTGCTGTTAGAAACCTTAAGGTGCATATACACGGAATCAGTACATCTGTCAAAATGAACTTAGGTCTACAGTCATTAGGTCGACCCCACTAGGTCGACTGGCAGGAAGGTCGACCTGACTTAAGGTCGACATGGGCCAAGGTCGACATGACTTAAGGTCGAATTTGCATAAATGTCGACATGAGGAAGGTCAACTGGTCATAAGGTCGACATGGGTTTTTCACTGTTCACAGTCGACATGGACACAGTTGGCAATGAGAATCTAACCCTCGCATCGCTCGCTTCGCTCGCCACAGCTTTAATAACCTCCTCCACGCCCTAGTGGATGGTAGGGCATGAAATACCGCCTGTTGGCACATGTCGGCTCAAAAAACAGTGAAAAACCTTCCTGCCAGTCGACCTAGTGGGGTCGACCTAATGACTGTAGACCTAAGTTCATTCTAATAGATGACCGCATCCCCATATACACACTGGCCGATATATCAACCGTTGATTGAATGGCCGATATATTGATGCACCATCGGCCAGTACATACCATCAATATATGTCGTTCACAGATATATTGTGTTAGCTGTGCAACACAGATGTTCCCTGATATGTCTAAAGATATATTGGTGCATGGTGCTGTGTGTACGTGTGATCCAGGACCACCTGTACAGTTGCGCCAGGAGCCGCCAGTGATCGACAGCTCAGTGTATGGAGAACACGCAACCCGATCCATCTGTGGATATATCTGCAGACCAGTCTAGTAGTGTGTACCCAGCTTAACTCTAAACCCAAATTCTAACTTTAACCCTTCATGCAATATTAGCTGTTTCCTAAACCTAAACCTGTAATGTTGACATTGTAAATGTCAATTTCACTTCATGTCCATATGATCACTAATTAGTACAGTATGCAGGCTACTAAGTATATCTCCAATGGTTACTGATGTGTGTATGTGCACGATTAGCACTTTGTACGTCTACATTTGCAGTGCCCCCTAATCAGCAGCATGATTGACATACTGCTGGCATTTGGGGGTGGGGTGACTAAAACAAGGGTCTGTGTCTGCTGTGTGATTTCACCGGCCAACCTGGGTAACCTAATGGCCGATGTTCATTTAAATCATCTGATGCCGCATCTTCAGATCTCAAAAGCTGTCAGGAGGAGTCATTGGACGCGAGACGTCTCCTGTGGCATTAGCATACTTCCGCATAACATCTGAGTGAGCAGTTTGTCCCCCTCTACATTAATCTATATTGGTGGTAGTCCTCTGTTAAAATGTTATTTAAAAAAGTTGTATACACATAGGGCCTGATTCAGACCTATTCGCTAGGCTGCGTGTGTTCGCCCGCCCCGAGCAGACATCTACATACCTGAATTTGCGTTGGGTACATGGGTATATAAAACACTGGGTGTTCCCCTGCCCACCCCCTTCCTCCTTTCACAAAGTGAATGCGATGGCGAGTGTGATACTCACCTGTGGCGTTCACACAGGAGGTCTACACATACGCATATTCACCAATGTGCAGACCCGCACCATCGGCTGAGGGAGTGAATTCGGACCTGGCTGACAAGGTCTGAATCGCACCCATAGAAACAGATAAAGGCAGAGAAGAACCACTTGGCCCATCTAGACTGCACATGTACACAAACACATACACATACTAGGGTTCATTATTTGTTTGCAGCCAAATAAACTACCAGTATATTTTTGGAGTCTGGAAGGAAACCCGCGCAAGCACGGGGAGAATAAACAAACTCCACACAGTTAAGGTGATGGTGGAAATTAAAATCGTGACCTCAGTGAGGCAGTAATGTTAATCCACAAAAAGCAAATCAATTTCTAACAAACATATACAGTACATAATTGTCCGTCCTCAGAATCAGATGACGCTACTGGCTGCCTGGAAAGGTTGGTATCTCTCTTCAGCTCATCAAATCCCTTCGGATGCCTATAACAGGGTGCAAGTGGGCGGCTTACAGGGGACCCTATGATTCTGACCCTGCAATACAATACCTGTTTCCTCAGCATTGTATAGCAAGGGAGGAGCCATGATAACATGATTTTTCCGTTGGGGGTTTGCTTGCTACTCTGAATCAGGCTCAGAGTCAGCTATATTCATCTAATTTGCTACTACAGTATGTGCTGTTCATTTACCTTGGACATTGGTTGTGTTCACATCTGTAAGATCTACAGGTTGCTTGCTGGGAGAGGTTAAGTATGATGAGATTACAATAAAAGCATATTTACTTTCTTTACTTGTACATAGCTCTCAATTGTGCATATTTTTACGGGACCATTCCGGGCCGCACCCAGGGCTGGCAGTGTCCAGGTTGGGGAGCAGTTGGGAGTCCCCCATGCCTGGCACTGCTCTGCAATGAATAGACACTGTGGACATCTATTCCTGGAGAGGGATGGGTCACTGCCCCCACAACTGCAAAATCGGGGCGTGACCTTGCAGGTGTGCCACAAGGAAAGGCCCCTCCCCTTTCCGCTAAGCCATACCCCCAAAATATTGGGGTCCCACTTCCTGTCACTCACAAGTTGGGAGGTATGCCAGTACCCCATAAAATGCCAATGCAATAATAAAAAAATATAACCTGCATAAAGTTCTCTTAATGTAATAATTATTTGTTGGAACAATATGTAGTCCAAGAGCATCTTAGGAGAGGAGGAGGTCTGTGTGCTGCCGCCTTGGGTCCCCTCCTCTCTGCTGGGAGCAGTAAAGTCCGAGCACTAGAGCACTTACACTCCACTGCGCAGAAACATTTTCCAGCCACCACTGGACTCCAGAGGATAAGTATTACCAAATGGGTGCAGTGTGCGCTTATAGATACGCCACTGGTGTAGTCCCCACCTACTATATTCCAAGACCCCTTTTTCTTTAAAACTTCATCATTTTGCTCACTCTTGCCAGCCCTGAATTGTGTATTGGAAATCACAAGTCACATACCAATATACTGTATTATTTTAAATTGATATACCCAATGTTTTGTTAAGCCTATTTCTTCCCAATCAGCCCTAGCATCAAAAGGACTTATGTTTCCTATAGTGAGCCTTGACATAATTTTTTTAGTCTACACTTTACCTCCTATAATGTTTTATTGCCCCCGCTAAGGTCACATTACATTAGTAGCCTTACACTTAATTATGATATCATACATTAGGTACTTGTTTCCTAGAACGGCCACAATCGTGAGTGATCGTGGCTCTTAATTAAGGGACACGATCCTCACGATGTGGCCGATTTTTTACAATTTTTTCCCTTTGATTGACAGAAATCGGGTCAATCGGTCGGTCGCGACCAATTAAAATCGGCCGCGATGCGACCGACCGATTGACCCGATTTTTCCATAGACTTCAATGTTAAAAAATCTTTTAACATTGAAATCGGGAGGATCTTGTCGGTCTTGTGCCATTATAATGGCACAAGATGAGATGGACTTGATTAAGTCCATCTCACATAGGGAAAAATGATAAAAAAGGTGAAATGGGCCAATATGACCCATTTCACATTTTTTATGTGCCCGCCATGACCCCACGATAGACGTCAACCCGAAGCGTGGCGAGCGCAGCGAGCCCGCGAGGGGCGGCGGTGCGCGTCCTCCGACCTTTTCATTCCCCTACTATCCACTAGGGCGTGGAGTGAGAATAGAATAGTGTGGCGAGCGCAGCGAGCCACCGAGCCCGAAGCGTGGCGAGCGCAGCGAGCCCCGCGAGGGGACGCGTATACCTGTGAAGTTATACGCGTCCCCTCGCGGGGCTCGCTGCGCTCGCCACGCTTCGGGCTCGGTGGCTCGCTGCGCTCGCCACACTATTCTATTCTCACTCCACGCCCTAGTGGATAGTAGGGGAATGAAAAGGTCGGAGGACGCGCACCGCCGCCCCTCGCGGGCTCGCTGCGCTCGCCACGCTTCGGGTTGACGTCTATCGTGGGGTCTAGCCCACTTAGTAACATTTGGGGGGGCAATTGAAAATAATCAGGTGAAAAAAAAAAAAAATCGGGTGAAAAATCGGTCGGTCGGATCGGTCGCATCGCATGCGACCAAATCGCATGCGATGCGATCGATCCGATTTTTTATCTTACGACCACAACGATCTAAATCGTTGTGGCCGTGCTAGGAAACAAGTACCATACATTATTATATGAATGCCTTGCCCACAGCAGAATTGAATTACTCTCTCTTCCAGACCCCACATTAACACCCACCTACAAGCTTCCACATAACATGTATAGCTCTTGCGCACTTGTTACAAGGAATGCTCCCAACCATAATGAGAAAGAGTACCCAATTCTGGCATGGAGCAAATGTTGCTCCTGTGCATGAGGTAGAACAGTACAGTACATACAGGTCAGGAGACAGAAGTAATGGTTGAAGTTTTGCAATTAAGGTTTTCTTTGTTTTGTTTTCTTAGTAAAATCTCGTTATTCCTAACTCTATTGTAACTAGGGGGCCAATCCCGGGATCGGGATCATCGGGATCCCTGGATTTTGGCCTAAAATCTGCGAAATTTGAATCCCGAGATTGAAGCTTCTAATCTTGGGATTAGTACCCCCCTGCAAAATTTTAAAGCCAGGCAGCACTGAGCAGTATATGGCTCAAATGCTGCCCAGCTGACTACTACTGATCCCCGGCGTTGCCGCTGTTCGGGACAGTGTGCTGTACTGACAGGCATGGCGGCGGACGGACTGCGCAGCGTGGCCCCTTACATCACGCTGCACAGCCCAGCTGCCGTCAGCAAAGCACACTGTCCTGAACTCAGACGCCCGACCACACGCCTGCTGGAGATGGTCATACGGTCCTGCTGCTGCCTATCACCATCACCGTAAGTGATGTGCAGGGACAGGCGGATGGGGAGGATTGGCCGGGGGGGATCTTTGTAAGAATTGACAATGACATGTGTGGGGTGGGCAGTTGGGGGGCGGTCATTTTTTTTTTTTTAGGGAGGCCAATCCCAGGAATCCCGGGATTGAAAAAATGCCCTGGGATTGGCATCCCTAATTGTGACCAGTGCATGGCTGGTCACACAGAACAATTGAATGGCCCCATCGTCTATAGACCTAATGTATTTTAAACAAAAATGTAATCGCCCATTGAATAATAGAGCACTATAGAATGAGTTCACTAATCAGAATCAGGGCCATCATTTCTAATAAGACTAACAGTGCAAGCAGTGGTCGAAGTGGAAATTTAAACGTGGGGTATGGAAAAGTGAAGAAATGAATTATGTGCGCGCAGAAGGCGCTCTGAGAAAGTGGGCATGGCCTAGTGGAAAGTGGTTGTGGCGTCGCAAAGGGGCGTGGCATTATACACCATAATGCCCTTTGCACATTTTAGGGAACTTCATAATATGGATTACACATAAAGCCACATGCCGTAATGCCAATTACACATAAGGCCACATGTAATGCCCATTACATAAAACAGTAATGCCCATTACATAGTATATAACAAACCGTAATGCCCATTACATAGTATAAAACAAACTGTAATGCCCATTACACATTGGCCCTTATTTTGATCTGAGCGGTACGGCCCGCGTGCGGCCGTACCGCCGATGTTTACACTCTGCACATGCGCAGAGGTCACTCTGCGCATGTGCAGGGGAATTCGCCGTGTAAAAAATGTAGACGCCGCAAAGGGGGCGTATAGGGGTGTGAGGGGCTTAATAGCCTCATTACCCTATGTATACGCCCAGCGTTTCATGGGCGTTCCCATGCAAACGCGGGGCGTATGCATGGTAATGAGGCTATGACGCCAGTGATGGGGGCGGAAAGCTGACATCGCCGGATGTCAGCTGCCCGCCCCAATACAAGCTTTCACACGGACGATTGTCCGTGTGCTCTAAGCTTGCGTGAGCGGGGGGAGCGTGCGGCCCTGCCTTCGATGGTCATCGACCATCGAATGCAGGGGGCAGCTCCCAACATGGTGGAGGCGTACGCCCCGCCATTTTCATGCGGATCGGCAGCCGTCCGTGTACGGACGGCCGTGCCGATCCGTCTTGTAGGCGGGGATTCGTCTGGTGCGGTCGGAGCCGCATATGCGGCTCGACCGCACCAACCAGAATAAGGGCCATTGTGTCACACACCATAATGCCACTTACACATATTACCACATATCATAATGCCCATTACACATAATACTACAGGCGACGGGGGGGTGGGGGCAGCAAAACATTATGGGACCATCAGGGAGAGAAGCCGGACTGGGATCAGGAATCATATGGGGGAAGGAGATGGGGGGGGGGGGGGGGGACAGAGACATAGACAAAGTCCTGGGACATAACAAGGGTATAATTGTGGGTAACTCTCAGGGTGCATCAGGAATGTCATGTAATAAAATGTTATGTTGTAACAGTCACGTTACCCCATTACAGTTCTTAGGAACAGATGATCTTAGTATATGGGGACAGAGGAAGAATTCCCAGAACTATAAATAGGGCAGGCAGCGTGCATGGTGGGGAGGCCTGTAGAGAGTCTATTGAAGGGGAGAGGGGAAAGAGGAAGCTAGTAAAGAATTCAAATGGGTCCTGGGCTGAAACTAATCACAATATTAGAGCCATATCTAAAAATAAACATAAATTAAAATGCTTACTGGCTAATGCAAGAAGCTTAGTGAGTAAAATCAGGGAGCTAGAAACGGTGATCAGTAGGGACGACTTCGACATCATTGGTATTACAGAAACATGGTGTAATGAGTCGCATGACTGGGCATTAAACATGGAGGGATATACACTCTACAGGAAAGACAGGGAAAATAGAAGGGGCGGGGGGGTGTGCCTATATGTAAATAATAACTTAACATCATGTGAGAAAAATATGAGCACAGACCTGGAAGAAGACAACTCGAAAACAGTGTGGGCAGAGATAACTGACAGTAATAAAAAAAAAAAAAAATTATAATAGGGGTATGCTATAGACCACCAAATATAAATGAAAGGGAAGAGTCTCTTCTTTTAAACCAAATCAAACAATCATCAAATCAGGGTCAGGTATTAATTATGGGGGATTTTAATTTACCCGACATTGATTGGGAAAATGAAACAGGTAAATCAGCAAGAAGCAATGGGTTCTTAAGCTTACTTAAAGACCAGTTTATTACACAAAGAGTAGAAACTCCAACTCGTGATGAGGCTCTCTTGGACTTAGTATTAACAAATAACACAGACTTAGTTTCAAACACAAAAGTAATTGAACAATTAGGGAACAGTGATCACAATATGGTTTCACTGGAAATCAACTTCAGTAAATTACATCAAAAAGGATCTGCAAAAATACTAAACTTCAGAAAAGCGAATTTTTAATTATTCAGGGAAGCCCTAACAGGAATTGGGTGGGAAACGGTTATGGAGGGAAAAAATGCAGAGGAAATGTGGGATACTCTAAAAAAGGTGCTTGATTCACTAACTATTGAATAAATTCCTAAAGTAACTAAAGGTAAATTCAACAAAAAAAAGCCACCATGGTTGGACAAAAGGTCAGTTATCAACAATAAAACCAGAGCATTTAAATTCTATAAAAATAACTTGAATGAGGAGGCGTTCGCAAAATACAAAGAATCAAACAAAACTTGTAAAGGGGTAATCAAAGCAGCTAAAATATTATATGAAGAGTGCATAGCCACTGAAAGCAAAACCAACCCAAAGAAGTTTTTTAAATACATAAATAGTAAACGTTTAATTAAGGAAAACATAGGCCCACTAACTGATACTAGTGGAAAAAGTGTTACTGAGGACAAGGGAAAAGCAAAACTGTTAAATGAGTTCTTCTCATCAGTATTTACTAAGGGAGAGCAGACTGTGGAACGAACATTTACTACAAACGGGACAAATAAGCCAGATCTCATTGTGGATTTCACGCCGAAGGAAATAATACTGAGGCTAAGCAAACTCAAAACAAATAAATCACCAGGGCCAGATGGGATTCATCCGAGGGTATTAATGGAATTAAGGGATGAACTAGCTACCCCCCTACATTATATCTTTAGCAAGTCACTGTCGTCAGGTATAGTACCAAAAGATTGGAGAATAGCAGAGGTAGTGCCAATATTCAAAAAAGGAAGATCCCGCTAATTACAGACCCGTTAGTTTAACATCAATTGTGGGTAAACTATTTGAAGGATTTTTAAGGGATGGTATCCAGGAATATTTAGACCATCACCGTCTACTCAGTACTAACCAACATGGGTTCGTGAAAAATCGTTCATGCCAAACTAATCTACTAGGGTTCTATGAAGAGGTTAGCAAAAACCTCGATAATGGAAATGCTGTAGATGTGATTTTCCTAGATTTCGCTAAAGCATTTGATACTGTCCCACACAAGAGATTGATTAATAAAATGGAGAACCTAGGATTGGGTGAAAATATCTGCAGATGGGTAGGGAATTGGCTATGTAATAGAGAACAAAGAGTGGTTGTGAATGGTGCCGTATCAGATACGATACCGGTACTAAGTGGAGTGCCCCAGGGTTCGGTTTTGGGGCCCATTTTGTTTAACATTTTTATTAACGATATTGGGATAGGGTTACTCAGCAATGTATCCGTCTTTGCGGACGATACAAAACTTAGCAAAGTCATCAAATCATCAGAAGATGTCACCATGCTTCAAAATGATCTTGCAATTCTAGATGAGTGGGCAAAAAAATGGAAGATGAGGTTCAATGTAGATAAATGTAAGGTTATGCACCTTGGGAGACACAACCAGTGTGCAAGTTACAACCTTAGCGGAGAGGAACTGGGTAATTCCATACTTGAAAAGGATCTAGGAGTCCAAATAGACAGCAAACTGGGATGTAGTGCCCATTGTAATGTAGCCAGTGGCAAACGCAGGATTTTCAGAAGGGGGTTTCCAGAGGGGCGGAGCAAAGCACAGAGATGGACACTTACGTGACCCAGTATATGCCGGGTCAGTTAAAGTATTATAGATAGACCAAATGTATATAAATAATAATATATATATACATACATACATACATACATACAGGGGCGTCAACAGCAGTGTATGACCCCTGGGCATAGCAATGTATTGGGGCCCCTTACCGATCCTCCAGCAGTAGGGGTGGGGGAAGATTTGATGTCCTGCGGGTGGTAGGGGGTATTATATCAACCGCTCAGCATGTAGGGCCTGGATCAGTAATTTCCACTAATTACCCCTTTACTGCACAGATGGTGGGAGAAGGGGGCATTGGGCTGAATAAAGGGGCTCTGATATATAACTTCCAGGGTGGTAGAGGATGTTTAATATGCAGAGGAGGGGTGTATAGTGGAGTGGGCTCATCATTCATAATTTTCTGGTGGGAGGACAGCTTGCTTGACTGCAGATATCTTCAGTTCCCAGAAATAGATTTCTTAGATTGGAATGGAAAAACTAGAGAATCCCACCTACCAAATGGTATTGGGGACTAGGGGATCAGAGTTCAGGAGGCAGAGCAATCTGCCAACGAGTATATAAAACTACATACCAGGTGTGTGGAGCTGGAGCAGTAACCAGCTGCTTGACGGCTAATATCTCTGGTTCTGGGAACAGTAGAGACAAGCTACTTATGTCCCTCAAAGGGGGAGAGTCACAGCTTTTGCAATATACCCTCAGAAAAATGCTAAGTCAGACAGAACCTGAAATATCTGACAGGGAATAACAATTAACAGGCTTGGATGGGGACCACTGCTTTGAAGTCAGATATCTCCGGTTCCCAAGGGCCGATTTTTACAATTCTTATATCTGTGGAAAGAGAGGACCCTCAGCTTTCAGCTGAGGGTCCTTAGACTCCTGGGGGGGTTTCTGGGTACTCAGAAACCCCCCCTGCGTGCGCTACTGGTAGCTACAAAAGGCCAACAAAATTCTGGAATGTATTAAGAGGGGAATGGAAACTAGGGACTCAAGGGTAATTATGCCACTGTATAAAGCATTGGTGAGACCTCACCTCGAGTACGGAGTGCAGTTCTGGGCCCCACACTATAAAAAGGACATCATAGAATTAGAAAAAGTCCAAAGGCGAGCAACAAAGCTTATTAGGGGAATGGAGAATTTAAGCTACGGGGAGATATTAAGCAATTTGGGACTAATTACATTGGAAAAGAGATGTTTAAGGGGGGACATGCTCAACATGTACAAGTATATCAAGGGTTAATATAAGGAACTGTCACGCACCCTCTTTTCTACTAGAAAGGAATCTAGGACACAAGGGCATGAGTATAGATTAGAAGAAAAGAGATTTCATTCAGCTAGTAGAAAGAATTTCTTTACGGTCAGAACAGTCAAACTCTGGAACTCTCTTCCCAGAGAGGTGGTAACGGCTGGCTCATTAAATGCGTTCAAGGCAAAGTTGGACAAACATTTAATGGAGAAAAACATCCATGGGTACAAATAAGAAATATAATCTGTCTGTAAAATATCAGAACCTACCAAATCAGCAATGGATATCTATACCAGGTTGAACTAGATGGACGCAAGTCTTTTTTCAGCCTTACCTACTATGTAACTATGTTACACACCATAATGCCCGTTACACATAATACCACATACCATAATGCCCATTACACATAATACCACATGCCATAATGCCCATTACATGCACCGCACCGTAATGCCTATTAGATATTATGCCATGTAAGTGCCATTTACCTACATTATAATTGATAGTGGTTTCATGCTTGATGCCAGGGCCTTCATACTCGATGCCACTGGGGAGTGCAAATGCATGCAAGGGGGAGTGTAATCAATGCTTGTTGCCAAGGGGAGCTTAATTAATGCTCGTTGCCAAGGGGGAATATTATTAATGCTCATTGCCAAGGGGGAAATATTATTAATGCTCGTTGCCAGGGGGGGGGGATATTATTAATGTTTGTTGCCAAGGGGGAGTTTAGCAGGCGGTAGGCGGCAGGCAGGTAACATGATTGTAGTCTAACACTGCGCTTACCCGTGATGCTATAGTGTGTTGTGGCACTGCTACTGTATACTTAAAGGGTGTCCCAACCCCTTTACGTTGTTGATAATGAAAAAATAATGTACAGTGCTGCCAATGTGTGCTATGTGAGTGGAAGGGGGTCTGGCGTCCCAGTTGCCCCAATATAGGAGTAGGTACCTGTCACACTGTTTGCTGGGGCTGGACTCTGTCCCTCGCCGTATGATCAGTCCCCCGACTTGTCTCTGGTGCCGAGCTGCCGGTGGGCGGTCCTGCACACCGGCACCACAGACCGCCTGCTATGCGAGGCGCAACTTCCGGGGCAGACGCTCCTGCGACAGAGCGCTACCCGGGAGCACTCTCACTTGCCGGGTGTGTGCGCCCAATTCTTCAGGCAGGTGACAGCCCGCTGAGCCTGGCTATATCAGAGCGCTGCCTGGGACACAGGGAGATAGCCATAGCGCTGCGCGGACCTGGCTGCTATTTCAAATCTTGCGCCGTCTCGCAGTCAAGCAGCCAGGTCTGCCCGGCGCCACAGCTATCTCCCCGTGTCCCAATTCAGAGTCAGACCCGCCACCCGGCGCATCTCCCGGCTCACAACTAGTCACTAGTGGCGGCACCCCATAGCAGCGTCCTGCACCTGCAGCAGGACGCTGCACAACATTTTCAGGACTGTGGAAGAAGTGCCGGTATGCCATACCGCCGCATATCGGCCCACTTCGACCACTGAGTGCAAGCATATTGTAGATATAGATTATATGTATTATAGATTATGCTTTTATATGAGTAAATAAAAGTGAAGCGAAGCAAGAAGCAATAAATAAGATATATTAACATCTGGCCCAAGGAGTAGGAGAAATATTATAAAACCCATCTCCAGTGATCCCTGCAAGTCCCACAACCTAGATCAGAAGCACTACATCCTGTATCCTGGGCGGTCCCAATGTGCATATGTATGAACTCGCAAATAAATGCAGTATTTCATGCTCACGTGCAAAGATGGCTGCTGCCACTATTTAGTACACATATTAGCAGGTCATCCTGCCCATATGTGAAAAATACAAAAGTGCGTTTATCTTTTTTTTTTACAATAGCTGCAGTACTGTTGCCATACAAATTTATTGTGACTGCAATAACAATAGTGACGTGCGGTGAGGTTAGTGGATGGTGAGGCACTAGCTTGGTGGAGCCAGCGCTGACAAGGTCTGTGGGGAGTGCTGGGTCCACGTTGCTCCTGCACTGACATACAAGTGCAGGAGCAGCCGCCTACATAAGCAAGTCTGGCAGAGCAGCTCCTACCCGGACCCAGCACTCCCCGCAGACCCCGTCGGTACTGGCTCCACAAAGCCGTCACGGAGTCTGCCCATTGTTCTACCACCCCTGCTGATGGGGGGCACTGGGCTGTTGGTGGGGAATGGTTAAATGGGGGGCACTGGGCTGGAGACGGGGATGGCTGGTTAGTTAGATGGGAACTGGGTTAGGTAAGGGGATGACTGGTTAGACAGGCTGGGGACAGGGGTGGCTAGTTAGGGGGGCACTGGGCTACAGAAGGAGGATGGCTGGCTAGTTAGGGGGCACTGGGCTGGGGACAGGGGTGGCTGGTTATGGTGGCAATGGGCTAGGCATAGGGATTGGGGGATAAAAGCACTGACCTGGGGATTGCAGTTCCTCAGCTCCGGCTGTGCTTGCATCAGGCGAGGGGGGGGCCGTCAAGTCCCGCTGATTTCTTCATCAGAAATGGAGCCTGGGCTGGGGCCAGGCGGCAGCCTCCAAGATACTTCTCCCGCTGGTCTTAGTGCTGGAGCTGGGGCCATCATCGGGGGGAGACAGGGAGCCGCTGGTGTCACTCCCGGGATGGCGCTGGGCGGTAGTAAACAAGTTATCCCCCCCCCCCGCTGGTCTTACATTCAGCGCCGGAGCTGGGGCCAGCATCGGGGGGAGACAGGGAGCCGCTGGTGTCACGCCCGGGACGGCGCTCGCCCGCTGGTCTTCATTCAGCGCCGCGGGAGAGGGGGGTCTGTTAAGTAATTCTCCCACGCATCGCTGGAGCCGAGGCTGGGGCTTTAGGGAGGGGGGGGGGGGGGGGATGGCAAATAACAGCAACACCTGCAGTGCCTTAGTGAAAGTCAGAGACACGCTTTCTGTTTCTGCCTATATGAAAGCACGCCCCTGTCACTGAGGCAGCGCCACTGTGCCCAATCACATCTGCCTCAGTGACAGGAGCGTGCTTTCATATAGGCAGAAAAGCACATCCCTGTCACCGAGGTGCCGCCTATACACACTTTTTGAATGAGCTTTTACAGCTCAGTTCTCATCCCTGCCCACCGCCCGCCCCAGTGTCTTTTACTTTAATATGGACAGCGGGAGGCACCGCTCTTGGTGCCTCCTTAGCTGATAAAAAAAAAAAGTAAAAATGATTCTAATAATACAAAGCATATACTTATGACACAAAATATGTGTCATAAGTATTTTCTTTGTATTGTATTATTATATTAAACATAAATGACAGGGGAGGCTCTGCCTCCCCTGCCTCCCCTGACTGCACGTCCCTGAATAACAATAGAAATGATCATACACCATAGAGAAAGTGTGGAGCTCAATATTAATGTCAAATTGCTCTAGATTTAGCACATTTGACACCTATTAACCAATAACACCCATAACTATAAATAACAGTAAGCATTACTGTATTCCCTGACTGCAAAGACATGTTAACTGCAAAAAAATGAATAATGAAAGTAGCCTAGAGCAAATAGAGAAATGTCAGCAATTTTCCCAGCTTCCTGGCTTGTGGGAACTTTGGTTTTCCTGGGAATAAGGGCTATTTTTAACATTTTTATTATACAATTTGTCACAGTGCTGTCTCAGGAGACTATCAACAATCAGTTTCAAACAAATTCCAACCACAAACACTTCTCCACATGTGAGTTAGAACATCTGGTGTATAGGAGGTGCTTAAAAACCACTGCCATACTCTACTATTTTAGAGCTTTCCTATTTATATTTACTAAAATGATATCACATGTTCTCCTACTTATATATACTTATACATCAATAACAGGATGCCTTGTTCTACCAAGTAACTATTAATTTGTTTTATTTATAAATATAAAGCATGTCCACATTACTATTTCAGGTTGCAGGCCTGTGAGTGATCCATGCCCCATTTTATAATAATCTAATAATCTAGCTTGAAACTCTCTGCTTTCCTGTTATGCACCAAAATCTCAGAATGAGCATGCAAACTATGGTGACGTAAATGTTGGTAATGAATATTCATATTATCAAGCACTTGCATTAGTTCCAAATTCCTACAGAAATTGGGATGCTGTCATTAGGTGGACAATAACAATGTTGACATTCATAATGTTGACACCACAATGTCAATCAACAGTGTTAAATTCCATAATATAGTAAACCAATGGACAATAAGTTAGTTTCACAGTTAGCGTGATATTTTGCCGAACTGTTACCCTTTACTTCTAACTATGGATGTACCTAAGCATAATGTAGTGTACTGATCAGCATCCATGACGCTACAGCAACACCCTTTTTGCGGTATCTTTAACAATATCAATGCATTCCCCCAAACCTTAATATACCAGGGAGCGCTTCTATTGCTCCTTCAGCTTACAGTAAATAATTTCCACGAGACTTGGTATAAATTCGGAGTAAGGGTACAAAATCCTTAACCATATGTATTTAGTCCCTAGCGGACACAAAAAGATAACAAAGTATAATATTACAATATATACATTTCAGACACAATCTTACAATATCAACTAACAGGGGAAAACAAATGTAAGCACAATCCGTTGCAAGGCAAATCGCACCAATACAAAAAGAACCAGTTACCGTCTCTCTCTCGCAGTGCTTCTCCTGAAACCAGGGGCTGTATTCAACGATTTGAGCACAGCAACTTACTGTCTGGCCCAGGGATCAACAATTTATAGGGAATAGTCAATAGTGTCCAGGAGGTTGCTCATTGGTCAAGGGGTCAGTTTTCACCTCTTCTGATTTCTTTGGTCTAGATTCGTCATCATGTTCAGGGGGCCCGCTGTGCATCTGGTTCAGACTGGTCACCATCTGTTGTGGGGTAATACATGTATGTATCATATCTATAGTCCATAACTTGCTAATTACTTATGATGCTGTTCCCAAACAAATACCGGAGCACTGTGAGTGAGACGGTAATCACACAGATCCCAAACATGAAGGGGAAATAATGTGTCTTAATATTAAAGTATGTGTAGTGCAAATTTAAGCTAAATTATTATTTTATCTATTAAATTTGTTCCTCATTGTTACATTTATGGGTGGTGGCGCTAGGCCATATGGGTTCCCCCCTCTAGTGAACTACTGCATGTGTCCCCCTACCCTGCAATAGTCAATCCACCCTGACATACTGAGATGTTTTGGTTTATGTTTTCCTTCCCCTACTGTCCCGTCCCCCCTCTATTTCCCCCAGGTCACCAACTCTGCGATGATGGGCCATATCCCCCAATTTTTCAAAGCTGCTCCACCCCTGTTTTCCGAAGCCGCAACACACCTGCACCCTCCTCATGATTCAATTACTTTCCCTCAATGTTAAGGAGCTTAATTCCCCCAACAAACGCAGATCAGCGTTAGGATATTTTGCTAAACAAAAAGCTGATATTGTAGCAATTCAAGAGACCCATTTTTCATCCCTGCGTCCTCTGGTTCTTAAGGATCGTCAGTATACTAATGGTTATTTCGCTAAGGCCCCTTCAAAAGAAATGGAGTAGCCATATTGTTTAAAAATTCTCTCTCATTTACTTTACTTTAATTTACTGGCAGACAAGAATGGACGTTATCTCATTTTAATAGGATCTCTGGATAATAAACTAGCTACCTTAGTTTCCATATATGCCCCCAACTCAAATCAAATACCATTTCTACGTAAACTATGCTTGGAAATTCAGAAAGTGCGTAAGGGTTCACTTCTCCTTATGGATGATTTAAATCTAGTCCTGGACCCCAAGCTCGATAAGTCCACTATATCCTCCTCTTCCTCTGCCTCATCTCTTAACTCCAACTCTCTAGCGTTCCGGACCCTTTTGCCAGAATATGACCTGTATGATATTTGTCGAGTCTATAATCCTTCTGGTCGAGAATACACCTACCCGTTCATAATTCGTACTCCTGCATTGATTATATCTTCTTAGATAGATGGACCCTTCAATTAGCTAAGACTAGTGATATCCTCCCTATCACATGGACAGATCATGCTCCAATTAGCTTCTGTTGGGACATTTTGCGACAATTCGTACCCCCCGCCAATTTATTGTCCGACCCAATATCCAAAGGGATTGTCCCAGACTCTATTAAGATGTTCCAAGGGTGTAACTCCCCCTCAGACACGTTCACGCTGAACTATTGGTGCTCTTTGAAGGCTGTGGTTAGACAGGCAGGAGCTAGACTCAAAAAGCTAAACCAGCAAACCATAGCCGACCTTGGATCAAAACTAAAAGATCTTGAAACTCAAAATAAAAATAAGCCCTCGAAATCTCTTCAGAAACAACTAGCTGAAGTTAGAGCCCAACTCCAGAAATTCCTTGCAGCACACGCACAAGCAACTCTCAATAGATTGCGGCAAAATTTTTACCTAGTAGGTAATAGATCTGGTAGAATGCTGGCCCGTAAGCTCCGAGTACAACATGATAGGAATAGGAACAAATTCATTAAGACTCCCTCGGGCTCAAAGATTTTGAATCCCGAAATGTCAAACCAATTTGCCTATTATTACTCTCAACTCTATAACCTTTCTGCTGATAACTCCAAACCTCAACCTAATCTCTTGACTATTAACTCCATCCTAGCCAACCTAAACCTCCCCTCAATCAATGTAGAACAACTAGAATCACTAAATGCCCCATGGTGTCCTGCAGATATTCACGAGCCTATCAAATCCCTACCTAAGGTTAAAGTACCTGGTCCGGATGGTTTCATCAATGATTTCTATATCTCTTTCCAAAATCTACTTGTCCCTTCATTAGTTAATGTTTATAATGAGATTACCTCCTGTGTCAGCATCCCCAACGAGATGTTTGAGGCCCAAATTGATACCTAAACCTGAAAAATACCCTGCCATATGCCAAAACTATCGCCCTGTTTCACTACTGAGTGGCGAGGTAAAAGTCTATGCTAAACAAATTGCCTCTTGTTTAAAGGTTCTCCTCCCTTAATTAGTTCACCCAGACCAAGTTGGCTTTGTCCCGGGTAGACAGGTGTCAGACAACCTTATCTACTTCCTTCCCCCAGACCAGGGCCTTCTCTTGCTGTCCCTAGATGCAGGGAAGGCCTTTGATTGCCTAAACTGGAATTACATGTGGGAGGTCTTGCTGAAGTTTGGCCTACGCAACCAAATACTATCCTCAATACTTGGACTTTACAGCTCCCCATCTGCTCGTATTTTTTGCAATGTTTCCTATCCAATCCCTTTTCAATACATAATGGAACTCGACAGGGATGCCCCCTATCCCCTTTCATCTTTGTCTTTGCTATCGAACCTCTAGTGGCTAACATTCGTGCAGATCCACTTTTCCGAGGACTTCAGATTGGCTCAACCCCCCCATAAACTTTGTATGTTTGCTGACGATGTCCTACTATTAGTATCACAGCCGATTGAATCCCTTCCCCAGTTGCATAAAATATTGCATACTCGTTAGCTTCATATTACAAACTCAATACAACCAAAACCGACACACTACCTATCAATCTAGACCAATGTATTAACTCTTTGTGATCCATTTATCCCTATAACTGGCAACCCTCTGCGATTCGCTACCTAGTAGTATGTATCCCCCCACTACCTCCTCGGCATTAGAGGTCAACCTTCCTCCTCTTCTCAACTCAATCTCTTCCTTATCCAAATCCTGGCTCCATTACGATATATCCTGGCTTGGCCGAATAGCAGCTTTTAAAATGTCACTCCTTCCCAAATTGATGTTTTTATTCCACACAATCCCCTATACTTTTCCCCAAAAAATATATCGATAAAGCGAACTCTATCATGATTAAATATGTATGTTCATCAAGACCCTCTAGATTAGCACGCACCAAAATGTGTTTCCCAAAAGTAAGGGGGGAGTAAAGAAGGTGCATGCCCCAAATTCCCTTTGCGAGACCTACTCTGGCTGCGACCCAATTTACGCCCTAAAAATGTAAACCTCCTCCCTTCTACGCGTTCTTCCCTGGCTACTTGGGACAGATTGACTAATGCCATCTCTAACAACTGCCACAACTTACCCGCCATATCTCTATATATTATAGCTGCTATCATTCCTAACTTCAACCCAAATAAATTAATTTCAAAAGGGATCAAACCGCTTAATGACATGCTGAATGGGACAGTCTTTAACTTCCCATTCCCAAGCATTTTTATTTACCTGAGTCAGGCAGATTGCAGATTACTACCAAATAAAACATTGGTAGAATAGCCTCTCTATCCATTCCATAGTACCAACATCCCACTACGCGTGTATTATTAATAGACTCTCCAGCAGAGACTCTAAAGGAGAAATCTCCTTTTGGTACAGAATCTTCTCAGATTTGACCCCGGTCCCCAAAACCAAGGCACAGACCCGGTGGGAAGAAGACATTGATTGTGTGTTACAGGAGTCACAATGGAGAACATTTTTTAATTCCTCGCATAAAATGTTCAAGTGCTTGAATCATTCTGAGATGCACACTAAACTTCTGCATAGATTATATCTCATTTCAGACAGGCTCCATACGATTTGGTCCTCCTCATCCAAATTTTGCTGGCGTCTCTCTGTGGAGAGGTCGTTCCATGTCTTCTTGTCATGCCCATTTAGAATACCCTTTCGGAAAGAGGTTTTTGACCTTATAAATAAAGTACTAGTTGTAACTATGTTGCCTTATCCCCTCATTGCCCTCCTGAACTGCTTCCAAAACTCAATCCCCTCCCATTTACACTGTGTCGCAGAGCCGGCCTTAGGCATAGGCAAACTAGGCAATTGCCTAGGGCATTTGGAATGCCTAGGGGCACCAGCAGCTTCTGCTGATTAAAATGATATGCAGCATGCCTATATTCTGTGTGTGAGTGAGGCAGTATCTGCATATGAAATAGTGTATTCATGGAAATCACTGTAACATAGCATTCCGTATGCAGGTACAGCCACAGTCGCACACAGAATATAGGCATGCCACATATCATTTTAATCATCGGAAGCTCCTTGTGTGTCTTGGTTACATAACTATGCAAATAAGACAAATTTTCAGCAAAAAAGGCACCAAACGTTAGCAGAACTGGCCAGGAGCTGCATGGACTATTGAGGCAAGATGTATGAGGAAACATCTGTATCCAAGCAGAGGCAGAGGTCACAGTGTTAGCGGCTGTGCGAGTGCTGTCTGCGGGTTGGTTGTGCAATAGTGTTCGGCATATGTGTAAGGGGCATTATGTGTGTCATGTATAAATGCATTAATAATGTGCGACATATGTGTAACATGCATTATGTGTGTCATGTGTATAAGGGCATTAATAATGTGCAACATATGTGTAAGGGGCATTATGTGTGTCATGTGTATAAGGGCATTAATAATGTGCAACATATGTGTAAGGGGCATTATGTGTGTCATTATGTGTATGAAGGGCATTAATAAAGGTTGGCATAATGTGTAAGGGGCATTATGGTTATAAGGACATTAATAATGTGTGTCATGTGTAAAGGGCATTACTGTGTGGTATTATCAGGGGTGCCTAGAGAAAGGGGTAGGGGGTACAAATTACCCAGGCCAAAGTCTGATGGAAGGGTCCAGTGGGGGCCCTGGGCTCCCTCCCCTTAAGTGACAGCAGCAGCTGCAGCTCTCTCCTCTGCCCAGCACACATTGCTTTGTGCTGGTTTGCAGTGTGCATGGTGCTTAAAATACAATATTTTCTCAGGATTTTTTTCTAAGGGTATAATGTGAATAATGCGAGGAGTAATGTATATAAGGTAAAGTGGTACTACTGTGTGATGTAACGTGAATAAGGGACACCATCGCATGATATAATGTGAATAAAGTTACACTACTGTGTGGCCAGTGACGTAACTATAGCACCGCAGCCCCCGCGGTCGTGGGGGGGGCGCTGTGCATGTGGGGGCGCCGGGGGGCTGCGGTGCTATAGTTATACCTCTGCCCCCCATCCCCTGGGTCCGCAGGCTTACCTGTCTGCGCGTCCTGGCTCCCCTCCTGGCTTCAATCAATTCTATGGAGACGGACCACGATAAAATGGCCGCCCCATAAAGCAGAATGTTCTCTGAAACTGTCTGCGGTATGGGGGCGGCCATTTTATCGCGGTCCGTCTGCATATAATTATTTGAAGCCAGGAGAGGAGCCGGGACGCGCAGACAGGTAAGCCTGCGGACCCGGGGGATGGGGGGCGGAGGTATTACTATAGCACCGCAGCCCCCCGGCGCCCCCACATGCACAGCGCCCCCCCCCCGCGACCGCGGGGGCTGCGGTGCTATAGTTACGTCACTGGCCACACAGTAGTGTAACTTTATTCACATTATATCATGCAATGGTGTCCCTTATTCAAGCCTGCGGTGATGGGGGGGGGGGTGGGGCACGGGCGGCCGGGGGGATGGGGGGAGACCGGCTGGGGGGGGGAGGCGCCCCCCTCTATTAACGCCGGGGGGGGCGCCCCAAACCAAGCTACGCCACTGTGTGTGGCATAACTTGAATTGGGGGTACTATTTTGTGGCCATGCCCCTTCCCAGTAAGAACGCACCCCTGTTTGGGCACCAAATGTGTGCACTGTTTCTATCTAAAATATTGCGGGTAGGAGCACCAAAATGATGACTGCTATGATGAGGGTTGATGTTGCTGGGAAAGGGGAGCAGGATCAGAGGCGGAACTAGTGGCGGTGCTAGGGGGCACCAGCCAAAATCTTGCCTAGGGCGTCATTTAGGCTAGGGCCAGCTCTGGCAAGATGTATGAGGAAACATCTGTATCCAAGCAGAGGCAGAGGTCACAGTGTTAGCGGCTGTGTGAGTGCTGTCTGCGGGTGGGTTGGTTGTGCAACAGTGTTCGGCATATGTGTAAGGGGCATGCAGGTGAGGGGAGTTAGGGCTGGAGGACGGGGACATCAAGGGGGATTTTCTAAATGGAAAATTTAGGTATTTGGAGAGGTCTTATTTTCGGGGGAGGGCTTATATTGGAGCAGCAGCCCAAATCTGGGGGAGGTCTTATTTTCGGGGGAGGGCTTAAAATCGGGGAAACACGGTATGATGAGGGTTGATGGTGCTGGGAAAGGGGAGCAGGGTCAGAGGCGGAACTAGTGGCGGTGCTAGGGGGCACCAGCCAAAATCTTGCCTAGGGCGTCATTTAGGCTAGGGCCGGCTCTGCTGTGTCGTAGGTCATATATGCATTGCAGTCCGGGCTGCTTTGGCACAGTGCTGGAAGCAAGCAGCACCTCCCTCCTGTGTCAAAGTTTTGAATAAGGTTCAGTCACACTTCTTGATGGAGACAGACCACTTCCCCACTTATCTCTCTACACACTCCTCCTCAGCCCGCTGGAATCGGAATCCCTGGAAGGCCTTCGTTACAGAAGGGGAGGGGGCTGATCTTATCAAGCAAAGTCCAAATGACTCTACTTAGGATTGCGTATTAGTCTAAGTAAATATTTTATCTGTAACCCATATGTGAGATTGTATTGTCCCATGTTGGCTTTTCTTGTCTTATTATGTTTTCAACAGATGTACCTCCTTGTGATAAGTGACCTCCCCCCTCCTTCTTCGTTTCTCTCCCCCCCCATTGTTTTGTTATACGAATTGTAAAAATTCCTCAATAAAAATTACTGATGTTAAAAAAAAATAATAATAATATATTTTATTATTTGTGGATATGAGCATGAAGATGGCTGCGATTGGCATACACATACTCTCTCACTTTCCTTAGTGCCCCCTTAATGTAAATATACGAACGCAAATGGCAGCCATAATACACTAATGTACTGGAGATGCAATCCGACTTCGACAACAGTTATGAAATTGATTGGCAACACATCAACATTTTCAGAGAATGTCAACAGATTCACAATGTCAACATCTGAAATGCTAACATGTGAAATCCTGACATTCTCAGAATATCAACATTAGGGCTAGTCTGTTGGAAGAGAGGTTTACAGAACGGGGCAATACTCAGAGGACTCCACTGGATCTGACTTTATATGACCATCAGGACTGGAATGATGCAAGTGCAACCACCTAGATCAGGTACATCACCACTGGGTCAAACGGGATGATGATATGTTGACATTCTATCATGTTGACATTTCTTAAGTATCTATATTATGAATTTTGACATGTTAAGCATGTTGATATGTTTATTAGAGTTGGACAAAAAAATTGATAGATCAAATGCTAATAGCACTGAAAAGTTGCCTCATTGGGTCAATAAAATGTGTCACAAATTTCAGTTCAATCGGTTAATATATTCTGGTGGAAGCAGAGGCCTGAATTTTTGAAACTCTAATTAAAGAACAAAAAAAAACTGCAATTGATGGGACAGTGCTGCAATTCAGACCGGGCAGAGATGTGTTGGGACCTGTGCTTGTGACTACAAAGTCACTACTCCTATTAGCCAATTTGGCACCAGGGTGGCTGTAGATAAGCTGAAATGCCACCACACTACACCAACGCCAGGCTAGAGACATGTTCAGACCTGTGCTTGTGACTTGTGTTTGCCACTTTTGACTGCCAGCACACATCTGCATTCTTTGTTGTGGAATTGTGGTTCAACAATTCTGTGGCAATAGCAATCCGGTTTTCTTGGGGGCAGAGAGGTTTTGGCTTGCTTGTAACTTCTAACTGCTTAATTGTATGATTATTTCAAGTAACTATGGCTCTGTCCAAATCTTCAGTATGTCAGATGTTCGATTGTCCCCTTTTCGGCAATCCAAAAGATTTAGTGTTCTCTCAGCTTCCCTCTTAAGATGACGTCCTTAGAAATAGTTTCCATGAAAGTCTGGGTATTGAGAGTGGTGGAAGCCAGGAACAACATTTTTTTGTGATTGCTCAGAGAATAGCAAAGAAAGTGATTGGTATTAGTGAAGAAGCATCTATTCCTACGGTCTCTTTAACATGTGTTGCACACATTATTGGTAAGTACCACAATAAATAAATAAATAAATAAATAAATAAATAAAGGATTGTAAATTGTATTGTATAGTGTGTATAGAAGCCCAGCTTTTCAAAAACATGTGGACGACTTCTGGGCAAAATGCAAGCAAACTTACATTACAGCCTTCAAGTGCAAAGATTTTCAGTGTTGCGCTTGTCCAAAGTTATTCGAAGTAGCAGGCTTTCCATCTGGCCCAGAGGGGCAACTGTGCCACTTACATGGGAGGTGGAGAAACTTCATAAAATATCAGTTCATCATGAGGAGATACTCCAAAGAGAGGTCAAGATTGCAAAGCAAGACAATCCAGCTTCATGGTCCAAATCTTCATCAATGGACTTGACAAAAAAAGAACATTCAGAAAGTGAATACTCCAATAGTGAACAGTCTTAAGGGGAAGTCTCAAATGTGAGTTACTGTGAGTTTAAGGAGATGGCACTTTCCTGCCAAAGGTTTGGTGGCAGTGACAGAGCCACAGCGATAATAACTACTTCTGTACCTAAAGATGTGGGTCTATTATATACAATGGCACCAAGGGAGGGGGAGATATATTAAATTATTAATAATATCCTGCTCTTCTGGAGTCCGTTATATATCACAATAAGCTCTTCCAGTCTTGCTGTTGAGAGTGTCACCTGCACCATTCCAGTTCAAGTCTAGCCAGACCTGTCACTCGCTGAATAGTGTCCCAGATCTGCTTATTCAAGCTTACCTGACTTGTGATTCTGCTCTGTGTCTCAGTCTGACTCAGTTCTGTCTCCAATCATGCTTCCAGTCCGTCTGTGCATTGCTGGCTCATTGATTGTGCACCTGTTGGAAATCCAGGCTGAAGCTGGAATCACTTGTAACCCTTTGCTCTCCTGTTCCCTGTGGCTCAACTGTTTAGTTCAGACTGAAGTATTCTGGATTCATGCCTCAGATTGCAGATTGCCATATGCATGGCCAAATATCTTGCTCACAGATGCAGAACCGTCCTTCAGCAACTTGTCTTCCTGCTGCATGTTCCAGATGTCCTTCACTACTCAAGCTTGCTTCCTGGAGTCCCTGCATGAGTCTTCAGCATACAGCTCCCAGAGGCTCTGCTTGTCCGTCTGATCCAGCGTTCCCGCTGTATCTAAGCGAACTTAGGACCACCAACAGGGTGAGCAGATTTGTTGTTTTTCACTACCCACCTTGTTGGTCGTCCTGATGAAGGGGATTGCTCCCCGAAACTGTTGACAGCCATGACCTGAGTTTTTTTCCACAATTGTTTCATATGCTGTGATTTAATATATTGTTACCAGTAAAACCATCAAACTTTTAATTTCGTACTTGTTACAATATAGAAATCTTACTTCAAGGATCCTACAGGATCTGAGGATCCTTGAAGTAAGATTTCTATATTGTAACAAGTACGAAATTAAAAGTTTGATGTTTTTACTGGTGAGTGCTTATCGTGGATTAATCATCCCATATATATATATATATATATATATATATATATATATATATATATATATATATATAGCTGGCTTTGGATTCCTTAATCTAGAATCAGGAGGCAAATTTTTTGAAAAAATATATTAAATCACAGCATATGAAACAATTGTGGAAAAAACTCAGGTCATGGCTGTCAACAGTTTCGGGGAGCAATCCCCTTCATCAGGACGACCAACTAAGGTTCGCAAATCTAAGTCAGTCTCCATCACCCATGGCCTGTAATATACAGGTCCTGGTTTTCTTTTTCTGCTTTGTGGCAGTGCACAGAACATCATCCCATTGTGCCTCTAAAGACAGGAGGAACTGCTCAGCACTGAAAAGGAGCAAGGCTAGGAGATGCCATAGAGACATGGGATTGGAAAGGCAGTATTTTGTTCTGAATACCCCTTTCACACTGCAAATTTAACATGGTACAGTATATTGCCATATTTAAACCATTTTTAAACTGTTATAACTGCAGTGTGAAAGCTCCAGAGTGAGTTTACCGGGGTTCCAGAAAACCGGTATTTTAAAATAGTTAAAAAGATTGATCCTACATGGTTCTGAGCGATTTATTATGCAGTGTAAATGGCTCACAACCGGTATTTAGTACCCAGGCAGCAGTGAGCGCTGAGCCTGGGTACTGAACCCTCCCCCCACTAAAAAATTTTTTTTTTTTTTTTGGGGGGGTGGGGGGGGGGGGGGCATCAAACTATGCCACTTGGGAGAACTTATGCCACTGAAGCCACTGAAGGTGATTGGCTGGATCCCTGCATGATGTCACTGCCCACAACCACAACTGTTTTCTATGGGTGAAATGGGTTCAATGTGAAAGGTACAAAAACTGTGAAAGCAATATAAGTGACACATTGAGCATGATGCTGGAGGTGTCACGGAATGTTATTAACATGGTACATAAGGGTCTTTATGCAGAAGGTGGGGTTAGAGGGTGTATAAAGCCTTTTTTTCTGTAAAAATGTTTCACTACAAATAAGTGAATATTTTCTATTAATAGGAGCATTGTTGAAAAAACTTGGGACCTTATTCTGGTCCACATGCAATGCTGTGGATTTCTCATCGTTGCATGTGGATTAAATGTCGCTCGCAGGTCCGCCTGCCCCCGCCTCGCAAGCCGTGTTGCCTGCAAGGCTGCGAATGGATGTTTCGGCAGCCTATGGGGAAACACCCACATCATTCCATGGCAGCCGACCATTGAATGATGCGGAAGGTGAACGCATATCTAAGGGACTCCCAGGTCACTTAGATTTGCGTGCACACTCAACAGCAACTGGATGGGCAGCTAACATCCGATTATGTCAGCTACCCACTCCCTGCACCCTTATTTGCATGTAAACGCCCATGAAACGCCGGGCATACCCATGAGAGAATTCCCCCGCATGCAGTCATGGGTGTGTGTGCGCCCAGCAAACACTGTTCGCCATGGAGTCATGCACCCGGCGCATGCACTTGCGAATTCTCATGCGAGCATGAGGACCAGAATAACCCCCTTACAGCAGTTTGATGTAAGAGGGCACTGTACCAATATTCACACTCTCCTAGTAAGCCTGGGGCCAGCCCTGCTGACAATCACATTATCCACATATCATATGTATTCGCAGGAAGCAGTTTCCTTCCAAACATGACACCGTTTCACGTCTTATTTAAAGGGTATATTGAGTGAGGTATTTATATTTACATTGGTGTGTATATATACATATATATTTACACTTTCTGCTGAAATTAGTTTTGGTAATACAACTAATGGCTACATTTACTCCTGCAGTCTAAATAGATTTGCAAACAGCCTTTTTATTTTTATTTGTAATGATTGACGTTCTTGCAAAGCTAATACTACTTATTGTACCTCCCTCAGGCTTCCAAGAATTGGAGATGGCTAGTCTCTTTCATATGCTTTACCCAGGAGGTCATGTAATTTCTTTGTAAAAGTTCAGTGAAGTCATTGGAATTGGATACCTTTATTACCTCTAATATCAGTTCCGAACTTTTTCTTAGTCAAGCTTAGATCATGGGAGAATGTGTAAAGACAAGCACAAATGACATGCCTCAATGATCTCCTTTACAGGTGTTATTGCTGCTAGGCAAACACTTATACAGGGGATTTACTTACCAAAGAGACAATGGCAGAGGCTGTGTATTTTCTTAGACTAGTCCACATCACTACCACTCTCATTACTGAAAAAGCTGAAGCTGTCAGAGCTGGAAACATTGTTGGCATATGTTAGAATTCTTATGCTGAGTTTACACTATAAATTATTTGGCTAGATCAGGCAGATAATTGCACAATGTATGCGGCAACTGATTAAAAAATATATAGATCGGTCGGGTATGTAGGATCATCCAGCATGTCTGTCTGATGCAATGTTTTCGAAGTTGAAGGTCAACTGACAGATATTTCACCCTGTTCCTTCACATGGGAAGGATCAGGGTAAAATGGCTTCACCCCTCGGGAGGAGAGCAGATTATCCCTATAGATTGTAAGCTTGCAGCAGGGCCCTCCTACCTCCCAGTCTGTCTGTTGTTACCCAGTTTGTTTTATCACTGTCTACTATTGTAAAGCGCAACGGAATCTGCTGCGCTATATAAGAAACTGTAAATAAATAATAATAAATAATATAGGGGGCCATGCAGTGAGTAACAGGCTTAGATAAAAGGCCTGAAGGACTCAGTGTTGGTAATAGTGATTCCACCACACATGTACAAGGGCGCCAAAGAAAGCAAGCAGCACACGAACGTGTACGACAAAAGAAATGATCATGATACACCCAATTAATACAAAAAATGCTGCCAGGTTTTAATGAAAACCCTAAATTAAAATAAGCCTGCAATTGTCCAGGTGAACACAGTATGCAAAATGTTCAAGGGAAAGGGGAATTGGGAGCCTTTTGCACTGGTTGGTACTTAATGTACCCAAAGAATAACCCCAATTACTGTTATATATTGTGTTTAGTTATTCATTTTGGAGGTGCTGCCAAGGACAATGGTGTAGATTTACATGGGTCTTCAACCTGTGGCCCTCCAGATGTTGTGAAACTACATGTTCCAACATTCATTGCCACATTTTTTCCTATGAGAGCATGCCAAAACTGCCAGGGCATGCTGGGATATGTAGTTCTACAACATCTGGAGGGCCACAGGTTGAAGACATGTGGTATAGAACAATAATGAGGAAAAAGAGAAAGTATTGTCTCTTTGTTAGCACACTTATGAAAGAAAAGATTTTATTAAAATATATCCTTTATTATTTTTCAATAAAAATATATTTTTCAAATCAAAATATATTACGTAAAATATTCAATTAAAATAAGTATTAAATTATATGTATTGGGCTGTGTGTGTCTTTTGTGTTACTTCTTTTTATGATGGTTTACTTGTTTGATAGACAGACATGCACCTCTCTAAAGAGAAAATAACTTTGAGTTTGTCCAATTCCACAGTCAGTGTGTATTTGTATAGAATTTGGTGGACACTCTGGGTGACATTTAATAGAATGCGCTAGTTGAATTTGTGCGATTTTTAGGCAACAAAATGGCGTTTTCGCACATTTTGGCGAAATCGCTTACTTAACAGGGTGCGCTAAGTCGCGTAAATCGCACATTTTGTGCGATAACACACTTTTTCACTTGCTGGTTTAAATTTGCATTTTTATCGCATTTAGATGTTTTCACATAGAAAAGTATACAAATCACTTATTTAATGGAATGCGCAAACGGAATTCTCATTTCAAAAGTGGCTAAAAATTGCCAATGATGCAGACCATCTCCTGATGGGCAAACTGACCCAAAAGCAACTTTGGTCAAATGCAGAAATGGTTAATTTTCACACAGGTGTCCTAATAAACTCCCCTACATATACTCAAACATTATTAAGGACACCTGCGAGGGTTTGAGAGATGGAGATTGTGCAGAGTGGTGTGGAGCTGGCTGTTTGGGACTTGGATCGTTTGGAGGAGCTGCACAGGAGTAGGGAGCAAGCTGCTATGTGGTTCACGTAGGTATCATGCTAGGCTGTACCTGGACTCCCTCTCTGATCAACAGGTTGTGGGGATGTTATGGCTGAACCGCAATAACCGTTTTGAACTTATATGAGCAGGTGAGAGATTATTTGGACCCTTATGGGGGTGCCAACTATGCAGTGTCTGGGCTGCAGAAATTAATGTGTGCCCTCTACTTCTTGGCCACAGGCTCCACTCAGTCTGTGACCTCATGGTCCTTGGGGGTCTCACAAGCCACTTTCTCTAAGCATTTCACCCAAGTGTTACTTGCTTTCAAGAAGTTGTGGCGCACATATATCAGATTCCCACATTGTGAGTCAGAATGGCAGGGCCTTAAGGTGGCTTTCTATCAGCATTCCCAAATGTGCTGGGAGACATAGATTGCAGCCACATTGGGCTTCGGACACCGCACGTGAGGGGACACTTCTACATCAATCGGCGTGGGCATCACTCTCTGAACATGCAGGTGGTATGTGATGCCAACCTAAAAATACTCTGTGTGGTTGCAGGCTACCCAGGGAACTGCCATGTTGCCTATATTCTGCATCACTCAGCCCTCTGGAACTGATTCCTGAACCACCAAATGCCGGAGGGCTGGCTACTTGTTAAGTACATTTTAATATATATAAATGTTTGGCCACTATGTACAGTGCTACAATGTGTTCATTTACATACTGTACTAAACAATTATTACACTCCTGTATAGTGTGCCAATAGTGTGAAAACTATACCCACAAATGTATCTAACCCTCAATCACTTTTAAAGCTGATGTCAGTCTGGCTAAAATATGGGTATACTTGCTTGTGAAACCATTAATTACCAACAGTAAGTGTACCCTGTACTATAGTGCATGTTATTTTAACTCTAAAGTGGCACTTTAGTGTGTAGTATCTTCTGATATGTCCAATATATAGGTGTAATAAGTCCCTCTCCTTTACCAGACTTCTTTGAATATTGGTATTGCCCCCTTGCTCATGTAAACCAAATGTACATATCTTACCATATACTGTACTGACCTCAACTTTTCTTTGAAGGTGACTCAGGATATGGGTGTCTCCCATGGCTCATGACACCTCTGCGTTCCCCGCAAGGCCCTGCACAGCGCCGCTATAACGATGCACACGTTGCTGAATATTGTGGAACGCACCTTCGGAGTGCTGAAAACTTGTTTCAGGTGTTTGGACAGATCATCAGGCATACTGCTTTACAGCCCAGCAAAAGTAGTGATGATTGTCCAGGCCTGCTGCATGTTACACAACATTGTCCTTTCCCAACCACGTTATGTGGAGGATGGCAATGCAGCAGTCATGCAGGAAGCTGAAACTACCCAACCTACGGTAGTTAGGGGTACGCGGAGGGGGGGATCTGATGCGTAGGGAGATCATAAGGCGTTATTTCTCAGGTAATTGCATTTCTAAACTATACTACCATGTAACTTTGGTGTAAATGTGTTTACATACAATAAACCATTTGCCATACATTATCACCAATATTTAGGGGAGTAGTCAGAGCCCAATGCATGAACCTGATTAACCTGAGGTATCCCTTGGTGATGACATGCTGGTAAGTACATTTTTACAATGCTGTATGGCAATTTTAAAAATGACCTAACACACCAAATTAGTCCAACACCCTCACTGCACAGTACCATAGTGGGTTACAGCATTTTAGTACAATTACCCAAAACATTAGGATTGAAGAAACCACAGACACATTTTTCTGTAATGGACCGTCTTTACTAATGAAAAAAATTCTCTTTTTGTCCAATTACTGGGCCATACATTTTCACAAAAATATTATGCTTTACATAACTGTATTATTATAACAAATATATACATGTGCAACTTGTACAATAATTTTTTAGGAACCTGCGGACGCGCACATCCCCTCTCTGCCCCCGACCCCAGGCCACCTTTGGTTCGCACACTCCTACGTGGGGGTGAAGTGGGTGAGCCACTCAGTGGTGTACTTGACACACTACTAATAGTTACTGAAGCTGCACCTAATAAATGTAATTCTTGATTATTTAATTGTACCTGCAGGGCAGCCAAGGCATTGGTTTGTGCTGATATAGCTTGTTTTTGACCATGTATTGTACACTCTCATTTAGGATGGCTATATTATGGTTTTGTACCCGTAGGGCCTGGCTAATTTCGGACAGACGTGTGTCCAGGGTGGTAGCCATTCTTACTTGTGTCCCCACACTTACACGGACACTGGTGGCCACTTTTTAAAGTTGCTGGAATATATTTCTCAGGTAGCCTTGCATATTGCCCATTTGATGGCTTTGCATTGCCATGAATTCTATTTGTTCGTTTTTAAATGTGTGCAATGATTGTGCTACCTCTTCTAGTGTTTATGGAGTGTGGGGTGATTGGGTGGGTGTGGGTTGGTGAGGTGTCACTACAGTTGATGGTCTTTGAGTCAATGTTGTTGCTGTGTTTTCTTCCTCAGGTGAGAAGGCTTCGACGGGTTGGAGAATTATTTCCATATCTTGGTCCATCATTTCTGCTGTTTCTGTTGGTTGCACCACTAGTTGTGATGATCCTGTTCAAAAAGATAAATTGGTAAGTATTCCACCATTATTGTGCAGTATGTGTCATTTTGCTTTTAAGGTGTCTTGTGGGTTATGCCACATAACAATGGGTACTGTTCAGTAACACATAACCCTAGTAACCCTAGAATAAATGTAATGGTTTGATTTTTAATAAGTCTGATGGTTGTTTCACATTAAATTAATATCCATTGGTATGTAGTGGGTCTCAATGAGTCCATGGCATGGCCAGCATATCTGGCAGCACTTTAATGTAATATTTTGTTTGCCATTACACAATATGACATTGGTTCAATGAGTATGTATTAATATTTAAACATGCTGCATAAAGTTATTTAAACAATGTAGTTTACATTGAACCTACCAAATGTGGCCACGTACATCTTGGTTTTACTCCACCATTTATGGCACAATATGGCACACCTTGGACTCTGCAAAAGTCACGCTTTGTGATTTTTCTAAAAATTTGCTTCTCTAATCTATTGCTTTATACAAGTTCTACTGCTTCAGAAATTTTTTAAACTCTATCTAGTTGCTACATTTGGAAAAACAGCTAAGCCGTGTTTTACATGTTGTGACAAATTGAGAAAAAAGCCAAGATGTATGTGGACACATCTATATATTTGGTTTACAGTACAGGAGTAGATTGTAGTGTAGCCTATTGTGCATGGTACATGGGTGTGTGTACTGTATGTGTATTTTGTTTTGCATTCATTTTGCTTACCTGCAGCCTCTGCATCCGGACATATGCGTCATCCTGTGTGTTGTGCGTGGGCACTTCGGGATGGATGATCTGCAAACAAAATGGTGGACAGCCGTTACAAATCTTGCATGGACAGCATTTATTACCAGCATGCATCATAACAATTTTTTTTCCCCCCTCGGACACACATGGGTCATGTTCACCAATTATTTGTGGCCATTATCTTGTTTTTTTAGAAAGTATTACAAATTTTGATAAAGTTTATTTGTAAAAAAAATGCCTGCAATAATGCTGTATGGAGGTGTTATGGCTATTACAACATTACAACTATGTTTGGGGCCTGAGCAATTTAAACCTGTAACATAATTTGTTAGGCATTTGACAAATAGCAGCAGGTGTGGAACTACATGACCCAGCATCACCAACAATTTCAATCTATGACCATTACATTTACATAAGTTAACCTTGCTGGGATATGTAGTTCGACACCAGCATTATTGTTATGCAAACATTACAAGAGAGCATTACAGTTATAAAACATTGCAATGGATGATGTACATGAAAATGTGTGAACACTTACCAGCTTGGGGTGGCATTGGTGGCCTATCCGTGTCCACCACATGGAGCCCAGGAAGGACTTCTGGTGGTATTATTCGTTTGAGTTTCTTCTCATATGAGGTATATGTCACAGGTTGGGTGGTGCCTCCTCCAATGCGGATGGCCTCTGTTATTTCGGTGGCCATCTTGGCTTTGAGTAGCCTTTTTAGGTCATTGAAGCGCTTCTTGGCATTCCTTACGCTTCTTTTGTGGTTGATAACTGAATTGACTGTGCCTGTAATAGACTCCCACATGGCCCTCTTCTGCTAAACAGTGGTCCTGTTGTTATGCTTCCCCAGCAGCCTGTCAAATATAGGGACTATGGCGTGGACAAGGGACGCATTTTCCTTGTAGGAAAAATGCACCTTATTCTGCCTCCTCCTCCACCTCCACCGGCCATGTCCCATCCTCCTACAGAGCAGCATCACCCTCCTCCTCCTCACCGCCATCTTCCGCCTCCTCCGGCCAGTCGACTTCACAGATGTGGCCCTCCTGCAGCTCCTCCTCAGAATGTGTGCTGAACAGGTCCTCCTGTGTGAGTGGATGAGATGGGGAGGCAAGAGTGTCCTCCACCTCCTCCTGCTGTGCCTGCTCCTCCGGGGTCCGGCCTGGCCTTGATGTGGCCATGCTGCCTAGTACACTGCTGCCTTTCCCTCTCACACTGCTGGCTCTTAGTGTGCCTCTGCTGCCTCTCCCCCTGGCTCTTCTGGCACTGCTGCTGTCTGTAACTGTCCCTCTGCCATTTGTGCTCACTGACACTCCTCTCCTCTCCGTGCTCCTTACTACCTTTCAAAGGTCAAAATGGCGCCTGTGCCCCTTTATATAGGGGGTGTGATGCATATTGTAGGGGACTTAGGTGGGCCAATAGGTTAGGGGGTTATTTGGCGTGCGGAGGCAGTGTTGTAATTTGCATTCCGGTTGGTCAGAAAATCGCACATGACCAGCACTGGAAATCGCACATTACTGTGTCATAAAATCGCATCTCTTCACTTCACTGCACTTTTTGGGTGCATTAGCGCATCCCATTAAATAATTGGTTTTGGAGGAAAAAATGCAAATTGAAAGTGTGATTTTTAAATATTACAAAAAAATCGCATTCTATTAAATGTAACCCTTTATTTTTCATACACTTGTGGCTTGAAGTACTATTTCTATGTCCCAATGTTACAAATAGAGGTACTTATGTAATATCTGGGCTCCCGTTACATAAGTACCCAAATAGACTGTCACAGTTGATTTGTAACTGTTGCAGAAGAAGACAGACAGTGGAACACAGTATGCACAATGGTCCTTATTCTGGTTGAATGCAAGGCTGCGAAATTCGCCCAGATCCTGCCTGCATGGCCCCCTCAACCCCCACAGGCAAGCGAATGGATGATTTGCATAATCATCCATTCGCAGCCTTGGGTGCAGGGGAGAAATCATTTGATTGTCAGCAACCATCAAATGACTTCGTCAGCGCTCCCAGATCTGAGACACCTCTATGGTGTCTCTGATCTACAGGCGCCCTGTGCGAGGACAGGGCAGGCAGCTGCCCGCTCCCAGCACCATCAGGGAATTACCATGGAAACACCATGGAAACACTGGTGAGTACCCCTCCTCTCAATTTAAAATATAGACAGTACTTATGAGTGGAGTGGAAGGGAGTGGCATGCATATCCTTATGCATGTCCTTATATTAAGAAATAGCGGACAGGAATCGTGCCCTTCCGTGTCTGGCCGCTGGTTGTGTATTGTCTCCAGGGTTCCCACTTACACCTGTAGGATTAATGCCACTGCTTCTTCCACCTGTGTCAGTGCAGGGCAGATGATTGCTGATGTCTGATGGCAGCATGGGTAGCTCCCATTGTATTGCTGGTCAGGCAAAAGCACAATGAGACGCTGAGGACGCTGAAGACAGAACCATAAGTGACACAACATGGTTCTTCTCCATAGCAATGGGTCTTCTGCCATCAAAATACTTTTTTTCATCTTCCACCATTACCAATATTATTTTCAAGTACCCCCAACTGGTCTGCAGAGTACCCCCAGGGGTACTAGTACCCTAGGTTGGGAACGGGAATGGGTCATAATACCGGCAAGGACAAAACCCCGACATTTAAAATACCGACAAGGACAAAATTCCGACAAGGTCAAAATACCGGCATATAGAATGTACAGGTGAAACGGTCAACATGACTTTGGGTCGACAGGCCGCGATGTCGACATGGGGTTTTATCACTGTTTTTTGACCCGACATGTGCCGACAGGCGGTATTTCATGCCCTACCAGCCACTAGGGCGTGGTGGGAGAATAAAATAGTGTGCCGAGCGCAGCGAGGCACCGCTCCCGAAGCATCGTGAGCGAAGCAAGGGACTGCAGTTCACCTCCTACTGTGTCCATGTCGACTGTGTCGACATTCGGGTAAAAAAACAGTGAAAAAACCCATGTCGACCTCGCGACCTGTCGACCCAAAGCAGAGTTACCTACCCTCCCTCTCTCCCTCATTAGTTTAGCAATCTCCCTCATTTCACCTAGCCAATATTACACTTACATTTTTTGGGGAAATAAAGGGGGGAAAATGGAACGAGAGACAGATACATTTACATTGAATCATCAGCACCATTTCCCAGCACTTTACCAAGTATAATAGCTCTTACTGACTGCTTTGGGGCTCATCTACATTTGGATATAAGTCATTTTAAAAAGATTCCTCTCAGATGTAGCAGTACACACCCATGCTTCTAGGTGCCACGTTCATAATCTCTTTCCACAATCTCTCCATATTCGGAAATAGACACGCCCTTTGGGTGGAGCATGACACGCCCCCTCAATGGGGCGCTGTGCAAAATTCTATTACCATCTGTAAACTCCCTGAAACTAGTTTTCAAAAGTAGGCAAGTATGTTTCAGTTTGAACACACCCCACCCAAATGTAACTCTCTCCAATCCCACCTGTAGTGCACATGGTTTTATCCATTAAAGAAGAAGTTTGCTTTTGCTAACCCACCTGAAATAACCCCCTAAATGTTGTTTAGTCCTGTCAGTAGATGCATACCTCCCAACATTACCCTCTCCAGGAGGGACACATTGCTCTGTGTCTGGACTTCTCCCTTAATTAATGATTGCAATTACCTGTGTAGTGTCCAGAAACAGAGCAATGTGTCCCTCCTGGAGAGGGTAATGTTGGGAGGTATGGTAGATATGAAGTTCACTGATGCTGTCTGGAGGTTGGGGCTCCCCAATTGGAGGAAATGGGTCCCTGGGTCGGATGACCCGGGTTACCCATTTACATGGCCCCTGACTCCGGGGAAGCCCCGAGTCCGACCCTGAACATTGGTCGGACATCGGGTAACAGGACCCGGGTTATTTTTTTTTTTGTCCTTTTACACCAAGACCCAGCCCGGACTGGAGTGGCAATAATCCGGGTGGCGGCTCTGGTGTAAAAGGAGTATTAGTCCCCTGTATTTTGGGAACCAGGACCGGCCCTTGAGCCTGGTGCTGGTTTTAAAAAAATCAAGGAGACCCTATTTCTTTTGCCCTATGATTTTTTGAAACCAGGACCGGTTCTTTGAACCCATGGCTGGTTATGCTCAGGAGGGGTGAACCCCACGTCGGTTTAAATTATTATTATTATTTTTTTTAAATAAAACGCACATTACTGTGGCCAGTATTCAATGCCTCTGATTCGCCGTATTTTCTGGCGAATCAGGCAATTCGCCGGGTTTACAGCGAATTTTCTCACACAAAAAACAATTCACCCTATTTAATGAACACCTTCGCCATAATTCTCCAATTTGCATTTGGCATCTTTTTTTGCTGAACTGTTATGTGTAACGTTTTTTTGTTTTTTATTGGTCTCAAAAAATCATTAAATTGTATTATGTGAATGGTCTTGCTATACTGGTCATGCAGCACAAATATATTTAAAAATCTTTTAAAAAATATTTTAAACATAACATATGCAGGGGGGGGGCACTGCTGATTACATTACATTTTGCAGGGGGGGCGCCGCTGATCTAACATAAGGGCTGCACCTGCCCGCTGGTCGGTGGCATACAGCTGGGTCTGGCAGCGCAGGGTCATGTCAGGTAGCGCTGGCGGGCAGGAGGTGGGAACTAGTGGTTCTTATCCACAGCAGGGACCCCGCCGCTGATCTCACACGCAGGGACCTCTTGCCAGACCCTGCTGCATGCCACCCTCCAGCGGCCAGGGGGTCCACCATCCCCGACACGCCGCCCGCTCTGCTCCCCGACCCCAGAAGGGAAAAAGGTGGGACACTCAGCAGCTGTCAGTAGGGAGAGACAGGTCCAGCAGCAGCAGCAGTCGCAGTCCTCCGGCTTCAGGAGCAGCTGTCACTAGGGAGAGACGGGTCCAGCAGCAGTCACAGTCCTCCGGCAGCCCCAGCACTGTGATAGCAGATGTCAGCCCCGGGGCTGCTGGAGCCGGAGGTCTGCTGCTGCTGGACCCGTCCTCAGGCTGTGCGGCATCAGTGTGCTCCCCCACCGGGACTCCGCTCTATCTCCTGCAGTGGCAGTGTAGCCGCAGGAGCAGGAGAGAGAGCCAGGAGCATAATTCAACATAGGGGGTAATTTTCGCCGTCAGGGGCTGAGAGCCCCTGACGCGTTGAATACTGCGGACGGGTGGCTGCCGGCGAATCTCCCAGCAGGGAGAATCACGGCGAAAGTGCAGTGAATCCTACACAGGATTCGCTGCCGTCTGCCACCCCAGGCCATTGAATACTGGCCTATGTCTCAAAAATCGCACATGTCCTCAAATTCACACATTTTCATGACAAAAAAATCGCACATCATCATGAATAAAAAATCGCACCATATCACACAATATCGCATTTATTTACGTGAATTTGCATCTCATTAAATAGTCAAATTCTTCCACAAAAATACAATTTTTACAAATGCGATAAGGTGCGATTTCAGAACCTTACTAAAAATCGCATTCCATTAAATCTCACCCATAGTGTTTTTCATTTATTTGAAATGAACAGGTAAATAGTTAAATACAGCTACTGTATTGTTGTGTACACACGGGTACAATCAGCCTGCGATTCTGGCTATATATCGGTATCGCCCGCAGATCACAAGGGTTTTAACCCTTGCGATCCCAATGTGTGCTCCCGGATCGCACGGCAGAAAGTCTTGGCTGCCTTGACTATATAGTGCAGATCTGCACTATATAGTCAAAATTGTATGCCATCGCATGCAGGCTGTGCTATGCGATTGCATCAGGGATTGCATCGCACGGCACATCTCACCGTGTTTACACACCATAACTCCCATACCAGTTTTTCTATGACATAATGTGTATAAGTGGCTCTACTTTGTGGGGTAACAAGTGTTAGTGGCTCTCCTGTGTGATATGATGTGTTACTTTGTGGCATAATATGAGGGGTCCTACTGTGTGGTGTAATGTGAATTGGAACTATTCTGTGTCTGCACCACTTTCCCATGTAGCAAAGCCCCTATAAATTTACGCAGCATACCTTCTGTACTCTCGGTCCCTGTTTTAGAGATGTAAGTACCAAAATAAACATTTATTCTGAGCTTCTCTAGAATTGGCAATGTCAATAATTTAAGATTTAAATTTTTTTTAATTGTAACATGCACCTACATGTTGTAAGACCCCAATTCAGTATAGGGGAGGGGTTGCCAAAACATACCATTGCTCCAGACACCATGGTCCTCATTCGTATTAATTTGTTCCAATGTTTGGGGCTCTGTACATGCGCATGGAAAATTATGTGCATGTGCAGCTCCCCTTTGCAAATTGCTTTGGTGACTTCCATAGGCACCAAGTAGTTCACAAGGATCATGGCAGGCCTAGGGTGGATGACAGTGGGAACAGGGGTTGCCCATAAAAACACTGGGCGTTCCCATAGGTACACGGGCGGGACAATGTGTGCTTGTGTGGGTGGCTGACGACACAGAGCATCAGCCTCCCACCCAGTCTTCAGAAGGGCAAGAAGAATTGATATGTGATAACGTAATAATAACCCTGTCTGAAATGTGAACTTTTAAATAAACTGCTGTGCTCATGTCCCATTCCTTACCTCCACATACATTTCCAGTAGTGCGGCATACCCCAGGGGGTGTCACACATATAGGGGGGTGTTCTTATTCACTCAGAAAGGCACAATCACTTTCTAATGGACAAAAACATATACACTGCCGGTGGGGCTGATGTTACATGTGCAGAGAGAGTTAGATTTGTGTGTGTGTGTGTGTGTGTGGGGGGGGGGGGTGTATTTCAAACGGATATCTATATTGCAGTGTAAAAATAAAGCAGCCAGTATTTACCCTACACAGAAACAATAAAACACCCAAATGTAACTATCTGCGGAGACCAGCGAAACGCGTTGGTTCCTTTTCAGTGCTGTATCCTACCCATCATTGGAGAACTATCTGAGCTCCCTGCAATGGGGGTCCTGAACTAAATTGGAGGAGGACTTTCCACCATTTCCACTGGAGCCAAGGGACAGGGCCGAAACTAGGTGTTTCGGCGCCCGGGGCGACAGTCATTTTGTCGCCCCCCCCCGGGGGGGGGGGGGGGGCGGGAAGAGGGGAGGGGGGATACACACACACCAAATGACTGCCTTGGGGACAGGCGACGGAGCGACGAGTGAGTGAAAGCTGCCACTACACCAGTCCCTGGACCCCCGCTGCCAACATACCTGTGTGCAGCCAGCGGGGGTATAATGTGTAATGCCCATTACACTTTATACCAAACACTGTGATGCCCATTATACATAATGACACACACCGTAATGCTCATTACATATGCCACACACGCTAATGCCCATTACGCATAATATTACACACTGCAATGCCCCTTACACATAATATTACATGCTGTAATGCCCATTACACATAATGCCACTGACCGTAATGCCCACTACACATAGGGGGGGTATTCAAACGACGGGGGGAGATGGCTGCGGGGCCCTATTCAATGCGGTCTTCCCCGACAGCATTGAACGGGGTTTCACCGCAGAACAAGCCCGACATCACAAGCTGTCGGGCTCGTTCTGCCGAGTAAAGCTGGAAATAGGCGAGCTCCTGGCCAGAGCTCGTCTATTTCCGTCATCAACTCGCGGCCAAGCCCCCTTCTCGCAGCTCGGCGGTCGGGACATTGAATCCCGACCACCGAGCTCCAGTCGAGCCAAGCGAGAACGGGACAGGGGCACGGCTGTCAAGCTTGCTCGACAGCCGTTCCCCTGACATTGAATACCCCCCATAATATCACATGCCATAATGCCCATTACAATTTATACCACACACCGTAATGCCCATTACACATTTTTATTTGGGTAAAAGGTGTCTCACACACACACACATAAGGGGAAGAGGGGATCAGACACCAGGGAAATTGGGGCAGATAGGGTCACAGACACAGAGGAAGGGGGTAACCGGGGACAAGGTGTCACACATGGGGGAAGGGGGTACAGGGGGGTCAATCCCTGGGCACTCATGTGGGGTGAGCTGCAGGGTGTCCAGGTAGCCAGTGGATCCAGGGACAGGGCGAAGGGGGTGCCTGCTGCAGGAGGAATCCAGACTGTGCACCCGAGAGGCTCTGGCTGAGCAGCGCGCAAGAGGATTTGGAGGAAGAGATCTGCAGTTCCTCCACAGCGCTGCTGCAAGGGGAGGGAGATGTAGTTTCCTCCATGGTGCCATTGAGGAGACAGGCAGGGCAGGTCCAGCCCCAGCGTGTATCGCTGGGTGCACTGCGTTCATCAGAGACACTAGAGGTCAAGGCCACCTCCAGTGTCTATCTTCTTCATGGCGGCGGCCATCTTTGAAGTGGCCGTGGCGCCGCAGACATAGATCTATGTCTGCGGCGCTAGCTCCCCGCTGCTCACACTAGCGCCCCCCGCCTCCAGCACCCGGTGCGCGTGACCCCCTAGCCCCCCCCTAGTTACGGCCCTGCAAGGGACCTACCCAAAATTTAAAAACTTTGGGAGGAACACCACCTCTCTAAAACCAGAGCATGTATCGGTACCCTGCCTCCTGTGGATTACAATTATTCCTCCATATATCAAGGAGCCCAGTAGGGACGGACACAATTTCCATCTCCATCCAAGGCTAACGGGTGACTATACCTTATGGATACATGCACACCTCCTTTATGTGTAATATTACTGTCATGACAATTGTCAATCATTTATCATCTATTAATTTTTAAAAATATTATTTTAATTATATTCATTAATGTATTAAACTTTTTAACCTTGAACACTGCACAGTACTTATTTAGCGCAGCAACACCCTTCTTTTTCCCCAATTGTATACGTGGAACTGACCTCCCACATTTCTTTTCTGCAGCTTGGCCAGACAGCCCATTACCAATGCCCCTATCGATAGCTAGCTATCTCCCCCACAGTTCCCACTATCACGGGAGATGTCTCCTAAGTAAGCCAACTCTTGAATGTCAGGACTCATAACTAACTCTGCCGCCTAATGCTCCACTGCCTTCTTTACCAAAGAACTAACCCCCAGTCTGAGCAACACACCCACAGCTTTACTGTATACATGGATTTCAGAGTTGTCTCCAACTTGTGTTCAGATCCTTGAGAGATGTAGCTCAGGGACTGGTAACATAGTGTTTTGGACAACTTGAAAACAAGAGTCCCCTGGAGGTGGAATCTCCCATTTCTTTGTCCTAGAAGCAGGAAATGGATAACTGGACAGAAAATAACTCAGACATATGTTTACAGGTACTAAGTGCAGCCATGCCAGTGCTAGCTGGTTATCCAGCTGCTGTGAAAAGGGGAAAAAAAAACACCAAAGTCCATTGGCACTTACCAAACAACAAAGCATCTGTGGTCTCAGGCACTGCTGTATCCTGAATCTTCTGCTAAAATGAGCAATTCAATTCCCCGGGCCTGAGAAGGATTGTCACTCTTGGACAATTCACAGACTTCCTGTACCACCTCCTCATCCTCCGGTGACAAGAGTTCTGCATCTGAATGATCCACTTAAAGTATAGACGGCATGGAACACATTTGCACCAAGTGGCCAGTCCTGTTGCCCAGGCTGGTGCTGTGGATGAAGCTGCAGTAGAGGAGGGTCTCATAAAGGGATCCCCCATTCTGGCAAAGCCCCACTCTTTGTGGGAAGCAGCAAATTCTGAAGTTAAATCTGGGAGGGGCATTTCACAGCCAGGGATATTCCTTTGCATGCGCCGTCTGTTCATTTAGGCAGCGGCAGCATAGTTTAAACTACAGTCTAGAGGACTCGTACTGTGAATGGTGACATATATTTGAAGAAGCAGGCAAACAGCATATATTTGAAGAAGCAGGCACTCACCATAGGCAGCAGTTAAAGTTGAAACTACAGCTATGTCTGAATAAATACTTGTTTCAACTTTAACTGCTGCCTATGATGAGTACCTGCTTCTCTAAATATATGCTACATATGGGACTTTGGTGCCTTTAAAAGTGGAGCACCGCCGAGTTGAACTGTGAGTCATTGTGAGTGCGGTATCCTACCTCTTTTTTTTTTTTTTAAATTGAGTCTTTATTTAGTTACTTTTAATATACAAAAAACAAACATACAAATTCATAACATACACAGTCAACCTAACGGTATCCTACCTCTACTATATATATATATATATATATATATATATATATATATATATACACACACATATAAATACACACACACACACACACATACAGATGGAGCCATCCTCATCTAGTCCTTTAATAGGATTAAGTGAGTAATGAATTGTATTGCAGCTGAGAACAATATGCCTTAGGCTATCTAGAGATGGCTAGATGAGGACGGCTCCATATGTATACATACACACATTGCTCTTCTTATCTTGCAATCAAGATAAACCTCAGGTGTGTGGTCGGCAATAGGGACAGCGGCAGGAGCTTGTGTAGGAAAAGGTCTTGCCACTGTCAGGTTGCCAGAGACCTGGACCCTTCTACTATAATAATGGGGGGGGGGGGGGGGAGGAGGCTCTTCTGAGGTACAATCTGAATACGAATATGTGCTGACTGATAAAACAAAAACATTATGAGAGGTTGGAGCTCAGTCTTGCAGTGCCCGACTGACTTGTCACATTTGTAAGACTAAGGGGTTGATGGGGCATAGAGGGGGGTGTAGCTTCACACTTCCAATTGTATTAAAGTGCTAGCTAATAACTAATGTTACAAGCATTTTGTCATACTATTATTGTCAATGGTAATTAAGGAAATAAATCCAGGAAACATGAAAAAAAAGCCAAAAGCACAAGGTTTTTCATGTCATGTCTCAGTTTTATAAAATATTAATTTCTTCAAATTACAAAGAATGACCTAGATTGGAGGAACGTTTGTGTGCAGTTTACAATAGGTACATGATTAATAAAAACTAAATGAGAATACAAACAGGTAAGACAGGAGAGGACAATTGAAATAGTACTAAGGAACCATTTCTTTTCTGGTCTCCACCTGCAGGAAACTGGAGACTGCTCCCAGTAATGCATTTCACTGATAATCACCACCAATTATCTGTCCAAAACGCCAACATACTTACAGGAGTATTTAATTACACAGTATTGTGAAATAAATATTGCCAAAGTGAATGATTATTGCACATTGTATAGGATATAACACAATACACCACTAGACCTTTTCCTTTCATGATTATCCGGTTAACTTAAATATCACTAAAATATTAAAAATCAAATGTTAATATACAGTCAAGATCTGCATACTAATTGTGTCATATAGCAAATCCTTGTGGGTTATGGATATAATCCCATTAATTATTATATAAGGCCCTAGCTTTAATTACTTCCATACTTTGCAGACAATGGACATAAGGCTTTTTGTAATTAATATTTGGTAGGTAGGACAAACATACTTGTTTCAGTAAAAAAAAACATGTATATGGAATGTGAAATGTCCCAGCTCTGTCACTTGTGGGTTGTCAGATTGACAGATTTCTGCATTTGGGATATAAGACCTCAGACAATATTTGCATGAAATGAATTTCTCAAACAGGATTACAAATGAGTCAGATTAGTGTCATCTGGAAGGCAACATGGTGAATACAGAATAAATGCCATATCTGTGATGTACAGTATTTGTGGTCATTCAGTACAAGAGGGCCTAATAACTATGGCAGACTGGTCATAGTGTAGACAACTTCCCTTGATGTACTTACAAATGTGTACAAAAAAAAAAAGAAGTTGTTTTTGCCAAACTGTATCAGTTATATTTGAATAAAAACTATAGTAAAATCAATACAAATAAAATGATAAAAACATTGGCTGAGATATTGCCAGTCGTGTATCACTAGGAGTTTGCACTACATCTGATCATGAGACTGTAGCTATCGCTGCCCACGTGACTATGGTGAATAACACACAAACAAAACCCTATTAGGGATATATGCCTTCTATAGACAACAAGTGGAAGTGTTGCCCATAGCAACCAATCATGTTCTAGCAAATCATATTATGGCATGCAATGTACTAGATAAATAATAGCTAAACTCGAATTGGGCGACACATACACTTGTCCTCTATAGGTTTCATAAATCTCCCCTTACGTTTCACCCTGCCTGGCTCTGTTTAGAGGATAATTATATACAAGGCATAGAAACTGTACTATATATGCCAGTAGTCCTATTTTTGACAAGTTTATTCCAGTCTCAGTTTATCAGAAAGTGGGTGTGATCTCATGCAGTTAGGTGGCTTAGTAGGCAAGTTCTTGGTCTCTAACCTTTGAGAAGATTCCTTGTATACTCTCCCTGATGGCACATTCCTGTAATGCAGTCACTTAGAGCTACCACACTCAGCTGATACTCTGCGTGGTTCATAGTGAAGACTACATCTACTGGATACTCAGTCATAAGAAGTAAACATTAATAAATACAACCCAAATGATTTTTAACACATAATTAAAATAACAGAAGCTGTCATTACACTACATTCCTATAACAATGTAGTTAAGATGCATCAAGACTTAAAACATAACTTAACACATCTTCTGAATTGGCAAACACAAGACCCTTTACTTTCTGCTTAGTCTGCTAGGCCAAAGTTCTACACCAAATCTTATTTCTAGGGAATTCACTGGTTTATGGCAGATTATATGCACTGCAGGAAAATAGAGACTGTTTTGTATTTGATGGAGTAGATCTATATTTAATTAATTTTATAATCGAAAAGGATAAATGCAAGTTTAAAAGTCTTTTACAGGTAGAAATGAAATGATGGAGGGTGATAACTATTCTAATAGACAACCATTAGGGTGTGCTTAGAGGTATATTTACCAAAGGTTGATTTTCAATTGATTTATATCTACTAAAATCAATCTAAATGGATGTGGCTTTCCAGGAGTAGTAACACACATTCACTAAAAGGCGATTTTTTATATTTATCTTTAAATGTTAGTTAAAAATGCATGTTGCAGCAGCACAACAATGATTTGGATATAGACTGATGTTTGTCATTTAAAATAATAAAATAGATAAAACTCAATCTTCAGTAAATATAACCCTAAGTATTTTACATTGTGCAATATAAAACGGACACATTTAAAATACTGTGTATCAAATATCCAAAAGGTACTACTATAGGGATAGCTTGTTTTTGCAAAACAATGGGTTCGATCTAGAGATTGCGGACAAGAAACCTTTTATTTGGATTTATTGTATTAGATTAAAACAGCCGCATGGAAAGGTGAATTATGATTAAGCCTATACTGTTCTTAGTATTATTGAATCTCTTAGACTGAAGTCACAACACTTCCGCCCACCTTTGGCACAATCCACAATAAAAGAAAAAGCTGAACCTCCCACAACCCGTCACTAAAATTGCACGGTTACAGATGAGCTAGTCCGTATATTAAACTCCGTGCCATTATGGCACTGCCACTTCCAGAAGGCGATTGTTTTTCCGCTTACAGGTGGGGATGTTGCCATTTTTCTGGGTTCCTTGTATGAACTTTACACAGACTTTGTCTTGCTTGAACTGCACTAAGAACCTGTGGGGAAAAAAAAAAAAAGTTTGAAAAGTGACCCCAAAATACTGTTGTTAACTCCATAATGACTAGTGTTGCTTTCAGCATCATTGTCTTACTATATTAAAGATTTATCAATGCATGAAGAGAGAAAGTGGAGAGGGATAAAGTACCAATCAGCTCCAAACTGGCACTTTACAGTCTGTGTTCAAAAACAGACAGGAACAGATTGGTTGGTACTTTACCCCTGTCTAAGTCTTGATAAATATCATATGTGATAATAGAGAACACATTGAAAATAAGATTTAGAAAACAGTAAGAAAATATTACTGCAGGTTGAGTATCCCTTATCCAAAATGCTCGGGACCAGGAGGATTTTGGATAACGGATTATTCCGTATTTCGGAATATTTTAATATTTCAATTATGTATTTTGAAGTATCTTGCATTTATGTTGTGCAAACACATGAACTACACACAAATATATTTTATTTGTTCAAAAAAACAAGGTTTCAAAACATGAAACAAAATTTGTGTACTATCTCAGATACTGAATTTAAATGCCAAGCAATCATTGTCTTGCACATATATATATAGTGCCAGTTACATATCATGTCCTCAGTAGTGCTGTTACAGTTGTCCCCAGTAAGTTTTTAGCAAAAAAAAATATTTTTTTTCCACTTTCTGGAATGTTTGGTTTTCGGAATAATTCGGATAACGGATATCCGGATACAGGATACTCAACCTGTATTAGCTTTTGTACATGGAATGATTACCTTTGTCGGACAAGGGCCCCTGCGGGGCCCCTCCAGCAAGCCTGGTACCCGCTCCCCCCCCCCCCCCCCCCCTCGGCTGCCCTGACTATGGGACACTGGTGACCCATGGGTGGGAGAGCGGGACAGCTCCCCAACAGCAGGACTCTATTGCCAAAAAATGGTTGGGAGTTATTCACTTGGCCTAGACTAAACCCCCACTCTCTTATCCCTGATCTGCCTCTAGAAACTAGTAGGAGTTGTAAGCACAAGATGCAATCGCAATCGGTACATGGAGGGCAGCATAAGACTTTATGAAAATGTGTACTGAACAAACGTCTCACTCTACATCAGCCCTTAAATTCACTTTAATAAAACTGAATTCCTAAATATCACTAATAGAATGAAATTAATAGTATTTTGCAAAAAAGGTTCATCTTTAAAAGTTATTTTGTATTTTCTTACAATCCTTTGTTATATACTTTCAGAAACTTTGCAGTTAATACAGCAGGTGCCTTGATCCAAAGGAGCCATCATGCTTCCAGATGTCATGATCAAAGATAACACTGTCTTGGTTTGATTCTGAACCCGTGGCAATAACCCATGACAACACACAGAGCTAAGCTTTGCATAATATATAGCAGATGGGGCATTTAAAAAAAAACAGACTGATTTTTACTAATAAAATATTAGTACCAATTAGGATTATTAGTTTACAACTATACTCCCTGAATAGGTTAATCATTATGGATATAGAGTCTGATTCAGACTCCATTGTAGGATAAAATAGACTACAACTCCTGCTGCTAGGAGGCACAGGGGCCGCCCAGCACAGGGCAAGGACACCTCACATGCCGGGACCTGCCCCGCGATGTGCCCGCAAAATTTTATAAAGTGCAAGCACAGATCTCCGGAATTCGTAGCAATTTCCGGAGATCTGCACATGGGTCTATATCAGGTTTATAATTAAAACTTTGGATAAAGGAGCAGGTCAAATGATAATGCTGATTTTTAACTACATTTAACTTTAAATGAAATAAAAGAAGGCAAAGAGATCCCTCTTCAATTAGCCAGACCGCTGCATTATGCTCCCTCCTAAATAGGCCTTCATTTTGTTTCCATTATTTAAGTACAAAAACCCTTTTGCTGCCCAGTTCCCATAATATAACTGCAAGTGGCAATGCAGCTGAGATGAGTCACCCTATGAGCCGCCTCATGCAGACGCAGCAGCTTTGTGCCGTACCCTGAATCAGTCCCTTATTCTTCCACAATAATAATGTAATGATCTACCAAAAATAAGGTAGATCATTCTCAGCATACATAAGTTTAAAGACCACCAATGTCATTAATGTAATTAATCTTTGTCAAACATTTATTCTGGTGACTTCCAAAAACCATTTCTGAAAAATGAATATCTAGGTGGTAACAAATGTTTATTCAGGAAATGGAATTTATGAACTAAAGTTAGTAATCAGTACCAGCAAAGCATTTTAATATATGATTTTTTTATACATCTTAATTAAGAGTGGAAGGGATCATGCAAGGGGCCCCCTTGCCAGCACATGCTCTGAGCTGGCTCTGTGTCCGTCTACTGAATATGCCATAGGTTATCAAATGTGTTCCAGAAGGCAGCCGCACCCAAATGGGCCAGAGTTTAAGAATATCTATGCTTGGCCATAAGTGACCTACAGTAATTAGTACTTTATTAGCACAGTCTAACCATTTGTGCTGAGCCATGGATATACCTAAAACCTGGACAGTGATGGTGCTTTGAGCCCAATGTTTTGGAACCTTTGGCACATGCACAAATCTCAGGGAAGAGGACATCAGTGTCATTACACCGGCGATTTCTCTACTGCACATCCATAGAACTCTATTCCCAGTGATTTCTGTAGCACTCCTGGGACAGGTATTATCCATGGGGGCAGTGTGTGAAGTGTGGCCTGAACACCCTGCCCCTCTTATAAATACGCCCATGAATTCTCTGCCCGCATACATTCCCTTTAGACAGAACAACCCTGCTTGTTTGCGTGAGCAATTCTTGGTAATAAGAGTTAATACACAAAAGTACATGTTTGCATTCAGTGAACAATCAGACTTTAAGGCGCCCATATGCTGCAAGTTTGTAGCTGAAAAGCCAAGTTTTATATCATTATCAGATGGGTGAGATGAGGATTATGACAATGCTTTGGAGACAATATTGGATATAAAGCATTTTCATGGTCCTAACTTCTGCAGTTCTTAAAACACATTACATTTTCTGTGCACAACTTACTCGTCTGCAATCTCTATGAAGATTTTTTGCTTTGTCTGCATCAATGTGGTACGGTAGAGTTTGGTAGCCATCTCTATGAGATGATCGCTGCTGAAGAGAAAGTCCCCCTTGCCGGCTGCTGTAGAGCCCTGGTTATAATAAGATATGAAATCACAGAACTATTAATTACAGTTAAATTATTCTGAACGCAAGTATCAAACATTCAAATTCTGATAAGATAATATTGTGAGGAGCTGCCCAAGAAATCTGCCCTGCCAGCACCATAGAAATCCCTAGTTGCCTGCAAACTTATAGAAACCAGACTCTGTGGGGCAGATTTATTAAGCTTGGAGAAGAGATAAACTGGAGATAAAGCGGAGAAAAGGTAAAAGGAGATAAAGCACAGCCAATCAGCTGTGTTTGAAAAAGACAGTTGGGAGTTGATTGGCTGGTGCTATATCTCCTTTTACCTTTTCTCCGCTTTATCTCCAGTTTATCTCTTCTCCTAGTTTAATAAATCTGCCCCTATGTTACATAATGTGACCCAGTAATCCAGCTCCTTCCAGGAGATAACTGTGCCTCACATCGAATCAAACACTAATAGCTCTGCACACTCACTGTACTAAGCCTGAAAAGTGATAAAATGGAGTTATAAAGTGCCAGCCAATCAGCCCCTAACTGTCATGCAGCAGGTGCTGCTTGGAAAAGGACAGTTAGGAGCTAATTGGGTGGCAGTTTATCACTCTCCATTTTAGCACTTTTAAAGGCTTAGTACATCTTGCCCTATGTATGGAACAAACACAATACGTTAACAGATGAAACTAGGAGAGCTGCATTTAAAAATAGGGGACTATGGCCCTGATTCTGGTGGACCCAGTAAGCTGCGAAACTCGTAGCTTACCGAGTCCCAGAGGGCCTGCCCCGCCACCCTCCGCATCGCCACTGCTGTATCCCCTCACAAGCAAGCAAAAATATTAGTTGGTTTCCGGCGAAGGCAGGGCAGGTGGCTGACGTCCGCAATACCATGGGGACACCCATGAAATGCTGGGCTTTCCAATGGGCGTGACCTGGGCCCGCCACCCCTACTGCTCTAAGCAAACAGGCTGACAACTAAGCATATCGCCTGAGAGCCTGCACATGCGCATAAATGCACACGTGCATAAATGCGCGCATGCGCAGAAACAAAACTACGCTCCCCCGTGCGAACATGCGAGGGAGCAAAAGAACCAGAATGACCCCTTATGTGTAAGAAAATGATGATACATTGTTCAGAAAATGTATCCTTGTGATGATTTATTTATGTATATATATATATATATATATATATATACATAAATAAATCATCATAGAGTTTAAAAGAGATATCTCACAGGAAGCAGATAAAGTAACATTTCACTTAATGGTTAGGCCAGCCAGCTCATGCAGGCACAGTGGAACTGGAGACCAGATTTGGGCTTTCATCTCCGCTAATTAAAAATAATGAATGAATACAATTATCTAAATCTAGATTATACTATTATGATTTAAATGAATGAAATTTTTTTTTATTCCATTAATCTACAATTAGCATTTTAGGTGTGATCGATATCACGCAATGCCTCTCATTCAGAAAGATGCATGTATAAAACCTATGTATACTGTATACCATATACCCATATAAACCATCTGAACATATTTTCCTTTTTACATGTATGAATGTAGGGTCAATAAGAGCTAAAACACAAAGACACCCTTGAAAAGCGGCAGTTTATCTTATATCTGGTAATATTGTGTGTTACGGTTTTGTCATGCAGCCCACACACGCACCGATCCCGGCGTGCGTTGTGGGCTTAACTAGCACACATAGCATCGCATCGTATGCCTTGTGCATACGATGTGCATGCGATGGGATGCTATGCTAGAAAAAGCTAGTACAAAAAGTATGTGCAGCACATACTTTTTGTACTGTACGATGAGGTGCCGCGGCACCCGCGTGCACCCCATCGTACAGCATCGCACCGCCGGCAACGGTGCGTGTGTGGGCTCCTTTACACAGTATGGGTGTTTCCAGGCTGAAAACAGAAAGATTGTAATTTCTGCACAGAATACATATTGTTCGTTATTTCAAATCATAATATTGACATCTTTCAGATTTATTTGTGTAAACAAATTAAAAATAAAATTTGTGGGCGAGTCCTACTTCCCACTCTGCGATGCATATTTAATTAACTATAATAATCCAATTTGCTAGTTTAATGTTGCCTAACGCAAGGTTTTTGGCTTCCATAAACCAGAGGAAAGTTTACAGTAGCTGTATTGGGATGCAGTCAAAATCCCGACAGGGTCAAAATCCCGAATGGGTCATAATACCGACAAGGACAAAATCCCGACACTTAAAATCCCGACAAGGACAACATCCTGACATTTAAAATCCCAACAAGGTCAAAATACCGACATATAGAATGTACAGGTGAAACAGTCAACATGAGTTTGTGTCGACAGGTCGCAAGGTCGACATGGATTTTTTCACAGTTTCTTGACCCGTCATGTGCCGACAGGCGGTATTTCATACCCTACCATCCACTAGGGCGTGGTGGGAGAATACAATAGTGTCCGAAGCATGGGGAGCGATGTGAGGGGCTGTGATTCACTTCCAACTGTATCCATGTCAACCGTGTCAACATTCGGGTAAAAAAAACAGTGAAAAAAACCATGTCGACTTCGCGAAACAAAGTCATGTTGACTGTTTCACCTGTACATTCTATATGTCAGTATTTTGACCTTGTCGGGATTTTAAATGTCGGTATTTTGACCTTGTCGGGATTTTGTCCTTGTCGGTATTATGACCCATTTGGGATTTTGACCATCGGGATTTCATACCGAATCCGCTGTATTAATATTACGAATTTAAATAAAGAATTTATTTGCAAAAAAAAAAAAGAAAACTTGCTTTCTGTGAATTTTCACACTTGTTAAATAGAAAAATCAACTATTGGAAAACTGATAGAAAAGATTTTAATAGAAGTTGCTATTGCTTGGCGAATATTTTCGTAAAAAATGTTAAAAGCCGTATAATTTAGAAAATTTCATATACTTTTAATGTTTACAGAAGGGGAGGCTTCGGTGCGAGTATGTACACAATAGTATTAATAATATATGCAAGTACACACAAATAAAGAAATATATATATATATTACATACACAAACACACACACATTTTTATTAATAACACATACCTCCTTGAGATGGACTGCAAAAAAACCATCATTTTGGGAACTCATGCTCACTTTGGTAACATCTCCCAGGGGAACTTCCAGCTTGATCTGGCCTGACTTGTGGTCAGCAATAATGACATTACTCTTTGTCAACAAGAAAATCCTTGTTGCCCCCTGAGAATGAAAAGGAATGTTTAGCTAAACCTAGGAAACTCAGCTATCTCATTAAAGTGCATTTTGACCAACATTACGTGCAAAACATGTGAAGTTTATAGATTTTTTTTACAGTATAAAACCAGTCCTAGTTATTCACAGGAGAAAAATTCCTGCACTACTTTAAAAAAAAAAAAAAAAAAGATCCAACTTCTAAGCTTTGTATAAGAATTCAAGGATTTAAAAAGAACTTAAACACAATTTGGGTACTATGGATGGTGTAATGGTTAGCATTTGTGCCTTACAGCACTGAGGTCATGGGTTTGATTCCCACTATGGCCTTAACTGTGCAAAGTTTATATATTCTCTCTGTGCTTGCGTGGGTTTCTCTGGTTTCCTCACGCAATCTAAAAATATATTGGTAGGCTAATCCCAATAAAAATCAACCCAAGTGTGTAAAGGCCCCCATACACTAATCCGAGGTATCAGATGCAGCCTCGCACTCAATACCTCGGCATCACATTTAGTTTAGGGGTTTGGGATAAGGTATGAGGAATAGGGATATTAGAGTTGAGGCAGTTTTGTCCGATTTCGGCCGATCGTGACCAATCGGCCCGTTAAATCGGACCAAATCGCCTCTCCCTGAAATGCTGTCTGGTCCGATGCATGGTCCCGTGTGCATTGGACCCGACAGAGTGGTTGGACCTGCTGCCCGTCCGACCACCCGTCCTGGGACCTTCCTCCTGGCGGCAAGGGAGGCGGGAAGCATGCGATCCATCACAACGGATCACATGAGTCCCTGCCGCCGGGAAGGTCCTGGCAGCTTGCCAGGGTATTGGGTGTCTAAACACTGCTGCGAGACGTTGCAGCAGTGTATGGGCACCTTTAGGTACAGGGTATTTGGGTTGGTGTAGGGTTTAGCAGTTTGGGTTAAGGGTTATGGTTAGTGGTTTGCAGGGCCGGTGCAAGGCACCAGAGCGCCCCAGGCGAGTCGGGGTGGGGGCGCCCCGGTGCCGGGGGGGGCGTGTACCTGTCCTGCGGCTGTGTATATAAAGCTTGCGGCGGCGGCAGCGGGGGGTCCCTGCAGTCAAGAAATAACGAGCGCTATCCGCCTGGCTACGCGGAAGCGCTTCTGTTGTGAAAACACTGGCCGCACGCTGATTGGCTGAATCTCATCCACTGTACAGTATGTGGGGAGTAAGAGAGTTTTCTTTAAATGTGACTGGATTGACAATAGAAGTTGTCTTGAAGATTCCCGGTCAGCCAACATAACTGTGGGAGCTGCCAGTGGCAGATAGAGGGTAACAGACTGGTGGAGTGAGTGTAAGTTAGGAAGTAATGGGTGGGGTGGGGGTGTATTCTGGGTTAAAAGATGGCAGGCTGGCGATCTGGGAATGTAAGGGGGGCACTATTTGACATTTTGTCCAGGGCCACATTAAATTCACAATCTGTCCATGAAACCAGGGAAGGGCATTGTATTAGAATTAGCATAAAGTCACATACATAACTGCAGAAATAGACAAGGATGACTGCAGCTGTGTCCAACTTGGCAAAAGGCAGCATAGATAAAAATGTGACCAAACCTCCAAAAATGCACTTTTCAGAATGTGCAGAATGTGATAGATTTCAGGACTTGGATGCAGTGGGCAATGCCATCTTCAGATTGGCATTACCCTAGAGAAGCTTTTGGGCTTCTATCGTGCTGTCCTGCTGTGAGGGAGCCAACTATCTGTATGGTGTCAGAAGGAACACAGGAGCAAGTCAGCAGACACCTACTGTATATACAGGCACAAGGGATCCCAAGATGGCCACGACCGTGCCCCAGCCACCGAGGCAGGACAGCCACAACCCTAACCGGGAGGTAAGTGGACAAGAGCCCAGAGTGACACCGCTGAACACCAGAAGGCAAGTCAGATGGATCCTTGAAGAAAAGCACCCGCCGAACACACAGGAGCTGCGCAGGCAGGAACACCACGCCAGCAAACAAGGCCTCAGAGTGCGCCGGACTTCCAGGAGCTGTAAGTATATCCACGCTGGGTATAGAAATCGCCAGAGTAGTTCGAAAGCTACTGCAGGGGGTCACCTCACCTCACCCCCCCAGGGCGGAGAGCAAATCAGTGCTAGAAAACAGGATTTTAAGCAGGATTGTGGAGGGAGAGCTGACTCACACGTCTGGCTCTGAGCTACTCCAAGCCACGCCCCGCCCATGGTGACCTTTAGTGGTGGACCCAATGCATGTTAACCTTAAAGCCCTCATACACTAGGGCGACTTGTCCTTAGGACAAGTCGCCCCCAACTTCCCCCTGAGCTTCCCCGGCTGCTTGATTAGATTGGCACTTGATGTGCCATTTTTTACATGTGATAAATCGTCTCGATTTATCACATGTAAAAAACCCGGGGAGCAGGAGGGGGGGGGGGGGGCTACAGAGGTGGGAGCTGGTGGGAGCAGGGGGGCTGGGGACGCTGCGGGGGACACGTCTGTGTCCCCCGCTGCTGGGGACGCTGCGGGGGACAGCGTCTGTGCGGCGAGGTGGTAGAGGGAGCAGGGGGGGCTGGGGACGCTGCGGGGGACACAGGCGGCATAGAGCCGGGCAGGGGGAGCCGGCGGGAGCTGTCAGTGCTAGAAAAAAAAGCCTATACAATGAATGGGCAGCCTGTGATTGGCTGAGTGCTCTCTCAGCCAATTGCTGACTGGCTGAGAGAGCGCTCAGCCAATCACAGGCCGCCCATGCATTGTATGGGCTTTTTTTTTTAATTCAATACTGACAGCTCCCGCCGGCTCCCCCTGCCCGGCTCTATGCCGCCTGTGTCCCCCGCAGCGTCCCCAGCCCCCCCTGCTCCCTCTACCGCCTCGCCGCCCCACTAGGTCCCAAGTCGGGTGGTCGGACGTGCAGCAGGTCCGATCACCCGATGCAGATCCGATGCGCACGGGACCGCGCATCGGATCTGAAAACTAGCCGATTTTGGTCCGATTTCGGCCAGATCCGACTGATCTGGCTGAAATCTGACCAAAATCGGCTAGTGTATGGGGGCCTTTAGTTGTGTCATCCCTATGATCCATACACAGTGGGATTTAGACCTCTAGGCAAGGTAATGGTTTGGGGCCACCATCCCTCAAAAATTCCATAGCACTATACAGTATTTTTGTTTTTGATTGCAGGGGTATTGCTAGAGTACCATAGTGCATGTGTAGTCTGCCGATAAATGCTCAGTTGTTTGAAAATCAGTATTGCATACAAATCTGAATCAGGCCTTAGGTACAATTAATTTGTGTCTCATTCAGGAGTGAATAGAGATAGAGTTACTTGTGATGCATCACACCACTCTCTGCATGCATATTGGCATTTACTAATGGCATATGCATGAAGACTTTAGAAAAGGACTTTGTGGCAGTATGGATGGTGTAATGGTTAGCATTACTGCCTCACAGCACTGAGGTCATGGGTTTGATTCCCACCATGGCCCTAACTGTGCGGAGTTTGTATATTCTCCCTGTACTTTCGTGGGTTTCCTCCGGGTACTCCGGTTTCCTCCCACAATCCAAAAATATACTGGTAGGTTATTTGGCTTCTAACAAAAATGAACCCTAGAATGAATGAATGTGCGCTTACATGTGGTAGGGAATATAGATTGTAAGCTCCACTGGGGGAGACCTTATGCAGGGGCATAACGACTACTCTGTGGGCCCCATAGCAAAATCTTGAAAGGGGCCCCCTGCCCCATTGTCAATAATGTGCCCATTAGGGGGGAAAATGACGAGAGTGGGAGAGGAGACTACATGAGTAGGGCAGTAGAGAATGAAAAGGGGGGTAGAGGATGATAGTGGGGGGTAGAGGGCGAGAGAGTGTGGGGGGGTAAAGAATGAAAGGGGGGTAGAGGATGAGAGTGGGGGCAGTGTAGAGGGTGAGAGAGTGTGTGGGGGGTAGAGGACGAGAGAGTGAGGGGGGAAGAGGATGAGAGGGGGGTGGAAGATGAGAGTGGTCAGGTCTAGAGGATGAGAGTGGGGGGTAGAGGAGGAGAGAGTGTGTGTGTGGGGGGGGGGGGAGAGTACAGGACGCCAGGGGAAAAGAGGAGGAGAGGTGAGGGGAGATGGCAAAGCAGGGTTTGAAGGTTCAGACACTTTGTGGCTCCTCCCTCTTCTCCCTGAGTGTACCTCTGGTAGTGTCAGGGAATTTTTGCCTTCTCACCCATTCTCCCCGGGGGTGCCAGCAGGGGACCGGGTATATTCACTACACCCGATCATGCAGGGTGATCGGGTGCAGTGAATATATGAATATCTAATGAGCGTCTCGGCTCCGGCCCCCTGCTGGCTGGTCTGTGTAAAAAAAAATAATAATAATTTTTTTTTATTAAATATATATTCATGTGCTTACAGCACATGAATAAAAATAGCATGCCCCTCCTCAGAATAAAATTCCTGATTTTTTTACACCAAATGTAAAAAACAAAACACTTTATTTTAAAAGTTCACATTCCACTTCACCATAAAAAGATAGCGATTGCTACTCGGTGAATCATGGCAAAAAAAACCTTGAAATGTATTCGCCATCTGGTCATTGAATAGGGTAATTCACCGCTTTAGTTCGCCTTACAGCACAAAATCGCCATAAAAACATGGCGAATCAGCCTCATTGAATACCGATGTGTTGTGCTTCTGATAAGCCTGCTGTTGGAGATGAGAAAGGTCACCATGGGCTTAGGACAAGACCTAAGAAGGTTAACATGGGGTTAACAAAGAGAGAGGGGGATGTCAATTGCACTGGAAGAGGACGTTTTTCAATCATGTATTGAGCCTCTCTATAATCATAACGATTCACATCTGTGTCAGTAATGGGTAGAGGCGTGCTACCACTAGATAAAAAGGAACATCAAATACAGGGTTTAAAGGAAAGTATGTCTATGTGTGGTGCACAAAAAAGAAAAGATTAATAAAATCTAACTTTTAATTGTTAAATTAAGAGCTGCGATTTCTTATTAAAAGCATACATACAACAGATAAGACATTAATAAACAATTTAAGAAGGATATAACAATCCTGACGTGGCGGGGGCAGGGCCGGCGCCACCACTAGGCAAATCTAGGCATTTGCCTAGGGCGCCGGCCACTGGAGGGCAGTATTTCGCCCCCCCCCCCTTGCCGCCCGGGTACCTGTCCTGCGGCGTATATGTGCGTAAAAGCTGGCTATGGAAACACTGGTGGCACGCTGATTGGCTGAGATTCAGCCAATCTAGGCATTTGCCTAGGGCGCCGGCCACTGGAGGGCAGTATTTCGCCCCCCCTTGCCGCCCGGGTACCTGTCCTGCGGCGTATATGTGCGTAAAAGCTGGCTATGGAAACACTGGTCGCTTGCTGATTGGCTGAGATTCAGCCAATCAGCGTGCGCCGTGCGGCCAGTGTTTCCAAAACAGAAGCGCTTCCGCATAGCCCGGCGGATAGCGCTCGTTATTTCTTATTGACTGCAGGGACCAGCATTACAGCGCCGCAGGACAGGTACACGGGCGGCAGACACCGGGGCGCCCCCACCCCGACTTGCCTGGGGCCCTGGGCGGGGGAGATATTTATTGTTTATTTATTATTAAAAGATGTGGGTGCGTTAAATCAGGTATACACACTGATACTCTGATATTGGTAAATATTAGTAACTGTTATTACACAGTATCTTCATAATTATTTACTTAACACAATGTGCTTATTCTTAGTGACAAGATAAATTAATTATTCTCAGTGGCATAAATTACTTATAGAGTAGGGTCCCCTGGATAACTAATCTGTAGTACCCTACTCTATAATTAATTTATATCACTAATACAGGAGACAGAGTGGCCGGGATGCTGCCCGCTACAAGTCTTCTGTCACTGAGAATAAGCACATTGTGTTAATTAAATAATTATGAAGATGACATTGTCGAATCTCTACCCACAATTGTCTATAGCAGTGATTTTCAACCTTTTTACCTTGCGGCACACATTGGCCCCCACAGGAAAAAAAACAAACCTATTGGCCCCATTTAAAAAACAATCATACTGGTTCCCACAGGTAACAAAAATAAAATACATTGGCCCTGTACATGAAAAGAAGAGACCAGTAAATAACAGTTGAACTGGTGGTAGCTGTAAACTGATTTGGGCATCTCTAGATCTGGGGGCACACTTGAGGACAGCTCAAGGCACACTAGTGTGCCACGTTACAGTGGTTGAAAAACACTGGTCTATAGGTTCCAATTCAATCCATTTACAGTATGGTTAAATTCAATTACAATGACAGAGTACAAGTACAATAATATAGCAGGGGTTAACTAAAATCAGTCTCCATATAGTGCTAAAAAGGTGGATCATTATTTAATGATTCTAGAAGGTACCACAAGGTACTGTATGTGAAAAATAATTTTTAAGGGCCATTTTCAAGGGAGCGGATAAGGTTCGAATATACAGTATGGCGACCGTGTGTCAAAAAACGTGATGTGATGTTTCTGTCCAGTCCATCGTGAACAGATGGGAAATTCTGGGAAAAGCTAAGGACATAGGGGCAGGAAAAATTCTTATTTTTTATTTTATTAGTAGCTTGATTCAGTATATTGATCTTTTTATTGTGTCATATTGGCATTTTGATACAATGGATTCTTATTAGTCAGTCTAAGATTGGCTCTTACAGTATCCAGGAGCAGGGTTTAATGAGCCAAGAACCACTGCAAGATGATATGGAGTCTGCTGTTGGGAGGTTACCACCTTTCGAATTTAAGGTTACCACCTTTCGAATTTAAGGTTACCACCTCTCGGGTTTGAGGTAACCACCTCTCGGGTTTGAGGTAACCACCTCTCGGGTTTGAGGTAACCACCTCTCGGGTTTGAATAGGCAAAAAGGTAGTTAGGCAAGACAAGCATGTTGAGGTCAAGGTCACAGCTACAAGCCATAGGAGTCAGATATAAGGTACAGTAACAATATATGTTAGGTCTGAGACCTCATACAGAGTAAGCTTATAAAGGCGTATTTGAATATTAACACCAAAAAATGTAAATCAGAACGCACTTGTTTCTGTGTTTCATTAATATTTAGTGTATAAAACTACATGGGGTCCTACTTAACATACTGATTTGGGCTTAAAAACAGATTAGTAAAACCTGGGTCCCTCAGTGCCCACTGGGCACTAGTTGAAAGCCTGGGTTACATAATGCAGTGGTAGCTGGTCTTGGTCCTTGGGGCCCCCCAAAAAAGGTACTTTTTTCCTGGCCACCTGTGGAACATTTAAATTGTTCCAGTTCGTAGTCAATACGACTGTGCACCAGCAAGTAGAACTGGAAATTATAAAATGTTAGTGGTAGTGGGGGCTGAATTTGGCCATCATTGGCCTTAACAAACAATGGTCCTGTTGGCTTGACTCGCCCTCCAATCTTTCAGTTCCTCACTGCAGGGCTAATTTCCTCTATTACTCACAGCACAAAAGAACAAGACCCATAGCAAGGCAACAAAACATCATTACGGAGGACTGACTGAAGATTCCATAAACAGAAAAAAATTAGGTACTCTTTACTTAGAAGGGCGCCCACGATTTTGATCGTGGGCATCGTTAGTAAAAAATCTCGGGCATTGAACGCACTAAAAAATCGGGTGCGATCAACCGACGAGATGCCCGAGATTTCCCATAGGGAACAATGTTAAATGTCTCAATTGACCCAATTTTCCTGTTCAATGCCTCAATTGACCCGATTTTTCCATAGGAAACAATGTTAAATGGGCCACAGAGGCCAAATAGGCACCCTGAAGTGTATAATGGCCACCCGAATTGTTAACGCCACCCCACGATCAACGTCAACCCGATGCGTGGCGAGCGCAGCGAGCCCGCGAGGGGCGGCGGTATGCGTCCTACGACCTTTTCATACCCTCACTATCCACGTCGGCGTGGAGTTGAGAATAGAAAGTGTGGCGAGCGCAGCGAGCCACCGAGCCCGAAGCGTGGCGAGCACAGCAAGCCCCGCGAGGGTACGCGGACAGCTGTGAAGCCCGCGAGGGGACGCGGATACCTGTGAAGGTATCCGCGTCCCCTCGCTGTGCTCGCCTCGCTGCGCTCGCCACACTTTCTATTCTCAACTCCACGCCGACGTGGATAGTGGGGGTATGAAAAGGTCGTAGGACGCGTACCGCCGCCCCTCGCGGGCTCGCTGCGCTCGCCACGCTTCGGGTTGACGTTGATCGTGGGGTGGCGTTAACAATTCGGGTGGCCATTATTCACTTCAGGCTGCCTATTTGGCCTCTGTGGCCCATTTAACATTGTTTCCTATGGAAAAATTGGGTCAATTGAGGCATTGAACAGGAAAATCGGGTCAATTGAGACATTTAACATTGTTCCCTATGGGAAATCTCGGGCATCTCGTCGGTCGCATCGCACCTGATTTTTTAGTGCATTCAATGCCCGAGATGGCCGAGATGGGCGCCCTTCTAAGTAAAGAGTACCAAAAATTATTTATAGGTTAAGCTTAGTGAAGCTTTCATTCCACATGGTATTTATCAAACCTATTTTGGTTCCATATAATCATATTTATTAACTGTTACTTATATAGGGCCATCATATTCCATTGTGCTTTACAATTGGGAACATGCAAGTAATAAAACAAAACTGGGTAGAAACAGACAGAGATAAGATGGACCTGCTCACACACTTACAATCTATAGGAGAATAGGCATTTATATACACAAGGGTAAGTGTTAATCATATAGGTTTGTGGTTCCTAGATGCAGGATGTTGACATTTCATGTCCACTAACGTCACTAATTCTCCTTCAGGCAGCACAGAGATGGCGATGATGCTGGATTCTAGCGTTATGTGTGTGGCCACATATCACGGAAAACTGAATATGGGCCTTACAGTGTTCCCTTTTATGGAATCCTTTATAATTAAATATCATATCAACTTTATAGAATAGTGTGTTTTTGAATCTAGTAGAAATTTAAGAAGCAGTAAAGATTTTCTTTAATAAGCCAATCAGTCAGTTGTTTACCTCAGTCAAACACAGAGAATAATTTACGAAAGGTATCCAATGGCTGCGCTGTATTCAAGGAACATAGTGAAGTTATGCAATGAAGGACTGGTAAATCACTGTGCTACATTAGGTGGCAGTATAGCTTAGAATAGTGACTTACAAATCTTTGCACCAAAAAGAATAATCAAGATTTCTGTTACATTCAACCTAACTAACAATTTGCATATCAAGTATACCAAACTTCAATTACCATTAACCAATAATAAGAGCCATACACTAGTCCCTAGGTGCATTGGCCCCTAGTGTGACAAATAAATAACATCATGCAAACTCAGGAGCCACTTCTGCTAACCAATAATATTGAGACGCATAAAACAAACAAAAATTAATGTTTTATTGCTGTAATGAACAATGAGAAAAAAAAATTGGGAATGTTGATCTCCCTTCATTGTCGACATTCTGAAGGGCAATATTAAGACCACATTAAAACTGGAGTCGACATTATGAATGAAACCCTTTTGGGCTATTTGATAAGTAGAACCTATATTCTTCTAGGTAACTGATCGAGAGACAAGTGTAAACGGTTGGCCAGAGCCGAATTTCCCATTAGGCACGTGAGGCACCGGCCTAGGGGCGGCACATGTTTGGGGGCGGCACTTGGATGCCTGTGATAGTACTGTCAGCCCAAAATGTACCAATAACTGCAAAATATCCACTGTATTGTACTATATTCCATCTTAAATAGAGTGTAAATGGATAGGACATGCAGATACTGCCCCTATAAACTGTCCTACTTAGTAAACATTATTGTTGTGCCTAGGGGCGCCCTCCTCCCTAAATCCGCCCCTGCGGTTGGCCAATAGAAGGCCACTCTAATGACATACATTATTGGTCCTATTGATGGCACTGACATATCTGTACAGCAAATCACTGTGACTTAGATCATTTAAATCAAAACCCAAATAAAAATCTTACCTTTCCATTGGCTCTGTTTATTTTACTCACAGTGTCAGCAATTATTATTTTATCTTCAATTGCATCACTTAGCTTCTTATATTTGGGGGTTTTGCTGATTTCCATATAATCCCCTTGGAATGGTTGTCCAATGCTAAAATAAGACATTAAAAAATTGCTTATTGTATAAGAACAACTAAATTATACCCACAAATGGTCACTTAAAAAACACACATTTAATTAATACAGATGGAGACCACTGCCATAAGCTTCCCTGCCTGCTGCCAGAAAATAACACAGAGGAGCAGGCTTTCAGGGCGATGGACAGGCCCTTGACAACTGCTTTACAAAGTATAGACAGACATTCACCTCCATATGAGCTGGAAGCCATGGGAAAAAAGTGCAGCAAATGGGTTACAGCCATATACAGTATATATGTATATATATATATATATATATATATATATATATGTATATATATATATATATATATATATATAGCAATAGGAAAATAAATGGCGGCACTCGTAGACTTGGTGGTAAAGTAATGCTTCAAGCATTACTTTACCACTAAGTCTACGAGTGCCGCCATTTATTTTCCTATTGCTATCCCATGTATCGGAAGGCACGGCAGCAGAATACAGCAGAATACATTCATTAAGGAGCCGAGTGCCGGTCCGTCCCACACCTGTATATATATATATATATATATATATATATATATATGTGTGTGTGTGTGTGTGTGTGTGTGCTTTGTTTGCTTTGCTTGCTATTTTTGCTTGCTCTAGGTTGATGCCACTGTCACTACGAGCCAGATGTACTAAGCTTCAAAAGTGATCAAATAGAGAGTGATAAACAAGCAGCCAATCGGCTCCTGCCTGACATTTTTCAAACACAGTCTGTGGCATGGCAGGTTGGAGCGGATTGGCTGGCTGTTTATCACTCTCCATTTTATCACTTTTGAAGCTTAGTAAATCAGGCCCTAGGGGTGACTTAAGGGAGGAGGAGTGCTCTTCTGCAGATGTTGTGCAGACCCCATCCTCTCATTCTGCCAGTCTACTGCAACTAATCTCTACTAAGGGCGGTATTCAATGAGGCTGATTCGCCAGGTTTTTATGGCGATTTTGTGCTGTAAGGCGAATTTCTGACTAAAACGGTGAATCACCCTATTCAATGACCAGATGGCGAATACATTTCAAGGTTTTTTTCGCCATGATTCACCGAGTAGCATTCGCTATCTTTTTATGGTGAAGTGGAAGGTGAACTTTTAAAATAAAGTGTTTTGTTTTTTTACAATTGGTGTCAAAAAATCTGGAATTTTATTCTAAGAAGGGGCATGCGATTTTTATTCATGTGCTGTAAGCACATGAATATATATTTAATTTAAATGTTTTTTTTTTTTTTTTTTTACACAGACCAGCCAGCAGGGGGCCGGAGCCGAGCCGCTCATTAGATATTCATATATTCACTTCACCCGATCATTACATATTCATGATCGTGTGTAGTGAATATACCCGGTCCCCTGCTGGCACCCCCGGGGGGCAGCCTGTGCTGCCTGGCACCCGGGGAGCCCACCTCCCCCCCACAAATGTTCTGGGGCAGGCAGAGAGACTTCCATCTCCCTGCCTGCCACCGTCCTCAGGCTCCCTGCGGCGTCCTCCGCAGGAGCTCAAATTCGCCGGTCAGGGGCAGCGAATACCGCCCTAAGAGGCATATTCCAGGTAACGTTGTATAGTGTGGTCCCCCTACACACTGCACTTATTATAAAGATGCCAATGGGCAACAGCAAATTTGCACCATATTATTATAATGCATCCAAGTTCCTGTGGTAGTGTGTTGGCTCATATACTGCTAGAAGGAAAATGTGTTTAATTAAAATATAAACTAATTTTCTGATATTTTCTTACCATAACCAAAGAGCTATTTTTATCTTGCTGTCCATAATGATAACATACTGTACTTGGAGGCAGTGGCGTAACAATGGGCCTACAGACAACACAGCGGCTTGGGGTAGAAAGCACTGGTGGGGTCTGTGGGGAGTGATGCTGCCAGGGGCGGATTTAGGGATGATGGCGACCCTAGGCACAACAATAACGCCGCCCCCCACCCCCTGTCTAATTGTATTATTTTTATTGATTACTTATAAGCCCTCATTTGATAATAGCCAATATAATGGATTTATTTAATAAAAGGCATTAACTGTTATTTTATTATGAATACATATTTACTAAGTAGGACAGTTTACAGGGGCAGTATATGCATTTCATATCCATTTACACTATATTTAAGATGGAAAATAGTACAGTACAGTGGATATTTTGCAGTTATTGGTACATTTTGGGCTGACAGTACCATCACAGGCATCCAAGTGCCGCCCCCAAACATGTGCCGCCCCTAGGCACATGCCTCATGTGCCTAATGGGAAATTTGGCTCTGTATGCTGCTGCACCAAAAGACAAGTGTGGGAGCATCCACCTATTTGAGTAACAGAGACGGACCACTAGCCGTGCGCCTCCTTCCCCATCTCCTCCTTCCCAAATGCAAAACAGACAGCTTTGCCTGCTTCCACCCAGCTCAGTAGAGACTGCAAGCTGGGTGCGGGCATGAAGAACACACTTCACTGCTCTTCTCTGACGCCAGCAGGGGTAAAATCATCCAGAAGGGGTTTGCTGAAACTGATATGCTATACCTGCCTAATACCACATAATATTTTATACAGTATACATACATTCTACAATGGGCATTACGGTGTGTGGCATCATATTTAATGGGCATTATGGTGTGTAGGATAAAAGCAAAGGGCATTACAGTGTGTGGCATAATGCATAAGGGGCAATAAGGTGTATGGCATATTGCATAATGAGTATTTAGGTGTGTGGGAAGGCAAGACTTTTTGGCAGGGCAAGCAAAATTTCTAGTTACGCCACTGCTTGGAGGTGGAGAAATAACAAACCGTTGAAAGAGAAAGTACGAATTTATAAGCTCCTGTCATTTTTTAGTCTGTAAAATGACGGGAGCTGACTGGTTGGTGCTTTATTACTCTCCAAGCTTTGATGGATCTCCTCCTTGATCTTTACTCACTAGCATTTGGAATATAAGTGTGGAAGGTTCTACACACATGACTAATGTAAAAGTTACTTACCTGGCAGGATACAGAGATTTCTTATCTTTGAAGAGTTCACTGGCTTCCAGTTTTTCGTCATAAATGAACTTTTTCTGTTCTGTAAACTGGTCCCTGTACTTTTTACACTACAAAAAAAAAATAGACATGCGTATCAGCATTTGCAGGGCGGGTTCTGGTAAACTTTCAAATCATGCAGAAAAGAGGAAAGGGACTGTTTGGGGGAACGCACCCCCAATATCGATCTAAAGACTTGGGGTGTCTCTATCCTGTAATTAATTAATTAATACGGTTGTGCGTATTTGTGGAGCGAACCAAAACTTTCAAATCAGACAGAATAACCCCCACAGTTTCAGTACAAAGCCCATATATTCATGCTTTTCGAGGATTTGACAACACAAGACAGCACATCAGATTGTTATGTGGAAAACACTGTAACCTCTTTCATTTGAGTTTTCACGTGTCCATCCTGAATGTGGTTTATATGGTATGCAGTCACTATGTCTCTATTTAAGATGTGACAGTATTATATTTTACATTTAATCCATGAACTACTTCAATAATGGCAGTCGTGTTTACAGTAGTTATTTACATTATTTAGTAAGAAAGTGCACTTAAAAATTCCAAGTCACCAAAATTTGGTTGTGACTGTTTCACGGTCTTCGGATTCACTCATTAAGCAGTTTAACATTAATATTTATTAAGCAGTTTGTATCTACCATTAGCAGTATCTACCAGAGCAGTGCCTACTACTACTGTACTTTTAAAGTGATGGAATCACGTATGTGACTAGTTATAAGAATATAAGTACATATGGAAATTGATTAAATATTCACAGGGATTTATTAAAAAGTTACAATTTGTATGGAGTGGTTAAAGAATGCTAATGGTTTATTATTGCAAGCAGCATTAATTACACAAGTTCACATCAGCTGTAAAACGACAGGAAGTTTATAATGACCACAGTGATGGAATTTTGCCATTTCCTCTATAAAAGAATTTCTTCCCATCCCCCAGCCATTTCAACAGAGTAGCAATTATTGAAAATAAGAACAGCAAAGTTTATACAGGCATCCCAGGCTGATTTCTTATGGGTGATTGTTCCATTAAATGTCACTCTAGAAAAAGCACAATCCATGGCATGACTGTACAGTATGTGCTTGCATTTCTTAGCAGAGCATACAATTGTAGATTTTGCAAAGGTCTTGCATACAATACCTCCCATGAGATGAGTGTCCATGGTTCCAATTATAATAGAGAAACTTTACTACAGTAAAAGATTGCTAAGTATCGTTCATTTTGATGGGAAATGGTCATTAGGTCTACAAGCATTGGGTCGACAGTCATTTAGGTCGACATGCAGGAAGGTCGACATGCAGGAATGTCGACCGGGTCATTAGGTTGACACAAGCATTAGGTCAACATGTCGACATGGGGTTTTTCATATTTTTTTTGAGCCGACATGTGCCGACAGGCGGTATCTTATGCCTTACCATCCACTAGGGCATGATGGGAGAATAAAATAGTGTGCTGAGCGTAGCGAGGCACCGTGCCCAAAGCATGGCGAGTGCAGTGAGCCATGCAAGTGGATGCGGTGCTATGTTTCAGTGTCCATGACCACTGTGTCGAAATTCGGGATAAAATGACCCCGTCGGCCTAACCCATGTTGACCTAAAGTCATGTCGACCTAAATGCATGTCCACCTAATGACTGTCGACCAACATGCTGCAGACCTAATGATCCATACCCATTTTTATTCACATAAGCTATAAGCAGAGACCTGCAGAAAAGGGAGTTTGAATGCAGTCTCTCTCCAACCTCTAATGCAGAAGCCCCCAGTGCATCCCCCATAGTAAGGTAAGAAGTAAGTGGTTGGTGGCAGAGCCGGATTAACAATGGGCCTGATGGAGCTATAGCTCCAGGCCCACTCTCCAAATAGGCCCATTTTGTAGCTGAGGGTCAGGGCTTTCCAACGAGACCAGCCCCGCGTCGCTAGCCCCCCCGTGAACCGGAGATACCACCAGGCAAACCTGAAACGTTTTCCCCATAGGATAACATGGGACCCGCTAATTCCGACCTCCACCCGGTTCCAACGGCTGCCAGTTCCCCCTCCGGCATCACAGAAGCTCGAGGTTGATCTCAGTCGAACCCAAATTGCTGGGCCTTCAATCTGATACCTGGTCCATATGGGTTCATTGGTAATCATGTTGTTTGAGGACAGATTTCTCTGGAACCAAACGGCCCAGTTTCACCGGAACCAAACTCATTCGAAGTCTACAAGTAAATGGGTCAGTTGGTTGTTTAAAGGGGGGCGGGGGTGGTTTTTTCTCCCCCTCACACCAGAAAATGCAGGGACTAGGCTGGTGTAAAATGGGCCAGTCCGAGAATGTCCCTGCATGATCCTGGGACCATATTCCCTGCATTTTCTGGTATGAAAGGGGTATTATTTCAAATAGCCGGGACATGCAGTGCTCTGAATACAGCCGGGCAGCCCCCTGCTCTCTGCCCGGCTGTTAATGGCTGTCATTTCTGCCCGGTGGCGACTGTCCCCCAGTTACCGCAAGCATGTATTCCCCCTTGGCAATGAGCATGTAATCCCACATGGCAACGAGAATGGAACCCCTGGCAATGAGCATGGAACCCCTGGCAATGAACATGTAGGTAAGCAACACTTATGTAGCATAATTTTTATTAGGCATTATGGTGTTTGGCATAATACTTAATGGAGATTATGGTGTGAGGCTTAACATGTAATGGGCATTATGGTGTAAATTTTTAATGTGCGCCTTTGGCGTGCAATGCCCCTATTTATGAAGCATATTGTGCATTATTGCTCAATCTGTTTGGTATAGTGCAGGCATGTCCAAACTATGGCCCTCCAGCTGTGAAACTACAAGTCCCATCATGCATTGCCACAGTTTTGCAATTAGGGAATGCTAAAACTATGTCAAGGCATGCTGGGACATGTAGTTTCACAACAGCTGGAGGGCCACTGTTTGGACATGCCTTGTATAGTGTGTATTTTGGCTCAATCAATGTGACAAAATGTGAATGTTGCCTTAATCTGTGTGGCATAACGTGAATTTTGACTCAATCTGTGTGCCATAGTGTGAATTTTTGCTCAATCGGTGTGAATTTTGTCTCATTCCATGTGGCATAATGTGTAAGAAGCAAGTACAGTATAAGGGGTTACTATTGTGTTGCATGATTTGTATAAGGGATATATGGTGTGGTAAACTTAGGTTACCACATAAAAGGTGCTGACATAATGTCTACCAAGTTTCGTTTTACAGTATTTTTTTATGACTAGAGTGCTGCCTCATCCCGCAAGTATCTTAGGACATCGGCATCCTGCGGGTGCACCTTTGGAGGGCACCCGCCAATATATCTCCCTGCATTTTTCTTATGCCAGCCCCCTGCCTTTTCCAGGCATATATAATTAGTTGAAAGTATTTACACAAATAGAGACACACCCATGAGCAGACCACCCAAACAGAACACTGGTCACGCCACCCACATTATTAGCTGCTGGCCATAACCCCTATTATTGCGCATAATAGGCCCTTGATCATTTTTAGCTCCAGGCCCATTTAGACCTTAATCTGGCTCTGGTTGGTGGTCAACTTCAGGGTTTGTAAGTTAAGAAGGGGGTGCTGGTGCTGTACTTATAGAATAGGAAATTCTTTACGCTGAACTTGCCTTCTGAGTCTAGCTAAAGACCGCACTAGGTTGCTCTCATTATTCGGTCATATTTTGGAATGCAGACGTTTGGTTTTATTGCATACCCATTTGGCGAACTGTGCTGTGAATTCATAACCCAGCACCAAACTTTCTGCATTGATCATTACCAGCACAGAGGAGCAGCGGCCAAGCAGATTTACAAATAGAAGTATTGTTATCGGTCAGCAGCCAGGATGTAAATAAGTGAAATTATGTAGTTTATTTAGTGTTTTGTGTGCTCCCTAAACCCTGGCACCCTAAGTGACTACCTAGGTACCAAATAATGGTAGCTCTTACACTACAGAAGTTCCTCAAGGTCCCAATACACTATGCGACTTGGGCCTGATTTTACCTGATTCCAGCGGCTCAAATAGCATGTGTCTGACGTCTGATCTGATGCGTGATCCGGTGCGTATCGGATCGGACCATAAATCACACTTAAGATCTGCGGGTCAGACCCCCTCCTGCTGGCAGGAAGCGGGGATCACATGCAATACATTACATGCAGAAGGGCCGCATGCAATGTATCGCATGTGATCCTGCGGCCCCAGGAGGGTGCCAGGCAGCTCAAGGGGAATTGCATGAGACTTCTCCCCTAGGTGAAGTCGCATAGTGTATGGGGGGCATTTGCTGCATATATTTTATTGCTGGCAAAAACACAAGGGTAGATGTATGAAGCAATAAAAAGTGTGGTAAAGTGTGCCATGGCAACCAATCAGCTTTGTGGTAACATTTATCATTTATCAAGTGCATCCCATCAAGTTATATGTAGTAGCTGATTGGTTGCAACATCTCCACCCTGTTCACTGCTGCATACAGCTACCCCTTAAGGGGTGTACACACAGTGAGATTTTGTCAGTAGATTTTGACTAGATAGTCAAAATCTCCTAGAAGGTTAGCTAAAATCTCCCTATTTTTCTCCAGCTTAGTCAATATTGTCTAGCATAGATTGACTGTGCAGGCAAGGCAATTTTGACTAGATCATAGACTATCATTACTTAGACAAAATCGCTTAGTCAAAACTCCAGTGCATATAATCAAAATCTCTCTGAAAATTGCTTAGTCAAAATTGTCCATTAGCCAAAATCTTCCTGTGTGTACACCCGTTTAGTCACAAAAGAAACCATGTTAATTATCGACTTCATGCAATAAAGACACAACAGGACTGGTGACAGAAGTTCTTTAACATGCACTTTTGTGGAGATTTGGTGAGATCACACAAGATCACTTTTTACTTTGTTTCTACTGTAGCATAACATAAAATACAAGCATGAGAAACAGGCCTCCTGTATTGACAGTATGTGCTCAAGAATTGCATTTGTCATTTCTCCCTTATGCATCATTATTGGCTTCACCAGTCAGCATAAGACTCCTGGAAATCATCATATGGCTTGCACACCTCTTTTACTATCCAATACTGCTAACAAAAACACTATATTATCCCAAGATTTCCTAAACATGAATAAACTGGAAATTTTAGCCAGATAATTACAGCTTTCAAGCTAACTTAAAAGCATACCCTCCACAGATGGAAAATCCTCTTCATTTCCGTGTGTGTTGAATCCAAGAAAAGGTAAGGTCTTGCTGGCCAGTTGTTGTCTATGGGTGATACGGAAGGAACCTTATTCTTCATTTCCAAAAAGTACTTTTGCATCTGTGGCAGAGTTAAATAAATGAGGCATTTAATAATAACAATAGACATTAGATCAAAGTAACCACGTTGAAGTACTTAAGACTTTTATGTCATCATTATCAGCTACTTTATAACAGCTAAAAACATGCAAATACAAGAATTTCGCCTCATTTACATTTTAAATATATTTATATGTGGACACCACTACCCGGACATGTATGCTAAACTCGGAGATCAGCTTGTATTGTGTATTGTGACACTTGGATGCTCTCTGCATTGAAAAGTTGTCACTATGGGCCTTATTCTTGTTCACTCTTTCTGACAAAATCCTTCATAGATGGACAAAACCATGTGCACTGCAGGTTGGACAGATGTAACTTGTGCAGAGAGAATTAGATTTGGGTGAGTTATTTTGTTTCTGTGCAGGGTAAATACTGGCTGCTTTATTTTTACACTGCAATATAGATCTCACTTTTAAGGAAAACCCCACCCAAATCTAATTCTCTCTGCACAAGTTACATCTACCCCCCTGCAGTGCACATGGGTTTTGTCCATCTAAGAAGGAATTTGTCAGAAAGAGTGAACCAAAATAACCCCCTATGTTACTCTGGAACAGGAGTGAACGCTGTATTGTATGGTGGTCACTGGGATGCTCGCTGTACTATATGGAAATCATGAAGATTATGGGGGATATTCTATCGCCGTCGAGCATCTCCCGTGGGGGAGATGCTCGACGGGCCCTATTCAATGCTGTCTTCCCCGACAGCATTGAACAGGGTTTCCTGGCAGAACGAGCCCGACATCTCTAGCTGTCGGGCTCGTTCTGCCGAGAACAGCCGGGAAGTGACGAGCTGCCGGCTGCATCTCGTCACTTCCCGGCCGCAACTCGCGGCCACGCCCCCTTCTCGTCCCGCTGCAGGCGGGACATTGAATCCCGCCTGCATGTTCTCGGTCGAGCTGACCGAGAACGGGACTGGGTCACGGCAGGCGAGCAAGCTCGTCTGCCGTGACCCGAAGATTGAATACCCCCCTTAATCTATATCATACGGTGGTCACATGGATGATGTCTGTATTGTATAGCAGTTACATGAATGATCTCTGTATTGTATAGTGGTCATGTGGATGCTTCCGGTATTCTATGTATAATTTGTCCGCCTGCAAACTATATGCAATATTATAAAGGTCTTTCATTGAGAATATTATTACCTTTATTCAAATGAAAAGTATAATGCACTTACTATTCTCTGTATTGTGAAAGCATAAATCTTCTTCCCAGCGTTTGCACGGAAAAACTTTCTGTATTCTCTACGTACCTAAACATGGGGTAAATAAGATTGATGTGGCTTATGTTACAAGTTAAAAGGGCAGTGACAGGTAGAGTACATGGACGACAATCAAAATCTTCCTTAAATGGAGAAAAGACCAAAAGAACACAAATATGTTAGTTGCAACTTACAAAGTTGTAAAGGAGGAACACATATTGTATATTATATTATATTGTATTGCACAGAATTTTTTTTAATACATAGGACATCAGGAAATTGAACAGTGTAGAACGTAAAAACAATCAGGAAATAAATGTAAAACGATGGCTGCAATTAAAAGTCACTTAAAGGACAAAAACAAAGAAATTAGAAGTCTATATGAAATCCACAATCTTAAAATGTAATGTTTGTAACAGTGTAAGCTAAAAGTACCTAAATGTATTTAGTAATTTTGTTTTTCCATAAATTCTGCCAAAATCAAAATAACCACAGAAGAATGGTAAACTGGTGAAGAAAGAAGAATGGAAATTAGATATTAAAAATGATTAGAAAACTTAAACTAATGCTGCCCATACATATGTGAGATATTGCATGCAATCCTTCGATTTCAACCACATCTGGCCGATAAATCGAATGATTGCATGCATTTTTAAGCTGACATTCGACGCGATGCGCAGGCACGCCGTTGAATGTCGCATCGATAGATATTATGAGCTGCATATAATATTTATTGAATTGCATGAGCAATCGCATGTGGTTAAAAACCACTCAAATGCAATCAGTGGCGGGTTCGGGGAGCGGGGCCGGGATGTGGATCGAAGCGCTGGCTGGGAGCCGGTTCCTTAATGCTGGGGACCAGAGGGACTCAGCAGCAGCAAGGGAGGCATGGCTGCTGTGTAGCGGGGACCGGAGTGGTGGAACTTTCAGGCAGCGGGACTCGGCAGTAGTTGACTTTGAAACACTGGACGGCTCTCTGATTGGCCGAGGCCAACTGCTGCTGCTGGCAAGTACCGCCGCCTGAAAGCTCCACCGCTATGGTCCCCAGCTCCGGTCCCGCCTACGCAGCCCCACACCACCCCTCTTCCAGCACCCGATGTCCATCGCAGGATGGCATGCGACATCAGTGCTGCACTGGGCACCACTTGATGCGATCAGATGCGATGGGACATCTGATTGCATAAGTGTATGGGGAGCATAAGGCACACTGTGATGCAAGTACTATGCATAATATCACGTGCAATGTGCGCCTAGGCAGATACATGTAATGTTGATGCTGAAGTTTAGGAACTAGTAACATTAGCAATATGACTCAATTAGGTTACTAGATAATTTTCACAGATTAATATTAATAGAGGCAAATTCAAAAGAAATACTGTACATCCTGCTGGACAATGTACACATGGAACACTCGTGGAGAGCAAGAAAACGGTTGTTATCATACTGAGCATACTAGGAAGACAATATCGGTCACTACTGGTATACTGATTTCAGTAGGAATACAATATAGACCTAAAAGGGAGGGCATGTAACGTACCTAGGACATAACAGTAAAAATCACACACAATATCCCTATAATGCTTAGGTTTCATCTCCAGAATATTGCAAGCTGTAATAAAAAACCTCTACATTGATTTTTTAATTATAAACTACAGTACATGTGAAACATTTTAAGGATTATAGCAAAGGCTTCTTACGAGTAAAAAGTGTAAACCATGACAATAGAAATATAACATCTTTGTATGAATTTATAATTTTGGGTATAATTGGGTATGGAACCCATACGTCAGATAAGTCTTATTTTATTGTGCAAAAATAAAACATATATCATTTTTCTTTCTTTATTGGGACCAATTATTTATTTATTTCCTTATATACACATACAGACACACACACACACACACACACACACACACACACACACACACACACACACACACACACACACACACACAGAGAGAGAGGTTTGAGCCAGATTGGAAAATCCCTTTTAGGTCTTTATTATAACATACTTTAACAAGAGCACTTATGTTTATAGTTATGAAAAGAGACTATACACTTCACTACAAGAGGAATTAGGATGGTAGCAGTTGGACCCTAGAGTTACCCTTACTTATGCTATGTTTTAAACAAATTTAAGATCTAAGGTAAATATGGACCTGTTTTGGGGGGTTTCATCTGCGTATAACAGTATGTAATATCACAGTTTTACATTTTAAATTCAAATGAAATTCACCCCCACCCCCAACCCGTACAAATTCACTCATGAAAATCCTGAGCTTGACACTGATTATTTACCTTAAATTAAATAAATATCCCAAACATAAAAAGGTACAAAAACACATTGCTTATAGATTACAAGCTTGCGAGCAGGGCTCTCATACCTTTTGACTGCCTGTAAATACCCAGTTTGTTGTATCACTGTCCCCTATTGTAAAGCGCAATGGAATATGCTGCGCATAAGAAACTGTTAATAAATAAAATAAATGAATGCAAGAAAGCTAATTCAGGGCTGTCCACAAAAGGGGCAATTTGGCCATTTTTTTGTTCTACAGCATCGGTCAGTTACTTACGATCTGTTCAATATGTGTAACTACAATCTCCTGTAGGTCCTGGCTGCATATGTCTGGTGTCCAACAAGCACCAGCATGCTTTAGTCCTGCCAGAATGCCTAAGGAAAGTTGTTTTGGTTTATTAGGACTTGTAGTTTCATACACTAACGAAACTAATGATTATCCTAATACATTAAACCGATCACTGACACCTCAGGAGAGGTTGGAAAGAGTCCTAGTGCACTTCACTATAGGGTTGCTTTTTACTAGGGGGAGGAATCCGAGTGTGTTTTTGTTGTGAAGGTCCAATTTCCTGAAGATACTCATACCCCCCCAGTTGATCAGGCTATATGGACTGAGTCTCAATATGTCTAGCAGTAACCCACACTGCAAGTCTCCCTGTTAAAGCTTCATCAGCCTAGTCTGGCATAGCCTTGTGTAGAGTGCGCCTTCTGTAGCACTCTACAAGCCCTTTGGCCTCTTACACAAACTGACCTGGTAACAAGACTAGGCTATAACTGCTAGGGGTTAATATTTATTTACACCAGTAAAGATATGTGGTGATTGTTATCTTTACACCAGGTCTCAGATATTGATGATCTTTACACCTCCTAACCGGTGTACTTAGAGATGTTAGCCAATCAGAATGGGCTACACTGGCACAGTAACTACCACATTGACTAGCGCTGTGCGCCCTTCATGTAAATCAGCTGTGTCTGCATATTGGAGGATGCAATCTCATATTTAGTTAGTTAATTCCATCTATATGTAAAACAAGTCATATATAAGTAACTTCCAGAGCCTAGTTTCTGGAATTCTGTTAATCAATATTTAAGATCATCATTTACATGCTCCTTTATGTTTTGCTTCAGATGTAATGCAATAAGTTCAATCATCAACCTCAACATCTGAGATATGCAACACATCTGTAGAATGTCCAGCAATATTTACACCATGTTAGTGTGGAAAAAATAGTGCAAGCTGCTAAAAGACAGACAGGAAACATACAATCACAAGATTGTTGTTAGTAATAATTTGATTTTACATTATAGAGAAAGTACCTTTAGTCCAAGCCAGTAAGCCCAAATGACTGCAACAGCATGCTTACTCCTAGCCTCCTCCTTCAAGCGTTTCAATTCCCTTCGAGCCTAAAAAGTTTAGATATTGAATGGAAACATAGCTGGATGCAGAAAGCATAATCACAAGAAGAGAACTTCCTCAAATCAGAGAGCACTTGAGACATGTGCAGAAGAAATTACACAAATAAAACTAGTTTCATACCTCCCAACATGACCCTCTCCAGGAGGGACACATTGCTCTGCTCCTGCACTTTCCTCTTTATTAATGATTGCCATCACTTGTGGAGAAATACCTTTCTTATTAGTTAACCTGTTCAACACAGGTGATGGCAATCATAAATTAAGAGAAAAAGTCCAGAAGCAGAGTAATTTGTCCCTCCTGGCATGGGTCATGTTGGGAGGTATGCAGTTTCTCTGTTTTGAGGAAATCATGCATCAGTAAAGTGCTGCAATTGTGCCCCAGGATAACTGGGACAAAAAAATTCTGAAAATAAGGCCAAAAATGTAGTCCAGTAAATGCATGGAACATGATTAGTGTGCAGATAAAATAACTTACTGACTGAATGCAATAACAGAGCTACAATTTTCAAAATAAATAATGTAGCTTTTCTTTTTAGCAAACAATTGAAGGCTCTGCTGCGTGGAATCTAATAATTCATTGCCAATATTGGACTTTTGTTTATTAGAATGTTGGCTTCATACAGAACAGCCAAATTAGCACAGCTACAGTAGGTCAGTGCTTTCCTACTCTAGTCCTCAGGTATCCCTAACAGTGAAGGTCTCCATACTGGAGAACCGCTGCATTCTGTGCTGCCTGACACAATTTCCATACTCCATCATAAAGAAAGCTCTATTCCGGGCTTCCTTACAATGCTCACACTCCGTGTTGGAGAACCACTGTATTCAGTACTTCCTGTCATAATTTAAATTCACAAAATCTCCTATATAATATCCCAGATCTGCTAACCTCCAAACATGACCCTCTCCAGGAGGGACACAATGCTCCTATTTCTGGACGTTCCTCTTAATTTACGATTACCATCACCTGTGGTGAAATACCTTTCTGATCAATTAACCTGTTCAAAACAGGTGATGGCAATCATTAGTGGGAAGTCCAAAAACAAAGCATTGTGTCCCTCCTGGAGAGGGTCATGTTGGGAGCAATGGATCTGTCACTCTGTGAGTGTGTGTATAACGCTGGGTGGAGTCATAGAGTGAGTACATTATGAGACACCCAGTGCAGGGAATGCTCAAGGGCCCGAGCACCCATGGAAATTGATGAGCACCCACGGGCCAGAGTCCTGCTGCTGGGCTGCCATATTAACATCGCCGGACCCACCACCTGGGAAACAGTATGCCAGGAAGAGTGTATTCCGTCCGCGGAGTACCTGCACTGTGGGGGCATTTATGTACCTGCACTGTGGGGGCATTTATGTACCTGCACTGTGGGGGCATTTGATTATTGGAGACAACTGTGCTCCATAATATAAATTGGTATTATTTTGTGGCCACACCCCTTCCCCATTAAGCCACTCCTCTATATTTTTGGCTTGAGCATCCACCAGCAAAAACATAAATCTGCACCTATGAGCAGGCGTGCCGGAAGTAGGGACAGTAGATGGAGTCTGATCAGCAAAAAGTGGAGGACCGGGGAAAGCCTTTCTGTCTGCCTGGGAGAGTGTCTGGCTGGCTGCGGAATGTCTGTAAAGAGGAAAGCAGAGTGTGATCCGGGCCGAGGAGAGTGACCAGCTCCTCATCAGACCGCTGTGAGTCTGGTTCCAGCCCCTGTATACTCTGCGTACAGGGGTCTGCATTGTAGTCACTATCATGTACTGCAGCAGGGTTCTATAATGTGACAAGTCCTCTGCTGGATCACTCATGAAATTCAAAAAAGGAGGCAATGAACCATCCAACACGCTAGCAGAAAAAATACTTTGATGAGTCAAGTATGGCACTAGCTGGCAGCCCACCTCTCTCCTGCTACTCTAGTGGTGCAGCAGAAGTTGTCAATCACATGTGAACAAAAACTCCCATCTTTTCTCCTGGCGGAAAACAAGTTTAACTTATACAACTCCCTAGCTATAACTAACAATTATAGGCCAAAATCTATAACTAACAATTATAGGCCAAAATCTATATGGCCTAGCGATTATACAAAACAGGGTTCAAACAACAAGGGGCTGATACAGAGTTGAACATATGCTTGTTTGCAGAGCATAACTTGGTGTGGCTGTGCACTTGGCATTCTCAGAAACTAAAGGCCCATACACACTAGGCATTTTGCCCAGCGTGTATGGTGAAAGATGATGGGGGGGAAAAACACTCAATGCATACACCCTGAGCGTTTTTCGCCCGTTTTGGCGATTTTCTCGGGGGTGGACTGCTTTCCATAGCAGGAAATCAGCGCTCCTTATTGAATGTTACACACTGGTCGACAATTGAGCTGAAACCAGCTCAGACGAGTAAACGGAGCTGCTTTCAGCTCAAAGTCGCCCAGTGTGTATAGGCCTTAAGCTCTGGCAAATGCAGCAGTGCAAAGTGGTACCACATTAAAATTATATCAACAAAAAGATAAGTAAAGGCACTTTCTCCCAAATCTGTCCTGTACAAAGTTGGATGTAAGAGTTAATACTTCTGTCCTGAGGTTTTCATTTGTATAAAGCAGATAATTGCATACTGATAGAATTTGATGGCAGATAAGAGCCATTTTGCCCATCTAGTCTGTCCCTTTTTTAACAATGTTGTTCTGGCAAACCCTATTTGATACTTATTTCTTTGCAAGGTTTTCTGTAGGTCTATCCCAAGCATGTTTACTGCATTCTACTGTCTTAGACTCTACCACCTCTGATGAAAGGCTTTTCCAATTGTCCACTTCCCTTTCTGGGAAGTAACTTTTCCTCAGATTTCCCCTGAACTTCCCTCCCTTCTGTTTCAGTACACGTCCTTACGTTCTAATACTTCCATTCATTGAAGAAAGGGTACTTGTGTATTATCACGGCGCCCATCGCATCGCAGACCATAAGGCATGCGATGGTATGCGATGCGATGTTCCGCAATGTCCCCCGATGTCATACAATTTTAAAATTGTATGACATCGGGGGACATCGCGGAACATCGCATCGCATACCATCGCATGCCTTATGGTCTGCGATGCGATGGGCGCCGTGATAATACATTTTGGTATTATTTTGTATACAATGCCATTCAATGCGATGCGATTATAAATTGTATAAGCACCCTAATGGGGGCTTACAATGTTAAATGGACCCCCACGCCACCCCCACTATGAACGTGAACCCGAAACTTGGTGAGCGCAGCGAGCCCGCGAGGGGCGGCGGTATTTGTCCTCCTACTTTTTCATACCCCCACTATGCACGTCGGCGTGGAGTTGATTTTATATAGTGTGGCGAGCGCAGCGAGCCACCGAGCCCGAAGCGTGGCGAGCGCAGCGAGGGGACGCGGAATACATGTAAAGTAATACGCGTGCGCTCGCCACACTATATAAATTCAACTCCACGCCGACGTGGATAGTGGGGGTATGAAAAGGTCGGAGGACGCTTCGGGTTCACGTTCATACTGGGGGTCGCGTGGGGGTGCATTAAACATTGTAAGCACCCATTAGGGTGCTTAAAAACACCCATTAGGGTGCTTATACAATTTAAAATCGTATAGGGGGCTTAAATCGCATCACTGTTCATCAGGTGTATGGCATGCGATGCGATGAAAAATCGTGTTCCAATATGCGATGGGCGCCGTGATAATACACAAGTACCGAAGAAAGTTTCCCACCTGGACCTTGTTAAAACCCTTCATATATTTAAAAGTTTCTATCATGTCCTCCCTTTCTCTTCTTTGCTCCAAAATACATATTTAAATATTTTAATCTTTCCGAGTACGTTTTGTGACTTTAAGGGCTACATGCAGGATGGTCGACATGACTTTAGGAGGACAGGGTCATTAGGTCGACATGTTTTTTACTGTTTATTTTAAACCGACAGGCGGTATTTCATGCCCTACCATCCACCAGGGCGTGGTGGGAGAATAAAACAGTGTGCCGAGCATAGCAAGGCACTGTGCCTGAAGCATGGCGAGCTTAGTGAGCCATGCGAGGGGACATGGTGGTACATTTTAGTGTTTATGTTGACTTGTTGACATTCGGGTGAAAAAGAAAAAACACGTCGACTTTTTCACTGTCGACCTTACCCCATGTCGACCTAATGACCCTGTCCACCTTATCAATGTCGATCTATTGATCATGTTGACCTAACCCATGTCGACCTTTAGTCATGTCGACCTACTTGCTGGTGACCTAATGATCCATACCCCCAATGACCTATACAGTAGCATTGCTACTTCTTTCTTTCTGCTGACGATTCCTCTGCCTATGCAATCAAGCATGTTTCGTTACATTGCTTACCTGCCTTTAAGTCTCCTTATATAGTGACACCTAGATCACTTCCTTCTCAATAGTTTTCAAAATAGAACCATTAATACTATGTTTAGCTTTTGGATTTTGGAGACCCAAGTAGAGCAGGATTAAAGGGGGTCTCAGGGGATCAGTATCCCTGGGCCCCCCTCTATCTAGGGCTCACCTGTGGTCGGAATGTATTTTAATGTGAATAATTTTTTTTTTAGCTAAAGGTTTTGTGCATAGGAGTGGGGTAGTGCTACAACTTCACCTATTTACTGATGCCGATTAATGGTGCTGAGTATTGGGAGCAGAGGCGCACTGACTGCACAAGTGTAGAGTGCTTTACTGGGAGTTGACTAAGCCCCTTGAGACTTTGCACAAAAGGTCAGAGGATGAGAGGCATGTTCTGAGCTCTGATTGGTGGAGCTCATCACATACTTCTCAGGGCCGTAGAGGACAGCAGCAACAGCAGCCTCATCATGGGAGGATTTTTATCAGAGGCAGTGCTGAGCCTATGAGGTCTTCTTCAGAATAAGGGACAAACACAGACTTTTCATGTGGTGTATTTATATTTCCCCCCACCCCTGCAGTTATCCATTGATCCTTTAACCGGGGCCATTATGGGCAATTCCCACTTAGATCCACCCTAGCTTTCAGATTATCAGCCTGTTGTACATTCTGGACCCTGCAAAGACCTTTAATACCAGCAGATTGTATGTACTCTCCCATGTCCTTTTTCCCTATTTTCTAGACCACATATATTATGGGTACAACTCTCCGATAATCCAGATGCCCTAGCTAGCAGGCTTACCCCTTTTAGTTTACATGTACTCTCCCAGAAACTTTGGATTTTACATGTGCTCTCTCAGCACAATGTTCCTACCTTTGCTTTATAACATGCCCTTACATTTGAACTTGCCTCCTAGTTTATTTGAACTAGTCAGAGACATATGTATGATCTACACTCACGGCTTTGATGCTAATATTGCCAGTTGCTTGTATCTGCTATATTAGTGGCTCAATGGACTTTATGTTTATACTGACTTTACTCTGTGATTTGACAGTGTAATATTTTCCCATGCAGTTTGTGGGCAGTAGTGGCAAGAGGGAGAGGGTCCCCCGAAGGCCTAGAAACTAGGAGGTCTGATTTCTGCTCATAAGTGAAACAGAACAGTTTATTGAAGCTAGAACATGTACTGGCAGAGAGCTGAGAAAGCATAATACTGCAGTCACTGATTACAAGTATACACTGATAAATCTATAATGAAGGCAATGGACTGTGTAAAGTGCCTAGTACAGTATAGTGCTCGTATAGAGCAGTCTCTATTGTGCTTGCAGAGAGAGAGAGAAAGAGAATACTAAAGTTATTAGCTGCAACACAGGAGGGAATGATGAATCCAGCTTACACTCTTGTGTAAACGATATTACACAGCAGCACATATAATAGTAGAGTCTGCAGAAGACCCAGTTCTAATATCAGGCATTGAGTATGTGCACAGCACATGAATGAGGCACATTAGAAAATGGAGAGCGCTTATGGCAAATAGTCCTGATTACAAACACTGCAGCAAATGGAACACACTGGAACTGCGGAGCAATAACAACACTCTGATGGAGCTACGATAGCAGGCTAAAGTAGACGTTCTTCTGACATGGAGTAATGGTTGTGGGGGGGGGGGGGGGGGGGGATTAAACAAGTCACTTTGGCTGTTGAAGGAATCAGCTCCGGGATTCATTGGGAAGCTATCTGCTGACTGGAGGCAAGACTATGCCCAATTTATTTCCTACTCTGCATCAAGCCTCCTTTTATTATTTCTACTTCTTTCTGCATATTTTAGGCATCTACTATTAATGAACCTTCTGAATAAGAAATCTGAACACTAATTAGTATATAATTAACATATTTAAAATAAGCAGATGCCGCTTCACTCCTCTGGGCTTGGATAACAGCACCATTTCTGGAAATGATGACAAACCTTTGTATCCACAACTTTCTGAATATCCCGATCAGAACACGCTAATCCTCAAAACTATAATTCAAACATGTAATCTAATATTATAAATCTGGGTTTTAGTTTTTGTAGAGGCACTTTCTATTACAATTCCATACATAAAGAAGTTATCTGTGATAGTACACAAAAATGTACTCCTTTATAAGCCACTTTATAATAAAAAAATAAAAATAAATCCTAAAGCCAAATTCTAATAAATTTAAAAAATGGGAATCATAAATTATGGCTCTCAAAGGTTTTATTTTATAATATTCATTTGTTACAGGCACAGATGTGTCCACGAACATCTAGCCTCCTTCACGCTAAACTCATCAGTAGCGATGGGTGTCTTTTTTGCAGCTTTTTCTCCCCCCAAAAAATGTAAGGCAATTTTTAGAGTACCTTGTACATTTGGATTTAAATATATATTTTATATTGTATCTAATATAAACATAATACAACATGTTACTGATAATGTCAAACAATCATCATCTAATAGGAAACATTTGAACTCAATTTAAATGGCTTTTCACATTCAGACAGCTTTATTTTAGCTGACATTTACATGCCTTATAGCAACCTTCTAATTAAGTGCTTTTACTTTAAAACATTTCTATGGTCCTTTTCACCCTTATTCATACCATCAAGTATAACTATGTATTTTAAGTAATTGAAAAAAGAGATGGATAGATTGCGCTCACCTGTGATGCAGTAAATATATGTGTGAGTATATAGAAATTTAAAGATAGAATCCACACAAATAGATAATACTAACACACTCATTGAACCCTTCACCAAAGAAGAAGGCTTCCAAGCAATCGAGGACATTACTAAATCTAGACTCATTCAGAAAGAAGATAATATAATCAAATCAAAGGTAAACAAAATACAGAGGGACATCAAACTCAAATTGAACCTTACCCAACACCATAACAATAACAAAAATAACAAAAAAAGCAAACAGACAAGACCCATTGCAAGCACAAACAAACATAACAGAAAGACTTTGATACACCAAATACCAGACCCACTAACAGGACAAACAAATCGGACCCATATCCCCAACAAACCAACATACAAAACAATAGGCTTGACGTATCAGCAATACATGACCAAACTCCACCGGACTCAATTGATAAAAGACACTCAATTAACTACACAACACAATACGGCCAATGCATTAAATCTGAACGACAGCGAATTATCGTCATCCTCAGAAGATACATACTCTGACACTTCTTTCTCAGTTCACGAGATTGAGGAAGACACAGAATACGACACTCTTGCTAGACTGTCCTCTGACCAAGGCTGGGTCACCACCCTTAGAGACTACAACTCCACTGACAACAACAAGGATCAAGACTCAACACAACCCATACACCCCCAAAACAGAGGCACCACTACAGACTCATGGGGCGAGAATTTTTTAGATTCGGAGACAGGCCGCAAAGCCTGTCTCCAACCATCACAACCACTGACAACCAAGAAAAGACCCATAGAACAAGACGAGGATGTAGAGGGGGCAAACACCCCAAAAAAACAGAAACAATCACCACAACCGACAAAGAACTAGACACCAGTCAAATCTTTAACTTAAGCGACACACACCTCAGAAAACCCCAGAAAAAAGTCCTCATCAAAGGACTCAAATTTGCTCCCACAACAAAACCTGATAAATTTAACACATACTGTGACCTTCATTCATTTACCAGAAAATTATGCCTTAAAAAATACTTCAACTCAAATCCCATCATCATAAATCATCAGGACACCACAGATAAATATAAACACACATCATTAAGACCACCCTCAACTTTCAATCCCACCCACCTAAAATCACATCACATAAAAACGTTTGAGACATTAGTAACAAGGGACATTGAACGTCTCCAAGACAACACCAAAAACAACCATCATCTCAACAGAAACAACAACATGACCAAAAAAGAAAGAGAGACATTACGGGAATTGGAACACAACAAACAAATCATTATCAAACCCGCAGATAAGGGGGGTGGGATTGTTATCCTTAACAAAGACGACTACATCACAGAGGCATCACGACTACTACATGACCAAACCACATACAGGATTCTACCGGGCAACCCAACACAGGACTATAAAAAGGAACTCGATACATTACTCACCGCAGGCAGAGACATAGGACTACTCAACAAACATGAACACACATTTCTAAGACAAGAACACCCTATTATTCCAGTTTTCTACTATTTACCAAAAATACACAAGGACATACACAACCCACCAGGACGCCCCATTATCTCTGGTATAAAATCACTCAGTTCCAATTTAGCACAATACGCAGATTCCTTTCTTCAAGACATTGTACAGACACTTCCATCATACATAAGGGACACTACAGACATACTCAACACACTACACAACATAGAATGGGCACCCGATCTCTGGCTAGCAACAAGCGACGTTACCTCCTTATACACCGTGATTAGACATGACCAGGGATTAGACAGCACCAAACACTTTCTGGACCAACAACCTGACCTACAACCTGAACAAACCAAATTCATACTTGACGCACTCAACTACATTCTCCATCACAACTACGTCTGGTTTAACAATACATTTTTCTTACAAACTACAGGGACCGCCATGGGATCTCGGGTGGCGCCCAGTTATGCAAACCTCTTCATGGGCAAATGGGAGGAGGATTACATCTGGGGTTTGCATGACTGGAGCGCCCACCTGATCCTATGGCGGCGTTACATAGATGATATCATTTTCATATGGAAGGGCACACAGGCATCACTTAATGACTTCACCACATATCTTAACAATAATGACAGAAATCTGACATTTACAACCAACAAAAGAAACAAGAGGACTCACACTAGGTGAGTCAAGCAGCGCTCAGATCAATGAAATAATACCAGAGAATTATAAAGGTATAACAATTTTTACTGTATCTTTAAAAACACATGTATATCAATACACAAATAAAATCAATTTATAATGACATAATGAATGAAGGGGGGGGGGGGAAGTAAAAGTAAACTGGAATGAATGTATAAGAAATAAATAAATTTGAACAAAAAAAGTCCCGCCTCAATGGACACAGGAAGGTGGACTGTGTCGACACTTTTTTTGGACAAACAGTTGGTAAGTGCACGTTACCGATAATGAATGATGAATCCCATAGATTGTGATGATGCTGGGGGTCCTCACGATGTATGCGGAGATGTTAAATGCCGCTGGAGGTAATCGCTTGATGTAAACCAGACATATTGCAGTTGGAGTAAGAGAAGGTTGATAAATCTCAGTAGGTAGGATTGTCTGGAGCGATCTCACCCAGAAATAATATAGATGATGGGATAAGGGAATGGCTTCCGTGCCAAGTAGCAGTCCACACTGGTGTAGATGTTGTTAACCAGGGGTTTGGTAAGCACGGTGTCCGCCAATTAGAGATGCCAGTTGGAATGAGCAGCAATAGTGATGTCCAAAAATTCTGTCGAGAGTAACAGTGGTGTCCAGAGGTGGGGAGCAAGCACCTAACGCGTTTCACTGCGTCCTGCAGCTTTATCAAAGGTGTGGGGGCTGTGAATCTAGGTCAGGTATATATACCTTACTTAATGAGGGAATCAATGCACCTGTGCAATTCAATTAGCAATTCAAATCCGAATGGTATACATTTTTTCAAACATATTAATAAAGAGGCAGACATATATCGTAATCATAAAACTATTAAGAAGTAAAAAGCAGAAGAATTGGCAATATATACATAAAAATTCAACTTTTACCTTTCTCAGTGTTATAGTCACGTGACCAGAGGTGAGTCACGTGATCGTGATTATCTTATGTGAATGAACTCGTTTATGCCCGTATATTGAGTGAGTCCAGGTTAATCTTTTCTCCCAATAATGGAGATACATGGATAGCGCCCAGCACTCCGCCGGGGAGATCGACATAAAAGATGTACACATAACCCCTGTAGTCACCGTCTATGTACGTGGAGCGCATATGCGTTCCAGACGGAGACCAGGGGGAAACACTTCCGGGATGACTCGGAAGTGACGATTAGGCTTAGTACCAATCGAGTTAGAAGCTAGTTGGAACGCACATGCGTTTCAAAGGGTACTTCCGCTATTATATCAGTAATCGGTGTCGGTCATAGAGAATAAAGTATAATTTGTTTACCAGAACATATAGTAATGTGCATATACATATTTAAACATGGTTCATAGCATAAATACAGGATATTTTAAAGTTGAAAAATACGTGGTCACATGACCGATAACTGTATGGATATATGGAACGCTTAATGCGTTCCAGCTAATCATGTGACCGAGTACTTGAGAATAAACTTAAGATTTAGTGGGGAACATAAATATAGGATATCAAGAAAAACAACCAGCGATTGTAGCACATATTTATAATATCAAAAGGTATACATATCTTTTTAACCCCTTATGTATTTTAATACGGCTATCTATTCAGAGAAACTTATATTAAAGTTATAAGGATGACATCATGCGGTGTTATGAGAGCTTAAAGAGACAGTGTATTATAGATGATATTCCTGCTTAATAGAAATAGAGACATATACAGATCAGATCACAAAATTTTTTTTATCTAAACAAAGAGAGAGGGGTCCTTTTATAGAGTGATGAGCATATTTGTAATGTTTTGTATGACTAATATTTTAATTTCGTATAATAAAGTAAAAGGAGAGTGGAGGGGGGGAAAAAGAGGTGTGTAATGGGATGAGAAGGGGAAGGAAAAGGGTGAAGGAAAAAATGATAACAGAGGATATACATATTTATTCTTATTTTGGTTTGTTATTATATTCGATTCTTCTTTCTAGTACCTTCAGTTTGGATATACTTAGTATATATTATTTGAATAAAACGTGAAAAACTCAAATCTAATTTTATTAATAATGATCTCAAGCGGGGATATTTAAAAGAACAGAGGAAGGGGAAAGAACCAGGCGAAAGGATCACAAGACAATATTAAGTTCCATTGCCTCGTTTAGACCCCTAGGGAAAAGGCAATCCATTTTGAAAGTCCAGAATATTTCTTGTTTGCAAAGAATACGAAATCTGTCGCCCCCCCTTTTGGTGGGTGGCACATGTTCTAATCCTGTTAATTTCAACTGTTTAGGGTTATTGTTATGGTGTTCGGCAAAGTGCCTTGAAACACTGTGGAGTAGAGACCCTTTCAAAATATTACGGCGATGTTCAAGGAACCTAGTTCTTAGGGGCCGGGTGGTCCTACCCACATACTTTAAGTTACAGGTACAGGTAAGGAGATAAATAACAAAAGTGGTATTGCAATTAATAAAACCTTTTATTTTCATTTTATCAGTAGATGTATTGATTATATTTAGTTTATTAGAAATAAAGTCACAAGTGATGCATTGGTTGCCTCCACATTTGTAGCAGCCCAATGGTTTTGTAGGGAGCCAATCTGATGGTGAGGAAATTCTCTGTGATGGAATCTTTGGACATTTCAAGCAACTTGGAGCCAATAAGTTTTTTAATGATTTATTCTTCTTGTAAATAAATGAGGGTTGGGGAGGAAGAATATCTACTAGTAAGGGGTCTTGTTTCAATATGGAGTGGTTTTTTCTTATAATTTTTTGTATGTTCTGATAATCTCTATTGAAAGTAGAGACAAAGGCGATACGGCTATCTCTAGTTGAGGGGATATCTGTGGGGCGTCTACCGCATAGTAGAGTCTCCCTATCTTTCTCTCTGCTTATTTTATATGCATTCTCAACCAATTGGTCAGGATATCCGCAGCGTTGGAATGCTGTAATTAAATCCTGAGCTTGATTGTCAAAGGTTTTTAGATCCGAACAATTACGCTTGTTCCTAAAGGAACAAGCATCGAGTCATTTTATAAGACCACACTCGATGACTTTAAACATCTCTGCTCTTCTGAGGGAAGAAAATCTAGATATAAGTATCGAGATAACCTCACCAAATGGGAGAAGAAGGCCCTTGTCGGCCTCACTGGAGACACCTCCATTGTCTTTAGGGAAGCCGACAAGGGAGGAGGTATTGTTATACAGGATCGAACATGTTATGTAGATGAGGCACTCCGCCAATTGTCCAATTCGTCCTTTTATACTAAATTAACCGTAAATCCAACCCAACCATATATCTTAGAGCTGAAGACACTCCTCGAGTTAGCCATTTTGGATAATGTTATTACTAAAGACGAGTATTACTTTTTATTTAACCCCCACCCACTGGTACCCATTTTTTATCACCTCCCTAAAATCCATAAACACCTCACTTCCCCACCTGGTCGTCCCATTATTTCTGGTGTCCAATCACTTACCTCTAACCTTTCACAATTTGTTGATTCCCATTTACAGTCACGTGTTACCACCCTCAGATCACACATCCGAGATTCCACCCATTTTTTAAATTTAATTAAAAATATTGTTTGGAAGGAGACTTATTATTTCCTTACTTTGGATGTAGAGAGTCTATACTCAAACATACCACACGAATTAGGTATTAAAATCATATCTAAACGATTGGAAGAGGATGGTGATCTGACGGTGGAATTACAGCACTTTATCACCAATTCCATTTCATTTATTCTTAAACACAATTATTTTCTTTTTCAAGACACTTTTTATTTACAGGTGATGGGAACGGCCATGGGGACCAGGTTCGCCCCAAGTTACGCCAACCTCTATATGGGGGAGGTGGAGGACCAACTCATTTGGGGGTCCCCCTTTGGGGCGAACCTGGTCCTCTATGGCCGTTACATAGATGATTTATTTTTCATTTGGGATGGGGATGTCACTTCTATCACCTCCTTTGTTGCTCACCTTAATTCTAATTTTTTTAATCTTAAGTTCACTCACGATTATCACCCCCACACTATTAACTTCCTTGACCTCACTTTGAGGAGTGTCGACGGCTCTATTCATACCAGTAACTATCAAAAATCAGTAAATACAAATTCTTACTTAAACTTTAAGAGTGCTCATTACCCCCCTTGGGTAAAAAATATCCCAAAGGGACAAATGTTACGTCTTAGGCGTAATTGTTCGGATCTAAAAACCTTTGACAATCAAGCTCAGGATTTAATTACAGCATTCCAACGCTGCGGATATCCTGACCAATTGGTTGAGAATGCATATAAAATAAGCAGAGAGAAAGATAGGGAGACTCTACTATGCGGTAGACGCCCCACAGATATCCCCTCAACTAGAGATAGCCGTATCGCCTTTGTCTCTACTTTCAATAGAGATTATCAGAACATACAAAAAATTATAAGAAAAAACCACTCCATATTGAAACAAGACCCCTTACTAGTAGATATTCTTCCTCCCCAACCCTCATTTATTTACAAGAAGAATAAATCATTAAAAAACTTATTGGCTCCAAGTTGCTTGAAATGTCCAAAGATTCCATCACAGAGAATTTCCTCACCATCAGATTGGCTCCCTACAAAACCATTGGGCTGCTACAAATGTGGAGGCAACCAATGCATCACTTGTGACTTTATTTCTAATAAACTAAATATAATCAATACATCTACTGATAAAATGAAAATAAAAGGTTTTATTAATTGCAATACCACTTTTGTTATTTATCTCCTTACCTGTACCTGTAACTTAAAGTATGTGGGTAGGACCACCCGGCCCCTAAGAACTAGGTTCCTTGAACATCGCCGTAATATTTTGAAAGGGTCTCTACTCCACAGTGTTTCAAGGCACTTTGCCGAACACCATAACAATAACCCTAAACAGTTGAAATTAACAGGATTAGAACATGTGCCACCCACCAAAAGGGGGGGCGACAGATTTCGTATTCTTTGCAAACAAGAAATATTCTGGACTTTCAAAATGGATTGCCTTTTCCCTAGGGGTCTAAACGAGGCAATGGAACTTAATATTGTCTTGTGATCCTTTCGCCTGGTTCTTTCCCCTTCCTCTGTTCTTTTAAATATCCCCGCTTGAGATCATTATTAATAAAATTAGATTTGAGTTTTTCAAGTTTTATTCAAATAATATATACTAAGTATATCCAAACTGAAGGTACTAGAAAGAAGAATCGAATATAATAACAAACCAAAATAAGAATAAATATGTATATCCTCTGTTATCATTTTTTCCTTCACCCTTTTCCTTCCCCTTCTCATCCCATTACACACCTCTTTTTCCCCCCCTCCACTCTCCTTTTACTTTATTATACGAAATTAAAATATTAGTCATACAAAACATTACAAATATGCTCATCACTCTATAAAAAGGACCCCTCTCTCTTTGTTTAGATAAAAAAAATTTTGTGATCTGATCTGTATATGTCTCTATTTCTATTAAGCAGGAATATCATCTATAATACACTGTCTCTTTAAGCTCTCATAACACCGCATGATGTCATCCTTATAACTTTAATATAAGTTTCTCTGAATAGATAGCCGTATTAAAATACATAAGGGGTTAAAAAGATATGTATACCTTTTGATATTATAAATATGTGCTACAATCGCTGGTTGTTTTTCTTGATATCCTATATTTATGTTCCCCACTAAATCTTAAGTTTATTCTCAAGTACTCGGTCACATGACTCGCTGGAACGCATTAAGCGTTCCATATATCCATACAGTTATCGGTCATGTGACCACGTATTTTTCAACTTTAAAATATCCTGTATTTATGCTATGAACCATGTTTAAATATGTATATCCACATTACTATATGTTCTGGTAAACAAATTATACTTTATTCTCTATGACCGACACCGATTACTGATATAATAGCGGAAGTACCCTTTGAAACGCATGTGCGTTCCAACTAGCTTCTAACTCGATTGGTACTAAGCCTAATCGTCACTTCCGAGTCATCCCGGAAGTGTTTCCCCCTGGTCTCCGTCTGGAACGCATATGCGCTCCACGTACATAGACGGTGACTACAGGGGTTATGTGTACATCTTTTATGTCGATCTCCCCGGCGGAGTGCTGGGCGCTATCCATGTATCTCCATTATTGGGAGAAAAGATTAACCTGGACTCACTCAATATACGGGCATAAACGAGTTCATTCACATAAGATAATCACGATCACGTGACTCACCTCTGGTCACGTGACTATAACACTGAGAAAGGTAAAAGTTGAATTTTTATGTATATATTGCCAATTCTTCTGCTTTTTACTTCTTAATAGTTTTATGATTACGATATATGTCTGCCTCTTTATTAATATGTTTGAAAAAATGTATACCATTCGGATTTGAATTGCTAATTGAATTGCACAGGTGCATTGATTCCCTCATTAAGTAAGGTATATATACCTGACCTAGATTCACAGCCCCCACACCTTTGATAAAGCTGCAGGACGCAGTGAAACGCGTTAGGTGCTTGCTCCCCACCTCTGGACACCACTGTGTTACTCTCGACAGAATTTTTGGACATCACTATTGCTGCTCATTCCAACTGGCATCTCTAATTGGCGGACACCGTGCTTACCAAACCCCTGGTTAACAACATCTACACCAGTGTGGACTGCTACTTGGCACGGAAGCCATTCCCTTATCCCATCATCTATATTATTTCTGGGTGAGATCGCTCCAGACAATCCTACCTACTGAGATTTATCAACCTTCTCTTACTCCAACTGCAATATGTCTGGTTTACATCAAGCGATTACCTCCAGCGGCATTTAACATCTCCGCATACATCGTGAGGACCCCCAGCATCATCACAATCTATGGGATTCATCATTCATTATCGGTAACGTGCACTTACCAACTGTTTGTCCAAAAAAAGTGTCGACACAGTCCACCTTCCTGTGTCCATTGAGGCGGGACTTTTTTTGTTCAAATTTATTTATTTCTTATACATTCATTCCAGTTTACTTTTACTTCCCCCCCCCCCCCCTTCATTCATTATGTCATTATAAATTGATTTTATTTGTGTATTGATATACATGTGTTTTTAAAGATACAGTAAAAATTGTTATACCTTTATAATTCTCTGGTATTATTTCATTGATCTGAGCGCTGCTTGACTCACCTAGTGTGAGTCCTCTTGTTTCTTTTGTAATTCTGAGTGAGGAGTGACTACCCTCACAACCAAGCAGCTGCTCTATTCAGAGACTCAGCTCATTGCAGGGCGCCTGATTATCCCTAGTGGATAACATTTACAACCAACATCAGCCAAGAAAAAGTAGAATTCCTGGATTTAGAGGTATTTATTGACAATGGACAACTACACACAAAAACATACAAGAAGAATGTCGACGTCAATAGTTACATTCTATATAACAGTGTACACCATAGGCCGTGGATAGAAAATATCCCAAAAGGGCAGTTCAGACGCATCAGGCGCAATTGCACAAAACTTGATGATTACATGCAACAAGGACTGGACCTCAAACAACAATTCCTGGAAAAAAACTATGATAAGGAATTAGTAGAACAGGCATACCAAAACACCATCCAACTTGACAGAACAGATACTTTACAACCAAAACTCAATGATAAAGAACAGAAAACAACAGACATTACTTTCATCACACAATACAGTCAATCAGCACACAAGATCAAACAAATCATAACAAAACACTGGCACATACTCAAAGAGGACAATGACTTAGGATCCATATTGCAAGATAAACCTACCGTTATATACAGGAAAGCACCAGACATCCGCAAAAAATTAGTTCAGAACCACATTAAACCAGTCACCACGACCCAAACCACACTCACAAAGAAAACAGGCTTTTACCATTGTGGCCGATGCGCCGGCTGCAAGAACCTATCATCCAACACCACAAAATCAATACAAACATGGACTTCCACTACCACGGGACAATCCTTCAAGATACATCAGACTATCACATGCAACAACCAGGGGTTAATTTACATACTAAGGTGCCCATGTGGTAAGGAATACGTGGGGAGGACCACTCGCCCCCTCAAAACCCGCATATATGAGCATATCCGGAATATACGGATAGGTTATGAGGCTCATAGTGTTTCACTTCACTACAAGGAGTGCCATGGATCTGACCCTAAGGGACTATTTTTCATGGCAATAGAATTACCCGAAAGAAACTGGAGAGGCGGGAACCATTTAGACACCCTAAATAGAAAAGAACTATATTGGATTTTCCACTTGAAAACACTAACACCTAACGGTTTAAATATTGATTTTAATAGCGGTACAATCACTAAGTGATTACAGTCCCTGACGTCAATAAAAACACTTAGCCTCATCAGCTCACAATAAATACCAACATACCACATACCATAAACATCAATTCACATATCTTTCATTCCCATCCTCATTACTCTACCTTTCTCCTACTTTATCTCTCCCCTCCCTATTTACTTTTCCTCACTCCTGATCTTGTATTTCCTCTCATTTGCTAGCAGCCTTCTCCCTCCTTTTCCTTCAAATCCTTACAATATATAGAATACCGATGGATCCACATTAATATTCATCATCAATGCCAACCAATCAAGCTTTTGATTGAATCCACAGGTACTTTTACTGCCCCAAAACATCTGCGCAGTGTTAACTGTGCACAAGTTATTACTGAACAGTGCACTGACTAGAGAGCAACACACATAAAATACAACACACCATCACTACACTATTAAGAATAATAAAAAACAATTAGAACCGATTATTGGTTCATAAACATCGATCCCCACAATTATTGTATGCACATAAATTGTATCTCTTAGTCTGTATCTATCATGCACACAACGCAAACAGCTCTAAGAATTTTTTCCATTAACCCATTCATTTCCCCACCGGATACAACCTAGAATGAAAGCTTTCAATTACTTTTAATTACCATCAATTACTGTCCAGCCCACACCCCTATATATACTCCCTCCAAACTACACCACTTATCCTTGACAAAGGCCCTAGTGGCTGAAACGCGTTGGGACATTGCATTCATTCTACAATCCAGCTTCCACCATCATCCGCCCCCTGCAGCAGCCTCCTCCCAGCCGGGAGTACGAGCCCGCAGCACGCTGTCAAGCGTTGCCCAGGGAACCGCGATCTCGCGATAGCGGAACCCGGAAGTCACGGGAGACAGTGACTGTGGAGCCGGGTGTTGCCGCACGGCTGTGCAATCACCCGAGCCCAACACACCACCAACCCCAGCAAGGCGGCAGAACCCTCCAGCGACGATCAGGTAAGAGCGCATAGCGGGACGCCGCTCACTGCCCTCCACGCCGGCATTACACCTCTATGGACTATTGCCATAGCACTTTCTATACAAGACATTTTTCCATCATCATTATTTATTGAGCTCCACGGGGCTTGAACATTGAACATTGCCAAGTGCATTCCCTCATCCCATTGCCCTGACAGACCGCTGCGGTCACCCACTAAGGTACATAGGTTCCTACTAAGGGACCTATGGACTAAAGGGACCTACATAGGTCAGACTTATACTTCAGATAAGGCCTTGTGGAGTGATACCCCGCTGGCCTATTCCTGCATTTATCAGGACTCCGTACATTTCTTTAACATAATATTACCTTCAATAAATTCCCTTTGAATTTTACTTTACCGTCTCTATCTGAATTTACTTACTCATTCACCCCTATCTTTAAATTTCTATATACTCACACATATATTTACTGCATCACAGGTGAGCGCAATCTATCCATCTCTTTTTTCAATTACTGTACTTAACAGGGTGACCAGGACCCACCCGATAGACTGCAGCTCCCTTTACATTCCAGCTCTACCTCTGGGTAGACATACACATAGGACCCACGAAAACCATAACTTGAGCGCTTATTACTTACAAATTACATTATGTATTTTAAGTGCTCTGGGACAGGACCCATCAATGCTGTACTCTGTGCATTGGAATTCTTTTGTATACAGTGAGCAGCTTTATTATGGTTACCCCAGGCAACAAAAATAAACAATTCTGGACAGCACAGGAGTTTGGCTGAAAGATGATCAAGTCAGTAAAGAGACAAATACCTTAAAACAGGCATTCCCAACCTAGGTCCTCAAGGCACACACAATAGATAAATCTGCAGCACAATCGATCTGCAGATATATCTGCAGACAGAATCAGGCAGCATGTTCTCCATACAAGCTACCTGTTCCGTTAGGATGGACATCCCAAATGGGCAGGTGCATTTGCATACACCCACCCACTAAGCTGTCAATCAAATGACCAATATATCGGCCAGTGTGTACGCACCTTAACAGTCCAGCTTTAAATGGTTTCCATGCTTATTAACAAGTTACTGTATTAGTACAGGTGTGTTCATATACATTTAGCCTCTGTGTGTTAAACAGCCCTCCTAGTCGCACCATGCAGTGGTGTGACTCGATACTGTAGAGCAGGCATGTCCAACGTTGGCCCTCCACATGTTTTGAAACTACACATCCCAGCATGCTTTGCAATAGTTTTAGCATTCTCTAATAGCAATACTGTGGCAAAGCATGCTGGGATGTGTAGTTTCACAACATCTGGAGGGCCATAGTTGGACATGCCTGCTGTAGAGCATCTTTTTGTGTGACTTTTTCCTTGAAAATTATTTGCATTGCTATGCATACAAGACACAAAAGGCCTTGCTAATTCAAAATAATATGAGACATGCCTATATTGTGTGTGACTGCAGCTGTATCTACATATGAAATGCTATGTCACAGTGTTTTCCTGTATTCCGTATGCAGCTATAACCGCAGTCACACACAGAAAATAGGAATGCTGTACATTATTTTAATCAGCAAGGTTTGCTTGTGCGACTTATATGCACAGCAATGCGCATATGATTTTTTAAAGAAAAAAACGTTTTCCAACGTTAGCAGAGTTACAGTTCACAATCCATGGTGTATTGATGACACATCTGTACCTCCATTATTTTAATATAACCATCTGTGCTAAGCCTGAAAATCACAAAATCTGCAATGCTGATGTGCCTTAAGGAAAAAGGTTGGGAATGTCTATAATAATAGATTATTTATTTCCCAAAAAAATGAAATACAATAAGAAACTAAGTAATGTTTTTATATAAACAATGCAAATATTCCACATTATCAAGCACATACTTTGAAAAGAGGATGATGATGAATATTATTATTATTATTATCATTATTTATCATCACACATGCATTCTAGCCAAATGTACGTTTAACCCCAAATAATACATTTCATTGTTGATTCTAATTCTAAAATTGCTTTGATCAATCACAAAATATAGCAAGCATGCAGTAATGGTGACAGACACAAACCAAGGGATTTCTAATGTAATGGTTGAAGAAACGGACATGCATTAGCCAGCATTAGTGAATTAGTGATTACTCAGATTAGAGGGCTAATTGGTGGTGATGGTGGTTTGGATGTTTGCGTGAAATACCTTAAGTCCAAGCCAGTAAGCCCATATTACAGCAATAGCAAGTTTATTTCTAGCCTCTTCCTTCAGTCGTCTCAGTTCCCTTTGCGCCTGTGGTGCATTTGAAAATGTGGTTAAAGAGAAGCGTAGAGAGCGTAAATAGTTATAGCAGGAATCCGTGAGTGGCGATACCAGGGGGGGGAAAACATTTATTTCAGCTTTTGCTTTGTAATAGTAATTATTAGGTTAATTGAAAGATCAGTACAGTTCTCACAATATGCTGTGGACCCAATGCTTTCACTCTACAGTGGTTATGAAACTCTGTTAATGGTCTTACCTGTGTCCCATGCCAGTAAGCTGCAATTGTGGTAGCTGCCTCATTGCACAGTTTCTGGTACTTAAGTTCCCGAAGAATCTTACGGGCCTAAGAACAAAAGTAAAATATAATTTACTAAACGTTTGGCATATACAGTAGCAAACTCTTTACAAAGAGCAAGAACTAACTGCAAGCTACATCAAATTAGAAACATACATGATAAGAGATATGGGATAACCAGGTTTATATTAGAGATGTGCAGGCTCTGATTTATGGGCCCCATACATCAGCAATCACAATTTATGGATTTTCAGATATTGGGATATTTTGGCCAGATAAATGGATTTTACAATCTATCTGACTTTGCCCACACATTACAGATTTTTTCAGTGATCGGCAGATTTTTCCCATCTAAAAATTGCATCTTCATATCTGGAAATTGCCCAATCGATTGTCATTTCAGCTGTTCATAATGTAAATAGATGAGGAAGACGAATTGGGAATGCCCACACATATAAAAAAGATCTGCAGATAATACCAGATTATTAAGCATGTTTAAAAACCTGATTAAGCAATCGATTGGCGATTTTGATTGGGATTGGCAAAAGGGGGAGCCCACACATCTAAAATTAATTGTGGCAATCATCTCCATATCTGAAAATTGTCACAATTAATTGCTGATGTATGGGGCCCATTACTCTGATTTCAAGGCAGGATGGATCTTATTGGCTATCCCAAATCACATGATGGTTTTTGACAGTTGATAGCCAATAAGATCCTGCTTTGAAATCAGAGTAAATCAGAGCCTGCACACCTCTAGTTTATATTACGGTCAGGATAGTAAATGCTGTACACACAATCTCCGATCAAACAAAGGGAGTCATCTGCCTCTAGGAATGTCCATGTTGTTGATATCACTATATAGGACAAAAAGTGGAGTATTTATAATGGGTGCAGTGTGTGTGTGGTCCCTGAGTCCCAGTGGGGCCCCCACCACTAGACTAAAGGTGTGAAAGGTAGGACAGTTAAAAGTAACACAAAATTGGATAGGGGGAGATACAGTATATAAATACATCCTCATACAGCTAGCCTCAATACGCCATGCAGCATAAGATGCCTGGAACAATTGAGCTGCCAAGACCCATGCAACTCTACTTAGCTTTTTTTCCAAAAATGTGTCTTTGTCCCAATGCAATCTGATTAGGACAATTCAGAAGACTGTACAGATTAATTCGATATACAACACTTATATTGTGTGTGATGGATTTTGTATACAGAGCACAATGGAACTTGTATTGACAAAAAGCTGAGGCTGCTACTTTGCAGGACTTGATATACAGATTCAGAGACTCAGTCATACACAGGTAAGTGTTTCATATGTAATTACTCAACACAGTCTCCTAGAGCAGCGGTCCTGACCCCAAAGTGGGTCCCGACCTTCTCAGCATGGGGTCGCGACTCTATGTTGCTGACCATTAGGCTGATGACTTTTCTAATCTCATAAAGTGATTCAGTGATTCAGTGATCCTTCAGAGAGGGTCAGCAGAATCCTGTTGGTGAACAGTGCAAAGGATGCTGGGATACATCTAATTCTGACTATTGCTGGGCACTTCTCGCTCTTCTCTCTGCTGTTAACAACTCAAGCTATAGGTTGATACAGAATATATGAACAAGCCCGGCTGGGATCATAGAGGTCCAGTGCTCCCCCGAGTACCGCAATACTATCCCCGGGTACCACACACAGTGTGACATCCAACCATCCTTTGCAAAGTGAACTGGCCCCTCACTTTGCCACCATTCTACAGGAGAATTCGATATCTCCAGGTGTGGATTCACTCATCCAATTCCACCAACAGGATCCAAAATCCAAGACCGATCAATTGAACTGGACTGTTCACATTCATCAGAGGGTGACTATATGATCAGTGTCATCTTTTAACTATTTTATTGCTATTTTATTTTGTCTTTTATTCATGTCAATAGAGCTAAAATAAATTGTTCAATCTTTTTTCACCACACACCTGACCAATTTTATTATCACTATTATCATTATTGTCTTTATTAATCCATTCATTGTACTAGATAATTTGCTTCCATTATTTAGCGCAGTCAACCACTTTCGTTCCTTTCAGTGTGTGCCTTCACAATGCTGCCATGCATGTGCTGTCTGCTGACTACACATGTGATGTGATGACCTCCTGCAGTAACTTGCTGGGGTCCCGTAATTATTTTTATTGTCTGATGGGGTCCCAGAGCAAAATAGTTTGAGGACCCTTGTTCTAGAGCATCATAGCCACATCATGTTGCAACTAAGAAGCATTTTAGGCAAAAAAAAGACACCCATTACTAGCAGAGTCTCTCATTATGAGACATTTGAATCCACTTGCGTGGATCCGCAAGACTCTTGCATGCTCCGTTCTGGTGGAGCTCTCCACCTCCTCACTGCACCACCCCTAACCCTGCCAGCCTAACTGAAGCGGAGACGAGCAGGATTTTAGCCACCCACCACCAAGTGATGGGGACGCACATGCGTGTGCCCGTCAGATGGAGTGCCTGTCCACCAGATCTCGCCAGTGGAGGGGATCTGGTGAGAGCTGGCGCTGAATGACAGGTGCTCCATATGTATTAGGGTAAGGACAAGCTAAATTAGTCACAGCCCATATTTAACGGATTACTGCTTACACAGGCTCAGTCATTTCATAAAAGATCTTAAACATTATTTCTACGCAATGAAGTGTAACATTATAATCCTATAGGTTTTATATGGTTTTCTTAATTCATACGTTATAGGGCTTGTCTGTTTGCTTTAGAGCCATGACTAGAATTGCTGTATGTATTTTATGAGCCATCACATAGTAAACTCTGCCAGCCGCTGTCACAAATAGAAGCTTTAAGGAGAAAATTATCAGCAATGTTATAATCATCACAAACGTGAAAATGTGAATGAAAGTAATAAGGAAAAGCAATTCCAGCTCATGTTCATTCCTCTGCTAAATCTCTTGAACACAAAAGTATAAAGTCAGCCAATGCTTAAGTAAAAAAAAGGAAAATGGAAATTATAATGGATGACTCACCTTCCATCCTCTGGTAAAGGACTGTACCACAATGGTAGAGCTCTTAATCCGCTTGTACTTGTTCTGTTGCTGTGTTGGGGAAACGGAGAACATTACATCAGGCAATGTTTAGTGGCTTGAATGACAAAATCTTTCTATTTTGGGTATCAGAGGAATTTGTGGTTTTCACTACAATGATACATAATACAATATAAATAAGTGTCCTTTGTGCTTTTACAGAAAGGACAACATTAATGTGAAAAATCTATCTGTGTATATCTGCGATTAACATTATGGAAAATCTTATACCACCAATATCGCCATTCAAAATGCACACATTGCCAGTTTCTGGGCCAGATGCACTAAGCTTCAAAAGTGATAAAATGGAAAGTGATAAACAGCCAGCCAATCAGCTCCTACCTGCCATGTCACAGACTGCGTTTGAAAAATATAGATTGTAAGCTTACGAACAGGGCCCTCCTACATCCATGTCGGTTTGTATCTACCCAGTTTGTTTTATCACTGTTGTTTCCAATTGTAAAGCGCAATGGAATATGCTGTGATATATAAGTAACTGTAAATAAATAAATAAAAATATCAGACAGGAGCTGATTGGCTGGTTGTTTATCACTCTCCATTGTATCACTTTTGAAGCTCCTGAAGAGGTGAGTTTTCAGGGTACGCTTGAAAATTTGGATGCTAGTGGAGAGTCTTATTGTGCATGGTTGGGCATTCCATAGGATGGGAGCAGCCCGATGAAAGTCCTGTAATAGTGAATGGGAGCTAGTGATCCGTGCAGAAGAGAGACGGAGATCTTGTGAAGAGCGGAGAGAGCGAGAACTTCTACCAAGTTTGCCGTGTGTGTGTGTGTATCCAAGTCATAAACCAGTGCACTGTACCAGAGAGTAGCTAAAAGGAAGAAGAGACAGGAGCTTTAACATGAGGTGGGAGAATGTGTGCTTAGAAGGTGCAATAATGGTTCTTTTATTTGGGGTATTTATTTGTTATGGTAGCTTTAACCTTTTCCTGATCACTTATTTATATTATTTACATGTTTGATAGAGCATATACTAGATAACATCTATAGCTGTGGATATTGATACTGTTTTCCACACAGTATCCAGTGTATAAAAAGACCATTGTCTACATAAATGTCCAGGGTCATTACTAGGTTTTTCTACTGTTCCGACAGACTCCCACACTTTCTCCACTGTACTGCAGTGGAAGATTGGACTGCATTTGGACACTCTGGACACTCTGTACTAGAAATCCTGCATTTGCCACTGGAATGGTAACGACAATGGGTGGTTTTGGTTTTTAGTTGACCGGCCGTACGGTGGTAGGGAGAACTATACCACCGTACGGCCGGTCCCCCGGATCATCATACTGGGGACACCCGTTGCAGCGCTATCAGCGCCCTCCACACCACCATTATTTGCACGGAGCAACCTGGCTGTTTGAACCCGCATCTGAAAAAAACCTGCATTAGGGTTGAGCTATCGACATCTATAAAGCTCCCCGCCACCATTAACATCTATGGGTGAAAAAACTTATTACCCTAATCTATTTGTTTGATGAACTGCCTTCCACCTAGCGCATGTTATGTCTACACGCTAATTGGCACTAGTAACATCTTGTTGCAGGATAAATAACTTTGTTTCACCAAAAATATATAATATATTCTGGATACACCAGGATCTGAACTGAGCCATTCCTATTAGTGGGATTTCCACATTAAATTCTGGAGACACATCTGATCATTTGTGATTGAACCCTATATGCTTTTAAACTATTTAGGTGTATTTTTTAGTTATATTGTGTATGTATATGTGTTAATTCTTTTTTTACATTTCTATAAAAATTTACAAATCATTCAGCGTGTCCAGTGTTCTTCTTTTTTGGTCAGACATAACTGTACTCAGAGTCATCTATATACATCATACCTAGCAGCGCAATTGTGTTGAAACCCCCCCTTACATTCTTTCACCCTTCATGAGCTGGGCTAGCTCATTTAACACGTGCAGCAGCTAGGTTTATACTTATTCGGTGCACACTACAAGCACCTTAAAGGAACCTTTTCATTTAAAAACTAGAGCACCAGGAATGTGAATTAGCTGGTCCCAATTGGTATCAGTTGTAATTCATAACCCCCGGTTTTTTACAATTTGTGCTGTTCTATTAGCTGTAAGAGAATATGTTATAAAGTTGTATCTGTGTAGACTTGTGCATGGCACCTCTATATCATCTTATTTTGTACACTGGAAAAATAGGTATTGAACGTCAAGTTGCAAAAAATTTTAATGAAATGTGAAAATAAAGCTAAAAGCCCTGCCTATGACAAAGCAGTCTTTCCTCAGTGAAACGCGTCTCTCTGCCACGCCGTCACTGTGGTTCTCTATTGTGCTCACTATATGGAAGTGCTGTATTCCCCCAATGATTCTCTCCAGCACAACATAGGGTCTGCCTTCATCCTTTTTGTTGTTTTCAACTATTTCTATGTACTTTCATTATTTTTTTATGTTCTTGTGTACTGGTGTGTTATTACATAGCTTCAGCGGTGTAGCTTGGTGAAATGGTGCCCGAAGCAAGGGTATGTTTCGCGCCCCCCTCCCAGAAAAAAATTTGCACTGTAATGCCCATAACACACAATGCCACACACCGTAATGCCCATTCCACATACTGCCACACACCGTAATGCCCATTCCACATACTGCCACACACCGTAATGCCCATTAAACATAATACCACCCACCGTAATGCCCATTACACATAATGCCACCCACCATAATGCCCATTACACATCATGCTACGCGCTGTAATGTCCAGTACTAATTATACCACACAACATAATGCCTATTACATATTATGCCACATAAGTCTTGCTTACCTACATGCTACAGGTTTCATGCTCGATAGCAGGGGTTTCAATGCTTCATGCTCGATGCCAGGGGTTCCATGCTCCATACTAGTGGTTGCATGCTCTAGGCTTAGCAGAAGTGCCCTGCTAGGACAGGGCAGCAGGGGCCAGTGGGGGGGGGGGGGGCAACTTAGGGGAGGGCTCTTATGCTCTATGCCAGGGGTTGCATGTTCTAGGCTGAGTAGGTGGGCCCTGTTAGGGAAGGGCAGCAGGGGGAAACATTGGCCAGCAGGGGATAAAAGGGGCCAAGGGGCAGCAGGGCCAGGGGGGGGGGGGCAACTAAGGGGAGCACAGCCACTGCCAGTCTGACACAGCTGCAGCCACAGGGGATAGGGGGGGGGGGGTCACACTCAGAGCTAACAAGCCTGGAGCACAGTGCAGCGCACACACAGTCACAGACTCACAGTCAGAGGCGAGAACGCTAAGCAGCCAATCAGGAAGCGAGTTCAAGTCCCAGATGAGCCGACCGCCCCCAGCATCGCATACTTGCACCCCTTTGGCGGCCGGAGCTTGTGCTCCACCAGCTCCGCCCTCCCTACGCCCCTACATGGCTTTGTTTAATATGTTGGTGTATATATATATATATATATATATATATATATATATATATATATATATAAGTTTAAGTAGCTTTATATGCTATTAATACTGTAGACATTCCTGACATTGTCACAGTTTCCCCTCTGCCCTACTTACATACCCGTTTGGTAAATACAGTTACTTCTGCAACAGTTGTCAGATGTTAATATAACTTTGCATCTATAAATACATACACCCAAGTCAGTTTGAATGTAAGATTATATAATTTGAATTTATTTCCATCATTATCTTAGTCTTGTACTGTGAACAGCCCTAGGTCAGGAGAGTTGTTCTAGCTAGATTACCGCAATAAAGAGAAACGTAACTTACAAGATAGCGCCTGACCCAGGCAGCCACCACCGTTTGGCTCCTTTTCATCAGGAGGAAATGAGTGCGGCACTTCCATCCCCTGTAGATTTTCTGGATTAGAGTTGCTAGGTCTTCCAGACGTTCCTTCCTCAACTCCTCCAGCTTGAACAGCTATGATAGATACGACAGAAAAACTCGATGAACATTGTGGTCTAAATTTACAAATTAATAGGATTTAGAAGCTCATAAGGAAACACTTTAAAAAAAAAAAAGGTTTTATTTAATCGCAGAAGAATGCAGCCAAAAAATGTAATGGATCTATGCAAGTGAAATAAGCTTCTACGCAGACAATAAAAAAATATTGTTTCAAATGTTTTGCACCTATTTAGCGTATTACAGCCGACAGTAATGAGGTCAACAGTGAATAGGTTGACCACCATTAGTCGACAGGAAAATGGTCAACATGGTCCAAATGTCACATGAACTAAGCAAACATGGCCAAAAGTCAACACAAGCATTAGGTCGACATGGCAAAGCAATCTATGCGAGGGTAGGTGTTACACTAATTGGGAGCCCATGTTGACATACACCAAAAAAATTTAAAAACTCATGTCAACCTTTTCCTGGGTCTACCATTTCCATGTCGTCCTTTTGCTTGTGTTGACCTAGTGCGATTTATCACATGTAAAAAAAAACGGGGAGCTGCAGGGCGGTGAGGAGCAGTGGGGCAGGCAGCGGCAGTGTGAGTGAGGAGCAGGTGACGGCCACTCCTGATCCGGTCCGATGCGCATGGGACCGCACATCGGATTGTATCACGTCACACACATGCGATTTTGGTCCGATTTCACGCGATTTATCGGCCCATCACGTGGAATAGGTCCAAAATCGCATAGTCTATGGGGGCCTTAAGATGTGTACATATGGTGCAATTCTCTTTCCATTCGATCGGGATGGAATCAGGATCGAATTGCATGGAGCAGTGTACACATTCGATGACTATATAATACAGACTTGTTACATTTATACCCCTTTCACACAGAAAATGAAATTCCTGGCTTAAGCAGTTTACTCCCGGGAATTTCCTTAAATACACGGGTCCGTTTTCTGTGTGAAAGGGTCGATCCGGATCTTAAACTCCAGGTCTCCGACCCTACAAAAGACAAGGGTCGGAGACAATGTTCCCTCTTATTTTACGAAGGCTGTGTGCGGCAAAAGATTTTGGCTGTGCAACTTTGGAAGGAAATTTAAATTTTTGTGCGTCACTTATATATAACTGGAAAATTATGTTCAGTATTTGTGTTAACTTTACTTCAAAATGATAATAAACATTTAAACATTCAAAACACAGCACACAATGTAGTTAATGGGTGAAACACACATTAATTGAGTCCACAACTGCAAAAAGGGACCACTGCCTCTTTGTGCGCTCTGTTGTAATGTCTGTGCGCATGCTTGTTGAGTTGTGTGCGCGCGCACGTGCGCACAGCTTAGAGGGAACACTGGTCGGAGACCCAGAGTTTAAGATCAGGATCGACCCTTTTCATACAGGTGAAAACCCTGTGTAATAGAGCAAATCTCCGAGTCTAAATTTTAGACCCGGAGATTTGCTCTCCTGTGTGAATGGGGCATGACAGCGGCGGTCGAAAAACCCGGCTTTTCAAAAGCAGGATAATTGCCGGTGATTACTGGGTTATTCATGCTGTCTGAAAGTGGTAATAGTCTTGCCTGCACAGTCTATTTTTCGCTTCGATTTACAGTATACTAAAGGGGAGCATCGAATCGTTATCAAATGCAGCTGGAAATTCAAAATAGATTTGATTTTTTTTAACTAAAAAGTCCAAATTGAATAGAAAGTTAGTCTGACTCACGTGTGTGCATTACATTAGGCATACCAGATCCCTGAGAACACTGTTTTCATAGTCTTAATGAAAAAGCTACAGTCAGATAGTCCTACTGTTTTGCCATAAAAATACATATATACATTTTCTCATAACTAGCAGCATTGCACAGCTAGTATAAAGCCCCTATTGTCATCTCAGGGGTTTAGGAAAAGCACAGTTGTATGGTTTAAACCCATACTGTACATTAATAAACCCATACTGTACATTAATAAATAAACCCATACTGTACATTAATAAACCCATACTGTACATTAATAAATAAACCCATACTGTACAATAAACATATACTGTACATTACTTTGTCAAAAATAAAACTCCAGGATTTGGTCCGAAAAATAGGATTTAAACAGGAGGACTTTTGCCAATAATAAAATGTTGTCACTAGCTGTGCCTCTTCTTTAAGATTGCTTTACAAGCCTATATACCAGTGATGGCTAACCTTGACACTCCAGCTGTTGTTGAACTACACATCCCAGCATGCCCTGTTACAATTTTACTATTTTGCCATGCTAAACTGATGCATGGCTAACCGTCAGTGTTAAGGAGCCCATGCACGCTCCGTTCTGGGCGTCCGTTCTGTACTTTTAAAGTGCACATTGTATCGCATCGCATGCATTGTGCATGCAATGCGATACAATGTAAAGCTAGAGGAAAAAGTAGGTGCAGCACATACTATTTTTTTGTACTGTACTATGAGATGCGCGGGAGCGCGCATCTCCTAGTACAGAACGGACGGAGCACAGAACGGAGCGTGTATGGTCTCCTTTAGCCATCACTGCTATATACCATTCCAAATATATGTTGCTAATTATTTATCACTCATAGCCCAGTTTTCCAATTCCTTGATAACTCCAGCATTTGATTTTCTGAGTTCTTTTCCTGAGTTGACCTACCTTTTCTTATTATAGGGCACAGGTTCTCAAAGTCGGTCCTCAGGACCCCACACGGTGCATGTTTTGCACGTCCCTTCACAGAATCACAAGTGAAATAATCAGCTATACCTGTGGATCTTTAAAAATGTGTCAATGAGTAATGAATGTACCTCTGCACCTGCCGGGTGACCTGGAAAACCTGAACTTTGTGGGGTGCTGAGGACAGTTTGAGAACCCCTGTTCTAGGGTATTCAACATCACCATAAAGAATTCTCCTGTTACTGCTGCTTAGAAATTCATCAAGCTTACTTTCTCATCTAGTCTTTCTCACCCATCAGTATGGACACCCCATGGACCTCGTATTTTTCAATCTCACACATTGCCTTCTCACTCTCTGACCACAAATTCTTTCATTATACAGGTACCTCACTTTTGTCCACTCCCATCATCATCAAAATGTGTGCATACTAGTTGCACCTAAATAGTTTTCACCTAATACTCTTCCCTCTTCCTCGGTTTTTACATATACAGAAATAGCAAGCGAAAAAGCAGACATACAGTTCGTGGATTACGGATGAATATTTTCGATCTTCCAAAAGAAAATTCGTCTTTATTAATTTCCAAGTCACTGAGCAGCACTTCTACACCAACCCTATGAACAAACAAAAGGTAGTTCTCAATCCAATAGCAAAAATCTTAACATTTCTCTTAAATTTAAAAATAAACTGTATGCATTAAAAGGAGATTTAGAAAGAGCGGACAATAGTTTAAAGAGAACAAGTCATGTACTGAGGCTCATTCAGAGTTGGATATAGGTGTGTTTGTTTTTTTGCAAGATACGATATCTAATGCTCCCATAAAGTGTGTAGGCATACAGTACAGTGGCTTTCTTTGTGATTAGTAGATACATTATACCCCTTTTTTGGGGTGCTTCTAGAGAGGAGGAGGCATGTGTGCAGACTTGGGGCCCCTCATCTTTAGTTGGCAGTGTGTAGTAGACTCTGGGCATTAAGGTTACTAGAGGACCCTAGTGCTTCCCAGTGACTATTGCACATGCACAGGTCACCAGGAAAATGGCACAGTGGCCATTTTCCTCTGATTTTTTTTTTACTGCGCAATGCTGGGAACGTGGCCAGCAAGCCATTTTCCTGATCATTTCTGCAGCAATGCCACTGCCTACACGGCTCCAGAGGGTACTGTAAGTATTGAAAAAAAATCAGTTCAGAGCGTGTATAATTCAAATTGATCATTTACAATCTGACATTCGGAGGTGCACCATTGTGTAATACAATACCTCTTGGTGTCAACTCATATGTGGTAAGGGAGTCATTAAGTGAACACTTCCAGCATAAATATGTAAAAATAAGAACTTAAAATGCTGAAAAGTTGAAATATAATTTATAACAAGAAAAATGTAAAAGAATGCCTGTTCCTAGTTTTGTGCTTGATGCACAAGACATTTATTTTAGCTGGAAACTGAAAGCTTTTCTAGTACAGAACAAAGGAACAATCCTGGCACGCTTTCAGAGCATTAGTGAGTCAACAAATCAGCAGAAACATACATATGGTAGAAAGCTGGAGGAAACCTTCATACTGCAAAAGAAACATATTAACAATATATGTGCACTCTTCTATGGAGGTCAGCATTTCACTGCCATGTGTGAATACATGTGTGCTATAAAAATGGGCAAAATACATATAAATGTTTATATTATAGATCCTAGTGCTATATGTAAAGTATGACCACTAAATTGGCATAAAAAAGTGCAGCATCTATATAATTGTTCTGCCATTGACTGCCAGTGAGTATACCAAGCATCAGGTCAATGTAAAGGTCATTGAATACTCAAATGTTCAATGCATATCTGCACTGATATATAATCTAGTCAGAATAAGTCTGACATGGATATCTCAAACTACGATTGTATCAGTAGTAGTTCCCAGCCTTTGTCCTCCAGTACCCCCCAACAGTACACATCTTCCAGGTCTCCTGACAGAATCATATGTGCAACCTGTGAATCTTTTAAAAGGTGTCTGAATAATGAGTGCACCTGCTGGCTGACCTGGAAAAAAAGCACTGTTGGGGGTACTTGAGGACCTGGGTTGAGAACCATTGTACTATATTATGGTTTTTTACCCACACATAATCATAAAATCAATACATTTCAGTGTGCACACACATAAAAATCACAAATGCATAAAAAGGTGGATCTTTTAAAAAAATATGCAAAAATTAATTAGCCTTGATGCATCATATATTTACCAAGTCTGTATATGGCCACTTCTCCTTTAAAGCTGCCCACATAAGGTGCTATTTTACCTTGCGGTGCAATGCAAGATCCACGTACCTCATATCATAAGGTACAAAAAGTATGTGCAGTACGTACTTTTTGGAGTAGACTAGATCACATCACATCTAGTTCAAAACACATGCTGCTTTAGCATATCGCATGCATTTTGAACTAGATGCAATCAGGTCCAAAACGCAGTGCACATTGTCTTAAAGGAGAAGTGTCCAACGGAATTGGTAAATATATAATGCATTGATACTAATCAATTTTTGTATTTGTGATTTTTGTGTGTGCGCACTGAAATTGTGTTTGTTTTAGACAGCAAAAGCAACATATTTGGGGTTCAGATTTGTGTCAAATGATTGTTAAGCATTTTTCTAAAACAGTGAAAAATAATAATGAAAATTAAACATTTGTGTCATTTGAATCCACTTTTAAAAGTAGGGATTTTCCTGATTTTTTTTAACCTGCTCAGTAGCTGAAGAAAAGAAATGTTATAACTAGAGATGTGCGGCGGCCACTTTTTCGGGTTTTGGTTTTGGATCTGGATCTCACTTCGTGTTTTGGATCTGGATTGATTTTGGCAAAACCACCCTTGTGGGTTTTGGTTTTGGATCTGGATTTTTATGAAAAAATGCTAAAAATGGCTAAAATAACAGAATTTGGGTCTGTTTTTGCCCCTAAAGTATTATTAACCTCAATTACATTAGTTTCCACTTATTTCTAGTCAATTTTGATCACTTAACAGCTTACAAAATTGTTTTCATTTACTGTAGTTGGGCCAAAAGGGTATACCGAGGTAGCTGGATGACTAAGCTAAGCGACAGCAGTCGGCATCACATACATGTGGACCTTACACTTCCAACCTGGCAGAGTGGCACTGCCGGGGCAGACAGGGTGGCAGTTTAATAAACTATCCCAAAAAAAGAGAAATGCTCCAAAGAGCAAATACAAAGAGGTATCGGCCTTGTCATGACTGGTGGTAGCAGCTTCAGCACTTCTATCAGGTTGCTGATCTCCCACTATTTCCTCCTCCATCATCCTCCAAAAATGTGTTTTTATTTTATTTATTACTTTTATTTATTTTTCTTACTTTACACTGGACACAGCCTGTCACACTGGACACGGCCCCTTGGACACTGGACACTGCCCCTGGACACAGCCCCTGGACACTGCCCCTGGACACTGGACACAGCCCGTCACCCTGGACACAGCCCCTGGACAATGGACACAGCCTCTGGATACAGCTCTTGTACACTGGACACAGCCCGTCACCCTAGACACAGCCCCTGGACAATGGACACAGCCTCTGGACACAGCTCTTGTACACTGGGCACAGCCTGTCACCCTGGACACAGCCCCTGGACAATGGACACAGCCTCTGGACACAGCTCTTGTACACTGGACACAGCCATATCACTGGACACAGCCCCTGGACAATGGACAGAGCAGTCACACTGGACACAGCCTCTGGACACAGCTCCTGTACACTGGACATAGCCTTCACACTGGACACTGCCCCTGGACACTGGACACAGCCCGTCACCCTGGACACAGCCCCTGGACAATGGACACAGCCCGTTACCCTGGACACAGCCCGTTACCCTGGACACAGCCCCTGGACACGGCCCCTGGACAATGGACACAGCCTCTGGACACCACCCGGGACACAGCTCCTGTACACTGGACACAGCCGTCACACTGGACACTGCCCCTGGACACAGGACACAGCTCCTGTACACAGCTCCTGTATACTGGACACAACCCCTGTACACTGGACACAACCCCTGGACACAGCCCCTGTACACTGGACACAGCCCCTGTCACACTGGACACTGGATATATGTAGTCACACTGGACAATGGATATATGTCACACTGGACACTGGATATATGTCGTCACACTGGACACAGGATATATGTCGTCACACTGGACACAGGATACTGTATATGTCGTCACACTGGACACAGGATATATGTCGTCACACTGGACACAGGATATATGTCGTCACACTGGACACTGGATATATGTCACGCTGGACACAGGATATATGCCGGCACACATTACATGTCACACTGGACACAGGATATATGTTGTGACTTGTGACACTGGATATATTGTTGTCACACTGGACACAGGATATATGTCGTCACACTGGACACAGGATATGTCGTCAGTCGTCACACAGGACAGGACACAGGATATATGTCGTGAGTGACTCGTGACACTGGACAATGGATAAGATATAGGCCGTCACACTGGACACAGCCCCTTGTATTACTGCAGCCCCTGTACACAGTGTACTACTCAGCAGCACTGAAGCCCCTGCGTGTGAGCACTGCAGCACTGAGTTAGTTAGTTAAATCACAAAAAACACAGGGTTCAGGGCTAAATAAATCACAACACAGGGCTTAGGGCTAAATAAATCACAACAGGGCACGGGCCACAGGACAGCCCCTGGACAGTGGACACTGCAGCCCCTGCGTGTGAGCACTGCAGCACCTAGTTAGTTAAATCACACTGTAGGGCTCAGGCCTATAAACAGTCACTGACTCTCAAGTCTACAACACAGGGCAGTGAGGGCAGTTCACGGAGCACAGCACGGAGCACATGGCACGGAGCACAGCACAGGGCAGGTCACGGAGCACAGCACGGAGCACATGGCACGGAGCACAGCACAGGGCAGTGAGGGCACAGGTCAGGTCACGGAGCACATGGCACAGAGCACAGCACGGAGCACACAGAGCTTCCCAACCACCCTCTTCCCTCTCCAAGATTGGAGTGAAGATGGCGGGGCGCGCGTGCGTCTTTTATAAGATCCCGCTCCCGCTAGAATCCGACAGCGCGATGATGACGTTCGGCCTCGTTATTGGTCCGGAATTCAGGCGGGAACTCCCGAGCCGGCTCGGATCTGGCCCGGATCCCCGATATTCGGATCTGTCGGATCTCGGGAATCCGGACCCGCTCATCTCTAGTTATAACCACTTTTCCCATGCAAATGAATTATCACCTGCAATGCATTTCCACCCCTTGATAGATTCTGTGATTTCTACTGGCTAACAAGTACAGGTTTTGTCCTATAACAAATGGGCGGATGTCAGCTGGCCGCCCGCTTCCTGCACAGGGTGTTCAGAAATGTAACATCCATTCGCAGTCGTCGATGATGGTCAACGACTGCGAATGGGATGTTTATGCAAAACATTAATTTGCATACATGCGTGGGTGCAATCTGTGTGTGGGTGGCGGATGGACCTTCGTGCGGCCAGCGTTTACATGACCCGCAAAGCTGTGAATTTCGCAGCTTTGCAGGTCAAGCTGAATCAGGGCTTAAGAATCCAGACCCGATTGTTCTCGCAGAAAACCAGGACTGTTGTGGATTGGTATACATGCCTGAGACACCATTGGCTAATTGGATAGCCCAAAGCGAATCTGTGGTAAATGACTGCTGATAATTGGATACCCATTAGTATAGTAGTGAATGCTACTTTCTTTAGTTTCCAAATTCCTTTCCCAGGGCAGCATGCACTGTTCAGTGCTACACCTGTCTACTTGTGTTATTGGTGTCCAACTCCGCCATGTACTCATGTTAATGTTTGATTTAACTTCTGTGCTTAGCAAAACATTAAGTAATCGCTGTACAAGGAAATGGTCTGGGTTCATCTGATTGCCAGGTTAGTCGCTTTAAACTGTATACGACACAAGATGTAAAAGTATGGCTTCACTGCAATTCAGAATACAGTACATGTAAAGCATGTAACTGTTGTTACGCAAGCAGCATTAAGTAGAAGTCAATAGCTCATTGTCCAATTTATTAGACGTTTCATAGAGATAAATGAAATGTATCATAACGCCTACTGTTTATTTTTTAACAATGCTTCAGCAATTGGCAGCACCAGCAATGGCTGAACAATAACAGTGCTGTAGAACAGAATTGCAGACTGGAAAGGTAATCTGACACAAGCCACAGACAAATGATAAACAAGAGATTACAATGCCTGATTATTTACTAATTTTCTCAGCAAGATAGAACAAATAGTTGACAGGTTTTATAGATTGCACATTGACAACAAGCTACAGCACGTTCTACTGGTGAATATATAACCAAGGAATGTTATGTTACTGTATATACAGTGTGAAGGAAGATATAGCAATGTCGCCACACAGTGTAAAGTACAGCTTTTTTTTTTTTCCTTTAACCAGCTCAGATCTGCATTATACGGTAGAGAAAATAAATATTTGATGTAAATGTAAATAAAAAACAAATAGGTTGGTAAATGACATGCAGTAGAAAGTTATTTAAATACGAAATTAACACTGTCATGCACATTTAGGATGTTTGTGTTTAAAAAAAAAAAAAAAAAGACTGTGTGCAATAACCAAAACTATTGGAATTTCCATACTTCCATATGGTTGGAATTTCCATACTTGCCCTGTTCCTGGCTCCCCCCTACCCCCCCCTCCCCCCCCCCCCCCGCTCGGGAAAATCCGCCACACTAATGAAGACAGACTGTACTAGCTTCCCTGTGCCTGACAGTGACTTCTTATTGGAAGTCCGACCTGCCTCCGGGACACCTTTCTATGGGCTGCTGATATGAAATCTAGTGTCAGCACATGCGCAGTACCTACGTCGGTACTGTGCACGTGCCGGTCCCATTTCCTGTCATCTGTATTATACAGGCTATGGGACAGTGATTTTTGTTCTATGGGTTGTTGCTGGAGCAGTTCATGGAACCTGGCCGCATGCGCAGTACAGAGGTATGTACTGCACATGCGTCAGTCCCAGCCTTTGTCATCTTAGTACAGGTGCCGTTACCGCTACGCCTGTGGAGGGAATTAGTAGGAGCGGCAGTGGCGGGGGGCACCATTTTCGGCCAGCGGCAGCCCCCCTCTTGCCATAAGGTATGAGTTGCCACTGGTGATAACATTTATTGGTTAACTATTATTGAGACCATTCTAGTGGGCATGGAGGCTACTGGTAACATGATAGAGCATGGTACCCAAAAAGTGTCATATAACCAAGAAATACTGTAAAGAAATGTACAGAGGAGCTATCGAACCAGGACTTATTTAGGTAATTTAATAGAAAAACTCCTGTATTATATTAGTGTAAAACTTCCATTATTTTTAGGGAGTGGAGCCTTAGACCAATACACTGGGTAGATTGGTAGAAAGAAAATGAGTGGCGCACTTTGGATAACCGCAATTAAAATATAACTTTTAATAAATTTAAATGAAATAATATTTAATTACATCAGCTAAATATGTTTAAAAGTTGAGATTTAAAACAAAGGCAGTTTGCTTCTGTCACCGTGTGTGTGTGTTTTTATTTCCTTTTACTTGGCCACAGGTGCTAAAAGTTTTTTTTATTATTAGACAGGTAATATCAGAATTAGATTAATGGTGCCTACACACGTAGCATTTTCTAAGCAATCTGACTTAATATGACTAGATCACTTAGAAAATAACCCTACACTGCTACGTGTGTAGGGGTCATAATGAGAGCAGTGCACGGCCCCACTTTGGTCTGTAGTTGGGCATCACTATAAAATATTTTAAAATACAGGTGCATCACCGATTTTCAGGCACCTGATGGTCAATCCTCTTTTAATCTGTACACATCAGGTGCAAGTGGAGTTATGATTTAGTGGGTTGAGTTTTTTAGGAGGGCCAGTGGGAGGCTCTTGTGATGCAGCAGGGAGGCATGTTGCTGCTGCACATACACAATGGTTGAAGCTTCTTCTACTAAGTTTGCGGTGTGTGTGAATCTGAGTCCTCAATCAGTGCACTGGACCAGAGAGTAGCCACCAGGAAGAAGAGACAGGAGTCTTACCATAAGGTGGAAAAATACGAGTTTAGAATGTGCAGTACTGGTTATTATGCTTGTGTATTTATTTGTTAGGGTATGTGTAACCTTTTTCCTTAATACTTATTTATATTATTTCAAGGTTTGATACAGCCTTTACCACAGACTAAAGTGTTAAATATTAACACTGTATTCCATACAGTATTCAGTGTATAAAAAGACTATGTACAATAATGTTCCCAGCCACTACTAGGTTCTTCTAACACCCCCCAGACTACTGCTCTTGCTCCAATGAGTAGGAGATTGTGGACTGCTTTTGGAAACCCACCTCTAAAGATCCTGCCACTGAACGGGCAAACCTTTGGGTAAATCAACTGTATGAGCATTCCCTAATCTTTTAGGCATCACACCATCTACACTGTGGGCCTTATTCAGATCTGATCACAGTACAAATTTGTTCTCAAAATAGGCACAACCATGTGTACTGCATGGCTGTGCCTATTTTGGGGCAGATGTAAAGCAGCAATCATTTACACTGCAGAACCAGGTTGATTTGCCATATAAATTTCCCAAACACTCACAACCTATTAAATTTGGTGCATATTCTCTGATTCTGGAATCCTAAAAAGTCCATTAAGGGAGAAGGGACTGTGCCTTCCCTAAACCTACTTGAAGAAAAAGCTATCCTAGGAGTGGCCAAACCAGTCCTTGATTGCTACCAAACAGTTCATGTTTTTAGGACCATGTATAGACCTGTAAAATGTGATGGTCAGATAATGAATGCACCGGGGGGGCGTGGCCTGAAGTGAACAGGAGAAGACGTGTCTGCTGGCCCTCCCACCTAAAATCCTGATATTTACCTTGTTTATGCAGCTCCAACTCCTTCACTGCACCCTAAGGATAGAGAAACCTTTCTGCACTCATTGCGGCATCCCCACTGACTATCATCTGTGTCCTTCTCCACTTTTGGCCCGATTCTGCCAGTGGCCCTTTTCTGCGTGGCGCGCCAGCCTGCACTGTCGGGCATCGCCGGATGAGTCTTCCTATTTGACATCTGGCAGAGCTGTGAGTCTGCTCTTGGGGGCTGTCTGGGTTTGCTGCCTGGCTGGACTGGACCCTCCTGACTGCTCCCTATTGCTCATCTGTGCCGGATCGGCGTGTGAGGTGAGGTCGCGGCCATTTTGGAGATTCCTTGGTCTACCCTTGTGCACGAAGTGCGTGGCGCGCATAGTACAATATGGATATCTCCTATCTACACATCACTCAGGCATCGACTGAGAGACTCCTATTTAATCTTGAGGTGATACACCTGGAAGCTCTCTACCCCACAGTTAAAGATAGTGGAGGGTCTATGGATGATACATCTGCCTCCTATACTTCTGTATCCTCCACATATCCTGAAGACATAAGGATGAAAATGTCCTCCATGTCATGTGCATATGTATCAGGGGTTGGTAGGAAGGATAACTACTGCTCTCCTGTGATTTCTGTAACTCCTGCTGTCTTGGATTTGGATACCTTTCTCCTTATATCTACCCCTGAAGCATCCAAAAACTGTGATGTGATTACTAAGTTTACTTGCTGTGACCCTGCAATACATATTGAACCTGTGCCTATGTGTGATGAGGACTGGCCTATATCCATGACTGTACCTGTGCTACAGGTAGGGCCGGCAACAGAAATATTGGGGCCCCAGAAATTTATATTTCTGGGGCCCCCCCACCCCCTGCAGTCAGCCGCCAGGCACTCGATTGCTGTGGGCGGCTGACACATAACACCCCCCCCCCCCACTACTTCTGCTGCAGACTCGGGCAGGGAATCTTCCTGGGGATGCCTGTTTAAACACGCAGATCCTGGCCGCCGCGCGCTTACACACACTGACATGAGCCCGTGCTGCTGCGGCGCTCATGTCAGTGTGAGTAAGCGGAGGCCGGAAGTTGTGTGTTCTGACAGGCATCCCAAGGAAGCTTCCCCCGAGTCTGCAGCGCCGCGGCTGCATTTATTCTTGTTGGGGGGGTGTTATGTGTCAGCCGCCAACAGCAATCGGGTACCGGGCGGCTGACTGCACGGATGTGTGGCTGATTCTGGGGCCCCATCTGATGGTTGGGGCTACAGCTGTCCCCTTTGACACCCCCCCCCCCCCCCTGTCGCCGGGCCTGGCTACAGGCTCACTGCAACTTCATATTTCAACTTTACGCGATGCCGCACTATTCCCAATGATATTACCCTGGTTTTTGATAGTTCCTTTATAACCTATACTGTTCAGCTATGCTGCATGTGGTGCCATGTGCTCTGGTTTGTAGGGGGATGGGACCGGTGCTATATTTGCCCCATACTGATATACATGCGGATGGCCAGGTTGATATGATACGGTTATTACACTATAGTTAAATAATGCATCTCTCCAAATGCATTGGTTTGTTTTATGTGTGTGATACTGATGCCTGTGCTTGTGTTTCCCTCCTATATCCCTATAGATTGTAAGCCTGCAGCAGGGCCCTCCTACCTCCAAGTCTGTCTGTTGTTACCCAGTTTGTTTTATCACTGTCTACTATTGTAAAGCGCAACAGAATCTGCTGCGCTGTATAAGAATCTGTAAATAAATAAATAATGTTATACTTTACTATATCCTGCTGTATGTATATATGATGCTATTCAGGGGCGTAACTAGAACTTAATGGGCCCCATAGCAAAATACTGAAAGGGGCCCCCCCCCAGGGACAATGGCAGGTATTCAATGCGGCCGGCGAGGGGGTTAAACAGCGAGGATTGCAGAAAACCAGCGATCCTCGCTGTTTAACCCCCGCACCGGCCACTCGCTCTATTCAACGTTCTGGGGAAATCCTTGCCATCACAGGACGGCGACAATTCCCCAAAACAGCGAGACCCGCGGCTAATGCAGAAAACTCGCTGTATTTAGCCGCGAGTCTTGCTGCTTCTGGAGCCGCATATTCCCCCTCGCTCCAAATATGGAGCGAGGGGGAATTGGCGTATGGGGGGGGGGGGGCTGCATTGAATACTGACAGGGTGAGTGGTGACAGCGAGCAGGAAGCTCTGCTCGCTGTCGCCACTCGCCCACAGCATTGAATACCTGCCAATGTTGTGAGAGATAGGGAGCGACAGCGATAGGAGAGAGGAAAGGAGCAACAGTGATGGCGAGAGAGGGAAGGAGCGAAAGTGATGGGAGAATGTGAAGGAGCTATAGCGATGGGGAGAGAGGAAAGGAGCGACAGTGATGGGGAGAGAGAGAAAGGGAGAAGGAAGTATAGTGACAGGGAGAGAAAGAAAGGAGAATGAGAGATACATTGAGGGGTAGAGATCTAAAATATAATTGTGCAATAATGCAATAAAATAAATAAGATGTCACATTTATTGCCTAAGAAAACCCCACCGCCCCCCATGCCACTTTGGGCATGAAAAAGGATTTGCCGCAATATCAGGGCAGCGGCAGCAGCACGGATGGAACACCAGCGCTCAGCAAGTCCACTCCTGCAGTCAGTGGACGCCGGGGGCCTCAAACTCTTGTCGTGAGTGCTGGAGTCCCGTCCGTGCTGCTGCACTGCCCTGATTTCAAATCACTTACTCTCCTACCTTCCTGTTGTAGTCTCACTCTCCTCCCGCGCTCCGCTCTGCTCAGTCCAGCACCCGTGGTCCTCCTTCACTGCAGACGCCATATCCTCCTCCTCCTCTCCCCCAGTGCTTACCTCACCTTCCTGCTGGTGCCGATCACTCACTGCGCGGTGCGCGCTGCACGGGGAGAGCAGCGTCAGGTGCCTCTTGAGTGTCACTGACACTTTGTTGCTCTGGTGTAACTACTGAGTGCAGGGGGAGCTGCGGGCCCCTGAGACAGCCCGGGCCCCATAGCAGCTGCACCCCCTGCACCCTCGGTAGTTACGCCACTGATGCTATTTACCTGCCCAGGTGCGCTTTATATTGTGTTCATTTGAATTACTCCAATACACGCTGTAGGCCTGCTATATAGGTCTCTGGTGGGAGAGTCAGTGCTTTCCTGCTCGGAGGTCATTAGTTCTTTGTCCCTATGTTTGGGTAATTGGGGGATATAGATAGTTAGTATATTTTAGTGGGGGGTGGGTTGTTTAAGAATTCTGGGCTCCAGGTAAACCTAAGTTTGGGGTAGGTCATACAGGGTATGGGGTTTATGTTTTGTTTTTTTGTGAAGGGGGATTTTATTTTGCTCTGTGCCAGACAGGACACTGCCTATATGTTATTTTGCTACCACATTTTGCTCGGTGTACGATTATCCTGATAGTTGTCTGTGAAGAATGACTCTGTACATTATACAACGGTGTGACAGCTACCATATGCACCCTTGCGCCTTCGGGCATTTCTGTTCATAAATACTGCAGGAAATGCGCTTACTACTATACTGTTGATACTGCTAAATTTTATATACATAGGCTGTATTATATCTTTAATGAGATGTATACCAAATGCTTTGTATTGTGTCTGCCTGGTTGGGCGTTTGTTATTTGTTATTCTAAAAAGTCAATAAAAAATATTGAATAAAAAAAAAAAGAAATGAATGCACCACACATTTGAAAATATGAGGTAGCAATGATTACACCGGTGCACCAGCTAGGTGATCTGAAACATGTGAACTGTTGGTAGATCTTGAGGACCAGTTTGGCCCGCACTAATCTAGAATAAAAGATGCACCAATTTCTGGGAAACTTTTCGTTTAAAATACCTTTAGTGTACAATCATCTTTTGTCACTCTCACTGATTGTTCTCCATTTGATTAACATTTGGCAACATGTCTATTCAGCTTTAAAAGTGTATTCATGCATCTATTAATGATATGGGCTGCAATTCACCAGTCAAGTTGACATTCAGAGTCTACTACATCACTAAGTAAATTATCAGAATATTTTATCTCACAAATCAATCATACCTTGCTGGTCCTTTCCAGTGGGGCCATGTCTGCTTGCATAGCATCTTGTACCTTTCCAAACAAGGTTCATATGGCTGTCTGAAGGCATACCCTGCTCTCCTGACCCGGACATTTTCAAGTAGACCAAGGTAACTGACTTGATGGCGCACAAGGGCATCGTTGAATATATGGGCAGCCTTCTTGTCATTTGGCTTAATGCACCTAAAAATTTCACAAATGTCAAGCATTTTAATTAAGTAATGCAAAAGTGTATGGACTAACAAAAGTAATTAGCACTCCATTCCAACTACACTCAACTATCAAGCAGCTAGCTACAGGAAAGTCTTATTTATTTATTTCACTTATTAAAATTATTACAATCAATTATGTGAAATGAGTGACTTTTACCGGATGTAGTTGGGATTCTTTGTAAGCAAGTTCTTCATTAGAATGGATACTGAGGCCTTGAACTGTGAACCCGCAGTTGGTGGCCTCTTGAGATTTATCTTGACCGGGTTGCCTTCTGGGAACATATCCTTGATAAGGGAATGGTTTGCTTTCCACATTGCTTGGGAGAGATCACGGTAGAGTAAGTCATTGTTCTTATCAACAAATCCTTCCACTTGGTACATGACCTGGAATACAGATGGATAGTCAGATTACACAACTTCGCTACAAGGTAGGGAAAAAGACCCAACTGTTTGTTACTGTATTTTCAAACGCTTTAAATAATCCAATCATTCCGAAGCTAAACAATAAAACATTACTAAAGAATACAGTATGTGGTTGCTAACCAAGACATTCTACAAAACTTGTGGTATCCATAATGTTTATTTACTCTACTTTATTTGCAATGCATAAAAATCACTGACAAGAGTATGTGTTTTCACTAATAATTGTATCTAGTTTGGGAGTATATGTACATGTAAAAGTTTCTGGATGCAATCAGTTTAGTGCCTTGTAATGTTTTCAAATTCCAATGACCTTGTTTCAAGTTTGCATTTACATTATAATAAACTTAATTGTTTAAATATAGTAGTGGCAAAATGCTAGCAATTTTTTTCTTTGCTTGCAGACATTGCCCTTCACCAGCAGCGCACCTTACCACCACATATATTGCCTGAATTGTCAGAAGGTAGCGATCTGGGTGGCTCGACCACTGCAGCCTCCCGCCCATGTATATATGTGTATATATGGCACAATGTCTATTCAGAGAGAAACAAAAAAAGAGAATAGAGGCAGCGCTGTTCAAAATCACTTTTCCTTATTTATTAAAAGGTATACATTAACACTTTAAAAATAAATTAATATGACTATAAGTCAACAATATTAGCAGCCACAAACAATGCTGCAAGCATCACAAACATATATCCCCCTTAGCTGATTAGTATCATATAGGGTTAGCTGCATGCATGCAAAGCCTTTTTACAAAAGATTCTATTTTCTTCTGTGATCACTTATTGCATTTAAATGGTTAGTGAATTAGTACTAGCTCAGTCCAGTCCCACCTATGGGCACATGGTATTTCAGATTTTATACTTATAGTATTCCAGACGCTGGGTGGGGGAAAAGGCTTTCAGACCCCGATGTCACACTCCGACCACTGGTGCTCTCCAAATAATTGCGGTCATATCAAAGGTTTTCCACTGGCTCTGTGAACAATGGCTGCCAAACAAAGTCCCCGTTTTCCTCAACGCGTTTCTCCGCCTTATCGAATCTCAGCGGCTTCCTCAGGAGGTATATGTGTATCTCAGTGCCGTCCTGATTTTATAGTGCCCGCTTCCGGCTGCGCAGGCGCCGTGGCGTCTTAGCCAGGCCTCGTTTTCACTGTGTTTTACCGACTTCCGGGTACGCGGCTCGTGCATCACACAGAGCCTGCTTCCGTGCCATTTATGCGTTCCATAGCAATAGTTTGCATCCGCCTTTTGCGTTCCACGAATAGGGCTCAAGCTTTATTGTTTTCTGTTGCTCAGTAACGTACATTTTCCTTAGTGACGTTATACGCTCAGGTATTTAAACGGCAAGTATTTTAACCTCTTATGTCAACTATAGGGGGATGACATTCTATATAAACAAACGTTCTCTAAAAACATTACCTTTATTAGAAACATTAACTTTATCAAAAGAACATATATATATAATTTCAGCGAGACATGTCATTCACAATCATACATAATTTATCTTATGCATTAAATAGCAGTTTTCTAGAGGGAGCTATAGGACCATATTCTGCAGACTGGTAAGATTAGCAATATCATACACATTATCTTTAATGGAGTTTTTTCCTCCCATATTGTATACAGACTTTTATATTTATTTGTTATCTACATTAATTAGTTTATAGTATGTTGGGTGAAGTACACTAAAAAATATAAATAATAAAACCGGCAGACAAGGGCGGTGGGATTGTGATCATGGACACGGTGGACTACATCGAGGAAGCTTATAGACAGCTGAGTAATGATGGATTCTACTGTGTCCTTGGCCACAATCCCACCGCCCAGTATCAAAAAGATCTAAAATTTATGTTGGAACAGGCAAAAGAAGAAGGTGCAATATCAAAGGAAACTCTTAATTTTTTATATAATGCACATCCCATAATCCCCACTTTTTATTTTTTGCCAAAAATTCCCAAAACACTGCACAAACCACCCGGGCGTCCCATAGTCTCTGGTGTAGGGTCCCTCACTAATAATTTATCAATTTTTGTAGATTATTATTTGCAAGACCACGTAGGGAAACTAAGATCACATATAAAGGATACCAAACATTTTCTAAACCTTATCAATCAAATTGAATGGAAGGAAGGTTATATCCTTCTAACTGCTGATGTTGAGGCTCTATACGCTAACATACCCCAGGATTTGGGGGTACGGGTAATGGAAACATACCTCAGGAAAGATGAGTCTATATCCGAATCCCTACGTGGTCTAATCTCACAATCGATTGAATTCATTCTTAGTCACAATTATTTTATTTTTAACTCACAATTTTATTTACAGACACGGGGGACTGCCATGGGGACCACGTTCGCCCCGAGCTTTGCGAACCTGTACATGGGGGCCTTCGAAGACCAACATGTGTGGTGGAGTGAGTTTGGGGCGGACCTGGTCCTCTATGGCAGATTTATAGACGATTTATTTATAATTTGGAAAGGGGACATCACTCACTTAAATCAATTCACAGATAGTCTTAACACCAACAAATTCGGACTAAAATTCACAAGCACCTATAGTTTCTCACAGATCACTTTCCTTGATGTTGCACTAAAAGCTAAAAATGGAAGACTAGAAACAGATACATTCTGTAAACCGGTAGACCAAAACCGATATTTGAACTACGAGAGTGCTCATGACAAAAGTTGGCGTGATAACATACCGAAGGGGCAATTAATCAGAATAAAGAGGAATTGCTCTACAAATGAAGCGTACCATAGACAAGCAAATAAATTAATCTCCTCCTTTAAAGAACAAAAATATCCAAACAAAATAATACAAGAAGCCAAAGACACAGTAGATAAAATTGAACGTAAAAACCTATTAGAAGTTAATCAAAAACGAAAAGAACTAAATGTAAAAGGGAAAGAAAGATCCTCCCAATTTGTAACTCAATTTAATGACTGTTCCCACGAAATTAAAAACATAATAAAGAAAAATACAACTCTTCTAATGCAAGATGAATATCTGAAAGATATTGTAGAAGCCAAGGGTAAGGTAATATTTAGGAGAGGTGAAAATCTAAAAAGTAAATTAGTAAAAAGCCACTTCACAAATGAACAAGAATCTGTGCCAGATGAAAGAAATTTAAAAACCTGGCTCCCTGAAAAACCATGGGGGTATCATAAGTGTGGTAGAGATAATTGCCATACCTGTAAAGGTAAAAATAGAAAAACAGTTGACTTTAAATCAGGAATTACTGGGGAAGTTTTTAAAGTGAGGGATTTCATCAACTGTAGGACACCCTTTGTCATCTACCTCATGACATGTGGTTGCGGTCTACAGTATGTGGGCCGCACCACAAGGTGTCTAAACCTGAGGTACACGAAACACAGGCGGAATATCATGGCTGGAATTAAGACACACCCATTGTCAAAACACATTTTTAACTGCCAAGGAGCATCCATGCAAAATGTAGAAATACAAGCAATTGAACACATAAAGACCACAGCGAGAGGAGGCGATAGATATAACACCCTATGTAGTAGAGAAGCCTATTGGATATTCCGCCTGGGTACCCTGATGCCAAAGGGACTGAACGACACAATCGAGTTAAACAATATTTGAAGGTGTAGGTCGGATTTGATGTTTACCCTCATACTCAGTCCCTTTTTCTTTATCCTTTTATAAAGAACTAATGTCCAGCACAACTATACAATCACGATGCATTTCATGTGGGTTTATAGGGAACAAAAGGGTGGGGGGTAGAAGGTATTCGAGGGGTGGTATGGAGTATGGGAACTATACCATCCAAGTTCCACCATGAGGGAAAGTCCGGGAGGGGAGGTGGGAGGTAGAGACTTATTAATTTGTGTCCTATATATTTTTATGATATTTCTATTTATTTTTATATTTATTTTTATTTTATTTCTATCTTTTTTTTTATTTTATTTTTTATTTTTTTTCTATATTTATATATTTTTTTAATATATCTATATATATCTATTATTATTTTATTACTATTATTATATTTTATTATTTATATTTTTTAGTGTACTTCACCCAACATACTATAAACTAATTAATGTAGATAACAAATAAATATAAAAGTCTGTATACAATATGGGAGGAAAGAACTCCATTAAAGATAATGTGTATGATATTGCTAATCTTACCAGTCTGCAGAATATGGTCCTATAGCTCCCTATAGAAAACTGCTATTTAATGCATAAGATAAATCATGTATGATTGTGAATGACATGTCTCGCTGAAATTATATATATATTCTTTTGATAAAGTTAATGTTTTTAATAAAGGTAATGTTTTTAGAGAACGTTTGTTTATATAGAATGTCATCCCCCATAGTTGACATAAGAGGTTAAAATACTTGCCGTTTAAATACCTGAGCGTATAACGTCACTAAGGAAATGTACGTTACTGAGCAACAGAAAACAATAAAGCTTGAGCCCTATGCGTGGAACGCAAAAGGCGGATGCAAACTATTGCTATGGAACGCATAAATGGCACGGAAGCAGGCTCTGTGTGACGCACGAGCCGCGTACCCAGAAGTTCGGTAAAACACAGTGAAAACGAGGCCTGGCTAAGACGCCACGGCGCCTGCGCAGCCGTAAGCGGGCACTATAAAACTCAGGACGGCACTGAGATACACATATACCTCCTGAGGAAGCCGCTGAGATTCAATAAGGCGGAGAAACGCGTTGAGGAAAACGGGGACTTTGTTTGGCAGCCATTGTTCACAGAGCCGGTGGAAATCCTTTGATATGACCGCAATTATTTGGAGAGCACCAGTGGTCGGAGTGTGACATCGGGGTCTGAAAGCCTTTTCCCCCACCCAGCGTCTGGAATACTATAAGTATGAAATCTGAAATACCATGTGCACATAGGTGGGACTGGACTGAGCTAGTACTAATTCACTAACCATTTAAACGAAATAAGTGATCACAGAAGAAAATAGAATCTTTTGTAAAAAGGCTTTGCATGCATGCAGCTAACCCTATATGATACTAATCAGCTAAGGGGGATATATGTTTGTGATGCTTGCAGCATTGTTTGTGGCTGCTAATATTGTTGACTTATAGTCATATTAATTTATTTTTAAAGTGTTAATGTATACCTTTTAATAAATAAGGAAAAGTGATTTTGCACAGCGCTGCCTCTATTCTCTCTTTTTTTGTTTGTTTCTATAACCTCTAAGGGGTTTGGTATTCCCCTTAATTTGAGACAGCTGCAGTGAATAATCCCATAATCTGCGCTCAGAATCTTTTTTCTGTTCTTGTCTATTCAGAGAGGCTGGGGGCATGGCCAGCAGCTCTCAGAGTTCTGGCCATGCCCCCATAGTGGAAAATAATGGGGGATGTGGCCTTGCAGGAGTACCACGATAGTAGGTCATGCCCCCTAATTTTGGACATGTGCAGATGTCCTTTCTTCTCTGCTTCCAGTGTTGGGAGGTATGTATGCTGCAAATTGGACATTGCAGTGTGTGGAATAATGTGTTAGGGGCGTTACAGTGTGTGGCATAATGTGTAAAGGGCAAAATTTGGATTAATATGCAGATTTCTTTTTTTTTTTTTGTAGCTCTTCAGGTGGTTTATTTTGTCTTGAGTAGCTCACACCCCCAAAAAAGGTTGAAGACCACTGTCTTAAGGTCTGTACACACAGTACTGCAGGGACCCGGCTGGATGCATACACACTTGCTTATGCCGGCAAGTGACAATAGATGGTGGTGGCCCACATTAACATGACTCTTGTTAATGATTCACTCTCTCATTTGTACATGCACAGACAACAGATGGTGTCATTAATGACCCGAAGTAGCACGCATTGTCTGTCAGTGGGCGCATACACACTGGGCGATATAATAAGAGATATAGCTCAGATATAGCTCAGAAGGGCTAAAATTAGCAATATCACTCATATATCGCCCACTGTGTATGGGGGTTTACATTGGCTTAGTTGCTATCTATTATAGTTTTTGTTGTTATATTACGGCACCTATATTCTAATATTAATACCTTCAAGTATACTAAGTGATTATAGAGGCTAGACACTCATAAATTAAGAGTGTGTAACAACTTAACAATTTTTTAAATCAACCCAGCGCTAATTTGTGAAATCCGGTAAAACACATAGACTGGTAATATACTTAGTAAGATACAGTGTATAAAAATGTATTTCCCCCAAAGAAATATCAAATAAACAGTGTATAAATATAAAACATATAAACAACTGATTGTATTTGTAATCACCTAATTAACCATATGGTAGCAGTAAAAAAATTGTTAATAACCCCCTATGGGCCTTATTCTAGTTCACTCTTTCTGACAAAATCCTTCTTAGATGGACAAAACCATGTGCACTGCAGGGGGGCAGATGTAAAATGTGCAGAGAGAATTATGGTGAGTTATTTTCTTTCTGTGCAGGGTAAATACTGGCTGCTTTATTTTTACACTGCAATATAGATCTCACTTTGAAGTAAAACCCCACCCAAATCTAATTCTATCTTCACCTGTTATATCTGCCCCACCTGCAGTGCACATGGTTTTGTCAATCTAAGAAGGAATTTGTCAGAGAGTGAACTAGAATAAGGCCCCTATGCAGGGCCGTCTTTTCGTATGGGCTTAATGGGCACTTGCCCAGGGGCCCCAGGAGTACAAGGGCCCTATGATGATAGCTGAGGATCTTCACAGTCCACATCCGACCTGTTAATTGCAATTCCCAGTCATATTTCTCAGGTTCTCTGACTCAGAGTTTTTCTAAGAGTATCAGCCTTCCAGCAGCCGGTCCCTGCTCCAGCTCCAAACGTCTGGTGTAGTGTTCCCGCTAGGCTGTTTTAGCTGGGCGCTGTGCCCTGCCCATTTTTTAAAGGGCAAAATGCGCCCTGCCCCTCTAGCAGCACCCCGCTAAAACAGCCTGGTGCCTGCCCGACTCCTTGCACGGGGAAGCCCAGCGCCACCTTAGACGGCGATGCCCGGCGCTTCCCCGGCATAAAGGCACCTTCCCCCAGCATCTTCAGCGTGGCCGGGCCCGCCCACTTTAGTGACGCCGCCGGGCGGGCCCGCCCACTTTAGTGACGCCGCCGGGACCGCCCACAAGTGTGCCGTCGGCTGCCCTGGCCCGCCCCCCGGCGCCCTGCCCGGCACAATTTCTAGAGGGAACACTATGGTGTACAGTTTTATATTTTTGTCAATGGGATGCTCTGGCTCCTGATCTCTGATCCCCAAGTTCCCAGCACCTCCTGAAAGTTGGGACTCTAGGTTTTTATGCTATTGAAGGCTAAGAAATCTATTTCCAGATAATAGCAATATCTGCAGCCAAACAAGCTGCGCTTCCAACGGAAAATGACAAATATTAAGCCCACTCCATTTTCCAACCCTCCCCTGTGTATAAAACACCTCCCTGGAAGTCATTTACAAGGGACCCTTCATTCAGCTCAGTGCCCCCTTCCACACGTTAGTGTTCTCCCTCCCACCACCTGTGCAGTAAAGGAGTAATTAGCAGAAGTTACTGCTCCAGGTCCTACATGTTGAATGGAAGATAGAGCACCCCCTGCCACCCGTGAGACATCAAAGCTGCTGCTGATAGAACCCCCCACCCCTAGGAGGGGAGAATGGGTAAGGGCCCCAGTGCATTGCTTTGCCCAGGGGCCCACACTGCTGTTAAGATGGCCCTGGCCCTATGTGTTGTTTCTCCAAGCCAAACTTACCTGTTTTCACAAATTAGCGCAGGGTTGATTAAAAAATAAATAAATTAGTTGTTATCTACAAGGCTATAAAGGGTTATTTGCATTAACTGCCTCTATTATACTACATGTGCATAATTTAAGAACGTGCACATTTTTTTTGTGATAAAATATTACACATTTTTTTCATTTTATGCATAAACACAAAGGGATTTTTGGAATAGTATATTATAATAGAAAGGCAACACACACAGCAAGGTGGTTTTGTGTAGAAAAAAATCCATATATACTTTATTCATAAAAACCATTACCGGGACTCCTCTGCACAGCGAAGCCACTCACTTCTGAAAGAGGTGTGGCCTCAGCGAAGAGGCGTGGCTTCATGGGAATGAAAACTCAAAATAAAGCTTTCGGTTTGCGGTCACTGTAGTGGTATGCCCGTCACTCTGGAAGCGATTGGCCATACCCCCAGTCCCTCTCTCCCTTGAATAAACACTCTATGCATGCACACCGTTTCTGTTCACTGCTGTTCTGCTAAGCAATCAGCGAGTAACAGGGGGTCTCCCAACTGCCCACACACAATGGGACACAGCTGCCCACAGGTAGGACAGCAGGGCAGTTCCCCAAAATAAGACAGTTGGGAGCTATGTGATAACAGTGTCGGTTTGTGGAATGCTGTTGTGGCGGCAGGTTTAGTAGTGTGGCCAGCTGACAAAGAGAAGGGTTACCCAAAATGCAAATCCAAAAAACCATTAGAGAAGGGTTTCCCAAAATGCAGTCCTCAAAGAAACCAACAGCCCAGTTTTTAAGAATACCCATGCAAAGGTACAGGTGATGTCATTAGTACCCTATTCAGCTTGATCATATAATCTGTGCACAAGTAGGGATATCTCTAAAACCTGGACTTGAGGACAACATTTGAGGAGGGGATCAGGGGTACCACTGTGGACCATTCCAACCCAGTCTGAAAATACTGAAACTTTTCTCCACTGGATTTTTGTGGTGACATGACAAAATATATGATAATACAGAACCTGTACTTTACAGTAACATTGGAACCCATTATTTCTTATGCAAATCAGATAATGTATTTGTGAATAGGAAAATTCTAACCAAAACAATATTGACTTTATAATACTATAAATGATATCAGTCACCTGTGTCACAACTTTTACATAAGAGATATGAACTATGAATACTGTATTCTTCTGTTTTGTAGAAATAATACAGATCTAGATAACTATTGCATTTAAATTAAGAATTCTGAAGTAGTTTTTCATAGAGCACATACAACAAATATGTAAAGCAGTTTATATTTTGTATATTAGTACATCTAATATAATAAAAGTGAACTCTATTTTTAGTAATACCTTTAACAACCTTCAACAAAGAGAAGAAGCAAGAATATGCACCCTAAGAAGGGTCTTAGATGGAACCAGAATAAGTGCAAAATGTGGTCCTATGTACTGTACATTCACTTTAGCAGATGACAATTGGAAATGGAAAATCATTACTCTGGTCCTGATCACAATTTGAGTGACAAACAGAGAGTTCAGAAGCATGTAAGTAATGCCCCTTTCACACCAGCCTAACTTCCCGTGTTGGGCAAAAATTTACGGGATTTCAACCCTGCTGTGGAGCAGGGTTGCTCCCGGATTCCACCCGGGGACCTGGCCGGTGTGAAAGGGGTAGGGGGTACTTACCCGGGGTTGCCGGTCCTCGGTGTGCTGTCAGGCGGGGATCCACACAAGCGGCGGGCGCAAATGACAGGACAGGCGGCGGATGAAGATGACGCAGCTCTCCGGTGCTCTCACTGCCGCCGGAGAGCTGCATCATCTGTACCAGCCGTCTGAGTGTATCCCCGGCCTGCACCAAGGACCAGTAAAAAGGGTGAGTACTCGCTGCCATCAAGCCTCCTCCCCGCCCCCTTCACACACCAGAAAATGGAGGGACTTTTCTGGTGTGAAAGGGGCCAACCCGGGAATGGCCCGGCATGATCCCTAGGCCATATTCCTGGGTGGGTCCCTGCATTTTCTGGTGTGAAAGGGGTATAATATGGCCACAATACCCGCTGGGAAAATTGAACAAGACTTGGCAAAATTGGATTGTGACGGGAAAGTTGCGCTGTATGGTGAAGCAGCAGCTCTGTATGCCCACCAATTAAAATAGCACAAATGTAGACATTGTTGAAACAAGAAAATCTGTGACACAAGTAGTAGTGCTGGGAAAAAAACTCATCTAGTCTTCTTTCATGCACAACCAAGAAGACTTGTAAAAATAAAAAGAATAATAAAACCGTAGTCTGAACTGCTTTGAAAATTGAAATTACTATGCAACTGCCATTAGGGAGATGTATATGAAATCCACATCCAGGGAATGCTGGCTCCAAAGTTGGCATGTCAAACATGTCCCCCTGGGATGAATGCTACAGAAAAATGTATCTTAGTCATCAAAAGAAAGAACAAAAACGTCTGGGTGGAGGTCCAAGAAATGCCCAGATGACAAAAATTTAAGTGAAAAGTAGTGGATCATTCCCTACCCCAAGAGGTTTACCACATCCTAACAGCTCAGCCACCAAGGACAAAGCTAGCGACAATTTGCCAGTCAAGGTCCACCACTACAGATGAGTGTCTGTTTCAGCACGCAGAGGCTTACCGCAGGTGGTGGTCGTGCTGTCTGCCCTGTGGGCCACGTGTTGTGGTCGGGACGCCGGGGAGCAGGTGCACACAGGAGGCATGATCCGGGAAGCGTGGTGCGGCAGCGGAGGCCGCCATTGTAGAACAGTGTAGTGGAGGGGCAGACCTGCTGCATGTCTGTGGTTGTGAGAGGAGGTGTGCCTGGTTATCTACAGTGTCTCCAGTATGGAGGCAACCATGTTGGAGACCAAGGTTTCTCCAATCCCCTGCCAGGGGTTTCTCCAGCCAATCCCGTGTGTCTTTCCTTGATAAAAGGGGTCTGGCCCATGTCTCCCTGACAGTGCTTCAGTCTACCTCCTGGAGTGTGGTTCAGTGGCTTTGCGCTCCACAAGTATTCCTGCCTAACCTGCTGATGCTCCTGTCCGGTGTTCCTTAAAGGTACAGTGCCGCACGGACCCACCTCTCTCCTGTTGGGATTACCTGCTGGCGCTTCACAGTTGTTCTCCAAAGCTCACAGTGACTCTCCGCTTTATTCAAGGTACCGCAGTTATCCTCAGCTGTATTTAAGTGCCTCATGCCTCAGCTATTCCCGTCCATTATATGAACTGCTACTGTTTTACTGTTGTTTAATGTCTCACGTTACCAGTTATTTCTGATTGATGCTATTTCAGTTTATTCATTGACTGTACCGCAAGACCTTATTATCATTAAACCTTCTAAATTCTGCTCAACTCTTCCATTCATCCGGTACCTTAGTACATGAGTAAGCACTACATTCATCCACCAAGCTTCCGCCATCCAATTCTTATCTCCTCTAAGGTTACTCCCCATTAGCAAATCCCTACAAATCCCCAGAGTGTGACAGTGTGGATATGACCAGTGGGTGCCTAAGTTACACTGTTATGAATTATATATTAGATAGCCAGATTCAAACAGTCATTAGATCATCTTGGGCACGTGTGTCTCTCCTCCCAGGAATATCTTTGGAGATTTACTACAGCAATACATGGCTGTCTGAATGTTTTATCTAGTCATGAAGTGATTTTGTGCTTGCTCAATAAAGGAACTACAGTAAGTGGGACTTAGTTCCTTTACTGAGCAAGCACAAAATCACTTCACTGTCTGTTCCTTCAAGTGATAGCCATGACAGATGTCCCCACCTCAATGAGTTAAAGGAAGTATAGGTCACTGCAGGACTTAGAAATCGAGATCATGTAGGCAGCAAGAGCAGCCTCACAAGCCCCGTCTAATGGGCCCCATACATCAGCAATCACAATTTATGGATTTTCAGATATAGGGATATTTTGGCCAGATAAATGGATTTTACAATCTATCTGACTTTGCCCACACATTACAGATTTATTTCAATGATCGGCAGATTTTTCCATCTAAAGATTGCATCTTCATATCTGGAAATTGCCCAATCGATTGCTGTTCATAATGTAAATATGAAGACGACGAATTGGGAATGCCCACACATATAAAAAAGATCTGCAGATAATACCAGATTATTAAACATGTTTAAAAACCTGATTAAGCAATCGATTGGCGATTTTGATTGGGATTGCCAAAAGGGGGAGCCCACACATCTAAAATTAATTGTGGCAATCATCTCCATATCTGAAAATTGTCACAATTAATTGCTGATGTATGGGGCCCATAAGTCACAGTAGAGACAGGACTGAATATTTGTGTCACCTGTAGCACAGCCCTGGTCACCTACAGAAGTTCCAGGTGTTATAAAGCTGTGCTGGGTGACTTGTCCCCTTCCAGAACCTAAAGAACTTGGGGTGGGAACAGCAGAGGGAGAGGAAAACACTTTAAAACAAAATGAAAAAGTAAAAGTAATTTGCTACATGAGCATCAAATAAAGTGCTCTACTCAAAGCACACAGCAAAAAAAATAAAGAACCCCACAACTAAACTACAACATGGTAGTGGTATAGGTTGGGAGGAAATGGCAGAAAACTTTCCAGGACTTGTGTACATACTACTTATGCATATCCAGAGTGAACAACCATCCAACCTACAAATATGTTCTTTCAGCTGGACCTCACTGTATTGGATTTATTATTTAGTTTGTTTCTAATTAGAAAAGTGATGCTACTGTACCTAAAAATGTATGTTAACTATTGCTGTCTGTTTTTAAGCATTTGGGAGCAAGTGATTGTCATTTGCTCCTATCCATTAATATTTTCATTACAACCAGCAAATTGGTTGATTTGATGGACACAAAATGTTAAGGTTTAGTGCCAGCTTCAGTAATGTCAATAGATAAATAGATCTAGATACCTTCCCAGCATAATGCTGAATCCTGAAGCAGCTGTGTGGTAGCGACGTGTCATTCAAGAAACGTGAACACTTGCTCATTCGACTCTCAAAATGCTGATGGGTGGCACAGATCTGATTCAGTTTTTCCAAGAATGTGTCATCTGTAACTGTGCCTGGACGTAAGCATTCTTCATCTAGCATGGCCAGGATTCCATTTTGGTTCTAGAATTGAACAAGATAAACACTATGAACAATAAAGCTGGATAATATTCCTGAACTACACATTCCAACATGCCCTGCCTCAGTTTAAGTATTTCTAAATAGCAAAACTGTGGTAGGGCATGCTGGGTGGTGTAGTTCCATAGCAGATCGATGGTGGGAGAGACATTCTGAGCATCCATGGTGTGGATATGTACACTGAGGATGGTGACTGGTAGCGCACCAAGGGCCTGATACAGACCAGAGTATATTCACTGCCCAGTGAGCAGGTAAACGCTGCCCCGTCAAACGCCCACCCGAATCCCCTTACTAGTATGCAAGTGGAGGCATTCACTTACACAGCACAAGCGGCCGCACGGAATAAAAATCATTCAATGGTCGCTAAGGAAAGTCAGTGTAGACTGACTTGAATTCTGGCCGGAGATGGCTGAATTCAGTGCGGGCACTGATGTCATGTGATGTCAGCTGCCTGCCTCAAGCAGGAATTGGCACGCCTGCATTTGCAGGGGTATGTCCAGCATTTCTATGGACGCGCCCACATTTTTTGTGGGCGTGCCAATGAACCGGTGGGTGGTCTCCCCTGCTTACCCATCCCGACGAGTGTGAAATTTACCAGCGCTGGGGGTTCGCACATGCACATATTTGCGCATGCGCAAACCCCAAACATTGGTTGGAGAAGCGAATTTTGCCCGCAACGAGCAGGCCTGAATCGCCCCCCAAGCAAGCAGGTAGCAGGCAGGTGCCCTACAAGATGCGTATAACTCAACATTTGTGTGTGTGCGGTTCAGGGGCATATATGGAGGACTTTCACCTAGTTTCGCATCCATCCCAGTGTAGATGTGGGATACGGACACGTACTTACGGTATAACTATATTAAAAAATGTAAAAGTGTACATGAAAAAGCTGTAAGTAGCATGTATTAATAGTTTTTTTGGTACTCTTTACTTAGAAGGGCGCCCATCATGGCCATCTCGGGCATTGAATGCACTAAAAAATCGGGTGCGATGCGACCGACGAGATGCCCGAGATTTCCCATAGGGAACAATGTTAAATGTCTCAATTGACCCGATTTTCCTGTTCAATGCCTCAATTGACCCGATTTTTCCATAGGAAACAATGTTAAATGGGCCACAGAGGCCAAATAGGCACCCTGAAGTGTATAATGGCCACCCGAATTGTTAACGCCACCCCACGATCAACGTCAACCCGAAGCGCGGCGAGCGCAGCGAGCCCGCGAGGGGCGGCGGTACGCGTCCTACGACCTTTTCATACCCCCACTATCCACGTCGGCGTGGAGTTGAGAATAGAAAGTGTGGCGAGCGCAGCGAGCCACCGAGCCCGAAGCGTGGCGAGCGCAGCGAGCCCCGCGAGGGGTCGCGGATACCTTCACAGGTATCCGAGTCCCCTCGCGGGCTTCACAGCTGTCCGCGTGCGCTCGCCACGCTTCGGGCTCGGTGGCTCGCTGCGCTCGCCATACTTTCTATTCTCAACTCCACGCCGACGTGGATAGTGGGGGTATGAAAAGGTCGGAGGAGGCGTACCGCCGCCCCTCGCGGGCTCGCTGCGCTCGCCACGCTTCGGGTTGACGTTGATCGTGGCGTTAACAATTCGGGTGGCCATTATACACTTCAGGGTGCCTATTTGGCCTCTGTGGCCCATTTAACATTGTTTCCTATGGAAAAATCTGGTCAATTGAGGCATTGAACAGGAAAATTGGGTCAATTGAGACATTTAACATTGTTCCCTATGGGAAATCGCGGGCATCTCGTCGGTCGCATCGCACCCGATTTTTTAGTGCATTCAATGCCCGAGATGGCCGAGATTTTTTACTAACGATGCTCTAATGTTCTAAGTAAAGAGTACCGTTTTTTTTTTTAAAGTTTATTGCAGTATTTTTGTTAACAAGCATTTTCTTAATTGTGCTTATGGAGCGTGCACGGCTGCGTAGGCGAAGCTCTGCACGTTTTACTCCATTCCACACAAACTATAAGGAAAAATAAAATCCATGTGTCGCAGACTATTCCACAGTAATGTGCTTACACTAATGAACAAAAGGCTCCGTTCTATGTTATTTGATCTACAGATACTTACATTCTCAATCAGATCACATATAATTGCATTGTTGAAGTACTCAATATGAGTCCACTCAATTCCCTAAAAAAAATAAAAATACAAGGGAAAAATCAGTTACACCCTGGAAGACAGACAGGAAATGAAATAGAAGCCAAATATCTGATTACAACTCTTTAGGGACATGTTATTGATGCTTTCCCATTCATTAATCTGCTAAATAAATCTCCAAACACCAACGTTCTCACCATCTGCCGGCTGCGGTGGTTCCTCAGCACACTGCACAGCAATGTACCGCACACCCCTTTTACACTGAAGTAGTTAATGTCTAACAGGCTTAGAAATGTTGTATCCTTTCATCAACTGTTGACCAAATTGGGTGCCCTTGAAATACTTCCAGACTTGGTCTCCATTCCATTCCCTGATCTGTGTCACATTCCCATGCACTTGGGTGGAACTGAGCCAGAAATTACAGCAGTAAGCATTAAGGTCAGTAGTGCGCTGTGTATATGTCATGTAGTTATGTTAGATACACCCCCTGTTTTAGACTTACATCAAAATATAGCACTCATTTATGTTTAACAGTGGGAAGTAAGGTAAAAAATATTTAGAGGAATAATGTTGGAGAATTAAAATAAGAAACTGATTTGCCATTGTGTATTAAATTATTGTATAGTATGATTTTATGATTTTATTGCCACAACTATTTTTCCTGTGATATTAGACAGTCTAACTTAGACCTGTAATAATTTTGCTATATAATGAATTCAGATCCCACAGTAAAGTCTGTTCACCTGTAACAGCGCTCTGCACATTGCTGGTAGGTGATATTGGGTACAGCCAGTGGCAGAACTACTGTTGTTGGAGAGGGGGCAGTGTTGCACCTGTCACCTCCCAGCAACATAGCAGCTGCCCAAGTGTTGAGGGGCATACACACAGAGCGATTTTAAGAAATCTGACTAGATTGCTTAGAAAGTAAGCACAGATCTCTCCGTGTGTATGCCCCGAGAGATTAATTCATTAACCCCTTCATGACAGAGCCAGTTTGTGCCTTCATGACAGAGCCCTTTTTTTCAAATCTGACATGTCTCACTTAAGTGGGGATAACTTTTTTTTGCTTTTACTTATCCCAGTGATTTTGAGATTGTTTTCTCGTGACACATTGTACTTCAAGTTAGTGGTAAATTTGGGTCGATACAGTCTGTGTTTTTTTGTGAAAAATACCAAAATATCGTGAAAAAATGGAAAATTTAGCAATATGCAAAATGTCACATTTTCTGCTTGTGAGACAAATAATCATACCACTCAAAATAGTTAATAACTAACAAAGACCATATGTCTACTTTATGTTGCAATCATTATTTCAACTTCCTTTTAATTTTTTTGGACACTAGGAGGCTTCAAATATGACTAGCAAATTCTCAAATTTTCAAGAAAATTTCAAACACTGATTTTTTTAGGGACCAGTTCAGTTCTGATGTGACTTTGAGGGACTTGTATGTGAGACACCCCCATAAATGATGCCATTTCAAAAACTGCACCCCTCACAGTATTCAAAACAGCATTTTGGAAGTTTGTTAACCCTTTAGGTGTTTCACAGGAATTAAAACAAAGTGTAGGTGAAATTTCAAAATTTCATTTTTTTTCGGATTTTCAATTTTAATACATTTTTCTAAGGAACACAGTAGATTTTACTAGAGAAATGTGACTAAAAATTGATTCCCCCAATTCTTTGGTTTTCATAAATATCCTATATGTGGCCCTAGTGTGCACGGTGACCAAACCACAGGCTTCATAATAGAAGGAGCACCTACTTGATTTTGGAGACTCCTTTTTATGAGATTATTTTTTAGGCACCATGTAGGTTTCTAGGCACCATAAGATGCTAAAAGTTAGGAACCCCCCCACAAGTGACCCCATTTTGCAAACTACACCCCTCAGGGAATTCATCTAGGGGTATAGTGTACAATTCAAACCCCCAGGGGTTTCACCAATTGTGGTACAACTGGGCAGTGAAAATGAAAAAAAATTTTTTTTTATTTTCACAGCTCAGTTGTATCAAAATTGGTGAAACCCCGGGGGGTTTGAAATGTACTCTATACCCCTAGATGAATTCCCTGAGGGGTGTAGTTTGCAAAATGGGGTCACTTGTGGGGGGGTTCCACTGTATGGGTGTTTCGGGGGTCATTCAACCAGAATCTGTGCTGCAAAATCCAAAAATCACTCCTTCCCTTCTGAGTCCTGCCATGCACCCAACTGGTATTTTTTGGTCACATGTGAGGCATTGCCGTACCCGGGAGAAATTGGGGCACAGATTTTGGGGTGCTTTGTCTCCTTCATTCCTTGTGAAAATGAAAAATTTTGAGCCAGATCTGCATTTTTGTGTAAAAAAATTTAATTTTTTACACAAAAATGCAGTTCTGGCTAAAAATTTTAAATTTTCACAAGGAATGAAGGAGACAAAGCACCCCAAAATCTGTGCCCCAATTTCTCCCGGGTACGGCAATGCCTCACATGTGACCAAAAAATACCAGTTGGGTGCATGGCAGGACTCAGAAGGGAAGGAGTGATTTTTGGTGGTGGAATGAATGGCGGGTGCTATGTCGCATTAGCAAGACCCCCGAAGCACCAATACAGTGGAACCCCCCCACAAGTGACCCCATTTTGGTCACCAGCTTTGGGAGGGGGGCTGGCGCTGCGGCTGGCGGGGGGGTGGGAGGGGTGCTGGCGCTGCGGCAGCCGGGTGGGTGGGAGGGAGGGGGGCTGCCGGGTGGGAGGGGGGGGGGGGGCTGGCGATCGTTGGTGATCGGTGCGGTATACGCACACACACACACACACACACACACACATATATATATATATATATATATATATGTGTGTATATATATATATATATATACATATATATACATATATATACACACACATATATATATATATATATATATGTGTGTGTATATATATATATATATATATATATATATACACACATTTGCACATTTTTTTATTTTATTTTATTTTTAACTTTTCCAGCAGCAGCATGATGCTGCTGCTGCTGCTGCGGGGGGGAGGGGGGAGGAGGGGAGCGCAGCGTGCGCTCCGGACGTAGCGGTGGAGCCGCTGGAGCTGCTGCTGCTGCGTGAGTGCCCGGCGGGTGGGAGGGGGGTGCTGCCGCTCGGTGGTGATCGGTGCTGCACCGATCACCACCGTTTTCTGTGTTACCGAGCGGCTTAGCCGCCGGTAACACAGGAAACGCTGTGATTGACTGTTCAGATTTGAACAGCCAATCACAGCGATCGCCGACCGGGGGGGGCACCCCTGCCCCCCCTGGGCGACGAGGGGGGATGTCTGCTGTCAGGGACAGCAGACATCTCCTAACTGTCACCGCGTCTATAGACGCAGTGACAGTTAGAATCCATGACGTACATGTACGTCAAATGTCGGGAAGTACTTCCCGACCATGACGTACATGTACGTCAAATGTCGGGAAGGGGTTAAGTCAGTGCATGCAGTCAAAATCTTTTGCTTAGCAAGTGACTGCAAATCTCCCTGTGTGTACAGAATGAGAGATAGTAATCGAGAATTCTCATTCTGAACCACTACCCTGACTTTTTTTGCTTAAGCAAAATTGCTTAGCATAAATCTCTGCATGTGTATGTGCTCTCCACGGGTGATCTGGACACCAGGAAGTCACCTACCCTAAATAGCTTAGCAAAATAGCTTACACATCTCTACATGTGTATGCCCCTTAGTTCTATCACTACCCTTGCCGCTAGGATTAGATATCATCTTTTTATAGGGAGAAATACAACATAGTGAGAAGGACAATGGTGCTTTCTCAGTTTAAAATATGAGACAATTCCATGATATTTTTGAACAATGTAAGCACTAAAGCAGCAATAATAACTATGCAGCAACTAATAAAATCCTAGCAACATGAATATTATAGTCAGACCGCACAAGTTTCCCAATATACATATAAAATTAGGGTACTTGTTTCCTAGCACGGCACCCATCGCATACCACCGCATGCCTTAATTAGTGGTATGCGATGGGACCCGATTTTCGGGTCCTAAGAGCCGCACTGTACAATTTTAAAATCGCATCGCATGCCATTAAAATGGCATGCGATGCGATCAATGCGATCAAAATGATGATTTAATTGTACATGCACCCTGATGGATGATTAGTATTTTATATGCACCCCCATCGCTAACGCCACCGCCACTATTAACACCAACCCGAAGCGTGGCGAGCGCAGCGAGCCCGCGAGGGGTGGCGGCACGCGTCATCTGACCTTTTCATACCCCCACTATTAACGTCGGCGTGGAGTTGATTTTATATAGTGTGGCGAGCGCAGCGAGCCACCGAGCCCGAAGCATGGCGAGCGCAGCGGGGACGCGGAATACATGTGAAGTTATCCATGTCCGCTCACCGCGCTTCGGGCTCGCCGCACTATATAAAATGGACTCCACGCCGACGTGGATAGTGGGGGTATGAAAAGGTCAGAGGACGCGTACCGCCGCCGCTCGCCATGCTTCCGGTTGGCGTTAATAGTGGCAGTGGCGTTAACAATGGGGGTGCATATAACTTACTAATCACGCATCAGGGTGATTGTACAATGAAATCATCGTTTTGATCGCATGCGATCTGGTCGCATGCAATGCGATGGATGCGATCAAAACGATGTAATAAGATTAAAATTGTGGGAGCCATGCTAGGAAACAAGTACCAAAATTAGGACCCCTGGACTTGGACTGTGATTGGATGTTGTGCGCATTTATGTAGGGATCGATGACAATGCACCCCCTAACTTTTCGGACCTGTGGCCAGGGCAGATACTAAAAAGTTCTTAGATTGTTTTTTTTTTAAATTGTGGAATATTAAACAAATGTACAACAAATAGAAATTTTCCAATCTATTAAGTATGGTTAGGTTTGTATAGAGCGAACACATAATGGTATCTTCTGTTGGTTGGAACTGGTGTCAGCATCTAATAGTTACTCATCTCTATTCTGACACATCTAGTCAATTAAGAGGATAATTTTTTTAGTCTGGAACAATAAAGCAGCCTTGCAATATTATAATGGGGACATATATGCCGCCAAAATTACCCAGATCACAGTTTGGTGGGTCCGTCCTGGTTTTAAACATTGTTCCAAATCACAGGTAAGACCCAGGATTTTGGTGTAGAAGGGGTGTAACCCTGAAAATGGAGGTCAGAGACCCCTTTCCTCAGCTGAGACAGTTTATTAACCTCCAGATTTCTAGTCCTAAAACTACTATTGCCTTTCTCTGCCCCTATATAGATGTTTGGAGACTGTCATTTCATCAAAGTGCAGTCAATGGAAACCATTTATAATTTAAGAGGGAAACAAGTCCTGCCATACACTGGTTATCTAAGTTGTCCAGTCCTACTCTAGAGACCCTAGAGATGCATGAGGTACTGCATATGCATTGCTGATTTTTGAGCTGAGCCAGTTGCCGCATAAGCATCTTCTTAATGAACTCTCCATCCAGTTATTGATGTCCCGCTTAATTGCGAGTTGTCAACATTAGAAATATAAGCAATTGTTGTTAAACTTCCAGAAAAAAACTATCTTTAATAACGTTTAGGATTTAATTTGTTTATTTTATAATACTACTGGTGTTTTATTGTACTGTAGTTTTATTTATTGCAAATATGCAGTCTTTTTCTGCTCAATACGGCAAAATGATTAGACATATAGGGGCAGATTTATTAAGCTCGGTGAAGTGATAATGTGGCTGGTACTTTATCACCGGCCAATCAGCTCCTAACTGTGAAGTTACAAGCTTGCTTTGAAAAATGACAGGTAGAAGCTGATTGGATGGTTATAAAGTACCAGCCACATTATCACTTCACCGAGCTTAATAAATCTATAGTGTGTTATACTTTAAAACACCTCCTCAAACCATCTTACAGAATCTATAAGCAAGTTCTTCAAAACCTTACCATATATATTGTTTTTGTGTTACTGGATACAACATACTGTACTATCAGAGGGTTTCACCATGGGCTAAACAAATAGCAGAAACAGCCCACAGTCATACACACCCATCCTCCATCAGATACACTTTTCTAGCTATCTTTTTAAGCAGCAGCATGACAAAATGATGCAAATATAATTTCTATAAGCAAATGGATATCATGCTTCTATAGTTGTACATCACAAACCACACATAATTACAAAGAACTAAAAGAATACTGTAGGTAAAATGGAAAACAAAAATATCTAAAGTGAAAATATAATCTATTTAATCAGTGTTGGCAGAATTTAACTAGTCTACCCCAAATTATTTCATCCATGATAACATTTATTCATATAGAGGAGTTGGGCTGCGTCTACACATTACGTTTTAGCAGGATGCAGTCAAACAGGAGCTGTTTAGCAGGATGCTTACTCAAGAGGATAAATACACAAGCCTGCTGCATCCTGCTAAAATGCAATGTGTGGACACCAGAAAGTGCATCTCGCTAAACAGGATCCTGTTTCACTACATCCTGCTAAAAAGCAATGTGTAGACGCAGCCTTACTAGAATAAAAAAAAAAAAAAACCTCTCCGGTATAATCCAAATGGATGCAAAAATGCAAAGTGCTTCAATAGTATCATACTGGTCTCCTAATGGAAAACTATTTATATAGATTGTCAGCTATCGGCAACAAAAAAAAACTGTTTTTATACTTTGTTTTAATACTCATATTTTATAAAGGTATAAATGTCTTCAAAAAGAGGACAATGGTCCAGTTTACCTCACGGATGTATTCCTCCTGTTCCTCCTTCAGGGTCAATTCAATGAAGATTTGTTGTAGCTTCTCATTACAGTAGTTGATGATAAACTGCTCAAAACTGTTTTCCTGTGAACAGACACATGCGGAGTCATTCCAGGGCCTTTAAACAACAGAGAACCATGGCAATATAGTACAACTGCCATTGCATTTCTACTTTATTTCACTATTAAAACAAATTCTGGGTCTCACTACATTTTAAGGTTGGTCTTTTGATCTTTTGGACCCAAATCCTTCTATTTTCTAAAGGGGCAGAATAGATGGTTCTTTCTACCATCAATTTCAATGTTTCCATGTTCCTAAATGTCCTTTTAGTTTTCCCTAAATAAACTATTCCAGCCTTCATCTAGCTCATTTCTAAATGTTTAATAGCATCTATCTTTTATATTAGCCATTTAATTGCATTTTGTACATTTATTATCAGTTATTTATATAGCGCATACATATTCTGCAGCGCTTTACAGAGAATAACATTCACATCAGTCCCTACCCCAGTGGAGCTTACAATCTATATTCCCTACCACATGTACTACATGCACAAACAGACATTCTAAGGTTAATTTTGTTGGGAGCCAATTAACCCACCAGGATATTTTTGAATTGTAGGAGGAAACCAGAGTACCCGGAGGAAACCCACGCTAGCACGGGGAGAATATACAAACTCCGAACAGTTAGGGCCATGGTGGTAATCAAACCCATGACCTCAGTGCTGTGAGACAATAAAGCTAACCATTACACCGTCCATGCTGCCCAGGGGCGTAGCGAGGGCAGAGCATGAGCCCTGGGTCAAGAAAGATCACAGGGCGCCGGAGCCATGCACTGCAAACTCTGATGCCCGCCTGCCAGCTCCCCCGCACGCCCAGCTCCCACGCCTCCGCTGTCCTGGCTCTTGTGCCACCCGCCCATGGCTCACAATATCAGCTGTGTGAGCCATGGCCGTGCAGCGCAGAAGTCAGGACACAAATTCAAGTCTACAGCTGGACCGCGAGACAATAGGCACTTGCGGTTCAGCAGCCAATCAGGAGCAGCATTGGTGGCTGCTGGACTGCAAGCACCTATTTTCTAGTTCTCCAACAGGAGACTTGAAAATAGCGGTGGACAACCGGGCAATGCACTACTCTCTCTGCCCGGCTGTTGGAGCGGGCTGAAGGAGGATTTTACTCTCCCCTTGGCAACAAGCAATTTCAGTCCCCCTTGGCAATGAGCAATTTCAGTCCCCCTTGGCAACAAGCAATGTTAGTCCCCCTTGGCAACAAGCAATTTCAGTCCCCCTTGGCAACAAGCAATTTCAGTCCCCCTTGGCACTGAGCAATTTCAGTCCCCCTTGGCATTACTGTCTCACAGCCCCGTGGCATTGAGCATGAAGCCCTGTGGCATCGAGCATGAAGCCCCGTGGCATCGAGCAGGTAGCCCCTCGGCATCGAGCATGAAGCCTCTAGCAATGAGCATGTAGGTAAGTCGCACTTGTGTCAAATGTGTAATGGACATTACAGTTTGTTATATAGAATGTAATGGGCATCACGGTTTGCTATATAGTATGTAAATGGCATCATGTGTGGCCTTATGTGTAATTGCCATTAGGTCAAGTGGCTTTATGTCTAATGGGTATTCCGAAGTTTTCAAAAATGTGCAATGGGCATTACGGTGTGCGGTATAATGTTATGCCGCACCCCCTTTTGCCGCACAAGAGACCTACCTACTACAAATTGGGGGGGGGGGGGGGGGAAGGAAACATGCACTTGCTCCGGGCATTGTGGCACCTAGCTACACCACTGGTGCTGCCCAACATGCAGCAGTGTTGAGAAATAGGAATGTTCAGAAAGTCTTCCAAAGTTTAAGAATAGTGGTTCTCAACTGGTACAATTAGTTAGGCTAGGTGGCATATAAGGCAATGCACCACCAAATTAGTCTTAGTACACCAGCAGGTTGTTGTCGATCTGACAGTAGCAGCTCTCAGGCTGATGGTGAGCATGGCTCATACTGTATATATGAAAGCGCAGTCTCCCTGGATAGCTGAGTAATCTGAAGGGTTTTGTCAGACAACCACCTCATAGTGCTCAGACAGGAAGTGAACTTGAGTGCACTTCCTTGTTTAAACAGAATAGAAAAATAGACAGCAATTCATATCTTCAGCAAAGTGGTACATCATAAAAAAAACTGCTCCAAAACCTTTATTTTGTATTTTTTAGTAACCAGATTGCATTTGCTATATTATTAACTATCATCTTTCCAATCCAACTACAAAGGGTGCAATGTGCCGTTGCCATGGTATTTTAACACCACAACAGCATCTCGCACCCTTTACAGGCTTGTTCAAGCCCGAATCATTTTATCATCCAGTGTGTAATCAGCACCCAATGTAATGCGAACGGACTGTTAAGGAGGGCCATGCTGCCGTCGTTCGCTGGCATTGGGAAGTGTGTGTGTACTTGAACATTTTGGCAGATCCCCACTGCTGCTGATATTGGCAGCAGTGGGCATCAACCAGTGTATATGGGCCATTATTGTAATCAACTCTTCCTCACTCTTTGAATCATCATGCCCACTTTTATCCCAAAAAGATAATAATCTCTATAGTGCTTGGTCTACTGTTTATGAATATACAGTAGCTAAAGATCACAGGCCATAGGATCTGTAATGACACCATAGGACTGAAAGACACATTTTTATGGAGATCAAATGTGTAGGATTTGAATCCCCATCATCTATGATATTCTCGATAATTCTGAAGATTCTTATTTAAGAAAACTTACAGTATATCCATATATGATCAGTCCAGGGCTGGTGGGGGGGCAGTGAAGTGATGCGGCCACTGAGTTCGGGGTGGAGAAGTGATGCGGCCGCCGCTGAGTCCGTGGGAGATGTGGCCACCGCTTGGGGGAAATGAGGGTGCCGCCCCCAGGCAAATGCCTAAAGATGGCTTGTGGTGGCGCCGGCCCTGGATCAATTAAACGTGGCACACTATATAGTACCAGCGCATCAATCTACATTATTATTTGTAATTTATGCTAATCGAGTGAGATATACTTTAAATGTATCATACTAAAACAGTATATACTATAGATATTGGCTGGTAACAGGCCAGTTCTAGTGTGCCTCCACTGCCTACAACGGCTTCCCCAGTATCACTAAGTGCTGTGCTCAAGGCTTCAGCTCCCCTGTGGCTGCCGCTGTTTGGCAGACTGGCAGTGGCTGCCTGCGGAGCCCTAAATTGCCCCCCTGCCTCTGCTGGCAAAGACCATGCAACCCCTGCCATCGAGCATGAAACCCCTGGCACTGAGCATGAAACCCGTAGCAATGATGTGGCATAATATGTAATAGGCATTACAGTGATTGGTATACAGTATGTCACTGCTATCTCACTCACATGGTTTATCACTTCTTCACATGCATCAATAGATCCATTTGAGAATACTTCTTGTATATTATCCAGATTATGCCAATATATAATCCAGTTCTCTATTCCTCTTGGGATAAAAATATATTTTTTTCATCCAAATTATTTTGTATTTGTTTTGTTCTAGAGCGGATTGGGCAATGTCCAGCCTGCGAGCCATAGAAGGCCCACAAAATCATCTGGACTGGCAGGCCAAGGCAGCCGCAGACGAGACTTTTTTTTTTCATTATTATTAAATGGAGCAGAGCGTAGACATAATGCAGTACAGCCCAGCTGCCCTCTTATATTTATAGTATACAGCGAGACTGCTGGCCGATGATAGAGGGCACGTTGTCAGACAACGTTCTTTATCTCTCTCCATGACTGGATTCCCCCCCCCCCCCCACCTAACACACCTTACAGTAGGGCTGAAACGAGTCTGAAAAAAAGCTTTTCTTGTGGATCTTTCATTGCTGTGAATGACACTATTACATAGTTACATAGTAGGTAAGGCTGAAAAAAGACTTGCGTCCATCTAGTTCAACCTGGTATAGATATCCATTGCTGATTTGGTTGGTTCTGGTATTTTACAGACAAATTATATTTCTTATTTGTACCCATGGATGTTTTTCTCCAGTAAATGTTTGTCCAACTTTGCCTTGAACGCATTTAATGAGCCAGCCGTTACCACCTCTCTGGGAAGAGAGTTCCAGAGTTTGACTGTTCTGACCGTAAAGAAATTCTTTCTACTAGCTGAATGAAATCTTTTTTCTTCTAATCTATACTCATGCCCTCGCGTCCTAGATTCCTTTCTAGTAGAAAATAGGGTGTGTGACAGTTCCTTATATTGGCCCTTGATATACTTGTACATGTTGAGCATGTCCCCCCTTAAACGTCTCTTTTCTAATGTAAATAGTCCCAAATTGCTTAATCTCTCCCCGTAGCTTAAATTCTCCATTCCCCTAATAAGCTTTGTTGCTCGCCTTTGGACTTTTTCTAATTCTATGATGTCCTTTTTATAGTGTGGGGCCCAGAACTGTACTCCGTACTCTAGGTGAGGTCTCACCAATGCTTTATATAGTGGCATAATTACCCTTGAGTCCCTAGTTTCCATTCCCCTCTTAATACATGCCAGAATTTTGTTGGCCTTTTTTGTAGCTACATTACAATGGGCACTACATCCTAGATTGCTGTCTATTTGGACTCCTAGATCCTTTTCAAGTATGGAATTACCCAGTTCCTCTCCACTAAGGTTGTAACTTGCACACTGGTTGTGTCTCCCAAGGTGCATAACCTTACATTTATCTACATTGAACCTCATCTTCCATTTTTTTGCCCACTCATCTAGAATTGCAAGATCATTTTGAAGCATGGTGACATCTTCTGGTGATTTGATGACTTTGCTAAGTTTTGTATCGTCCGCAAAGATGGATACATTGCTGAGTAACCCTATCCCAATATCGTTAATAAAAATGTTAAACAAAATGGGCCCCAAAACCGAACCCTGGGGCACTCCACTTAGTACCGGTATCATATCTGATACGGCACCATTCACAACCACTATGTGGCCTTGCTGAACTTCCATAATGTATGCATGTGTCTGTTAATGTCATACCTATATTAGTTATTTTAAAAGTTACTCCATAATAAAGATCACAGCTCATAGTCATAGGACACCAATTCCATATCTTGACTGACCATCTGGCTTATACAAAAACAATCACAAAGGCAAACAAACATGTCTGTCTTATGGATATGTTTCCATTCAACACAATGCTCTGGTAATTTTGCATAGATGGATAGTTAGTTTAAGCCTTTGTACTAAGGCTAAAAATATTAAAATTCCAGGTCCAAAATGGAACATAACACACTGTATGTTCTAACTATACATTAAGACACTGCAAAACAATACCATGTATAGAAAGGCAAGCAGCCGGGAAACATCTAGCACAGATACCTCATCAAACAGAGTTGTACAAATACAGCAAGTACATGTTGTATACCTGGTATATAAAGAGTTTACAAAAAGCATGACAAGAAACACTCCATAAAGGGAAGTAATACTTACTGTAGTCTAGGTAGTAAAAATGAAGGAGAAACCACAGAAATGACTGACATTTTACAGGGGATGCTGTCATTTGGTCAAATGACAGCATTAGGTCGACATGGGAAAGGGTCGACATGGTTCTAAGGCGAAAGGTCATTAGTTCGACAGGTCGTTAGTTTGACAGGTCATTAGTTCGACAATGTCTAGGTCAACAGTCAAAAGGTCGACATGGAGGTTTTCACTGTTTTTTGAGTCGACATGTCCTGACAGGCGGTATTTCATGCCCTATCATCCACTGGAATAGCATGCAAATCGGCAGGAAATTGCAAAAAAAAGGCCAATAATCGGCCGCTAAATCGCATCCAATTTTTGCATGTGATTTGCGGCCGATTTCACGGGCGCCGTGATAATACACAAGTACCGATTAATTATACAAACCATGCTCTCTAACATACAATTCAAACTTAGGAACACAAACCACACTGTTGTAAGTTTATGGTATGCAACAGAAGTATTTTATCAGATAACAAAAGTTGCGTAAGTAGAGATACTCAACAATTTTTACATTTTTTAAATTTAACAGACTTCGGACACTATTTCATGTTTTGAAATAATAGGCAAGTATCAATGAACTTATTTAGAGTAGGGAAAAGGTGGCATAATAATTAATCGTGTTGATGTGGTGTGGTGTCATATATATAACACTTTCATACTTTTGGAAACAATTTTCAGGGAGATTCTAGATGATAGGAGAGACTGCATTGCGCACCTCTGCGGTGGCATGACAAACTCCACCTACTGGTATATCTATTGACAATCAGGGTCTTGCCCTTTTTCCCAGGGGTGGACCCCTATAATGTTAGGGACCTACCTGATGAGGTTACCTTGATGACTGGTGGGTAGGCTCATAATATTGGCCAATTTTATGCCAAAAACCTTATATATGGTATATAATTATGCAATGTATTAAAATTGTAATGGCTGTATGATGCACCTGCTCTCGTGTTTCTATGAGCAGGGTGGTATCCTGCAGTGGCAGGTGGAAACTAAATTCCAGCGCTACCACTGTGGAGGGGCCATAGAGCATACAGAAATGCGGTAAAAACCCAGATAACTGGGTTTTTACCGCATTTCTGCTTTAGAGAATCTCCCCCTTATACTCAAAACAGTATTTTTCATGCACAAAGAAAAGGAAACCACATATTTTTAAAAAGGACAGACGCGGTAAGTAGCAAACACACAATGTACAGGTATTTATTTATTTATTTGCAGTTTCTTATATAGCGCAGCAGATTCCGTTGCGCTTTACAATAGTAGGTATGAACTAGTTCCTTTTTTAATATGCGTTTCGTCTACTGCATCAGACTTCTTCAAGGGGATATGTAATAGACAAAACACATTGGGGGAAATTTACTAAGATATGAGTTGTATTTCACATGGCATGTTGCTATGGGCAACCAATCAGATACTATATATTATCTTCTAGAAGGTGCTAAAAAAAATGGAGAAGTAGTTTCTGATTGGTTGCCCATAGCAACATCCCATGTTAAATACAACTCACATCTTAGTGAATTTCCCCCATTGTGACAATGGCTGATAGTTGATGTACTGAATATGGGAGATCTTGGTTTTGGAAGCAAAAATGATTTGAGGATATGATGTCATTGCCTTGAAGAATAGCAGATCCCATGAAACATGTTGACCAAGTGGAGTTACTTACAGAGAACATGTATTGTTTGGAGAATAGCCAACAAAGACCTATTAATTACAGAGGAACATTCTAGAATTGTAACTGGAGAGCCAGACTGTAATCACTACTTCAGGTTTTTAACAAATCCTGTGTTTGTCCAGTGATGTTTTAATCTTCTTTATGTTTTTTTTTTTAACTCTTTGGATGTTATTGTTTTTTTGTCATTAAAGGGTTATATATTTTTCTTATGTGAAATTCATAATATTTTTTCCAAATGCAAAGGAACATTGGGCCTTATTCTAGTTCACTTCTTGTGACAAAATCCTTCTTCGATGGACAAAATCATGTGCACTGCAGGTGGGGCAGATGTAACTTGTGCAGAGAGAATTAGATTTGGTGGGGTTTTACTTCAAAGTGAGATCTATATTGCAGTGTAAAAATAAAGCAGCCAGTATTTACCCTGCACAGAAACAAAATAACTCACCCAAATCTAATTCTCTCTGCACATTTTACATGTACTCAGATGTATTGTCTTGAAAAGTGATAATTAGTGAGTGATAAACCACGACCCAATTAGCTCCTACCTGTCATTTTCAAACTCAGCCTGTGAAATGACAGTTAGGGATGATTGGTTGGTGGTTTATCACTATCCATTTTATCACTTTTAAAGCCGAGTACACCTGGCCCTATATGAGGGGAACAAAGAAACCTTTATATGTTTCATCACATTTGTCTCAGAGTGTCTCTAGAACATGGGGTAAAATTACTAAAGCTTCAAAAATGTGAAAAGAGGTGATATTGTCCATAGCAACCACACAGATTTGGTTTATCATTTATCTATTGCATCCAAGAAAATTATAGACAAAATCTGATTGGCTGCTATAATCTACATCACCTCTTTTAATTTTTCGAAACTTCAGTAAAGTTACCCTCTTGTGCCTATAAAGGTATTTTTATGTGCATGTATCCACTTTATCCTGTGTAAGGTCGGATGAATTCTGTTAATCTTTGGTGTGTTGAGCATTCCTTTATATGCCTGTTTCTTCCATATGTAATGGGAGAATGGTACATGTTAAGGGAGTAAAGAAATCCTCATACATTTCATTTATAAGATCAATCTCTTCAATATCAGTCCATCACTATAAGCAGTCAATAAACAGGACCTCCCTAATCCAACAAGGGAAGGGGCAGAGTCGTCTTTAGAGAGGAGGCGGCCCATGTGCAGCGTTCTCTGGCCGGGCCCTTAGCTCTGCCGGGAGTGGTGCCAGAAGCAGTAGCGTCTGAGCATTCAAGTGCTCAGACCCTACTGCGCACGAGCGAACCTCCGCTGTGGAGTCTGAGCACTAAAGCACTCTGACTATGGGGCTATTCTGATTCACTCGGAAAGGCACAATCACTCTCTAATGGACAAAACCATGTGCACTGCAGGTCGGGCTGATATATAATGTGCAGAGAGAGTTAGATTTGGGCGTTTTATTGTTTTGGTGCAGTGTAAATACTGGCTGCTTTATTTTTACACTGCAATATAGATATCAGTTTTAAGAACACCCCCACCCAAATCTAACTCTCTCTGCACATGTTACATCAGCCCCACCTGCAGTGTATATGGTTTTGTCCATTAGAGAGTTATTGTGCTTTTCCGAGTGAATTATATATACTACTACCCCTATACTACACATGAAGTATTACCTACAGTAAATGGGTGCAGTGTGCAAGGTATGGGCCTCCCTGGGGCTCAGAGGCCCATGTGCATACTGCACCCATTATAAAGATGGGAAGGAGCCTGTTTTTTTTATTGTGCTGGTTTTATAGATGTATAATAGATGATATTTTGTTACTAGCAGATTCCTAACAATGTTTCCTCTGAGTGCTACCACCCATATCACATTGTATGTCAGTGTGCACAGGAAAGGCTGTTTAGATTTTGCCAACCAATATCAAAAGGTAGATCTTCTTATGAGATCTATATGCAAATGCCTTCTAGCAATCAATCCAATGGATGTACATGTATACTAGAAAATTGGGAGAGGAGAACCTTTCAGGACATGAAGTCCGGCACATGCAATGGACTACTCAAATACTTCAATTTTTTTCTCACAGATAAAGATGGTCGCCAGATTCAGAAATCTGGTGTCGTGCAATGTAATATGAAGATGGTCAACATTATAAATAACATTTGGAATGTTGTAATTAAAAGATAAGCCAAAAAGGAAGTCAACAGTGAAACAGAAAAAGGTTGTTGATGTTCAAAAATAATCCTTGAAGCACTGCTGACTAACCCGGAGCCATTGTGGGAAAATTAGAAAGATATGTGAAATATCCAGGGCCCTGCCCTACCCAGCCCATGCACAGCTTGTTTCCATGATGTGCTGCTGCTGGGTCTAATGTTAGAAGCATTTGTTTGTAGAGCAACAAAGGGATGCAAGCCTCAAGAAAAAAAACAATTGGACTTTTTCAGATATATATATACACATTATCATTTGTTTGTCAAATTAATAAAACTTATGTGAGTGTCTTGTAAAGGAAGACAGCCTTCTCAATTAGAAGACTTTTGCATTCAATCACTTTGACTAGAGTAAGCCAATGGTGACCCAAAACTATTTGTTTTTAAAATTTCGGTTTTGAAAAAAAAAAGTTATTATAGGCAGAAGTCAGACTTTTTGTTACTCCAATATAGGGTTCTGATGGATGTAACCTTCATACCGGTTACCAGTACCATTTTAGCTTAACAACTGCCTGAATGGTGCAGCTGTCTCTGCGGTAATGAAGTGTGGACAGTATTCACATCATGGTAAAAGACCAGGGGTAGGTGACCTGTAATACACCAGCTGCTGTGGAACTACATATCCCAGCATGTCCAGCAGGTTGATATTAAGGCATGCTAAAACTGTGGCAAGGAAATCTGGGATGTGTAGTTCCACAGTAGCTAGAGAGTACCACAGGATGCCTGCCCCTGGGCCCCAGGGCCATCTTAACAATACAGTGGGCCCCTGGGCAAAATAATTTGAGAACCCCCCTCCTCACAACCCCCCTCCCCCCACCTATGTGCAGCAGCAGTGGGGGGCTGGGAGCTTGATGTAGCGATCCGAGCAGCGGCGGGTCGCCGCTGCCTGGGGTCAGTCCAGGAAGCGCGACTCAGAGACCTTGATGTATCGCTATTTGCCGCTGGGTGGGAAGTGCTGCAGATTTTGAAAAGACTGGCCGGACACTGATAGGCTGAGCGTCCGGCCAGTCTTTTCAAAATCAGCAGAGCTTCCCGCTCGTCAAATAGCGTAACATCAAGGTCTGAGTCGCCGCAGCCTGGATGGACACCTCTGACGGCCGCCGCCCAGATCCCTGTCACACGCCGCCCAAATCGCTACATCAAGTTCCCAGCCCCCCTGCTGTCCGGATCCCCACCGCCGTTTCCCAGGGCAGGGTCGTCTTCCCCATTGGGGTGGGCCGCTACAATCCTTGGGCCCCTGGGCAACTGCCCATTAAGCCCAATGGGAAAGACGGCCCTGCTGGGCCTGACTAAGTACAGAGAATTGTAAAAGTAAATAAAGTACATAAATAAAGTACAAAAGCAACTGGACGATGCAGCAAGGCAGATCTATAAATATATTTGTAATAAAATATTTGTAATATATTTTGGCTTGGGTGTTCAATTATTGAGTGAAATTTTAACCAAAACCCCTCAACTAATTGCCAGTTCAACCCGGTAATTAGTGTGATGTGAATGGGGTTACCTGGTTTCGCACGTCAATAAGAACCAGTAAAAAAGCAGAGCTCTTACTGATTCGTTGCTGTGTAGTGTGAACGGGTTAAATGGGTCGAGCGACCCGTTTCCCGCTCACACTATGGAGGAGGCAGCACTTGGAGCATCGCCAGCTCTGTGCTGCCTCCTCTCCTGCCCCCGATGATGCGCCGACTCCCCGCCATGTCCCTGGATGATGTCAGCCAACTGGCAGTAATGTCTGTTCGCAGAGGGGATGTCCCAAAATGCAGGGTGATGCCGGGACTGAACCGTTTCAAAGTCCCGGTGAGACCCTGCATTTTGCTATATGAAAGCAGTATTACACTGAGAATGACTTGCCAAGGTGCACAACAATGCAACATCATTTGCTGTGATTGGTACACATAGCCAACATAAACAAAGGCTTGATGTCCATGTATGGAGCTAAAAATATAGTATTTCTCAAATGTAAAATATATTTGTTGAAGTACAGTAAATGTTGAACTGAACAGGTAAAACCACTATAATAAACCACCAATAGGTGTCAATGTCTCAAAAAGAAAGAGAGATACTCATCTGTCTATAGTTTGTTTTATTCCCAGTTGAATAATGTGTGAACCGAAGCTGTGACTTCGTATTACATCAAACAATCTGCTGTTATCTCCCTTGCTCAGCACAGCTAAAGAATGTTTTCTGCTGACATAAGCCGGCTGCCTCCACTTCACCCTACACACATTCATTTCATCAAGTATGCACACGCAGCTAGTTCTAGCAGGACTCCAGCCAGACCTCAGTCACACTGTCTAATGGATTGTTTGAAGGATATAAAATTGTAATAATCAGAATAAATTTTAAAATTGCAGACCGAGACTGAACATTACTGCAAAATATATTTTTACATTCGTTATAAAGTCTTTATTGGCAGATGATTATGCATAGAAATAGCGTTACTAAGGGGCCAAGAACGTCAAAGCATAAAAATAAAAAACAAATGGAGCACACCATGCTATTTATTCACCACATCTCAATATGTAAATCCACTGCCACAACGGATGAATACCAACATGAGGGATTAATTTTAATGAAGGGCTAGAGATTGCCCAGCTGCATGGGAACAGAAGAATAAAGAGAAGTCACTGAAATGGTTGTGGCGATCCTTTCCAGCAAGTAACTCTTGAAACAAGATATTGCAAATAAAATAAAAACGTTCACAAATTCATATAGAATTTGATGGCAGATAAACACTTAGCCCATCTAGTCTGCCCCTTTTTTAAACATGTTACCTCAAACCATATTTGATCCTTATTTTTTGTAAGGATAGCAATATGCCTATCCCAAGCCTGTTTAAATTGTACTACTGTATTTGCCTCTACCACCTCTGATGGGAGGCTATTCCACTTATCTAATACCCTTTCTGGGAAGTAATTCTTCCTCAAATTTCCCCTAAATCTTCCTTCCTCTAGTTTCAGTTCATTGCTTGTTCTGCTGCTTGTTCTTCCTGTGAAGAATGTCTCCCACCTGTACATTGTTAAAGCCCTTGATATATTTGAAAGTTTCTATCATGTCCCCCCCTTTCCCTTCTCTGCTCCAAAGTATACATATTAAGATATTTTAGTCTTTCCTGGTACGTTTTCTAATGTAGGCCATGCACCATTTCAGTTGCCTGACTTTGAACAGTCTCTAATGTATTTATATCCATCTGAAGATATGGCCTCCAGAACTGAACACATCACTCTAGGGGGCAGATTTATTAAGCTCAGTGAAGTGATAATGTGTCTGGTTTTTATCACCGGCCAATCAGCTCCAAACTGTGAAGTTACAGGCTTGGTTTGAAAAATGACAGGTAGGAGCTGATTGGCCGGTGATAAAAAACAGACACTTTATCACTTCACCGAGCTTAATAAATGACCCCTCAATAAGGTCGTACCAGTGACCTATACAGTGGCATTATTACTTCTTTCTTTCTACTGCTGATGCAACCAACCTCTCCCTATGCAATCAAGCATCAGACTTGCCTTCTTCATTGCTTTGTTACATTGCCTACCTGCCTTTAAGTCCCCTGAAATAGTGACACCTAGTGCCCTCTCTTCCTCAGTAGTTTCCATTATAGTGCCATTTATACTACATTTAGTCTTTGGATTTTTGAGACTCAAGTGCATGATTTTGCATTTTTTATAGTACTGCACTCACATCTGTATCAGCCCAGCAACTGAGGTGCTCTGCAATCTGCAACCACAATGGGTCCAGAATACTGCAGATATTTTAATATAGAGCGCACTCACAGACTTCTATAGTAAAACTCAAAAGTTAACAGTTTACTCTTCAAAGGCTTAAATATATGACATTGTTGTTCCAGTCATAGCAGATCTTTATAAGGAAATCCAAATAAAACTCATAAGGTACCAGATCCCAAAAGCAGATAAAGGTCTGTTATGACCAAAATGTTGATGTAATATACGTAACCAAGGCAAGTGTTTTGCCTTTTACTATGGACACATGGGGAGTTTCCTCTATTTGACACCACCTGTTCCAACTTTAGCGATTTTGTTCTGTTCATCTTAAAAATGAAGGCTGCGTCAGGCAACTTTCTATTGAAGAGCACCCTTCTGGTTTATACATTACAATGATATTCTAAAGAATTGAAAGGGATTATAACCAGGGATTATACCCTTTGTGAGCCCCTATCAATTATATATACCAACCATTGTATTCCATTGAAGAAAAGGGCAGCACTCATTCCATAAGTGTACATATTGTTTACCAGTAAAAAAAACACACAACACTGTTCCATAACTAAATTATTTGTAATAGCAAAGATAGTTCAGTAAATGTCACCACAGTCCTGTCCAATTCACTTAAAAAAAAGACAGGATCCAGGAGGGTTGCCTATTGTACATTCTGTGGACCCCCAGAGATCTTCAGGAGACTAGGCCAGTGCATCTTGTGTACTGTATTAAAGTTCAAAGCTGGGTGCCAAGGCACACTATACACGGTGCCAGGGATGGTCTCCCTTACATATTTTTAGACTAAGCAGAGAGCTAGCCTTAGGAAGGCCATTTACCTGAGTGGCCATTTACACAGGCTGTACTACTTGTGTGTAGATCTGCTGTCCCGACCCTTCTAAACTTCCCCTCCATTCTCCCCCTACTGCACTGCATGCTACGGCGAGTGGAATACTCTAAAGGTGGAATACATTAGGTGAACAAAGTTACTGCAAAGAATCCTGGGCCCCTTGAAGATTAGCAGTGTCCTCACTCCTCTCCCATGTTTGTCGTAACATCTGCACAAGCCTGTGCTCCCCATCTGTGTTTCAGTCTATAATCTCCTGTTTGGTAATAATTAATTTAAATGTAATTAAGTGCCATTTCGCTGCTCCCAAAGTTAACACTATTGCATGGCTGTGTTCCTTCAAATGTGAACACTATTTCATGGCTTTGCTCCTCCAAATGTGTAGACTATCCTCCAAATGTGTAGACTATTTCACGACTTCACTCTAACCCAATTGCACGCTACAGCAGTGTGGCACGAATGCTGCACTGATAGCCATGCAGTTCATCATGTCATTTGTTAAATATTGCTCCATCTGGCCCAATTTTATTGAGTAAACACTGGCAAAATGCTTAATAGCTTTTAAAGCAGGGGCAGATGTTTAATCCTTAAATTCAGAAACTATAGAAATACAGTTACTAAAACATAGGCAAGGATATGGTATCTTTTTTTTACTTATTTTTTTAAAACATAGAATATGTGGTGGAAAATGCACTTGCTCTGAGATTACTTGTAGGCTATTGCCCAAACCAAACAGAAAAGGTGCTTACCTCAAATATTTCAAAACCATATATGTCCAGGACTCCCATAACCTTCTTTCTTACTTTAGTTTGCGCCTTAAGAAATGAAAAAAGAAAATTTAATGTCACAGCATTTAAATCTGTGTCTAGGGGGGCGTGGCTTGGCCGGGAACGGAGTAGGCAGCAGAACTTGTGTGCTCCCTGCATTTATCCTTAATATCCATCCTGTTCTGCTGCCGCTGGAGACCCTGACTTCCACAACGGGTGTGGAATATCCCACTCACCACCCTGCTTCTCTGCTGGAGTGTCCCCTGAATCGCTTGTCTGCCGGAGAGTGTGGATCAGTAGCTGAGGCCTGCAGCTGCGCTGAGCCGTGGCCACCGCCGAACTCCTACTGTGCTGCTGAGATCCTGCTGTGAGTCTGCCTCTGCGCCTCTCTCCCGGGTGCTGCAGCGGGCCGGGTGACAGGCGCTGGTTGCCCTCTGTGAAGTTGAGCGGTGTGGGCGGGAAGCGGTCTCGCTGGAGACACGCTGCCGCTGTCCGCGCGGGGAGTGCCGGCGCCATCTTGCCCGCGCGTCCCCCTGGGTTGAGGCGCTTGGGGTTGTGACTGTCTGCTGAACTCCTCCTGGGACCAACTGGAATTACTGGCTGAGTACTGCCCTGCTGTGGCATCCTGAATCTCCTGTGTATTCTCAATAAGAACCCCTGATTTCTTTGGAGCCTGCAAGGTGGGTTTGAACTTTGGTGAAGAATAGACTCCTGCTATAGCTCTCTGCCACCTGCTGGATTCTGCTTGTGACGTAATTTGGAGTGCATCAGTAGGGAATACTGACACCAAATACCTTATATGAATACTTAGTTATTCTCCTCGACCCCTCTGGATACTATCCTATTGGACTTTCTTTAAGCTGTGGACTCTGTAGATATACTTGGAGACGTGCTAGCCATCGCCCTTCTGTATTTGTGTGGCCATTTTACAGCTGAGGGTTCAACATATTAGAGACAATCATATTCCTACCTTCAGAGTGCTGTACAAGAACATGGATCTTTCCATTCAAAAAATACTACTGGCGATTCATGCTTCCACTACCAGGCTTTTAAGCAAGTTTGATGCTGTATGTTTTGGAGGTCCGTCTCCCGCTTGTACCCCTGTCACTGAGAGGGAGGATGCAGAGGTCGTGGAGGGTGGCCTGCCTTTACTCATTCCATATGTGAACTCTGCTGCACCTATTCCAGCTCCAGATATATATACCTCTGTTGCTATATCTGCAGTAAAACTCGCCATGGACACTTTAGATCTCTGGGATGTCATGTTTATGTTTTCTGAACGCCGGCCGGAATACCCCCGAGATGTTGGAGACAAACTCCTTAATGCCAATTCTCCTTTACTGTATGGACTTGTAGACTGGCCAGATTGATGCCGTTATAAGTATAGATCCTGTTTCTACTCTTGCCGTAGCTTTTTTTTTTTTTTTTAAATGTATACTATACAATCCTGCACTACATATTATGCAGAATGAGCGCACTGTTATTTAACATGGTGGGGGAGATAGATTTTGATCCGCTGACACTTAAGGTCTGAGCTCATTGCCCCTGACATATACGGGTATTAAAATCCTGACCATGGGGGGGGGGGGGGGGGGAGCGTAGAGGGTCAGTTAAATTAGGTAGTAGGGGGAACTAAAAACTGGCCAGACTAGTGAATCCCTATAAATTGTAGTATAGATTCCGTTCATATTCATTCATATTAGGTCTTATCTGCTGACCCTTCTTATGGTTTAATATTATATAAGCCTTCTGTGCTATCCGTCACAATTCTTCTTATATCATATCCGATGCAAGTGATGCCGGTGGGTTATATTTACATGATCCTGTAGAATATTTCTTTAATGTATTATATAGGCTGTGTCTTCATAACCAGTCGCCATATCCTGTTGTTTAACTAATGCTTAAAAGGGGCCACTTATATTTGGGAAGGCTAGCCTTGTACTAGTTATAATACTTTGCTCTTGTGCCCTGGTTAAATATCCGCTCACTACCCTGTAATTAGGGGTGTGTAGGGAAGGGAGGGGGTGGGTGGGTGTGGGAGGGTTTAGCTAGTTAGTGTAGTTAATATAGTTAGCTGGGGAGGGGGTATGGTTTAGGGATCCAAGTACACCTAGGTTGGGGGTGGGTAGTACAGGGTGGGGGGTTATAAGGGAGGTTTGTTTTGGGTCGTTTGGGGGGGTTTGTTAATTTATATTTTCTGTTTTTCCGAATAGACCAGACATATGATACTGAACTGTACAATTCCCTCCGACATAATATCCTACCCTTGACAGGGATAAAGGTGTCTTGGCAATCTTATACATATGCAATGTTCGAATTCTGCCATTATGCAGTGTGACATTTTTAATTTGTATAGTGCCTGAATGGCGCCTTTAGGCACTAGTATTTATTATATCCTGCATTGGAATGTCTTAAATTGCTATATTCGTACACAATACCCCTGCTATACTGGTATATGCTTCCTGATTTGAACCATTGTTGTTATCCTTGCTACACCTTGATATTTAAATTTCTCATGTCATTGTTGTATGATTCAAGGAACCTACTGTCTGTGTCTATAATGTCCTCCGTTTGCTTGGGGACCTTTGTTATATACCTTAAAATTTCAATAAAAATTATTGAATTAAAAAAAAAAAAAATCTGTGTCTACATCAAAGTATTATCTGTGTTCTATTGGTCTAGATTCTAGTATAGAACATATAATGGGGCAGATGTACAAGAGATAAATGCGCCCTTTCTCATTGGTTGGGGATTCTCATTTAAGGGCGCTGGGCTTTCTCCAAAACGCAGGTGATAATCCTTCTGTTCCGTGCTGCAGGGTTGCTGCAGTGAACTTGCCAGCTGCTTTAACCGTGAGACTGCCTGATCCAGACATTCCCAGGACGACCGCCTCTCCTGTTCCATCTAGGTGTCGTGAGTGTATGGGCTGGAAGTGCAGGCTGCTTTATTGGCATGTTGGTGCCCTAATGGAGAATGGGCATTATTCCTCACTTAGTTTTTGCTGTGACGGAGTCACTTGGTTTTGGTTGCAACAGGGTTGCTGGTTTGCGGTTGCGACGAGGTCACTGTATTTATGTTTCTTATTTGCTAAAATCCCTTATCTCATACAATTTAGGGACCTTAACTTTAGTTTGGTCCTTGTCAGGTTGGGGTATTCCTTAGTTTACTTAGATTCTCCTCTTGGTCCCATCTCCGGCGGTTGTTGTAGGCTTGTAACATCCTTAAAACTTGGCTGCATCGGGGTCGGAGTGGGCTTAACTCGCTCCTTCGAACGCAGCGGCTACAGGAGCAGCCTAACTCCCCTGCACCGTCCAGTCTTGGCGATATTCAGTGGGTGAGTAACTCCCTGGATCCGAACAATAAAGAGTCTATGGAGAACTATTGATTTAATCACCTCCACTCTTCCAAAAAGGGACAAAAGTAAGTCCATCCATGTGTCCATCAATTTAGATAATGACCTTATGAGGGCATCAAAGTTAACACCATATAGTTTGTCTATATTTGAGGGGATTTGGATGCCCAGGTATTTAATCTGGGAGTGCTGTATCTTAATGGAGCGAAGGTCCTCCCTCTCTGGGAGGAGCAAGGGCGATCCCCGAAGCATCATAAGCTCTGATTTATTTACATTTATCTTATAACCGGAGAATGGGATACATTGATGAATGAGTGACAAGGCTATAGGTAATGAATGTTTGGGAGCTGTTAGGAAAAGCAGCATGTCGTCTGCGAATAAGGAAAGACAAAGATCAATAGGTCCTAGTTGAATACCCTGAAAGGTGGGAGATTGACGGAGGGCAAGTGCTAGGGGTTCTAAGGCTAGGGCGAAGAGAAGGGGAGAAAAGGGGCATCCTTGTCGGGTACCACATAGTATAGGGAAGGGATCGGAGAGGGTTCCGTTACACATAATCCTAGAAGCAGAGTCTGAATAAAGTGACCACAATAAATTTATGAACTGAGAAGTAGGTGTTCCCAGTATAAAATCACGAGCGGAACGCTCGACACGGACCCCTGGGAATAGTGAAGGGCTGCTAGAACTTTGCGAATATTAGAAACAGGGTTCCTACCTACGGCAAAACCTGTCTGATCAGGGTGTATCAGAGAGGGGAGGAGTGTTTTTAATCTTTGGGCTAAAATTTTGGTGAGTATCTTATAGTCAATGTTTAAGAGTGATATTAGGCGATAAGATCCCAGATCTGAGAGGTCACGGCCTGGCTTGGGAACAACTTTAATGGTAGCCATTGGAGCATTTGTAGTTTGGTGGTTTCAGCTTGGGTAAGATGGGTTTCCTGCAGGCATAAAACATCCAAATGAAGTTTGTTAAGGTATAGCAATATGTTTTCTTTTTTGGGGGGAATTTATTCCACCCACGTTGCAACTACCGATTGTCAAAGTTGACATAGCGAAGTGGAGGGGGGGGGAGGGGGGGGGGCGGAACAAAATGCCACAAATATATTAACAGAAAAAATGCCATTGTACAATATTCAGTAGATGAGGGTACTGCTGCTTTAGGGATGGGGGGTGGTAATGGGAGGAGGGAAACTGCTTGCATTTCCGGGAGAGTCAATCTTATAAAATCTATCTGCTTGTTGATATCTGCGGTCTGTTACTTGAGCAGTGGACCGACGGCAGACACCATGTCCCCATATGTGACTGGGGAGGACATGTCTGGCAGGGGGATTTCTGGTGCCGGGAGCTCTTCATGCAGGGAGGATGATGTAGCGCTCACCTGGGGGGGGGGGGGGGGGGGGTGTAACACCTTGTGCAGAGTGGTGGTCCGGGTGCCTGCTTGCGGTGAAGATGGAGCTGCCCGGCGGTATGAAGCATCCAGCTCCATCTTGGGGCCCCTGGCGCTCCCCTAGGCAGTGGAGGTGACGGGCGGGATGATGCGGAGTTTAGCGCTGGTAAATTTCGGCGGATAGGCACCCTGGGTCCGGAGCATCACTTTCCTGCTACCTAACAGCTACATAATGTGGGCTAGGTGAAATGAGGGAGATTGCTACACTAATGATGGAGAGAGGGAGATTGCTGCTATTTCAGGGAGTCTCTTGTAGAATGCAGAAGGGGAGGACGCTATGGATAAAAGCTGCTGATTCACCTATTTGTCCACAGTGGAGTTTTTTTTTTTGATTTGAAGATTTTTTTTATTATTTTCTCAAGAAAATTTAAGTACAAATAGAACATTCGTATACATGTAAGTCCACAGTGGAGTTTAAAATAGATATTCATCTGTAGAACAAATTTAACATCTGAAATAAGTGATCTTAGTAGAACTGTGATTTTACCCAACACATGTTTTTTAAATTGTCAGCAATCCCTGGATATACAGTACTGTAAATACTGTGAGTACTGATGTTAACACATTTACTGTAGGCAGGACATTTCACAAAATGCTAATAATGCTAATAATGACTACAGTATATTGCAAATACCAGAATTTCTTATAACCGTAGTAGAAAACCTATTTACCCCTACTTGGTCACAGTAGTAAGTTGAGTCTCACCACTTTGCCAGGCCTCACCGCCATCTTTGAAGTGACTGCCTTACAAGAAAGGCTACAGAAGTGAACTCTGGCAAAAGCCATCTTCAGCGATTGCCAACACAGGCCATGGGGCTTTGTAAATAGTTTTAAAACATTTAGTAAATAAGGTCAAGTGTTTGCATTATAAGGTATTAAAAAAAGGATGTGGCAGGATTATTGTGCTATGACGCAAACATGTTGTTTGTAACAATCCTACTTCTAAATTAGAAAAAAAAAATTCTTTATGAAAAAAAGCAAAGAAAGCACGAGTTGTATGCAGTACCTTTATGCTCTCATTTATTCGGTTGACAAGCCAGGAAAACAGTCTGCTGTACATGTTCTTAGCCAGTGCATCTCGTGCATAGTATGCCTAGATGAAATATATAGAAGAAGTAACTTCATAATCGAGTAAAGAAAGCTATGTACTGTAGTGAGAAATATAAACCTCTGCCTCCCCACTCAACACAGTTTTTTCGCTGCTGGAATAAATCCTGAGGGTATACCCCGATACAATCTACAAAAAAATAGATTGGATAATTCCATGCCGTGGATATATGGAATCTGTTTTTTTGCACAACGAAAGCTTGTGACTACACGTCTCTAGTTACATGCCTGCAGTATTGTATTATCTATTATTTATGGTGCCACGAGGGTTCAACAGCACCATACATTGGGGTAAAATGAAGTACATAATATTATTGACATTTTAAATATCTATACTGTCTCATATATAAAGTTTACCAATAATTAATACAACATGACTTATCTGTCTGTATAGCACTGTTCATTTATCTGGACAGCAACCCGACCACTCCTGTGAGGAGAATGCCAGATCATCTGCTCTGCTGCTCCCCTGCTCTGCTGTCCTCAGCAGTGGTGTAACTATAGAGGGTGCAGCGCGTGCAACTGCTATGGGGCCTGTAGGATTGGGGGGACCCTAAAGCTATCCCCTGTACCGTTTTTATTTATTTTCATTATATTTTAAAAAGTGCTGGGCGGGTGTGGGGCTAGGGTAATTACTACCAGGGAGGTAGAGGGAGAGGAAAGCTCTTCTGAGCTGCTGGTGCTCATCGGCTGGGAGGAGGAGCTTGACTCTCTTCTTGGCCAGCGGGGATGTTGAAGGTGGACCTGCTGCCGCAGCCCCCCCCCCCCCCCCGACTGGACATGGTCTCTCTCTCTCACTGACTCTCTGCATCCCTCCCCATGACACTGTCTCTCTTTCCCCCCTCTCTCTACCTGGTGCTGTCACTTTCCCTGACACCCTCACTCTCTCTTGCTCCACCCCTCCTAGTGAAACCACCTCTCTCACCTATTCCATGAAGCCCTCTCTCTCTTCCTGACAACCCCTCTCCCATCGCATGGCATTGTGTACCTGATTTAGTGGTGTGCTATGAGATGCGATGCTTGTACAATTATGCGATTTTTAATTGTACAAGCACCCATGCCATGAGATGTGATCGGTGCTTACAATGAGATGTAACCACAGGTATCCACGTCATCCCGAAGCGTGGCGAGCACAGCTCTGCACCGACGTGGATAGTGGGGGTATGAAAAGGTCGTAGGACGTGTACCGCCGCCGCTCGCCACGCTTCGGGATGGCGTGGATACTGGGCTTTACATCTCATTGTAAGCACTCATCACATCTCATTGTATGGGTGCTTGTACAATTAAAAATCGCATCGCATTCATCGCATCGCATGCCACAATATTCCAGTGGGATGCGATGAGATTTCTAGGAGCCCATACGATGGAAATTGTGGGCACCATGATATTACACAAGTACCTTGTCTCTCACTCCCTTCACTTTCTTCTGCCCCTAACGAGCATTGTAGTGACAACGGTAAGGTTATGGTGGGCCCTTTAAAGATTTTGCTATGGGGCCCACAAAGTTCTAGTTACACCCCTGGTCCTGAGCATGTGCGTGGCAACGGTACAACAGTGAAGGCAGCCTGGGCTTTCAGTTGCACTGTGATAAAACTGGCCAAATGCTGGGAATTGAGGACCACAAAAGTTTAAATTATGATTAGTGTGTAGCCTGCATTTTTATCTATGGACATAGGGTACTTATGTAGTATCTGGGCTGCCGATTTCTAAATCGGGTCGAATCGGGCACATCGCATCGCATCGCATGCGACCATCGATGCGATGCGATGCGATGCGATGACCCGATTTTTCCATAGGAATCAATGTTAAAATGGACTGAGTCCATTTTAACATGGAATTCAATGGGAAAAAGGGGTCCTTTTCATACCCCTACTATCCAAGTGGGCATGGAGTTGGATATAAACCTGTGGCGAGCGTAGCGAGCCACCGAGCCCGAAGCGTGGCGAGCGTAGCGAGCCCCGCGAGGGGACACAGAATACCGGCCCCTCGCGGGGCTCGCTTCGCTCGCCACGCTTCGGGCTCGGTGGCTCGCTACGCTCGCCACAGGTTTATATCCAACTCCATGCCCACTTGGATAGTAGGGGTATGAAAAGGAACCCTTTTTCCCATTGAATTCCATGTTAAAATGGACTCAGTCCATTTTAACATTGATTCCTATGGAAAAATCGGGTCATCGCATCCGATGGTCGCATGCGATGCGATGCGATGCGATGCGATATCGCATCGCATCGCATCTGATTGTATGCCTTAACTTAAGGCATACAATCAAAAAATCGGCAGCCCAGATACTACATAAGTACCGGACATAGCTATATATATATGTTTTAAGCCCCATACACACTGGGTGATTATCAGCTGAAAGATGCTCACTTTACTCATCTGAGCGGCTTTCAGCTGGAAAGCCACTCCAGTGAGTACAGGACAGCAATGAGTGAGCGCTGATGCGTGTGCTCCTGCATCATCTCTCATAGATTTATTACAATTGGACATGAAAACACAAACATAATGAAATAAAACAATTTCACTGGGTAATAACTGACCTGAGCAACGTTGAGCGTTGTGGAGACTTTTTCTTGTTTGGCTTCCACCGTCCGGAAACTGAATGCCCGTTCTAGCACACCTTGATCAATGCCTGTGAGCTCACAGATTTCCTTCAGCTCTGTAAGTCATTAGGTTTATAAATAAATAAATTACAAATCACTGCGGGACAGATATATCAAGCTTCAAAAAAAGTGATAAAATGGAGAGTGAAAATTAGCCAGCCAATTAGTTCCTAACTACCAAGTTACAGGCTGGGTTTGAAGAATTACAGGTAGCAGCTGGTTGTTTATCACTTGTTCCAAAATCTTTCAATTTGAAAGATTACAGCATAAGCTTTAGATGTGTTTACTGCATATAACAAGATTACTCCATTTTGTCCCTTATATTTTACATAATATACTTTAGCACATAAAATTGTACAATGGGTACAAGAAAATTCGGTACTTGTGTATTATCTGGGCACCCGAGGTTTCATTGCACGTTAAAAAATCGCATCGCATAGCATACAATCATATCGCATGCGATGTGATTGGACCCGATTTTTAATCGTACAAGCACCCAGATGCCTGATTCCTATGTTAAATGCCCCCCCAGACCCGATTTTTGATTGTACACCCACCCTGATGGGTGATTACTATGTTAAATGGCCCCCCATTGTTAACGGCACTCCACTATCAACGCCAACCCGAAGCGTGGCGAGCGCAGCGAGCCCGCGAGGAGTGGCGGTACGCATCCTCCGACCTTTTCAAACCCCCACTATCCACATCGGCGCGGAGTTGATTTTATATAGTGTGGCGAGCGCAGCAAGCCACCGAGCCGAAGGGTGGCGAGCGCAGCAAGACCCGCGAGGGGACGCGGAATACATGTGAAGTAATATGCATCCCCTCGCGGGGTTTCAGGCGCGGTCGCTCGCTGCGCTCGCCACACTATATAAATTCAACTCCACGCTGACGTGGATAGTGAGGGTATGAAAAGGTCGGAGGACGCGTACCGCCGCCCCTCGAGAGCTCGCCACGCTTCGGGTTGGCGTTGATACTGGGGTGCCTGATTAAATATCGTGTCTGGGGGTGCATTTAACATTGTAATCGGGGTGCCTGTACAATGTAATATCGGGTATAATCGCATCGCATGCCACTAGTTAAGGCATGCGACGCGATATTTAAATTGTACACTCCGCCCAGGAAAGGCTCAAAATCGGGTCCAATCGCATCACATGCCTTAACTAGTGGCATGCGATGCGATATATCGGGCGCCCAGATAATACACAAGTACCGAAAATTCCTAAACAGCTAGTATTATTTCATGCAAACTGAAACTAAAAATTAGTCCATAATGTACATGCACAGTATGAAAAATAAATGCAAGAAAATAATGAAGTGAGCTGGTTAGAGCATGTCAAAATGAAGTGAATACTATAAATGAATAACATTGCACATAATTCATATGAAACGGTTTGATGCACTGACGTTTTTACACATTTATTTTCAGTACTCGATACACTTAGATAACCATGTTGCAATGCGTAAATACACACGTTATGTAGCCAGGAATGTTCTATATTCATTCATTCATTTGTGTGTGTATATATATATATATATATATATATATATATATATATATATTTTTTTAAGAATGATATTACATAGTGAGGCTGAATAAAGACTTGCGTCCATCTAGTTCAACCTATGTTTAAAGTAGTTTATCCCTTGTTGTACTGTATGTGTTATCACACATTACAAATGTTACACATAACGAGTGTTAAATTGTGCTCCACCCAATCAGCTTCTGTCATTCAAACAAAATTACAGTTAGTTTTTCATATGTTTTTTTCCCTATTGATGACAAAAAAAAGTAAAAAAAACCCAGTCTGGATCATGAACAGTTGCGAATGACAGATGCTTTGTACAGTCATGCTTTTGTCAACTAGGAATCCACAACTTCTCCTGTGTTGCACTGGAGTGCTGGAGCTCCGATATTTATTTAATCAAGGGGTTTGATGGGGAAGGTGTTTCATAATCTTGTGTCAATGTGTCTGCACAGAGTGATTGAGCACCATAAATGCTAGTTATTTGGAAGATTGAAGGCTTGCAAGCAGACCTCTTTGTCTGTCTGTATACACTGTCGATATATAAATATATAAAAACTAAATAAAGTGCTAACATTCTAAAGCTTAATGATGCAACTATACATCGACCATCCCAAACACATGGAAATATATATAATTGATATCCACAATCTTGCTGTCACTTGCTTAGTTATTCTGTCCAACATGCATAACGCCCAATGGCATATCCTGGCAAATGACCTGCAGGAGCATCGCCATCACCGGGCTAGATTTATTCTGCATGCAGTATAAATCTGGACTTCACCCCGTGTTCTCTAACCAGACTAATCCCAAAATGACAGGATTATTTATTTATTTATAGTTTCTTAAATAGTGCAGCAGATTCCGTTGCTCTTTACAATGGATTATGAAATGCATCTTAGTTGAGGCGCAATGTGGCTTGGACGCACCAGGGGATTTCACTAGTTAATTTGCGATACGGCACTGTCTATCTGAGTGCAACTGAGCCTGTATATGAAGAACAGAATTTTGTATAGAATAAAAAGCATCACATATCAAATTATTTATTGCAGCCTCCTGTGGCATACTAGCGTTATTGTGCTACGCAACGGATCCTGGCACGCTAAGAGTTTTCAAAGTGTATATGTAGGTAGATACATGTATCTGTTCTAGCGCCATTTCTGTAGACCTTGTGTTTTTTCTGAGGTAGGTAGGTACAGTAGGTATCAAGCCGCATCCAGTGACAATGACACATTTGGGTAAGATGGATGGCTAATATATAAACGGGAAATTTTTGTTTCCTAGATACATTTTATTCTTGAATGGACTGTACATGAAAATGAGTGAAAACTGAAGTACTGAAATACCCACATAATATAATCTAATTAATGCTATTAACTATTGTGAAAGATCAGTGGATTAAACACTTACCTAGTTTTGAGAAAGATTTTCAGGGACATTGTAAGCAAGGCACCAGAATTGGGGGACCGATGGGCAGGCCCTAGAAGGTGGCACCTAGAAGTGCGGATGTGCACTACTACATGTGAGAGGCATGTCATAAAATTACTTACATCCAAATGTAGATGAGCCCCAAAGCAGTTAGTAAGATCTACTGTACTAGTTGAAGAAAAGACACTGATACTTGTCAGTACTTTTTCATGTATTGCGTCTTACACGTGGTTCCATATAAGTGGCCATAAGAAACCTTATTTAATATGAATGTAACCATAGGGATTATTGTGCCTTATAATAACCAATGCAGGGAAATGGTATTTGAATGTATATTCCTCATATTTATTTATGGTCTCTCCCCAAAAATGTAACCGCTGTGTAATGTGGGTTTAGTGAAATCAGGGAGATTTCTAGAGCCTTCAGGTAGAGAGGGAGGTTGCTGCAATTTCAGGGAGTCTCCTTCAGAAGGCAGGAGGGTAGGCAACTATGTTGGAAAGCATCTGTGCGCTTAATCTCCTGTAAGACAATTTATACAGACTCAATTCCCAGACCTGCCAGTGCCAGTGCTATACTCAGCAACTGCAATCAATGGGAGTGTCTAGTAAGGATAGAAAGTCACCAGTGTAGCTCTGCCGTCAATGTCCCATGACACAGCATGACAAAGGAAGTGCTCTGCAAGAAACAGCATGCACTTTCTTTCTCCATTTCTTAATCAAAATCTGACTAAAAGGTTTCAAAAGTTGAAGTTTTACAAAACAATCTGTCCTCTGGCTATTCTACTGTCTGTGGTCATGATTTTGCCGCTTTGGAAATTAATAGCCGAGGACTACACCCAATTAACTTTTCAGAAAACAAGTGAGGAGCTTGTTTTAAAAGATCTATAACTACGCCTCTTTTAAGTCTATAATTTGTTCGCCAGGAAGTTCAGCCTTTAAGCAATCATTTTAATTTACTGGGTCACTTAATAAAAACAACGTCTGCTTGTTTAAAAGATGAGATTTTCTTGGTTTAAATTAGTAAATGGTTTAAGTGTTGAATAACATAGACCTTACCATTTTTATCCTTAATTTTACTTTCATCTAGGCCATTGACACGGGATTCTGGCTTGAACTCAATGTTTCCCAATTTTAACACTGCAGCTACAACCTCCAAGACGGACTGTGTTTCATGCTCCATAAAACCTACAATCTGCATAGCATTCTGGGAAAAGGAATATTCAATTATATGCAGGGTCATATAACAACTAAAATGAGCATAGACAAATAAATACATACATACATACATACATACATACATACATACATACAACACAATAATGCTACAATGCTAGAATTACAAGATGATACAAGGTCTAGAATTACTTACATACTCTGGAAAAGTGTGCAGATTTTCATCATTTTTAAAAGGCATCTGCTTATTTCTACTTCTATAATTAAAAACGGTCTCCAGTACTGAGTTACCATTGAGCACCACCAGAAAAAAGCACTGCTCGTAACTATTATATAAAAAAAACACACCAGCCAAGTTCCTAAGGCTGCAACATTACCACCACTGATTGTATAACATTCCATATTTTCTACAGCAGATAAATTCCACCGTTCAATTACAGTACTGTAACATACCACCACCATCTCACCTCTCCAGTATAATAGTTTCTAGCATTAATAAAACAGAATAAAATCAATAACCTCATTAAGAACTGATTCTATTAGGGTTTAAATAAGTTATGGGCGTTAGATGGGATGTTGGGGCATTATTGCAGGGCTCATGCCAAATCTTGATATGGAGCTCAGCAATTAACTGTTCATTTTACAGCTTTGTAGACAACATCTAATGTGAAAATGTTAAGCTTTGGTGGGGTCATACCCACTGCATATACCACAATCACAACCTGAAACATTATGAAATGGAAGATTCCTTCTCATACCCTGACAGTTCTGAAGTTGGCTGCATCGTCTATGCCATTCACTTTGGCAGAATCCAAGCTTAGATAGTTATATTTGCTGAAATCTCGCTCCAGTTTCAGTTTACCTGGAAAAATTACATATGGTTATCTGGATTCATTTTTATTATAAAGTTTATTATTATAATTCACAAAGAATTACTTCCATTGGATACCTACAGTCTCCCCTGGTAAAGAGCAAGTTCAACTTGTGCTAGGCTCTTTTGTTCTACACATAAGGCCTAATTCAGAATTTCTAAAATGGATAACACCATGTGCACTGCCAGTAGGACAAATGTAACACGTACAGAGAGAGAGATAGAGAGAGAGAGAGAGTAAGATTTGGGGAGAGTTATTTTGTTTCTGTGCAGGGTAAATACTGGCTGCTTTATTTTTACACTGCAATTTAGATTTCAGTTTGAATACACCTCATCCAAATTAAACTCTCTCTCTGCACCTGCAGTGCAGCATGGTTATGTCCATTTGAAAAAAAATGTGCTTTGCTATATTGGGGGGTATTCAATGTGTGCCAATAATTTTCGATAGTCAGAAATATTGGCACACATCTACTCAATAAATCCGTTTCATTGAAGCCTGTGCAGGTTCGACTTTTTAAAAAGTTGAACCTGCACTGTCGAAAACAGTCAATGGATTATCACATCCGCAGCCGTTTTTATTACAAAATAAACCAATGTCTGAATTAGAACCATTCTCCTGGACTGGCTTCCTCTATGCCACATAGATAAACAAAAGCAGGCCTGGAAATAAGTCATGATGCATATTATAGGCCCCAGCTTCTCAATGAACCAGTTACTGACCATGACATCTTTGATTGCAATCTGGACATCAGCTAATTTACAGTAAATTGTTTGCAAAAAATTAAAAACCGAGCAAGTGAAAGCAAGTTTAGAATGAATGACTATAGTGAATCTTAGGTCGTATTATGGAAGTTATTATTATAGCATCAAAAAGTCAGATCATATACAGTATACAAGGCAATGCACATTTGTAAAATGGGTTGGGAGAATATTCTATTTTATCTATATTAGAGTTGTTATCTTGATCCCCTTCAATACTTACTTAACAGGTCCTCAGAGGCTCCAGACAACATCTGATAAAATATATGAAAATTTCGTTCACCTCTTGGCTGTTTGACAACCCTGGACTTTTCTAGGAGATCTAGACAGAAAGCACATTAAGTTCTATTATCAATATGTTACATTAAAAATCTTACTTTCTCAAAGAAGACCTAAGCTAAAAAATTATCATTTTATAAACAGTTTATGTACACCATTCTTTGCTATATTTTTCTCCACAATTATATAACAAATTTACGTGTCACCAAAAGAAAAAGAAGAAGAAGAAAAATTCCAGTGAAATAAAAAAGTAAGTATGGCAAAAATCTACAGAAGCCAATTCTGCTTGATGTAACACCAGCTTTTTCTCAATTGATGGATCTGCCACCCTGAACAGGAAGCTGTTACCTAAGAGAAAGCAAGCCTGGATTTTGCACTGCCCCACCCAGAGGGATACAATATATTTAAAAGTAGAAGTCATATTAAGTAAAAATAACAGCTGATCGGATAATTTTTTTGCACAGGGGAATGTTGAATGTCTTGCCAATATTTGAAACAAAATAAAATATACTACATTTAGTGGGGTATTCAATTAAGTGCTACTTTTTGGGGCTAGCTGAAAAAAAAGCACAAATTCATGCTCATAGTATTCAATTGTGGTAGTTTTCATACAAATTAGACGAAAAGCGGTTGAAAACACGATGATTGACGGTAAACCTGCTGTTTTTGCCCATGCTGGATATTTTGACCAGTAGGAAAGTCATCACGGGGGCTGAATAGGGTGAATCCAATTCACCTTAAAAAAAAAACAGCCAAAAATGATGATTTTTCACCTGGCACAAAATATACGGCAACAATTGAATATATACCATGCAGTGCGAGATGCCTGGCACGAGTGGACTCCAAATTTTATGCAAATCTACTAATATAAAGGCATCTATTTGAAAAAAATGCTTATTAGTTGTCAATATGATGCAACTAGGATGCACCATAATATTGTGCGGAATAATTTGATATACAATACTTGCATATCTCCCAACATGACCCTCTCCAGGAGGGACACAATGCTCTGTTTCTGGACTTCTCTCTTTATTTATTATTGGCATCACCTGTTTATAACAGGTTAATTGATAAGAAAGGTGGTTCACCACAGGTGCTGGCAATCACAAATAAAGCGGAAAGTCCAGGAATAGACCATTCTGTCCCTCCTGGAAAGGGTCATGTTGGGAGGTATGTACTTGTATACCTGGGGTTGAAAAAATGTTCGGTCACACACAGAGGCTTTTTAGTCACAACACTTGTATATCTACTTAAAAATAAAAAAAGACCCCCAACGCTAGCAAAGCCTCACAGGACCTGGCACACCAAGAGACATTCTATATATATATTAAGTCACATTTCTAGTTATTTAAAACGGATACTTTATTAACACACAGCATCACATCTAGGGGTAGATTCACTATCACTTTTCATTTTAACCCCTTCCCGACATTTGACGTATATATACGTCATGGCCGGGATGTACTTCCCGACACATGACGTATATATACGTCATGACTTTAAACTGTCCCCGCGTCTATAGACGCGGTGACAGTTTAAACATGTCTGCTGTCCCTGACAGCAGACATGTCCCTGCATGCCCAGGGGGGGTGGCGATGCCTCCCCCCGTCGGCGATCGCTGTGATTGGCTGTTCAATGTGAACAGCCAGTCGCAGCGTTTTCCTGTGTTACCGGCGAATCAGACGCTCGGTAACACAGGTGTCAATCACCGCCGGGTGTGAGGGGGCATGAGGGGGTCACCGGTGATGACCACACCTCACCCCACCTCACCTGCCCCCAAGGCTGTGATTGGTCCGTCGGACCGACGGACCAATCACAGCCAAGGCGCGTCATTTAAACTAACGGTGACTGCGCTGCAGGCGCCATTCCGGTCTGGAATTGCGTGCAGAGCGGTCACCGGCCACTCTGTCGTGCTATACATACCTGAACCTTGCCTGATACTTAGCTGATCACCGCTGATCACCGCTGGTAGCGTGCTGCCAGCAGCTGGATGCTTCCTGGATCTTGTGACTTCCTGTGTCCTGCTGCTGCAGTGTCATAGAGTCACAGATCGTGAGAGATAGTGACAGATAGTGACAGAGAGTGACAGAGAGTGATAGAGAGTGCTATATTTTGTGTCTGCTGCATCCCTTTTGTGCTGATCAGTATATCTGTGCTGATCAGCAACTTTTTTTTTTTTTTTTTTTTTTATATCCTGTCAGTTGCACCAAAGGTTGTGCTGCCTGTGCAACTGACTGCTGCCCCCCCCCTTTTGTGCTGATCAGTTTAAATTAATTAACTGATCAGCAACTTTTTGGGGGTCCAGGTTTTTTTTTTATATATACCCTGTCAGGTTGCACCCACAGTTGTCTGCCTGCTGCCCCTCACTGCTAATCAGTGTCGCATCACTGCATCACTGATCTGCAGTTTTTTGTTTTTTTTGGGGATTGCAGTAGGGTTTTGTTTTTACACCCACGTTGCTTTTGTGGGTGCTTTTGTGGGTGTCCTGTGGCCGCTGATCAGTGACGTACATCACTGAACAGCATTTTTGGCACAGGGTTGATATCATTTTTTTTCTGCATTTTCTTTAAATTGTTTTTTTTTTTTTGGAGAGTGCTGTGGTTTATTACACCCACGTTGCTTTTGTGGGTGTCCTGTGGCCGCTGATCAGTGACGTACATCACTGAACAGCATTTTTGGCACAGGGTTGATATAATTTTTTTTCTGCAGTTTTTTTAAATTGTTTTTTTTTTTGGAGAGTGCTGTGGTTTATTACACCCACGTTGCTTTTGTGGGTGTCCTGTGGCCGCTGATCAGTGACGTACATCACTGAACAGCATTTTTGGCACAGGGTTGATATAATTTTTTTTCTGCAGTTTTTTTAAATAGTTTTTTTTTTGGAGAGTGCAGTGGTATTTTTTTTTTTTAAATTGTTTTTACACCCACGTTGCTTTTGTGCGTGTCCTGTTGCCTTTGAACGCTGTTCAGTGACGGACGTTACTGACCAACATCTGTGCTCAATTTTTGGCGCAGGACCTTTTTTTTTTTTTTTTAACCCCTTCATTTTTTTTTTTTTATTGGGATCAAATTCCTGTATAAAGTATTTTTTTTTCTGCACTACATACACACTACACACTACATACCCCCCGTGTTGAAATAAAGTTTGTACCCCCCCTACACTATACACGTGTTGAAACATTACACTTACAGAAACACAAAAATAAAAATGGCATCCCAAATGTCATCCCAAATGTCATCCAGAAGAATGTATTCAGCGGAGGAGGCATATGCCATGCTTGCCTCTGACTCTGACACAGCCAGTGATGCAAGCGGGGAATTTGAAGGATTCGTCTTAAGCTCCTCTTCCTCCTCTAGTGATGAGGGACCCCCTCAAAGACGCCCCCGTAGAGCAGCTGAGACCCCCCCCCAAATGATTGATCCCGTATGGACCCCACCACCAGACAATTTTGAGCCCCAGGTTCCTGAGTTTTTGGCCATCCCAGGAATCCAATTTGATTCAACAGGTCTCAGAGAAATTGACTTTTTCAAATTATTTTTCTCTGATGATTTTATAAATTTAATGGTGGACCAAAGTAATTTATATGCCCAGCAGTTTATTGCTCAAAACCCCACGTCATCATTTGCTAGGTGGACCCCTGTAGATGCAGTAGAGATGATGACGTTTTGGGGTCTGGTGTTACATATGGGCATAGTAAAAAAGCCAGAAATTAGGCAATATTGGAGTACAGATGTTCTGTACAGCACCCTATTTTACCGTATGGCCATGACTCGGACTCGTTTTGAGACAATCCTTAAATTTTTACATTACACCGATAATGCACAGTGCCCACCCAGAGATGATCCCACCTTTGACCGGCTATTCAAAGTCAGGCCGGTCATTGATCATTTCAGTGCCAAATTTGCAGAGATGTACATCCCTGAAAAATTTATTTGTATCGACGAGTCCCTTATACATTTTAAAGGAAGGGTTAAATTCCGCCAGTACCTTCCCAGTAAGAGGGCAAGGTATGGCATAAAAATGTATAAACTGTGTGAAAGCACCTCAGGGTACACCCACAGGTTTAGGGTATATGAAGGGAAGGATTCAAGAATTGAACCGCCAGAATGCCCCCCCTCCCTCGTAGGTGTTAGTGGAAAAATTGTCTGGGATTTAGTGCACCCCTTCCTGGATAAAGGTTATCACCTCTATGTGGATAACTTTTACACTAGCATCCCCCTGTTTAAGGCCCTTGGTTCAAGAGGTACAGCAGCTTGCGGTACTGTGCGCAAGAACCAAAGAGGCCTCCCAAAAACGCACGTTGCCCAATTACTGAGAAGGGGTGAAAGCAGGGGAATATGCACCGAAAATATGTTGTTGGTCAAATATAAGGACAAGAGGGATGTCCTTATACTGACAACAATTCATGGAGACAGTACCACCTCCATCCCTGTACGAGGTACCAGTACCCACACCTCAAAACCTAATTGTATCCTAGATTACAATAAGTACATGGGCGGAGTGGATCTTTCAGATCAGGTACTGAAGCCGTACAGTCCCCTGCGGAAAACAAAAATCTGGTACAAGAAGCTGGCCGTGTATATCATCCAGATGGCACTGTATAACGCTTACGTGCTATTCCGTTCTACCAGCCAGAGGGGGACATTTATGCACTTTCAAGAGGAAGTCATAAAGGGCCTAATATTTGGGAACCAGCAGGCAGAGGGCCCCAGTACTTCTAGTACTGGCCTCCGTATTGTACCAGGGCAGCATTTTCCTAACGAAATCCCCTCCACTGCAAGAAAGGGCAGGACACAAAAAAGGTGCAAAGTTTGCTATAAAAAGGGAATAAGAAAGGATACTATTTTCCACTGTGAAACTTGCCCCGACAAACCCGGCCTATGTATAAAGGAGTGTCTTAAAATATACCACACATCTATGGATTATTAGGTTCATCATTTCACCGTGCTTCGGGGGTCTTGCTAATGCCACATAGCACCCACCATTCATTCCACCAGAATCTGAGCTGCAAAATCCAAAAATCACTCCTTCCCTTCTGAGTCCTGCCATGCACCCAACTGGTATTTTTTGGTCACATATGAGGCATTGCCATACTCGGGAGAAATTGGGGCACAGATTTTGGGGTGCTTTGTCTCCTTCATTCCTTGTGAAAATGAAAAATTTTGAGCCAGAACTGCATTTTTGTGTAAAAAATTTAATTTTTCATTTGCACAGCCCAGTTGTATCAAAATTGGTGAAACCCCTGGGGGTTTGAAATGTACACTATACCCCTAGATGAATTCCCTGAGGGGTGTAGTTTGCAAAATGGGGTCACTTGTGGGGGGGTTCCACTGTATTGGTGCTTCGGGGGTCTTGCTAATGCGACATAGCACCCACCAACATTCCACCAGAATCTGAGCTGCAAAATCCAAAAATCACTCCTTCCCTTCTGAGTCCTGCCATGCACCCAAATGGTATTTTTTGGTCACATATGAGGCATTGCCATACTCGGGAGAAATTGGGGCACAGATTTTGGGGTGCTTTGTCTCCTTCATTCCTTGTGAAAATGACAAATTTTGAGCCAGAACTGCATTTTTGTGTAAAAAATTTAATTTTTCATTTGCACAGCCCAGTTGTATCAAAATTGGTGAAACCCCTGGGGGTTTCAAATGTACACTATACCCCTAGATGAATTCCCTGAGGGGTGTAGTTTGCAAAATGGGGTCACTTGTGGGGGGTTCCTAACTTTTAGCATCTTATGGTGCCTAGAAACCTACATGGTGCCTAAAAAATAATCTCATAAAAAGGAGGCTCCAAAATCAAGTAGGTGCTCCTTCTATTATGAAGCCTGTGTTTTGGTCAACGTGCACACTAGGGCCACATATAGGATATTTATGAAAACAAAAGAATTGGTGGAATCAATTTTTAGTCACATTTCTCTAGTAAAATCTACTGTGTTCCTTAGAAAAATGTATTAATATTGCAAATCTGCAAAAAAAATGAAATTTTGAAATTTCACCTACACTTTGTTTTAATTCCTGTGAAACACCTAAAGGGTTAACAAACTTCCAAAATGCTGTTTTGAATACTGTGAGGGGTGCAGTTTTTGAAATGGCATCATTTATGGGGGTGTCTCACATACAAGTCCCTCAAAGTCACATCAGAACTGAACTGGTCCCTAAAAAAATCAGTGTTTGAAATTTTCTTGAAAATTTGAGAATTTGCTATTCATATTTTAAGCCTCCTAGTGTCCAAAAAAATTAAAAGGATGTTGAAATAATGATGGAAACATAAAGTAGACATATGGTCTATGTTAGTTATTAACTATTTTGAGTGGTATGATTATTTGTCTCACAAGCAGAAAATTGAACATTTTGAAAATTGCTAAATTTTCCATTTTTTTACGACATTTTGGTATTTTTCACAAAAAAACACAGACTGTATCGACCCAAATTTACCACTAACTTGAAGTACAATGTGTCACGAGAAAACACCAAGTCCGGCCTCGCAAACACTCCATCGCAGCCCCACTGCCACCCCTTGCCATCATTGCTGCCACATTGTGCCATTGATGCGGTCGCAGCAATCGCAGATCTCCAGAAATCATCTACTAGCGATTATCAGAGATCTGCAGGGCTTTTTGAAAAAGCCCCTATTATCCATAAGCACTAACATAATAATCATTATATAGCATAGCAATAAGAATTATTATCGTGAATGGTGAAAGGACCAAAACTGCAGCTCTGTTATTGCGAAAATTCTTTTATTTCTTAAAGGCAAAGAGATCATGAAAACAAAAACATAAAAGCCACACTTAAATTAGCCTATGGTGATCTGGATGGCGTGTATGCTAGGCACACCTGCAGATAATCACAGGCGTCAGTTATAGCCTCAGGCAGGTGTTTCTGCAAGAGCCTGCAACTCTGGTTGACAAAGGAATTATTCATAATTAGTAACTCGTGTATTAAGGTTTTGCAATAAATCCTCTATCGTTTTGGTGTACTACAATGGTTTTGTCTGGAAGTTGGTGAAAACTAAATAAAGAAAACATTTTTACATAACATACTGATTTCAGCTTTATGTGATAGAGAAACATTGCAAATAATTAAAATCGTTCAACAATGGTCTACCTGAAATATAACTGAGACGCCCAAATGCCCATGGCATTTTACTGCCTCTGCCTCTTCGATGCAGTGGCATACACCAGTATTGTCTGTGTGTGTTTTGGTGTTCTGTCACAAGAATGTCAGAGCTTGAATTAGAGCAAAGTAGTAACATTCAATTTCTTGTTAAACTTGGCAACAGTATAAGTGAAATCAAAGATCTGTTAGTACAAGTTTTTGGGGACAATGCTATGAAAAGAAACCAGCAGTTTCCAAGTGGGTAAAAGTTTTTCTGAGAGAAGAGAAAGTGTCAATAACGATGAAGAGCAAGATGGCCAACGAAGAGTAGAACTGAAGAAAACATTCAAAGCATTTGTCAAATTGCGCATGAAATTCATTAGCTGACTGTAAGAAGTATAACAGATCTGAACTTTTTGCCAACAACTCATGGATCTTGTATCATAACAATGTATTTGCTTACAACACGGCACTGTCTGCAAAGGAGTTTTTAGCTGGTAAACAAATAAATGAGTACTTGTTTCTTAGAACGGCGCCCACTAAGCAATTTGCTTTGTGGGCTATTCTGCGTAGGGAAATCACATCACATTGCATGGGCCATAGATTTTCCTATGTAATTTATTCACTGCTCTCTCAGCCCCGGGCCATCGCATCGCATCTGCCGCAAAATCGCATGTGATTGCATGCAATTTTATAGGGTGTGCGATGCCATGACATTAGTGGCGTGGATAGTGGGGGGGTGCGTTAAACCTATTTTTGGGACATACAATCATATTATTGTATAGCTAATTTCATGGCATCGCACATCCTATTAAATCGCATGTGATCGCATGCGATCTTGCGGGACATGAGATGCGATATAGTGGGGTACAATGAGCATAGAAAAAATTACATTAAAAAAGTCGCATCGCGTGCCGCCATAATGGCCCATGCAATGCGATTTCACTACAGTGCCGTACAACCTGGGCGCCGTGCTAGGAAACAAGTACCAATAAATGTGTTGGGACAACCTCCATATTCACCAGATCTAGCCCCCAATTACTTTTTTCTGGTTGTGAAGAAGGAAAAATTTAAAGGAAGGCATTTTGAGGACATTGATGCCAGAGTAATACGATGGCAATTCTAAAGGCCATTCCACAAAAACATTCCGAAATTGTTTTGAAAGGCACTGCCATCATTGAAGGCAACCACAGTAATATCCAGCAATGAGGAATGTAGCGATTTTCCTGCAATGTGCAAAAACTTAATTGTCAGCCTTCATATACAGACTCCTGGCAATACATTTAATAGGCGGCAGCTTACAAGAAGTGCAACCTCAATGCATATTTAAATAGGAAATTTAACAAAGCAATACAATTCTAAACAATACAAGCCAATTATTGAAATTAATAGTATTGCAACTTTAAATTTCCTGCATGAACACACAGAAGTGGCAACTTTTGAAAAATTACCAAATACTCCATGGTATATTCTCCTAAAAATATGAACTAAAAAATGGTCAAGAGTGTATATTAAAGATATAATACACAAAATGTAACGTGCTTCTGTTCATTTATAAGATGAAGCAAGTCACAATCCTGCCTGTTGTCTGTGTATTTGGTCTGGTATATCTGCTGTTCAGTCCTGTGTATCCCAGCCTGCTGCAGCTAGACTATTGTGTCCTGAGCCTGTGCTAGTAATGAGGACCTGGGGGAGTGCTAATTCAGCCATTAACTCCATAGTTATGGAATCATGCAAGTTCCCGTTTTACCCTGTTGGCCTCATTCAGAGACTGGAGGCACACCTTGCTTGTGCATTGTTGCTTCTAAGCTCCATGCTGTAGGAGCTCTCTCTGAACAGGCTCCCAAGTCCTGATCCACTCTGGCTGCAAGCTCCTGTGCACCTTCAGCTTCATGCCTTGGTGCAACCCCTGCTACAAGCTCCTGTGCACCTTCAGCCTCCTGCCGTGGTGAAAGCCCTGCTGCAAGCTCTTCTGCACCTTCCGCCACCTGCCTTGGTGCAACCCCTGCTGCAAACTCCTGTGCACCTTTAGCTTCCTGCCTTGGTGCAAACCCTGCTGCAAGCTCCTGTGCACCTTCAGCTTCCTGCCTTGGTGCAAATCCTGCTGCAAGCTCCTGTGCACCTTCAGCTTCCTGCCTTGGTGCAAATCCTGCTGAAAGCTCCTGTGCACCTTCAGCCACCTGCCTTGGTGCAAACCCTGCTGCAAGCTCCTGTGCACCTTCAGCCACCTGCCTTGGTGCAAACTCTGCTGCAAGCTCCTGTGCACCTTCAGCCTCTGGCCTTTTTGCAAACCCTGCTGCAAGCTCCTGTGCACCTTCAGCCTTGGTGCAAACCCTACCGGTTACCTGCGCCTGTGTCTACCGGTTACCTGCACCTGTGCTTCACCTGCATCAGCTCCCTGCTTCCGGCACCTGTGCTTCACCTGCATCAGCTCCGTGCTTCCAGCACCTGTGCTTCACCTGCATCTGCTTAGTGCGTCACCTGCATCAGTTCCAGTTGCCAGCACCTGTGTACCTCCGGACCCCAGTACTGCTACACCTCCAGCTACAACTTCCAAGTGTCCGGTCCAATTCCACTGGTAACTTCTCCCAGCTCCAGTCATCCTCACTAGCTTCCCCAAAGACTATTACAGACTCTGATACTCATCTTTCCTCAAAGTAATCACCTGTACCATATTTCCATTGTGCAATAAACTTTCTTCATCATATCTGCGTGCCTCTGAAGGGGTGTACACTGGGAGCGATTTTGACTAAGCAATTTGACTAAATGCACCAGCGATTTTAACTAAGCGATTTTGTCTATAGGTGATTTTGACTATACTAGAATTAACATACTTGGTTGGTATTCATTGCAGATCGCTTAGTGAGATATCTCCCTCAGCAGTGAATACCAGCGATTTTGACTAGACAGCCAGCGATCTAGTCAAAATATTTTTGCCTTATTTACTAGGTGATATTTTAGAGCGATTTATCTAACCTTAACAACAATCTTTACAAACCTTGTAAGTAATTTTGACTATGTAGTCAAAATCACTTAGAAGGATCGCTCAGTGTTTACACCCCTTGAGATCTGGTCCCATTGGTAGTAAGCTAGCCACCAAGGTCACTCCTGGGTCCACCATTCCCCAGTCGTGACAAAGCAAAGGATCTAAAGGGAGAATTTTTTATCAAGGGAAGAAAAACAAAAAAGATAATGCCACAGGGTAAACCAGTAAAAAAACTGCAATTCTATTTTTTTAATCTTGAAACACCCCCCCCCCCCCCTCCCTTTAGGTTTTTTTTTGAGAGACCGAGGGGTCAATTTAATTCAGCGCACTGTGAATAGTGATGGAAAGGATCTCCCGGGGTTGTCAGGGCGAGGTTATGTTGGAGAATGGCGGTAGTTGTGGGTATTTTTTCGTAAGTACTGTACTTGGATTTCGTCTTGCACCTCTCCTGTGGTACGAGCAGTAATTCATTAGTCACACTCCAAAGAGGGTGTTGGAGAAAGTGAGAGAAGGAAATAAGCGAGAAAAAGGGAGAGAGGGACGGTAAAGGGAAAGAGAGGGGGATTCATGGAAAAAGAGGGAATGAGAGAAAGCATGTGTTGGAGAAGGAAAGGGGGAGGAGCAAGAGAGGGAGGAGTGAGAGAGACAATGTCTTGCGGAAAGAAGAAAGAAAGCAGGGAAGAAGACAGAGTGCCAGGGAGAGACGGGGAGTTAGAGGGTGCCCGCAAGAGAAAGGGGTAGAGACAGTGGGAGAGGGGGTGTCAGGAAGAGAGAGACAGCACCTGTTAGAGACAGTCAGAGAGATAGAGTGAGTGAGGGAGAGGGAGGAAAGAGGGAGGGGGGAAGCATGGGACCAAAGGGAGTTGCGGTGGTAGAAAACCGGGGGGTAGAAGATGAGAGGTGTAATAGAGGACCAGTGGGGGAAGTAGAGGAGTTGAGGGGGGAGGGCACATCAGTTGCATCTCCAGGTCCCTCCATAGTTATGCCATGCCACTGCAAAATAATAGTGTTTCCAATTACATGTATTGGTGGGTCTAGAAGCAGGTACAATTTCCCCAGGAAAAATCTGTGTCTCAAAGCAAACAAAGGATTCCACTCAGTGCTTTAACATCAATCACTTTCCTGCTAGCCCATGGAAATACAATTATCTATATATAAATCTATTAGACATGAGAGTGTCTTGTGATACTTTATACCATTGACTGCAGTATAAGGATTGTCCGATTAGTACACCAAACCCTTTAAATCCATATGTGGTGTTAACATAGGGCAGGGTTGCCAACCCTCCCGGAATGGCCAGGAGGGTTCCGGAAATCGGGTCCCCCTCCCGGCCCCCCGGAAAGAGGGGAAACCCTCCCGCAATTTCCATACATCACCCCCCCACCCGGCGGGGGGGGGGGGGGTCCCGCGGGTCAAATGACTGTGTTATTTTAGCCCCGCCCCGAGCAGTGCAATGCCTGAAATACCAGCATTGCCCTGCAGGGGGTGGGGCTAAAATGACATGTTTGATATAGCCACGCCCCCATTAGAGCAGGCCATCCGTGGCTCCGCCCCCGAGCCGCCCTTTACCCTCCCGGAGATGGCCCTGCCCCCCTACAATTTCGGGAACTGTCTCACCATTCCACCCGCAGGACACTACTACTTTGCTATGCAGAGCAGTGGGTGTATGGATGCACAGTATCTGTTCACAATGTAAGGTGGATGTGGGGCAGCACAACATCTCCTGGAGTGCTGGTCACTCCCCCAGAGGTATATTAATAGATGAATGGAAAACTTTTTTTTTTGTTAGACTACTTGTTCGCTACTAGTACATGATGTTTTACAAAGTCCAGGTGTAAAGTGGCTTGTTTGCAAATCACCACAGGACTGGAGAGCTGCATAATTGTGTCTTTAATTTGAATAATAACTGCAGAATGAACTCCTGTATAACAAACACTTCCTGTATAGCAAAGTGGAGAGCAATGATACAACTCCCACCATGCACAGAAGAGCATATATGTATCTAAAAGAGGAAAGCCTAGCTCTGCATGTGTAGAACATTTAATTGTCTCTCCTATAATTATACTTATCTCCTCTAACAGTACATAAGCTAAAGCTGGGTACACATTAGACAACATTTAAAAAAAAATTTGAACGATGCGTTTTCCTGCTGGTCGTTGGTTGCTTCTTCTGATCTTTTCAACATGCAGGAAGATTTGTAAATCTCATTAACGACAGCAAACTCCTGAATGTGGCTACGGACAATAACGTTGCTAGATTTAGTTCTACCAGCTATACCCCTATTTATACTGTATTTTTCAACACACCCTGTACGTTACCTTGTCATTTGTTTTTTGTTTGCTATGTACGGCGCTGCGGACACTTTGCGGCGCCTTATAAATAAACGTACTACTACTACTACTAGATTGCACTGTGTGTTCGCACAGTATATTGTTTGTACAGAGATCCAGGGAGTTCACGTTAAATCGCTGAGGACATCATATTGTTTGCAGGTCATCTAATGTGTACCCACCTTAAGGAGGCATAACAGAGGATCATTGTACCCAGGAGAAAAGCAGGGAATGTAACCAGGAGAAAGGGACAACAATAGGTCAGCAAGTAACAAAAGAGCAGACAGTCACTAACATATAAACTTGCTCATAGCCTGTAGAGAGAGATTCCATTACATCATGTATTATGCGTGCATTAAGCAAAGCAAAGTGTTGCATAAAGTATCCTACAGCAGTCATGAGTTACATGTGCTGCTTAGCTCATTAGGACAGTCCCTTAACTTAGAGCAACAAGATATGTGGATGACTATTTCCATAAAATCGGAGGGGGGAAATCATGTTTTCTTCTGGTTTTGACCTTGTTCCATCAGTAAACTGTTTCCAGTTTCGGAAGATTGCTGTGCTGCCGGGTGCCTGGATCTGACCCTGAAGCTAACACAATCAGTCATGTGAGTGGTAAACAGAAAAATTCAGCTGACTAAGTATGAATTGTCTGGCTAGATAAAGGGCAGGCTGTCTGGAGATGCATAGAGTCACAGCAGAACATTAACAAGATCATTTTTATTGGCAGATCAAAGGGAGAAAAGCTGTACATAATGTACAATGAAGATAGCGCATCTGAAGAGACGTGTTAAGGTCATCGTACAATATAGAATTACTAAAACAGAAAGCTAGGATTTATACCTTATGTGCGGACAGTTAACATAATATCATAGATAATAACTGCCTTGACTAGAAAGAGTGTCCCTACATTTGTGAAACCCTTTCTGTGGCATGCACAAAGAGCTTTGCAACATCTTATTAGGACTGAATGTCACAGCATGGGATTACAGTATACAGTATGGAGGAAATGAAAGATCAAAGAGTCCCAGGTACTGCTGACACTGCCTGTTAGTTCTTACTGCACTTTCAGATTTGTATGCAACGTTTGCAATTTATTTTCTGATTATACATCATGTGTTTCTATAAAAAAAAAAAAAAAGAAAGTAAAAGTAACCATAGGTGCCGATTTATGTTTTTGCTGGTGGATGCTCAAGCCAAAAATATAGGAGAGTGGCTTCATGGGGAAGGGGCGTGACCAAAAAATAATACCAATTTATATTACGCAGCACAGTTGTCTCCAATATTATTTTTGTGGTTGCAACAGTTATATAGTGATTAAAACACTTAATGCATATAAATGTGTGAACATGCACACAATATTGGATTGTGTGTAGGTGCCCACCCAGTGGCGGAGATACTGTAAGGCAGCCCCCGATGCTGCTTGGGGGAGCGGGGGCTGCGAGGGCGCCGTGTGCCACTGCCGACAAGTGAGTGTGACAGACAGTGAGTCTGTCACACTACACTATAGAGAAGAGATGCGGCTGCTGCTTATTGTGCACGGCCGCCGCCAGCGCTTGTCGGCGAGGCCGCGGCCATGATAGAGTATCTGTCATAAAAAAAATATATATATATTTGACGGGCAGGTGAGTTGCCCAATGGGAGGAAGGGTGCGGGTGAGATATCCAATGGGAGGATGGGTAGGCGGCTGGGGGCGCGGCCTTGGATGGAGACTGTTCCGCTCTTGCCTCCCCCTTGCATCAGGTTGCGGGCGGTGCGTGATGTCACGTTGGGAGCAGTACAGTGACAGTCAGGCTTGGGTAATTGAGACATGATCTCAGGAGCCCTCTCTAACCCCCGCCAGCCATTAGCGCCGCTACCCACCCAGCATTACATATGGGAGCCCCCAGCCCTGATCTTCTCCTTGGGCTGTGAGAGCCAGAGAGCTCTTTGGCTCCCTGAAGCTGCTGGCCTCATACAGCATAAACATCAAGCAGAGCGGAAGCCTGATCACTGGAAGGCCGGGGTGTTGAAAGCTGCAGCCAGTCACCACAGACAGCTGCTACCCCGGACCAGGCTGCCATTGCCTGCACTGTGTCCCATACCAGGGGTGGATTTGTGCCACCAGGGGATGGAGCCTGCTGCTAAAAGAAAGAGAAGGTGGGCGGAGCTGCTGGCTGCTGCTACTCTGCTGCCAGGAGGAGGACGGAGGATGAATCTGCGGGGTGCTGGGGACATAACTGCTGCTGGATGCCAGGGCTGTGGAGAGGGGAAGAAGCTGCCGGATGGAGGAGTGGAAGCCTTTGCCGGGTGCTGGAGGTATGAGTTGAGGCTGCGCCAGCACTGCTGCCAGGAGCATTTTTTTCTGGATCCGCCCCTGCCCAGTACTGCACCGCTTTTCCCCCCTCCCCATGTCACCACTGTCTCCCTTTCCATCGATACAGTAACTGCTGCAGGCCCCAACACATTACCCTTGCTCTCATAAATAAATTATATATATATATATATATATATATTTATTTAATGTTGCTACCAGCTAGCTGACAGCTGTGTCTGCCCCTGGCTCGCTCTGGGTCCCTCCCTTTGCTGTCCACAGCGTGCTTTGTCTGTGCTTACAGTACTGCTCCCCCAAACACTGTCCCTACTACCCTCAGCTTACTTTTGTTGTGTGGAGTTTGTATGTTCTCCCTTTTGCCAGAGTTAATAAAGGGGTGTTTGGGCTTTGAAATGTAAGTTGACTGCTGCACATACTTCTTGCTGTGTGTGTGTGTGTATATGTGTGTATAAATATATATACATAAATACATGCTATGTGGGGAGGGGGGCGTCACAAAATTTTGGCAGGGGGGAGCAAAATTTATAGTTACGCCACTGTGCCCACCTATTGAACCTATCGTGGGCCCCTGCGAGTGCACCCTGTAATAGATGGTAAGCACAGTGAAGGGCAGAGGGGAGTGTTACAGGGAGCTGGCGCCCCAACGGAGGAATGTTCAGCACTACTTGACTGTGGGAGACCCCCAACAGAGGAGATAATACCGCAGTCAAGTAGTGCTGAACGGTCCCCCGGCAAAGGTATGTCCCTGCAGTGAAAGCCACGCCTAAGCGGCTGCCTGCGTGCACCGCACGCATGACAGCAGGTATCCCATAGTGCTCAACACAGCCGGAGGCTCAGGCCCAGTAGCACCCACGGAATCGGCACCTATGTAGTCAACAAGCTTCACATGCTCTCAAAAGCATCGTTTCTGGCCTTCGCTGCTTTATCCCTGACTGAATAGGTCAATCCAAACCTGGAGACAAAGCTTCACGTTTAGGTACCAATTGAATGGGTGGAGTGGTCGGTGAGATGAATAATTAGATGTCTCTGTAGTCCATTGTTTCACAACTATAGATGAAAAAACTGTCCAACACTGGCATTAAAACCATTGATGGTTTGTAACCAGTGGCGGTTTTTACCTATGGGCTGCAGGGCTGAAGCCCCCCAGGTAAAATCCACCACTGTGTGAAGCCAGATGCAGCCCCCCTTCTCCACAGAGGTAAGAGCCGCCACTGTTTGTAACCATTGATGGACGATGGCCTATCCACAAACTAGGACCTAGTGGCTCTCCAAGGAGTCACAAGCTCCAACACTCGCCATCGCGTCTTGCTGCACGAAAAGAAGAGCAATATCATGCATGCTGAAGAGAAGCCTGGTAAGCCAGGGGTGCTTTCTCCCCCTTGAGCCACTGCATGGATATTAAATGATGATCCTGGACCTGTTCATGGTTCAACAGTATCTACTCTCCAGCATGCCTTGCTCATATGCCTCAAATGCAACAACTAATGGTGTCCTGGCATTGCCGATGACAGTTTAGGGAAACTTAGCAAGGAGGAGTCTGCCCAATGTGTTGCGGGAGAGCAGAGAGGATAAGCCTGTCGAGCACACAGTGCAGGCAATGAAGAGTCTCAGATGGGACGGAACAGCTTGTCTACAGTACAATACACCAAAGAAGACCACAACACACATGGGCCCTTAAGGTTAGCTACAGCACTGCAATATTGAGTGAGATGAGGTATAGTATAGGCTAACTGCTTTCGCTTATAGGAGGGGGGCTGTCTCCTATAGAAGATACTAGGTGGTGGGATGAAAATGTAAAGCTTCCATGTGAGCATTAGTTTGAGTTGGAGTGAGAACTGATTGGAGTGAGAAGTGGGGTGTGGGGGATGACTCTCTGACTTACATGAAAGTAATGTTATTAAAACGAGCTCACCTATAATTGTGTTAATGCTAACATTACATAAATATGACCTTTTTTCTATACTAAGAAAAGGGCCAAAAAACAAGCATATACTTTAATAGTTACAACAAATAACACCAGAGACCAGATGTGTCAACCTTCAAAAAGTAATAAAATTGAGTGATCAACAGCCAGCCAATCAACTCCTACCTGTCATATTACAGACTAGGTAAAAAATAAAAGGTAGTAGCTGATTTGCTGGTTGTTTATCACTCTCCACTTTATCACTGCTTTAAGTTTGATATATCTTTCCCTAGAGGTTGTAGGTTGGAGTGACATGGGGCAGGAGGCTGGAGTGACATGGGGCTGGAGGCTGAAGTGACATGGGGCAGGAGGTTGGAGTGACAGGGGGGCAGGAGGCTGGAGTGACATGGGGCAGGAGGCTGTAGGGGACACAATGCAGGAGTTGACATAGGGGGCACAAATTTGTTTGAACCTCTGCTGTATGATGATGACATTGCTGAAATGCCTACACAAACCGGCATCTTCTGAACCATGTGATCACCTATATGAATAGTGAATACGGACTAAAATCTTCAGAAGGCCACCTTTGCAGAAAAACCACAATAATAGTTAAGTGTATTTTTTTTTTTGTAAGGTCGTATAGATTTTATAGATTCTTTATCTTTTTAATCTAGAACCGGCTCTGATAGCAACCATGCATAATTGGTAACATTTGTTATACTGTATGCTACGATATAGGCTTTGCCATCTTTATGTGCAGTTTCCACATTGGAATTCATAGTACTGATAACCTGGACCCGGTAACTAAAAGTTTACTTTCCCACATAAATACATTCAATAAACTAAGGGCTTCGCTTATTTAAATGTCTGTACTTACAGTTACTAATAACACCACCAAGTGGGTCCCCTTTGAAATCAAATTCAATATCCATGTATTTGCCCTAGAGAAAAGAACAATCAAAAAAAAAAAGTTAAATAGTCAGTTGGGTGCCAAGTTGTTATCAGCAACTGGAAAAGTAACATGAAGGGTTGGCCGGTGAAAATGTTCGGATCTGAACTACACAATGATAGCTTTCAAAAAGACTTTTGATAAACTTCCTCATTTTCAGAACATGCAAATCATAGCGGACAACTGATTAGATTGTAACGTCATTGTGACATTTTTGACTACGGTCTCTTAATGACTAGTTATCTGTAAGAGAGTTGTTTGCTCCAGGACTGTCTCCCCTCAGTCCCCTCCCAGCATGGGCACTGTAGCCATATTTGCTATGCAAAGTAATACAGTACTGCGTACATAGTCAGATTAAGGTGGGGGCACGCAAGACATACTGTATCCCAGACCCCACTTTGCCAGGGGGCCCACAGCTGGAGTGAACTAACAACACTAGCTATCCCTCTTATGCAGCAGCAGGACGAGGTAGTCAGATTTCAAGCAGAAGTGCAGGTAGAGACACAAGAGTATCAGGTTTCATGAGCTGGAACTCATGTTGGGAGATATGCATAATTGCATATAACCCACCAATACCCTTACACCAACTTTCACTGGGGCCCCTTTGTCTTAAGTGCCCTGGGCAACCCCAAGGCTTAAGGCCCCCATACACCGAGGCGATTTGGTCCGATTTCAGGCGATTGTGACCAATCGGCCCGTTAAAATGGACCAAATCGTCCCTCCCTGACATGCCGTCGGGTCCGATGCGCAGTCCCATGTGCATCGGACCCGACCAGGTGGTCAGACCGGCAGGCTGTCCGACCACCCGTTCCTCTTGGTGGCGAGGCGGGCAGGAAGCAGGGACGCATGCGATCCATCACAACGGATCGCATGCGTCCCTGCGGCTCGCAGGCTGTCGGGTGTCCGTACACTGCTGCGAGACATCGCACGCAGTGTATGGGCACCTTTAATCTGGCCCTGACTGCACAGACGCACAATACTTTGACCCTGCATTACCACTGTGTTCCTACATATGCTCTTTATGCTGTTTAACAATACACCCAGCATCCTGGATAAGTACTCTGTGTGGCCTGGCAGTTCCTTTTATATATATGCTGTAACCCTATTGTGACCACCATCCCAATAGGCTATATAAATATTAGAATGGTGTAAGAAATTATATAAGTACCATGCTGTGAAATCATATTATATACTTACAAATCTGGAAGAGTTGTCGTTCCTCATTGTTTTTGCATTTCCAAATGCTGTTATTTAAAAAAAGAGAGAAAAGAAAAGAAAATATGTAAGTTTAAAGAGTTTTAAATATCAAGAGGGGTATCCAATCTGTGCCGCTATTTCCAATTGTGCCCCACGATGGTTTAAAACATCGAAGACAAAGAGAAGTGCCAAATAGCTATAATAAATAGTACATTATACCATTGTCATTGGAGTGTTTTTGGATGCTCATCCCCAAAAGAAATAGATACAGGATATATGTTACACATTGCTTCTAAGTGCCGCCGTGATCAGTGGTTTTATACAGTATATTATGGATAGATTAGATTAGGACTAGGGAAACTATATAAATTGTGTTTACAATATATTCTCTATGCTAATCTTGTATGTCACACAGGCAGATAATGCAAACATATTTAATTTACAATTATAATGCATTGCCGCATAGTTGACACATAATATTACATGAATAGTGATTAGCATATACTGTAGTAAGTATTACAAATGATTGTTTTAAAGTATAAAAGTCTTCATAAACTTAAAAGTGTATGACACAAAGGGATACATAAGAAGAGGTTGGTAGCTGGTGAGTACAGTCCAGGGACAGAAACTGCTGCACTGCCTCGGCCTGTCTGTCATTCAGATTGACAGCAGTGGCAGCACAGCAGTGGATAGCTGGCTGCCTTTGCATTAAAGCGGGGAGCAAGGAAGATGCCTTTTTTTAATTATTACCAACTCTGTGATTTCTTTATGTCTCTTCCTCAAACTGATGCCCTCTGTCCGCCACTTCAATTGAATTTCTATGTCTGCAGTGCCCCCTGTGCAAGGGCCTGATTTCCTCTGTTCATGCTATGTTAGTAGAGGTCATCACAATTTCCCCACCTAGACGCCATGAAGGCACTGAGAGCTGGACTTAAGATGCCCAAACACTGAGCCGATTTGGGCCAATTCTGACAAATTGGGCAGTGAAATTGGCCCAAATCAGCCCAGATTGATGTCCCCTCAGGTCCGATGCGCGGTCCCGTGCGCAATGGACATGAGCCGATGGTCGGACCTGCTGAACATCCAACCACCGACCTGGGACCTCCCTTCCCGTGCGGCAGTTTCCCCCCCGCACTCCAAAAATATACAGGTAGGTTACTTGGCTGCCAACAAAATTAACCCTAGAATAGATTGTAAGCTCCACTGGGGCAGGAAATGATGTGAATGTTCAACTATTCTCTGTACAGCGCTGCGGAATATGTGTGCACTCTATAAGAAACTGTTAATAAATAAATTAAATAAATAAGGGTTTGTTTCTTCTATATCAGGGGTTCCCAATCTTTTTAGAAACACGGCACCCCAGAGTATCAGAATTTTTCCATGGCACCCCTAGGCCCAACAAAAATATATAAAAGTAAGTAGATTGTGTTTATATGTTCTTTTTAGGTTCAGTTATGTGTTAAAAGGCAGGATTTGCTTCTGTTTGTACACATAGTTTATGATTGGCAGCCACCAGCACTGGCTTTGTCCATAAATAATTGATCATAAATAATTTGAATTGTCCTGGACCACCAACCGGTGGCACCCCTGCTAGTGTCCCGAGGCACCCCAGGGAGCCACGGCACACAGTTTGGGAACCACTGTTCTATATATTTTATTTTTGAAGAAAATGAGAATTGTGACTTGGTTTTATATGGTTTCTTTGACAAAATAAAGAATAATAAAAAAAAACAGGTAATATACAGGCTTGAATTTAGCCAGCAACAGAACATATATAAATGATAGGTGTTGCACATTAAAGGGATATTATGGGAAGCCTATCTACAGGGAGCAAGGGGAAATTAGCAATCTTAGGGGTAAATTTACTAAAGCTTCTAAAAGTGAAAAGTGGGGATGTTGCCCATAGCAACCCAACAAAATCTAGCTGTCATTTCTTCTAATGTATTCTAGAAAATGATACACTTTCACTTGTAATACTTTAGTAAATTTATCCCAAAGTGTCCACGAGTTACTGCCAATCTGGCAACATTTAGCAGACATCACTAGTAATTCAATTCCCACAATTACTGTGCGCTTACATTATCATCACATAACAGAGCCAACATTTTATTATACACTTCTACCTCTTCAAATACCTACATTTTTCCAATTGATTTTAAAGTCTGGCATAAAACTGGTTAACCACACACATATTATTCCCTTAAACATGCAACTGGAGAAACATTCTATATTGCAGACATGCACTATTATATCCGCCCTTGCTATATTTTTCTGCTTCGGGGCACATTGTCCATCAGAATTAGATTATAAACCAAGATTTTGGTTTTCTAAAATAAATTAGTTTATTCCATTGACAGAACTGAATAAACCCAGCCATACCTTCCAAGACTGGATTTGACTGCAACAACTGCTCTTTGACTTGATTAACTTCTGCTCCTTTTCCACAGACAGCTGCGACATATGACATGACCAGCTTGCTTGCCTCTGAAAGACATACATGTAAATATATATTAGTATATTAAATCACAATGTATACACATAGTCAAAATAAGTAAAACAATTACTTCTATTTAAAAACCTTTTTTATTTTTTTAAATCATAAAGGTCAGAACTCATCCTCAAACTGTTACGTTGACATCATGTAGAGAAAATATTTTAGTTACGGTACTTATGCCCATATGTTTTACAACAAACACTATTCCTTACTAAAATGTATATATTTTATGCTCATAACTAAAGTCGTTCAGTCACTTAGGCTCATTACCACCTAGGATTTTTTTGTCTTCACTAAAGAGCCCACTTCCAGCTGGAACATCTGTGATTCTATTTTGTTGGCTTCCGATACTAACGCGATAGTTGGAATTCAATGTTTTGACTGTCGAGTGTCAGAAAATACGTGGATCCACAGGAAATAAAGACGAAACTGACAGCCTTCAATCCTGTTTGAAATGGCAGCACTGAATATGCAAGTTGGATATATTTCCCCCTGCGGGAAATATCGGCACATGCTGAATACCGTCCTTATGGGACCTACACACATGGCAATTTCAGGGAATCTTCTAAGCAATCTCACTAGTTTGCTTATAAAATGCATCGCTCCTGGCGATTAATATGCAGCATGCTTAATAAATATACTTAATCGCTGGGCAGGGACAGTTTCTGAAAAATGGTCTTGTCCGTCCATACTCGGTCGGTCGAAGGTTCAGTGCTGTTTAATATTCATCCGACAGGACGGGCCCACATCAGAACAAAAGTGCAGTGTGTACGCACGTTCAATCAATATGCTGGCCATTCTTGCGATTATACTGCCAAAGCTGGAACGCCCATGTGGGCGTTCTGTAGCTGCATGAGGTATCCTACAGAACAAGAAGCGTTCACCTCTCCCCATGTATATTTAAAGATATAATCATAATATAAATGCACCCCATCTTTATAGCAGGTCGCCATATCTGTACCTAGTCACCCTGCCACCTGCTATAAAGACGGGGTACGTGACTACAGTCAGTTGGCTGTATCTGTCCATAGTCACCCTGCCGGCTGACTGTAGACGCTTTCCCGCGCCTTTATAGCAGTTTGCTGTATCTGTCCATAGTCGGCCTGCCGGCTGACTGTAGACACGTACCTCGTCTTTATAGACTGCTGTTCTCTGCACAGCCAGTACTGATGTAAAAAATTAATCACTTTTGTTTAGGTTCTGTACTCACGCCTCTTTGTTTTGGTATGCCCTTAACCCAGCCCATTATGATAATTTACAACCTTTTTCTTGCGACTGGACGGGAGTACATCGGACATCGCAAGTAAAATTGTACAGGTGTGTACGCATGTATCGGCTGTTTGTGGACGGTCCGACACGTCTATGGTCGGTCAAACGGTCGCAAGAAAACAGGGATTGTATAGATGTGTACCCAGTTTAAGATTGAGTTGAAAAAATTCAAGCACTTCAATGCAAATTGTATACTTGTACATAATGTGCACATATTAGTTGGATCAGAAGATCACAAAAGATCAATAAATAGAATTTGCAAAGGAAAAAAAAACACAATAGAGACACAGGTCAATGGGAACACATGTCAGATATTCTGATTGATAACATTATGAAGCATTCTTTGCAGAACAATGTATTTTACAGCATTGCTGACACCAGGTAACTATGATAATGGTTGCCAAAGGAAATTATCTGAAAGCACAGTGTCTTGGAATATGCAGCCTGACACCATTGTAAACCTTATCTCCTCTAACAACCCATGGAGGAAGCAACGATCCATGAATTACGGTAATAAAGAATAAAAGCTGCACATTAATCACTGAAAATGCACAATTCTAAGTAGAAAAAAACAGACAAATCCCCATACTGCCACCTGGAAAAACTAATATAACTGCACATTACAAGACATGATACTTTTTATTCATCATACAATGCTTCACTGCCATTTTGCTATGCAAAGAAAGCAGAATCACACATACACATTACATTTCCCAACTGAACTGAGGGCCTTATTTTGGTTCATTCTTTCTGACAAAATCCTTCTTAGATGGACAAAACCATGTGCACTGCAGGGGGGGGGGCAGATGTAACATGTGCAGAGATAATTAGATTTGGGTGAGTAATTTTGTTTCTGTGCAGGGAAAATACAGACTGCTTTATTTTTACACTGCAATATAGATCTCAATTTGAAGTAAAACCCCACCCAAATCTAATTCTCTCTGCACATGTTACATCTGCCCCACCTGCAGTGCACATGGTTTTGCCCATCTAAGAAGGATTTTGTCAGAAAGAATGAACCAAAATAAGGCCCAGAGTTACAAATTTCTCCCTCAATGGCAAGTGATAGGAAAAAGACCCAAGAGGCGAGGTACTCTATTTGTCCAGTAGGCCTCCCATTCTCCCATCTTTAGATTAGGTTTTAGATGGCATAATGGGAGGTTCACTGTATAAATAAATAAAAAATACTGTTCAGAGAAAATGCATTAGAATCAATGATTTCCGCAGTCATTTTGTTTGGACTCCTCTCATACTTACCTACTATTAAGTTATAAGCTACATACGATCATGTAGGGGTAAGCATGAGAGGTTGCCGTAAGGGGAGGAGCCACAAACCATGTGGAATTACCTGTAATCTGTAGTGCCACTGCCAAAATGGTGCCACTTACTACATGTTACATCATCATGACCATGAATCCATCAGTGATCTGTTCTCCTGCGACTGCAAGAGCACTTACTCAAAGGGGTTTATTCTGGTTTGTTCGGTCCCCCATGCGTTCGCATTGGGAACTAATGTTTTGTGTCTGCGCAGACGCATTTCTGTGCATGTGCAGAGTGCGATTGGGCATGGCGAACTACACACCTAGCAGTGTGGGCGGGGGGATGGATGGGCATCAGGGGTCACAGCCCTTGGGAACATCTAGCATTTCATGGGCATTCCCATGAAAACAATGGGCAGCTGACGTTAGCGGATGTCAGCAGCCCATCTGCTTCCCACACAAGGCGCTCACAGATCAGAGACACCATAGAGGTATCTCTGATCTGAGTGTGCTGGAGAAATGGGATGGTTTCTCCCCCACACCCAAGGCGAGCCTGCTGCATATAGCCACTTTTGGTGGCCGCACACAAAGTTTCCATCTCACTTTTTAGAAATAGCGAGGTGGAAATGGCGAGAACAGGGGGCCAGTTGAATACTGAGGGAGGGCTATGATGGCGAGCAATAGGCACTGCTCGCCATCATAGCTCGCGTTATCAGCATTGAATATACCCCTTAGACTTAACTACTATATGCATGAGATTTGGATACTCTTACCCCCAACTCCCCATTCTTTCTCTGCTCCATTTTCTCCCTTCTTGGAAATAAATACTTTAAAAAATGTTGTTTATTCGAAGAGATGTATCATAATAGATTTATTTACGACTAGTAGCCACCGCAACATTTCCTGGTGATTTGCGCAGTGCACTCTGGGCTCTGGCAAAGAACCAGATTCTACGAGTGCTCATCACTAATGTGTTGCCAACTAGAGAGGATGGAGCCCTAAAATATAATGCATAAGGGATCCCCTCATCTCTTAATTCACAGCTGAAGTAAAGGATGATGGATTAACCCTTAAACTGGCCATACACCAGGGTGACCTTCATATGCAGGTCATAGAGCGATTGTATGTGCTTTAAAAACACATGCGATCTGCTCACAACAGTAATAAGAGCCGACAGATGAGATGTCAATCACAGCTTATGTGTGTGCTGACCTCGCAACCCGTGGGACCGCACATTGTGCGATCTTATGCACACAATCCATCAAGATTGGACATTTGGGTCCAATGTCGTTCTGGTGTATGGGGAACTTTAGAGAGATAAATTGGTGCACTTGCCAATAGCAACCATAGGGACTAGTTATCTTTTAACTAGCACAATAATATGACTGTGGGCAACTTCTTCATTTGATTTCACTCCAAGGTTTGATAAATGCCAAATACTCAGTGTACAAAACCGAGGTACTGCAGGTTGTAAATTTCACAACCTATTCACATTCCCAATCCATGAACATTTAAAGATGTTGAAGGAAGCTTTAAAAAAATGTGCTGACTTAAACTCCTAATGCAACTGAGAACTATCAACACGTCATAAGAAAGCAATCCTACGGTACAAATTTATTAGGTCTCCATGTACAGTACAGGTATATAAGTACAGTATAAATTGCAGTCAGACTAAACTGAAATTCCAGACAGTACTTTGGTAAAAAGTACCCCCTCCAAAATGTTAGATAATTTACTTGCTAATTCCAGGTCTTTCTGGAGCTCTCCACAAGTGGTCCTTGGCTTTTGGACCAACTCCTCTAATCATTATTTTCACTACTATGTCAGAAATTTGCGAAGATTCCTAACTGTCATGGCCAGTTTATAGTGAAATTATATTCTTTCCACTTCAAAATTATGTCCCCAACAGTGCTCACCGGAACATTCAGAAGTTTAGACATCCTTCTGTAACCAATGCTATCAGTTTGTTTTGCAACAACAAAGGAGCAAATATCTTGAGAGCTCTTTGCTTTTACCCATCATGAGATGTTTATTGTGCGACAGCTTATTAATGAGAAACCTTTGTATAGGCCATCATTTGGGACTGAACCAGCTTATATTACATTTGCACTGATAAAGGGTAGGATTGATCTCCAATTCCTGCTGGCGTCCTGGCTTTCCATGCCTTTTTGAACCTCCCTTTCTTCATGTGTTTAATACTTTTTCCCTGTGTCACTTCACATTATCACACATAATTTATAGACAACTATAGTTTGATTTCTGTGCATGTGTTGTTGCTGACATTGGTGAAAATCACACAGTACAAAAGCCCCATTACAAATATATTTACTGATGTTGATGTGTTCAATAATTAGTTTACCGTATGTATGTATGTATGTATGTATGTATGTATGTATGTATGTATGTGTGTGAGTAAAACAGAGGTTGAAAGGTGCCAATATCTCCTAAGGGGGTTTATTCTAGTTCATTCTTTCTGACAAAATCCTTCTTAGATGGACAAAACCATGTGCACTGCGGGTGGGGCAGATGTAACTTGTGCAGAGAGAATTAGATTTGGGTGGGGTTTTTCTTAAAAGTGAGATCTATATTGCAGTGTAAAATCATGCAGTCAGTATTTTCCCTGCACAGAAACAAAATAACTCACCCAAATCTAATTCTCTCTGCACATGTTACATCTGCCCCCCTGCAGTGCACATGGTTTTGTCCATCTAAGAAGGATTTTGTCAGAAAGAATGAACTAGAATAAACCCCAAGGAGAGAAACCCATAAATATAGTAGAAATAGTTCACTAATTCAGAAATTACGTTTGCACGTCCAAATGCTTTATTGAAACTACTTGCGTAGGAGAAATTCGCTCCCAGCACAAAACACTTACCCAATGTGTAAGAAGGAGAAGCTAGAGTGTAAACAGTTAAGAAATATATGTTTGTTTGGAATAAAAGACCTAATTATATCAATAAAGGTGATAAAAGTAGTATAATCCCTTTGTAACAGGGTCAGCATAGTAAAGGCCTAATTGGGGTGCCTAAGAAAGTATGGATTCTTTATAATGCCTTCCTCCAGAGTTTTCTCAAGACAAACTGCTTCCACAAAGTGCATCATTACAAAGGGATTATACTATTTATTATTACTTTTTATTGATCAAATATATATTTTTTTATATAACTTTTTATTAAAGCACTGCAATGCAATGAACATTTACAATTGTTTGTATACAGATGGAGCTGGCTTCATCTTTGCAGGGCTGGCGTTTCTAATGCCATCACGCCAGGCCCGGCAGGGAGCTTGCGCGCCCCCTGGGCAACGGAGCCTGCCTCCGGTCCCCACCGCCTCCCCCGACATCGCCGCCTGTCGCCCTCGCCGCCCCAAATGCCCCCTAACCCTGCCTGTCTCTCTGAATTGGAGACGGGCAAGGACACGCAGTGTCCCCGCCGAGAGACTGAGACGCACACGCGTACCAGTTCAGTGTAGCCCCTGCCGCCGGCGCTAACCAGCGGGGAGGGTCTGGCGAGCCCCGGCCAAGGATGGCAGGGGTTCCATCTGTAGTACAATAAAATAACTTGATATTAAAGTATCTATAACAATATATATACAATTACAATAAAATAAAGTACATTATGAAAAATAAAGCATAAACATTTGATGTGTTTTTACCCATGAATCAATTGATTATATAGAGCTGGGAGCCCGGAGCCCTGAGGAGATGCCAACTAAGTGTAAAATCAAGAATTTAGGACGATTGGGGGGCGGGGGTCGTCACATAATCTTCTTGTTTCGTACCACTCAGTGTTTGAATGTGCCTTCAATCCTTTTCCGAAACTCTAAAGGAAGGGTGAAGATATAACTCTCCCATGTATCAAAAAACTTTGAGACACGTATTTCCTTATCTAAGGTTGTCTCAATCCAATCCATCTGAAAAACGAGGTGGAGTTTGGTTTTAAAAAGAGTAAGAGATGGAACATGGGGAGAGATCCAACCCTGGAGTATAGTTTTACATGCGGCCGCATGAATCGCTAATAATAGCTTTCTACATCTGTTTGCTACTCTTTGAGCTTCGGGAACAATCCTGAATATAGCCCATTCAGCGTTAAAAGCTATGTAATTAATTAGATGTTCTAATACATAACTACGGACTTGTAGCCAAAAATGTCGTATGGATGGGCAAGACCAGAGACAATGTAAGAGTTTTGCATCTGGAGCTGCACAATGAGGGCACGTGCCTGGAGATGGCATTCCAGCTATGTGTTGTCTATGAGCCAAATAGTAATCTCTATGATGCAGGTTCAGAAATAATTCTTGATATTGTGCAGCAGGCATTAGTCGGCACGATCTCACCAGGTTTTTGAGTAATATTTCACAAGATAATTCAGGAAAATCATGCAGCCATTGCTTCATGCCTGAGCAATCACCAGAATGTGCAATAAGTGGTCTGAGATAGTTGTAGTGAATCGTAATTTCGTTTTCAGCAGCAGGGCTAGACTTTAGCATACTATCCAAGTCATTATACCAATCTTTATCGGAGAGATGAGAAAGTATCGCAGTAGCAAAATGACACATTTGAAAATATGCCAAGGGATAAGTAGTAGAATCATTTTTTTTATTCAAAACTTGAGCCTATATAGCTATACTTATGCACTACAGCTTCTCCTCCTGTGTGGATATTAGTTCCAATAAAGCATTTGGATGTGCAAAATTAGTTTCTGAATTATTGGACTATTGGAGTGTATGTGTGTGTGTGTGTGTGTGTGTGTGTGACATGGTTTGAATGCACACAATGTTACTTCAACAGCCACATAAAAAATAATCCATGTAGAAAAGAAGCTAGCACATCCAAGTTCATCCCTTGGCCTCTACTTATCTTTAACAAACACATCCAAGTTCAATTAAAAAGACAAAAAAATGTTATTTAAAAAAAAAAGTGTTTTTATGTCAGTGGACAAACATGGAAAATAATACCAATCCACTTTCCATAGTAAGGCATATGATAATCCAAACAGGTACAGCAAATTGCAGGCAACCAAATTCCAATGTCCACTGTAGGTCACCCATGCTCGATGGCCTTTTTGGTGTATCCTCACTGTTGTCAGGAGCATGTTCCTTACTATGGAAACACACACACACACACACATACATACATACATACATAGATACACACACAACATATAGATGTCTCTTTCCCTAGGTTTGCCACTTTTTATCATGCCTGCCCCTTCAGATTCTTCCATCAACCCCCACCACCACTTATTTTTAACTTACTTTTATGTCCTCCTGGATGGGCCTGTTTTAAAGATGAGCTACCCCCAACAAGTGGCAATCAGCATGTCATTAGTACACTTCTGTCCTAAAGAGCAACACAATTACAAGCCCAGTAACTGACCATTAAACACGGGCTTTGGGCCTAATTCAGCATTGATAACTAATCAGAAATTCAAAGGCCATTCAATAATGAACAGACCACACATGCACATTGTTTACAATGCGAATAAATATCCATACACATAGCAGTGGCAAAACATAAATAGATGAACAAACACAGTTTGATTGACATGAAGCCAGCATTTAGAGGCGGAAAGATGACGTTTTCTGCATGTGTTTGTGAAGACGCAGACTAGCCCAGGTGGTTTTGGTGAGGGTCTTTGACATCAGTGATGAACACTTCTAGCCTGGTTCTATAGCAGATTAGTGGAAGCTGTAGACTGGCACAGATGGAAAAAACTATTATGCGAATGGATCTGCGAACGGATCTGCGAATGCATTGCTATTTGCAATTCAACTGCAATTTTGGGTACTTGTGGAGTATCACGGCTCCCACGACCTTGATCGTATGCTGATCGTATGATAAAAAATCGCATCGCATCACATACGATCAAATCGCATGCGATGCAATCGCACCCGATTTTGCACTGAAATGCATCAAAATGCATTGAAATGTGTAGTAAACATGTGAAATGCCCCCAAATGCCATTTTTCCTAGTGTACCACCCCCACTATCAACGTCAACCCGAAGCGTGGCGAGCGCAGCGAGCCCACGAAGCGGTACGCGTCCTACGACCTTTTCATACCCCCAATATCCACGTCGGCGTGGAGTTGAGAATAGAAAGTGTGGCGAGCGCAGCGAGCCACCGAGCCCGAAGCGTGGCGAGCGCAGCGAACCCCGCGAGGGGACGCGGATACCTTCACAGATACCTTCACGTCCCCTTGCGGGCTTCACAGGTATCCGCGTCCCCTCGCCACGCTTCGGGCTCGGTGGCTCGCTGCGCTCGCCACACTTTCTATTCTCAACTCCACGCCGACGTGGATAGTGGGGGTATGAAAAGGTCGTAAGACGCGTACCACCGCCGCTCGCCACGCTTCGGGTTGGCGTTGATATTGGGGGTGGTACACAGTGAAAAATGACAGTTGGGGGCCAATTAACATGTTTCATACTAATTTTAATGCATTTGGATGCATTTAAGATCAAAAACGTATGCCATCGCATCGCATCATATGGCATCCGATGCGATCGCATACGATTTTTGACCAAAAATGCTGAAAAATCTGTAAAAATCGCATCGTATACCATCGTATGCCACTACATATGGCATACGATGCCATACCATGGGAGCCGTGATACTCCACAAGTACCCAATTTTGCAAGGTGCGGTTATTCTTTCTTTTTGGGCGGTGACTTTTTGATCAGTCAACTGATTTTTCGGTACTTGTTTCCTAGCACGGCGCTCGTCGTGGGTCATCGCATACCTTAACTTAAGGTATGCGATGGACGCGATTTTCTGTCTATTTTGATCCTTTATTGCCGGCAATGAGAAAATCACGTTAATCGCGTCCATCGCATTCCATTATAATGGCATGCGATGCGACCGACGCGATCAATGAGATTTTACATAGGGATCAATGTTAAATTAGCTGTCAATTATAAAATCGCGTTGATTGCGTCCATCGCATGCCCTTATAATGGCATGTGATGCGACCAACGTGATTTTACATAGGGTACATTGTTAAATGGCCCAATGGACCCGATTTTTTATTGTATACCCACTCTTATGGGTAATTTATATTTGAAATGCCCCCTCATTGTTAACGCCACCCCATTATTGATGCCAACACGAGAGGGGCGGCAGTACGCATCCTACGACCTTTTCATACCCCCACTATCCACATCGGCTTGGAGTTGATCCACACTTCGGGTTGGCGTCAATAGTGGGGTGGCGTTAACAATGGGGGTGCATTTGACCCATGCGGGGGGGTATGCAATGAAAATTGGGGTCTAGGGTGTATTTTACATTGGTCCCAATTGATTCCAATGTAAAAATCGCGTCGATCGCATCACATGCAATTTGGTTGGTTTTTGGGGTCCCGATGCCTGCAATTAAAATTGCTGGTGCCGTGCTAGGAAACAAGTACCGATTTTCCTCTACCTAGCAATCCATGCTCAATTAGGCCATTGTCAGAAGCTCAACAAAGAAGGTCTGATAATAATGACCTACTTATTATTATTAGGTTTTTTATATTTCTTTCTTCTTCTTTTTTTTTAGCAGTAGTAATTTTTATTATATAGATATCTACCATAGAAGCTCAAAATGTAGGGCTACTAGTGGACCCTTTGGCTTATCCCATTGAGACAAGGATGATAATGTGAAAATTTAAGCATATATTGTACATCATGTGCTCTGAGCAAGTGTCAGAGCTATTAAGCAAAGTCTCAAAACTTTGCATAGGAAATTTCTGACACCTAGCATTTTAAACCAAATACATACAAATAATCTTTAAATTTGTATTCCAAACTGTTGAAAAAGTATATATGTTGTCCCTTGATAACAATGTTCTGTGCTCGTATTCAAAGCAGACCGATATTGAAATACCTGCCATGTCCTATTCAATCCTGGACGTTTTTTGGACAGGACTCGCCACTGCAGATTCTGCTCTTTGAAAAGCTGAATCTGCATTCACGAAAACGGCTCCTAAATTTCTGAATTAGCAGTCATAAACACTGAAATAGGCATTCAGAAAGTCTGAAAAGATGTGGATCGGCGACCACATCTTTTCAGAATTTCAGAATTTTTTTGAAAGTCGAGAAAAAAATAAAAACTTTGAATAGATCGAATGTGAATTTGATTGACCCTTCGCAAAAACTGCAGATATTTCTGAGGATCGGAAATGTCTGCTGGGATTGAAAACCCCCTTTAGTAGAAAACCGTGCAGTCTGAAGGATCAGGTGACATAGATATGTTGATTGTGTTCCCTTACAAATTCATACACATAATTAGAGGAGGATTGTGGTCAGTTGCTAATAACCTTTTTAGGCATAGATTTAGATGATTTATTCTCCCAGTCCAGGACTGTTGTCCTTTCTTTGTTGAAGTAAGTTATTATAAATTATGGAAACAAGAGACACCTTGTTATTACTTAATTGCCTTTCCATTTCCTAAATACAGCCCTTGGTCTCTATCTTTAACAAACACAGTATTCTGCATTCAATGTAATGATAGGAAATCAAACCTGGATTATTACATTTTAGCTGTAAAATATTCAGTTGTGTCAAGTTCCAAATGTATCTATGCGTCTCACAATATTACGATTTGCCTCAGAGCAAGGTCTTGGATTCCAAACCCTCCGCAGTCCTAACTGTGTGGCGTCTGTATATTCTTTCTGCGTTTGCATGTGCTTATTCTTGGTGCATCAGTTTTCCCCCACAGACTGGGGGAAAAATATACTGGTAGGTAAAATCGCTCCTTACAAAAATGAACCCTAGTGTGTATACATGTGGTAGGTACTGCAAGCTACACTGGGGAAGGCCCCGATATGAATGGCCAAATTTTCTCTGTAAAGTGCTGAGAAATATGTGCATGTTATTCAATGCTGGATTAAGGGTTTAATTAAATAGGTTAGCAAAAATCGCTATTTGGCGTGAGCATGAGCCCTGACACTGCGGTCACATTAAGAAAAATATAATAAGCCGCAACAGCTGCATGACATCAGACGCAGTGATCCAAAATATTTCCACACAGTGACTGGCTTTGTAGATAGGCTACCCTTAAGGTGCAAGCCCCTATGTAGTGTAAGTAGCACTTCTGTAGTCATTATGTATATAAGTGATACTAATATTAGGGGCATTGTGTGTAAGGGGCATTACTATGGAAATTGTGTTTAAGACATCCTGCTGAGGGTCCCACTACTCCTGCTTGGTTGTGATTTGGAGACTTAAGAAATCAGCATCACTGCAAATCCTTCTATTGCTGTCTCTCTCTGGATTGCTGCAACACTACTTTGTAGTGTAACATATGTAAGGGGCACTACTATGCCTCATCGTGGCGGTCATCTTAAGGACACACCCCTTTTGAGTGTCCATGCTCCATTTTAAAAGTTCAGTGAACCCTATAACCCTTCACATTTTCCATACCCCCACTTTGACCACTGCATCAAAATCTATTCAATCCTTAGTTCTTTGTAAGTATATCATTACTGTGGGCCATATTCTGATTCACTCCTTCTGGCAAATTCCTTCTTAGATGGACAAAACCATGTGCACTGCAGGGGGCAGATGTAACATGTGCAGAGAGAATTACATTTGGGTGGGGTTTTACTTCAAAGGGCGGGATGAACTATGATGAAAATGCGGTCAAACCCCGGTTTTACTGCATTTTCAAATTTACTAAAACCCGGCCGCACCGTCTTTGGCGGACAGGGTAACGCCACCTTTGGGTGGTGATACCCTATAGGAGTCTATGGGCTTCTATCAACGCCCACTGCCCGGCCTCCGCACCCCCCTCCACTGTCCTCCGTGCTGCTCCTCCTTCCCCAGCAGCATGTTACAGCCGGGGATGTCATTCCAGCTGCAGGGGGAAGGAGGAGATGCCGCAGAGCCCAGGAGGTGACGGAGACCCCCCGCAAATCACAATACAGGTATCGTGGGGGGTCTCCGTCACCGCACCGTGATGTCAGCCGCATATGTTCGTACAAATGCGCTGGCATCGCGATGATGCGATTTATTTTCCCTGCACAGAAACAAAATAACTCACCCAAATCTAATTCTCTCTGCACCACCCTTTCCGCCCCCCCCCCCCGCCCTTTCCCCTGTGTTCCAAACAATACATATCAAGATATAGGTTTTGTGATGTAGGTTTTGTGATGTAGGCCATGCACCATTAATAACTGTATTAATAACCCTATTTTTTTGCATAGAGGATATACTGCAAAGTTCTTTATAGGTGTGAATCAATTGTCTCTGGTGACCACTGCTGGGCATACAGTATATATGAAAGGGAGTCTGTCAGAGCAATTGAATTGTTGCTTCTACATTCAGGTATCCATAAGAATTTATAGTGCCTGAAAGAACAGAATTTAGATGCATAAAACAGATAAACCCATTTATAGTCCTTCTTTGGATACCCAAATTACAGACCTTTTAGCAATATTTTCATTGGAGTCTAGAAAGTTGAGGAGTATCTGTTTAAGAACCTGTAGGTACGTCACCCCTCACTCATCTATTTTGGGCACTTTGTTATTGCTATTTTTAGTGAGTAGACTTTTAGGCCCATTATGATTTCTCAACACTTAAAATATAGACAGTGAAAATACTGTTTATCATTGTCAGACAGGCAAAATAAAGATAGGTTTTTAAAATGCCAACATTCGTTATGCCGCCATGATCAAAAAGCCGGCACGGTCACAATGTCGACATTTAAAATGTTGACATGTTTAAAAAAAAGTATATGTAGACATGGCAACATGGACACTGTGTAAATGTATTTCTATGCTCGCCATGCTTCACGCACACTATTCAAATCTAACTTTATACGCACTTGGCTTATGACATAAGAACAAGTTGGCTCGAAAGAAAAATATCATGAAAAATACATACCAACTATTTGACATGTTAAAATTTTAAATATCGGCATTTTGAACGTGTCGGTACTTTGACTGTCTGACAATGGTTGTCCTTACTTTGATCGTTGCCAAATTGACAGCATCCAGTTCTGTCACTTTCTCTGTACAACAATCACTTAATGGGACACTTCTGATTGGCTGGTGCGAGGAGATGTGGCAGAGAGGATGGGAAGGAGTCTTGACGGTCTTCCACTAGAGCAGTGGTTCCCAAACTGTGTGCCAAGGCACCCTGGGGTGTCTCAGGATGTTTGCAAGGTTGCCTCAGGTTAGTGGTCCAAACTAATTATTTATGCTCAAAGTGATAGGCAAAAAGCAGAGCTGGTGGCTGCCAATCATAAAATGTATGGATAATTAAAACCACAGCTATGTTCCCCACCACATAACTGAACCTGGGGGTAACAGCTAAGCACAATTTACTTATTTTTTTTATTTATCCATAAGAAACTTTTTGACTAGGGGTGCCTTGAACAAATGTTGATATTTTAGGGCACCCTGGTTCAAGAAAGTTTGGGAACCACTACACTAGAGGACTCATTTCTCTCATTTAGATCTCAACCAGCTGAAGAAGATTGGAAAGAGATTCGTGACAGTGCTGCCTCTAGTTCTATTTGTGTCAAAATAAAAGAAACTGCTTATGAACTATTTTATAGATGGTATTCTGTCCCATCTAGACTTATACTCCTTCCTACTGCAAATGCCAGGGTTGCACCAGGGATTACGACACTGGTCCATTCCAGAAGCGACCCAGCATTTGTGGTCTGAAAGCTCTGATGCTGACCCGGGTTATTGCCAGGTCAGTGACATCACATGGGGGCAGGCAGAGTGACAGCGCACTGGGGGGGGGGGGGGTCATTATTGGATACCAATTAAATCTGAATACTTTATACTACTACAAAAATAAGGGTACTTGTTTCCTAGAAGAGCCACACCGATTTTGATCGGGTCGGTCTCATCGCGTCGATCGCATCGCATGCGACCAAATCGCATGCGATGCGACCGACGCGATGGCCCCAATTTTTACATTGATTGAAATGTGAATAGGATCCCTGGGACCCTATTTTACATTGGATTCAATTTAAAATTCTCCCCAGACCCCAATTTTAACCCCCTCAACGTCACCCCACGATTGACGCCAACCCGAAGCGTGGCGAGCGTAGCGAGCCCGCGAGTGGCGGCGGTACGCGTCCTCCGATCTTTTCATACCCCTACTATCCACGGCGGTGTGGAGTTGAGAATATAAAGTGTGGCGAGCGCAGCGAGTGTAGCGAGCCCCGCGAGGGGACGCGTATAGCTTCACAGGTATACGCGTCCCCTCGCCACGCTTCGGGCTCGATGGCTCGCTGCGCTCGCCACACTTTATATTCTAAACTCCACGCCGACGTGGATAGTAGGGGTATGAAAAGGTCGGAGGACGCGTACCGCCGCCGCTCGCCACGCTTCGGGTTGGCGTCAATCGTGGGGTGACGTTCACAATGGGGGGGGCATATACAATGAGAAATGGCCCATATTGGGCCATTTCCCATGTTTTCCAGGATTACAATGTAAAAAATATTTTAACATTGAACCCTATGGAAAAATCAGGTCCATCGCGTCGGTCGCGTCGCGTGCCATGTTAATGCACCCCGACCGACGCGATAGACCCGATTTTGCCTTTGCCGGCAAAATGGACCTGATTTCAAAGGAAATCGGGTCCATCGGGGGTAATCGTGTACCTTAAGTTAAGGTACACGATTACCCCCGATTGTGGCCGTTCTAAAAAACAAGTACCAAAATAAGAAATGGATGCATGGTTTGTCTTTTTTGTGAAGGTTCAAAATATAAAAACACATACTGTACACACATATATAAAATCAGATGAACTACAAAACTGTACGTAATTGCCAGTCTGGTTGATGGAGGTAAATCATGAAAACCAAACTAGAGCATGTTTAAATTGTAAGTTCCATTTGCTGGTCACGGTGAGACTCCAACCATTTTCACTTGGGGAAATGAGAAGAAAACATGTCCATATGCTGGACTGTCCTCAATCCCTTACCCTTTCCTAATTACCTCAATGTACATGCAGCGCACACCTTGTTTTATTTCACCACTGCTCGGTAATGCAGATCAGAAGTGAATAAAGCATACCCCCCAACCTGGCCAGTACAGAGTTATCCTGAAGGGGGAACAGAGCCAGCAAATCAGACAGTTGGAAAGATATTCTGTAATACCCCTCTTATAACAAAAAAATGCCAGGTCGCCGCTTCAAGCCAGGTGCGACCCGGCGTTTGCTCCCTTTTACACCACCGCATCCCCCAGCCGTCGCTCAGAGATAACGTCATCTCCAAGCGCGGATCGCCGCCACCGGGACCCGGACCACTGCGCTGGGGGCAAGCTCAGCACTAAGGTAATCTGCTGGGCTGCCCGCGGCCCCTGTGCACCCCCCCTGCCCTCTTCCGGGAGGTGAATGGATGCCGCACACAGGTATCCCTTCACCTCCTCCGCTGCCTCCGCTGATGTCTGCAGAGTATAGCAGACAGCAGCGCAGGCTGTGTGCGCCCCCCGTCCATCCTGCGGATGCTGCGGTCCGCAGGTTGCATATCTTCCATTGATGTAAATGGGAGCCGGGTCGGATGAATCAGGGTACCCATTTACACCGCCCTCTACCCAGGTCCTAGCCGTGCTCTACCCAGTTCAGGACCTTGGTAGAAGTCCTGTGTAAAGGGACACGGCGTGTCCCATTTACACCGCCGCTAACCCGGGTCTGACCTGCCGAAGCCCCGGGGTTTTGCGGCAGTGTAAAAGGGGTACAATATTCTCCAATGCATTTACCAGCTTTAAATAGCATTGACTGGAAAACAATACTTCAAAAAAGAAGAAGAAAAAGAACACATGCAACACAACGAATTACTATTACACAAGTGGGTATAGTGATAAAGGAAATCATGCCATTTGTTGTAAGCCCCTTTTACATATGCTGCACAAGAATTACAAAGCTTTAAGGATGCAGGTAAGTCACCCTGACCCAGAAGATACATAACAAGGGAGTGAGTCATACAGTACTTGTATGTCTGGGTGAGGATAGGCTGCAGTCCATCGATCAAAGCTTACTAAGGTATTGTTGGCATCCGTGTCCTAAGCACTTTGGAATTTACATTAAAGCATTCACATTTTTATAAAAACATTTATACTCTTTTATGAAGTAGCAAGCATTTAGTTATTCCCTGTACATTGGGGTAGTAACACACTAGTTAATGCATGGCTGAGGGGATGACAGATTTGTGTTCAAAGAATTGTATTTCCCCGAAAATCTGTTAAACAGCATTAACAACTTGCTTCTATAGCCTAGTAATATATGAGACAGCTTGAAATCAACAGTACATGCTTTTAAATTATGGAATGTGGCATACAGTAGTTGCCTACCCTCCTGCATTCTGCAGGAGACTCCCTGAAATAGCAGCAATCTCCCTCTCTCCCTCATTAGTCTAGCAATCTCCCTCATTTCACCTAGCCCCCATTACACTGTTACATTTTTGGGGGGGAAAGGAATGAGAGATAGATACAGTTACATTTAATCATTAGAGCTATTTCCTAGCACTTTAACAAGTACATTATAGTATCTGTTACTGCTTTGGGGCTCATCTACATTTGGATAAAAGTAATTTTGAAAGATTCCACTCAATTATAGCATTACACACCCAGGCTTCTAGGTGCCACATTCACAATCTCTTTTCACAATCTCTCCATATATGGAACTAGACACGCCCTTTGGGTGGAGCATGACATGCCTCTTCCATGGGGTGCTTTACACAATTCTATTACCAACTATAATCTCCCTGAAACTCGTTTTCAAAAGTAGGCAAGTATGGAATGTAGCAAATGTACACTCTCTATTGTTGTCTGACAAATACTATTATTTTTGGTAGAAAAATTAAAAAACTTTATATATTTTTTTAACTTTCACTTTCATAGTGCTTACATGTTTGTTTTGCCTGTAAGGGATGGTATAAATATTGTATTCCAGTGCTTGGGATGCCGGTGGTCAGAAGACTGACAGCAGAATCCCGATTGTCAGGATACAGAGACCTTTCAGGGAGATATTCTATTACAGGAACCAATTTGCTCAAGGACCCAGAGAAGACTTTGGCCATAACCAACTGGCACTAACCAGTATGCCTCAAGCCTATCCAGCTGTTTTTAGGGTTCGGTAATTTCTATACACAGTTCATAAAATAATTATTCTTCAGTGGTAGCTCCTTTAAAAAAAGCTCACCTGCAAAGTGGAGGATACAAAGAACTGACTTGCACACAATATACAAGCCATGGGGTACATACCAGCATTATACACATGTGCAGTATAATATACACTGCTGGAGATTTGATGAGTTTTTATAAGAGATGTGCCGAAAAGATAGCCAGGTGAGGCACTGCCTCACCTGCCATAGACTTTTTACTCCAGAGTTTTGACTATAAAAATTATTAGAATAATAAAAATAAGATTTTTTTATATTTTATTTGTATTTTTGACATATTTAAAAAATTCAAAACTCCGACATATACGCTAGTATGACAGGAAAGGCTGTGCCTCACCCCACCGCATGCCACTGGTGGGAGTCCGCGCAGTCCTCTATCAAAGGGATACTAAAAAAAGTGGTACGCATAAGGTTTTTTTTCAAAGAAATTCCAGGCGCCAGAATGAAATTATGTAGTAGGGGATTCACATTTATTGGCCATCAAGTTGGCATTGCAGGAATGGCTTCATCTACTAGAAGGCGCTCAATTCGTAGTGACCGTGTATACCAATCACAGAAATCTACTTTATTTAAAGACAGCCCATTGTCTAAACTATCGTCAAGCAAGGTGGTCATTGTTCTTTGATCGTTTTAACCTGATCTTGATTTATCACCCAAGAGACAAAAATAGCAAAGCTGATGCTCCTTTCAGAGTATTTAATGTACATAAATTTAATGTACATAATTTTGAAGAATTCTTCATCCAAGAAGATCAAAGTTCCCTTGGGGAAAACTTTTGTGGCTCCAAAATTACACACCCAATGTGTTGGGTCCATTCTTTCTTGTTCACTGGGCATGCTGGATTTAAAAATACCTTGGAATTAATCCTTCATGGATATTGGTGGCCTTCAGTTAGGAAAGAAGTAAAAATTTTGTAGCGGCCTGCGATATTTGTGCTCAGTATAAAGTGGCGGCAAGGGAAAGGATTGTGTGACAATAGTCACACTAAGCCCCTGGTGCTATAATTCAAATGATATAATTAGTAAATTAGTGCTGCATGTGGCAACAAAGTTGCACCTCAAGCTCCCAGAGGGTTATTACAACCTCTTCCAATTCCAAGTTGTCCATGGACTGACATCTCCATGGATTTCATAACTGAACTGAACACCACTTGGATTGTAGTATAATTCAAATGATATAATTAGTAAATTAGTGCTGCATGTGGCAACAAAGTTGCACCTCAAGCTCCCAGAGGGTTATTACAACCTCTTCCAATTCCAAGTTGTCCATGGACTGACATCTCCATGGATTTCATAACTGAACTGAACACCACTTCGATTGTAGTGGACTGGGTTTTCTAAAGCAACTTACTATTCCTTTAAAGGGGTCTTCCTTCTGCTCCTAAATTAGGTAACATTTTTATCAAGGAGATCTTTAGGCACCATGGATTTCCGCAGAATATGGTTTCAGATCAAGGAGTCCAGTTTACCAACAAGAAATACAGGCATTTACCCGATGTCGGGATCCTGACTGTCAGCGACAGCCGGGTTCCCGATGGCCACCTGCTATTTTCCCTTGTGGGGGTACATGACCCCATAGAGGGAGAATAGAATAGGTGGCTCGCGTAGCGAGCCACCGTGCCCACAGCGAGCCCGCAAGGGGCTTAGTTGCACTTACCATGCTGTCTGGGTCCGGCCAGTCGGGATCCCGACGTCGGGCTAACGACTGTCGGGATCCCGACGTCGGGCTAATGACTGTCAGGATCCCGACTGTCGGACCCCTGTACCACACCCCTGCCAGCACCCCCAGCACTCTCCCCGCAGGGTCCTCAGATCCCTCCGCAATCTACAGGCAGTAATCACTGCCTGTCCCCGCACAGGGGGGGAGGTCGGTAATGAGGTGACTTAAGGCCATTGCTTCAGGAAGAAGGTGTTTGGGAAGGGAATTAGGGCAGCAAATAAATAAAGGGGATTTATTTAAAAAATATATTGATGCAACATGTGTATGTTAGTGGTATTTCTTGTTGGTATATTTCAAAATGTTTAACTTTATATAAAAAAAACTAAATTTTTTGTAGTGAAAACAAATATTTATGCTGGTTTGGAAGCGGCTGAGAATTTGTCGCTTCAGTCTAGCTTCCGGCAGTGGAGTAAGACGGGCATACACCTGCTGGCACAGGCCAGATACAATCTGGTGCAGCCCAATGCAGCCACTTACTGTACAAGTGTCTCATTTTCTAAACTGCAATAAAGTCATAGAATATCCTTGGTTTATTTGAATAACAGCTTTTCATCCAGGGTGTTGAAACGGTCACGAGGTAAACATGCAATAGGTCGACATTAGATCAAAAGGTTGACAGTGCATAATGCCGACATGTACAGAAAGTCTCCATCTCCTGGCGGCAACCCCCCCCCCCCCACGAGTACCTAGCCAATCACCCAACACCCTATGGAAGTCGAGTTACACACACGCCATTTTAGGATAGTATGGCCGCCATTTTGGTTCGCAGAGTTGCGCAAATAAAGTTTACATACCCGAGTATGTGTGACAAAGTGGACCAGAAGAGTAGCCATACTATCACACATAAATTCATAATAACATACTGACACTAAATAAAATATAGTTAAAGGTTTAGAACGCCACACATAGCTTAGTTAGCCCTGCATACATCTGTCTGTATCATGTTTAGTACCGTTCCGTTCCGTTTCTTATGCGTAGTATTCCGGTCATTGCGAATATTTCGCAATATACACGGCTCGATAGTTATGGACATAATCCATATTCCAGGGACAGTTTCTGTTGAAAGTATGTAACAAAGGAATCTAGATGAAACCGGTTCTTATCACTGCTGACGCCGAAACCACCAAACAAAGGACTCTTAAAGTTCACTCCCCTGCACCTAGTCAAACCAGTTGTATCATCTTACCCCCAATCACAGTGGACCTGACATACGATCTCTGACCAATGGGAATGGCCTTTGACCTCCCCCTTCTGACCCTATAAGATAGGTGACCCAGGGCTGCCCGGTCACTTCGGCACATCTACCTTTCCCTGACTATCCACCGGGCTATAGTTCATCCCTGAACGATAGCGAGCTCTGACCGGACTGTGCTTCGCATATTTGATGAGACGGTAAACGGTTGCATTTAACGGTATTTATCCTTAGTGTATTGTTGGCTGATTGTGTCTTGTATCTGTTTTCTTTCCCCTTAGCAGAGTCTGTTTAGTATTCATTGTTAGTATATCGTATTACTTGTTATACCTGTTTATTCTTATTTCTGTAACCCCCTTTTGTCCATTAGGGACTTAAATACAACCTTTTTACGGAGTTCTTATCTCCTTATTTCTATACAGTGGTCGTGTCTGTTTATTCGCATAATAGCGATAAGGTATATTACGGACACTGTCCTTTAAGGTATATTCGCAGATTAGAGACAAAGTACTGCGAAGGAATCTCTGATTAAGGTATTAGTTCTTGGTATACATAATACAGTAAAAGGTACGCTACGCTGCGCTACGCTTTGTCCGCACGTAGTTAGGTATAAAGGGTACGTTGGTTGCGGACTTATTACGTAACCTGCGCTTTTCACTTATCGTCTCTCTGGTCATATTTAATCGCCATTAACAATCCCTACCCCCACCCACCCCCCCCCCGCGAGCTCACGGCGGCAAAACCGCTCGCACCCATGCATTATGAAAACGTCCCCAATACCGAAATACTTCCCTATTGCATGCTTCAGGTCAGGGATGGATTTAGAGGGGGGCGAATAGGGTGAACGCCCCCCCTAGGCTTCCCGTCAGCCAGGACAAAGTAAACAAACTCTGAAGATAAGTCCTCACTGTGCTCCCTCCTCCGTCTCCCTGGATGTGAACTGTTGTCAGCGGCCACCAGCCGCAGCAGGTCACATCTGATTTACTACTGCAGAGGCATCTAATCAACACAGTTTCATACCTCCCAACTGTCACGATTTTAGAGGGACAGTCCCGATTTTCGGGTTCTGTCCCGCTGTCCCACCCGCGGCAGGCATTGTCCTGCTGCGGGGGGGGGTGACAGTTGGGAGACCCCCAATCTAGTAGAGTAGACGCTGTGCGCATGCGCACAGCGTCTATTCTCGTATGAAAATGAGGTTGTGGCTAATTAGCATAAGCCGTGCCCTCATTTGCATACGCCCCGCCCCCTTTTCGGGCTTCGCCGCGCGAGTGTCCCTATTTCATACGGACAGAAGTTGGGAGGTATGCAGTTTGTTTATTCATTGAGAGTCAGTCTGCTTTCATCTTCCCCCAGTGTCACGGGTCTCCAATCCACAGTGCTGATAACAGACCAGGAACTCCGGAAGTTGCTGTGTATTGAATGACAGGGTAGTGGGATAATAGAAAACAGTACAGTGTTGGGTGGGTGCAACCAACGTGTGCTGTGTACACACATACTGTACACAGGAAGAGGAATCAGAAACAGTGTGCGTTCCATTTGTGTCTGTACTTTTCTACTGCTACTACTGTGTGCTACACTTCCACTCAACTTTGCTGCACAGTGAGAAAGCACTCTCCATTCCTGCATCCAGAGATCAGCCAGAGAGATCTTCCTCCTTGCCAGTCACTGTCTGAGACCACTGACCCACTAGCCATCCAGCCAGTAAGTGAGATATCTTATTGATAAATTCCCTAGGCAGGGTATTACAGGTTGAGTCTCCTTTGATATATACACTGTACAACACAGAAGAACAAAAGGTGTCTGTAATAGGTGCATGTATAGGTTTTAAAACATTGCATTTCAAATGATTAAAAATGGCATATCACATCCTTGGGCACCTTTAGCGATCTAGTCAGATTGCTTAGAAAATTGGGCAAAATTGCTACGTGTATAGGCCTATTGCTGTCTGGCTTTGTGTGTATAAGTGAACTATTATTGTCTGGCATCATATGTAAAAGGAGCTCTATTATTCTGTGACATCATATATATAAGGAACGCAATTATTGTCTAGCATGGTGTATAAAAGAGAATGGATTTTGTTTTGTAAAAAGTTACTTATTTGTGTTTTTATTTTTCTTGTTAATGCTGAATATTCTGTCTATATCATTATTTGGTGCTTTTATTGTGTTTTGCATAAAATGATGGAGGAGATAGGTCTGGGAAGGGGAGGAGCCAGGGCTGTGAAGGGGAGGAGTCAGGACTGAAGGGGGGGGGTCAAGATTAAACAGTAAACCGCCCCCCCCCCCCTAGAAGAAAAGTCTAGATCCGCCAATCCTTCAGGTCCACCACGTAGTGTACTTTAACACCCTGCAACAAGGGAGAGCAGGCCTGACTACTCTCACTAGGATTTCATACAGCAGCAGCAGAACCGAGCTGAAGGGAAACTCTGTAACAAGACTTCTTAAGAAGAACACAAAAAAAGATCAGGTGCAGGTAGTGAGATCGGATTGCAGGGACTTTACGTTTATACAGGTTTAAAACCCCGCCCCTGAGCTTTTCGATACCATGGGAACCATACACCTTATAAGGGGGTCAGCAAAGAGAGAATTGGGATTTAATTTTCTCAGGGTTGATGCCGCTTTCCAGTAACAAACTTCAGCACAAGGGCTAATAGCATAATCTTATCTATCTGTCTGTGTTTCATATATATATCAGGTGGTCCTGACAGCCCACCCCTTGGAAAGGTGGGCAGTTCACCACTTTCCCTGGAGGCCTCCCTTTTCTACCCACAACAGAGTACAAAGTGGAGGGGGCAGCAAAGTAGGGAAGTATGTGTAGCACCCCAGTGGGTTGCTAATCACTAGAAACTGACATTGTGAGAATCTGCCTAAGGTATGGACCACTAAGGGTTAATTGAGTGCAGGCCCCTTTATTGCTCCCAGTAGGGGTGGGATCAACCCAGCAAGATGACTGACAGCTTTGAAGAAAAGGGATCTGGATTAGCTAACAGAGTGTGGGGTCAAGAGGTGAAGCAGGAAGAAGCACGTGTAGGAGAGAGAGAAAAGCAGCAGCATGGTGTATGAGCTGTCTGGAACCGAATTGTGAGAGAGAGCCCATGTGAGATACTGGAAGGATCACAGAAGCCAGGACTGGCGATGCATGTGGGGTCAGTGTTGAGACATCCCCAGACAGAGTGCCGATAGCATTGTCAATGCAGCCATCTGATTACAGCCCTGAAGAAGCATGGAAAGCAGTTCAGGAGAAACCCCTGTCACAGTGTGTGCTTAACAACTGGTGCAGAGTGGGAAGTCCTGTTCAAAGAGAGGAATCCTGCAGCCGGACAAAGTTTTGTGTGGGAGACTGAGTGAGTACTATCTATTGTACAATAGATGTCTGTGATCCCTGATCAAGCCATTTAAAGGGAGTATTTGGGCCAGCTTCCAACCTATCTCCAACTAGAAGAACACTTGAACAAGTTTGTGAAGGGGAGATTGCTATTCAGAGAGAAACGTGTGTGATTATTGCCCAAGATTCTAACTGCCATTGTGTTCATTTCTACACGTGACCTTAAACTTTGGATGCATATATATATATATATATATATATATATATATATATATATATATTTGCGATGAGCTGTCACTCTCCTCTCCGTGCTACATCTGCCGGAGTGCTCCGTCCAGTAACTGCATACAACAACTCCCCCTTGGACTGGCACTTCCACGGTCTTTGATGCTAAATAATAATACGATGTCACACCAACTGGATTGCGACGTTTCGAACTTTAATTAGTTCTTCATCAGGCAGCGTACAGACATTGAATAAAGAAATAAACTAACCTTATATCCCCTGGTCTCCTCCTCGCGGCAAACGCCGGTCATCCACGCACTTCCTGTTCAGGATCCGGAAGCTCTCACCCTCCGGAGGACGCTGTTCAGGGTTGCTATGGTGACCCAGCGTTAGCTGCAATTGCAGAGAAAAAAATGAAACAAAACATAATTGCAACAGAATATTCCACCACTGAAGTGATTCATACATTGTATCAAAAGTTAAAAACAACACTGTATTTCAATATTACAAACATACACGTCTTTTGTGTGTGTTCTCATGGTGAAAAAAGTTGACTATGCAAGATGTCGACTATTCTTTTTCTGTACACAATATTAATTCTTTTTTAGTCTAAACACACACTTAGGTTCAATTGTTCGTTCAACCCCTTAGGTCTCACAGTATCCAACAAGTAGATCCAAAAAAATCTAAATTCGACCCCGTGAGCAAGAACACCTCCATTCTGAGCTTTATGAAAGCCCTAGATGTACAAGTATCGGCTAGCCAGAAGAAGGCTGAGCCTCGTCATAACAACTTGACGCAAGCAGAATGGACAGCTTTACAAGATCTAAGCCATTACAAGGACATAGTCCTAAGGGCGGCGGATAAAGGGGGAGGGATTGTTGCCATGGATGTGGAAAAATATACCACAGAAATCTACAGACAACTGTCGGATGGAGAGGTCTATGAGAGACTAAACAAAGACCCCACTGACATGTTTAAGATTGAGGTTGATGCGGTCCTGGACAGTGCATGTAGCAGGGGAATCGTGGATGGGGATACGAAGGCGTATCTTACTGTAGATTTTCCCAGGGTCCCCCTACTATATAGTCTCCCCAAGATCCACAAAAGTCTTGTGGATCCGCCGGGGAGACCAATTATATCCGCCAGGGACTCATTATTTGACAATGTTTCCAAATATTGTGATTTTTTCCTACAGCCATGTGTACAGGCTGGAGGGACATATCTGAAGGACACAACCCAGCTATTATTATTACTCCAGGATTTGGGGGAGGTGCCGGAGGGCACTTGGTTGTGTACCTTAGATATCTCCAGCCTGTACACAAATATTCCACATATGGAAGGTATGTCAGCCATCAGGTCCCTGTTGACCAATAACGAAAATTATGTGGGACCAGATTTGGATTTCTTCATGAAACTGCTATATCTTGTGTTGCATCGTAACTACTTTTATTTCAATGGCTGCTACTACCTGCAGAAGGCAGGAGTAGCTATGGGCTCTCATGTCGCTCCGACATATGCTAATGCATTCATGGATGTCACCGAGCGAACATTCTTTTTTACCAGGGACGTCAGAGAGAAGGTGTACTTTTATAGAAGGTACATAGATGACGTCATCCTGTTTTGGCGGGGCAGTCATAATGAATTTGTAGAACTAGTAGAAAACATCAATGGGAGAGATAGTACTATAAAGTTCACATACTCTCTTAGCCTCGAAACGGTGACATTCCTGGATGTAAATATTTCTGTACTGGATAAAAAAATCAAAACATCGATATTTATTAAAGAAACAGACAGGAATACATTGCTCAGGGCAGACAGTTGTCATCCTAGAGCAACTATCAACAGCCTTCCTTTCTCTCAGCTCCTGAGAGTAAAGAGGATCACCAGTGACGAGAGGGAGCTTGACTCTGACCTTAACATGATGGAGAAAAAATTTAAAGTGAGAGGCTATTCGAATAAAATCATAAAAGAAGCAAGAGCCAGGGTGGAAAACACCACTAGAGAAGCTACCCTGCAATCTAAACAAAAAGACAACAAGCAGGGAGTAGTGAGATGGGTGCAAAATTACAACACAGCACATAACACCATTGAACATCGAACTAGAGAACTCTGGCCAATCATACAACAAGAAAAAAGATTAAACAGCCTCAAAAACAGTAGAGTTATGCCATGTTATAGGAGAGGAAAGAATATAAAAGACTGGGTGGTCAAGACAGATGTCACAGAGCACATGTTAGCTGCCAAAGGAGTACAAAGTAGGAAAAATGGGTGCCATTCATGCATTGGGTGTACTACCTGTAATCACATGCTTATAGGGAGATTTTTTACACATCCTCATACAGGTAAAAAGTATGAAATTAGGCATCCTTTGTCCTGTAACAGCACTTACGTTGTGTATTTGATAAAATGCCCCTGTGGGCTCTGCTATGTGGGGAAGACCATGAGGACGGTCAAGGAGAGGATGGCACTGCATAGGATGGCAATACGGGCTGCACTGAGTGGTAAGACCTCGGATCAGCCGGTTGCCAGACATTTTGCGGAGGCCAAACACTCCATGGCCACCTTCAAACACATGGTTATTGACCACATAGCGGATGACCACAGAAGGGGTGACAGGAACAGAAGATTACTAAAACTAGAGTCCAAATGGATCTACTTGTTGGATACTGTGAGACCTAAGGGGTTGAACGAACAATTGAACCTAAGTGTGTGTTTAGACTAAAAAAGAATTAATATTGTGTACAGAAAAAGAATAGTCGACATCTTGCATAGTCAACTTTTTTCACCATGAGAACACACACAAAAGACGTGTATGTTTGTAATATTGAAATACAGTGTTGTTTTTAACTTTTGATACAATGTATGAATCACTTCAGTGGTGGAATATTCTGTTGCAATTATGTTTTGTTTCATTTTTTTCTCTGCAATTGCAGCTAACGCTGGGTCACCATAGCAACCCTGAACAGCGTTCTCCGGAGGGTGAGAGCTTCCGGATCCTGAACAGGAAGTGCGTGGATGACCGGCGTTTGCCGCGAGGAGGAGACCAGGGGATATAAGGTTAGTTTATTTCTTTATTCAATGTCTGTACGCTGCCTGATGAAGAACTAATTAAAGTTCGAAACGTCGCAATCCAGTTGGTGTGACATCGTATTATTATTTAGCATCAAAGACCGTGGAAGTGCCAGTCCAAGGGGGAGTTGTTATATATATATATATATATATATATATATATATATATATGGCAATGCGGTCCGGCACTCACTCCGAATGGTCAGGTGCCCATACAAACAATGGGATACTTGAAAGGAAGAGACTGGCACTCGAGGGTCTTTGTAAAAAAGCAGTGTATTCACAGATAAAACATCCGTTTCGGGGCTACGCCCCTTTGTCAAGGTGTGTGTGGTTACCACACACACCTTGACAAAGGGGCGTAGCCCCGAAACGTTGGATGTTTTATCTGTGAATACACTACATTTTTACAAAGACCCTCGAGTGCCAGTCTCTTCCTTTCAAGTATATATATATATATAAGTATATGAAATGGGCACTCACCAAGGTCTTTAAATTCAGCAAATAAATTTTTATTTATGAAAAGGTAGTACATCCGACGTGACGTGACGTTTCGATCAGGAAAAGATCTTCATCAGGAAAGTAACCAACACAGGTAACAGGTATCATATCCAACGACAGGCAACCTGGTATCCATCCATGAAGGAGATCGTATCTCCTTCATGGATGGATACCAGGTTGCCTGTCGTTGGATATGATACCGGTTACCTGTGTTGGTTACTTTCCTGATGACGATCTTTTCCTGATCGAAACGTCACGTCACGTCGGATGTACTACCTTTGCATAAATAACAATTTATTTGCTGAATTTAAAGACCTTGGTGAGTGCCCATTTCATATACTTCTATATCCTTGTGATGTTCATTCATCTGTTGGAGCACCCCCTATGACAACTATCTACCCTGAGTGCGGACCCTTCCAAATATATATATATATATATATATATATATATATATATATATATATATATATATATATATATATTCTTCAGCCACTTTCTACACACATTGGTGGGAGCTGTCATTGCCAAGCACCCTCAATTGGTAGGAACTATCATTGCCTACATCCAATACGCCCTCTATTGGTGACTGGTATGCAGGGGTGAAAGTGTGGCGGTACGGTGTACCGCTATAACATATTGCGCCGGTACCCCGTACCGCCATAACAAAATCCCGGCATGTCACTGCGCATGCGCAGGTTTGCGCAGTGACTTAAGCCGAGGCACGGTGGCAGCACGGGCGGCCCAGGCTCGCCTCACTCACACTGTCACTCATGACGCCAGAACTCCTCAGCCCTTAACAGCAGCCGCCTCCTCGCTGCCCCGCCCACCAGAGCAAGATCGGAGGCTGGCTGTCAGGGGCACCGCCGGAATCCGGATGATAGCTGGCCTGCGAATGACTGAGGCAGGTGACGTGAGAGACTGCGGGGGGAGTTATGGTGTTTCCGCCATAACAAAATCCCGGCATGTCACTGTGCAGGTTTGCACAGATTAATGATGCTGCTGCCAGCGCCGCTGTGTTCCACTACTTCCCTGCGGTGGACAGTCCCCGGCTCCTCCAGTCCCCTCTGCTTCCTGGATGGATGACTGCCTGGGACTCTGTCTGCTCTGCTGGAGAGGCGGTGCCACCGGAGATCATGGCCAGGCGGCTGCGGATGCAAAGACAGCTGAGCCCTGCCTGCAGAGAGAGCAAGCCCTCACCCTGAGTAAGTAAATGTATGGCTATCAATGTCCCAACTCAAAGCTTTCATCCAATGCCCCCCCAGTCTGTCACCCATTATCTTCCTGTTTCTATGTCCCGGTCACCCACTAGCTACCTCACCCACTATGTCCCTGTCACCCACTAGCTACCTCACCCACTATGTCCATGTCACCCACTAGCTACCTCACCCACTATGTCCCTGTCACCCACTAGCTACCTCACCCTCTATGTCCCTGTCACCCACTAGCTACCTCACCCACTATGTCCATGTCGTCTACTATCTCTGTCACCTACTAGGAACATAACCCACAGTGTCCCTTTCACACACTAGCTACATCACCCACTTATCTGCCTGTCGCCCCCTATTTCTATCACACACTGCCTCCCTGTCACCTACTATCTCTGTCGCCCACACGCAACTACATACGCAACTATCTCCGTCACCTATCTCCATGACCCTCTATCTCCCTGTCTCCCACTATCTCCATCACCCACCAACTACATCACCATCTAACTACATCCTCCACAATCTCCATGTCTTCAAAAGTTTTGTCGTGTAGCCACTCCCCCTCGTGTCATATGACCACACCCCTAACCACGCCAATTTTGCACGCGCGCCTTCGGCGCGCAGCACAGTACCACTAAGACATTTCTTCTACTTGCACCACTGCTGATATGACATGCGTGATCTACAGCGCCCCCTATTTGTGGATAACAAACAACTGTGCACAGTTCAAATTTAACTCTTCATTATCCTTGGAGGACATTTAGGAGCGGGACAGTTCATGCTCTGAATAACTTGAATGACTAATAGTTTTAAAATTCACCACTGAAGCCTTATTGATTGCATTGCCTTCTAATTGCATAACCTGTAATGTGATACTTGTTGCATTTATCTACCATTAATTCTAATTGATTTGCAGCAGTGACCAGTTTCCTGGTTAATAAACCATTGTCACCGCCATGGTGTATGTTGGTTATTGTGTGCATTGCTCGGGATGTTCATCATCTGCTACAGGCTCCCATCAGGAAGAAGAGGACATTGAGTCTGTGAACCGGTCCAGCCAACCGAGGAAACCAGGTACGACACTACACCATCATAGGGGAGCTGTTACACATGCCTCAAGGGAAAGTATAGAGGTGAGGTCTTAGAGGTTCCACAGCAGCTACCTGTATTAAGTACAATAAGAATCTTCACAGACATCCTTGATATTTTTTTTTAACATCATTGATTTTTATTGAAATAAAGAAGAAAAAGAACATACATTTTCATCGAGATGTTACAATATGTGAAGGGGGGTAAAGGGGTAAAGGGGACCAAGAACACAAAAAAAAAAAAAGCAAAAAAGGCGTTATAGGAGGGGAGGGGAGGGGGAGGGTGTACATGAATCAAGGTGAACATATAGTATACAGTATAGTGCTCCGATAGTGTATATAAAAGTAGCATACAATTACAGTAACTTATACATTTATGGTGTTGAAGGATAAACCGTAGGGTCAAATAGGCAGGGGGGCCTATCATTGTTAAGGGGAGTCAAGAGCATTCTCGATGAGACTAAATTGCATGGGGTCAGAATTGGATGGTTTAGGGAAGATTGACGCCCCAGCTCCGTCTGTAATAAATTCACTCCAAGGTGACCAAAGTACTAGTGGCGATGAGGCTTTGTAGGAGTACGGCATGTATTCTGTCTCCATAGCTAAATTAAATTGAATTTTGTGAATGACCTTTAGTAAGGTGGGGGGGGATGGTTGCTTCCATAGTTGTGCTAGTGCGGCTCTTGCTGCTATCAGGATTTGTCCAAGGACATATCGTTTATGAGTTAGGATGTCATCTGGGAATAAATGTAATAATGCGATGGAAGGAGAGGGAGAAAGCTTTAAAAGTAGCACATCATTGATTAGGTTAAATACATCCAGCCAGAACTGGCGTAGAGCCTTACACGTCCAAAAAACATGGAAAACATGGCCAATCTCGCCGCATTGGCGCCAGCAATATTTAGAGGAGGAGGGCCAAATGGTGTGTAATCTGTCGGGGGTTAAGTATAGCCTGTGTAACAATTTCACATGCATCTCGGTGTGGTTCAGACATCTTGAGATTTTAAATGAGGTGGCTAAAATGTTGTTCCATTGGGATTCGGACAAGCTTATCTGTAAGTCTTTTTCCCATTTTTTCCGAGATTTATATTCTGGGGCTGGGGCTAGATCTAGAAGGATCCTGTACCAAAATGAGATTTCTCCTCTAGGTATGGGGTGGGAGATTCTAGATAGAACTGTAGGTGTGAGGGGGTTACTAGAACTTAGCGACTTAGCAGTTTTTTTCCACCAGTGTTGAATTTGGAAGTACCCTAGTAGTTCGGAGTCGGGGATTTGATATTTATTTTGTAATATAGGGAATGGTAGTAGTAGTGTGCCATTTAACAGATCGCCAAGTGTTTTCGCACCGCAGGAGACCCACTTTACAAGATTCAGGTTAGGTATAAGTTTGGCAAGGGATTTTAATGTGATGTGGGGGAGAGTGGTGGAAGAGGTATGTAGTTTATCAGCGAGTTTGTCCCATATTTTCAGTGAAGACTGGGTAGACGGTAATAAAGAAGGGAGGGCTGGTCTTAGGGGCTTAGGTACGAACACTGCATCTGCAAGCGGGAAGTCGGTACAGGCTGCTCTCTCTAGGATAGCCCATTCTGTAACTGAGTCTGTAGCGCAGATATGTTTAAGTTGGGCTAAAACACAGGCTTCATGGTACATTGTCAGATCGGGGAGGCCTAGACCTCCCTTAGCTTTAGGTGGGGTCATTTTGGATTTCGCGATTTTTGGGGGTCCAGTTGGCCAGACATATTTGGTCAAGATGCGATTACATTCATTTAAGTATTTGGTTGGGACAGAGTAGGGGATAGTGCGGAATATATACATTAACTTGGGTAACAGGGTCATTTTGAATGCAGCTATGCGGCCCAGCCAGGATATCTCATAGTTAACCCAGGATTTAGTGAGGGAAGAGAGGGTCATGATCAGGGGTGGAAAATTAACCTCAAAAGCTTTTGATGTATATGCCGGGATGTTAACACCGAGATATTTTATGGATTCTGATTGCCAATTGTAGGGGTAGCAAGTCTTAAGGGATGTTGGGATGTTGGTGCCCTTTATAGGGAGGGCGTCCGTCTTTGTTGTATTCAGTTTATAGTAGGAGGCCCTACTGTAAGAGTCTAGGATCGCGTGGAGATGTGGGAGGGTAGAAGAGGGGTTCGAGACAAACACAAGAACATCATCAGCAAATAGGCAAAGTTTATGGTTTAGATCCCCTACTTTCATTCCTGGAAAATTGTCATCATTGCGGATCTTTATTGCTAGGGGTTCAATGGCCAAAACAAAGATTAAAGGGGACAGGGGGCAACCCTGCCTAGTTCCGTTAGAAATTGGAAAAGTGTCGGATAGAAAGCCATTGCTGAACACGCGGGCCGATGGGGCTGAGTACAGAGAGAGAATTGACTGTAGAATTTGACCGCGGAAGCCAAATCTACACAGAACTTCCTTCATATATGACCAGTTTAGGCGGTCAAAGGCTTTCTCTGCATCGAGTGACAGTAGGAGTAGGTCCTGGTCGCTGGACAAGGAGTCCAGTAGATTAAAAACTCTCCGGGTGTTGTCCGAAGCTTGTCTGCCAGGGACAAATCCCGCTTGGTCCGCGTGAACCAACAATGGCAAGAACGAGTTTATACGAGTGGCTATAAGTTTTGCATATAGTTTAATGTCCCCATTTAATAAAGCGATGGGGCGATAGTTCTGGCAGTATGCGGGGTCTTTGCCAGGTTTTGGGAGGGTTATTATTTGAGACTCTAACATTTCTGAAGGGGGAGATCCCAGTGTAGAGATCGTGTTAAATAGTTCCGTCAATGTAGGAGTTAAAATTTCTCTGAATGAAATGTAGAAGTCATTGATGAAACCATCAGGGCCAGGGGCTTTACCTTTGGGCAAGGATTTTATAGCAGCATCGACCTCTGAAGTAGTCCATGGGGCATTTAATGAAGCTAGATGCTCATCAGTAAGGGACGGTAAATTTAAGTCATTTAAAAAGGAGGTGATAGATGCGTTGGATGGTTGAAAGGTTGATGAATCCTGGGAGAGGTTGTATAGTTGTGCATAGTATTTAGCAAAATGGTTCGAGATATCTTTGGGATTTAAAATCTTAGCATTATTATTAGAGTAGATATGCTTTATTCTATTCCTAGCTTGTTGCATTCTAAGTTTGCGGGCAAGCATCTTTCCTGACTTATTACCAAATAAGTAAAATTTCTGGCGTAATTTGTTTAATGCTGTTTGGGTTTGGGCCACAAGGAATTTTTGAAGTTGGCTACGTATGTTGGACAGTTCTTTGCGCAAAAGTGTGCTAGGTGAGGCTTTGTTTCTGTCTTCAAGTTCAGTCAGCTTAGACTCTAGATCGCGTTGGCGCTGCCTATTTAGTTTTTTAAGGGTGGCCCCCGCTTGGATAGCGGCACCACGGGTCACCGATTTAAATGCGCACCAATGGTTCAATACTGATGTGTCATGGGGGGCATTTGTGGCTATGTAAGAGTCGATACTATCTGAGATAATTTTTTTCGTCATGGCATCAGATAATAGGTGAGGGGATAGGCGCCACGGTCTCTGAGGGATATGGCGAGGGTTAGGATCCCAATACCACAGTAATGGTGCATGGTCAGACCATGTTATAGGGAGGATATCGAGGGATTTTGAGTGTTGTAGCGTCCATTTGTCACTAAGTATCAGGTCTATCCTAGAATATGTATTGTGTACTGGTGAGTAGTATGTGTAATCTCGTCCAGATGGATTTTGTATTCGCCAGACATCATATAAATCAAATTCCGTCAGTAGATTACAAAATGCGGCGGAAGGGCCAGAGTTAGTGGTGGTAGTAGGGGGTTTTGACGAAGTTGTTTTAAGGGACTTGTCAATTTTGGGATTCAAGACTAAGTTAAAATCACCCAGGACCATTAGTGAGCCCCTGGTGGACTTCCGGATCAATAGGAAAAGTTTACGGAGGAAGGGGATTTGGTTAGAATTTGGGGCGTAAACGGATACCAAAGTGACCAGTTTGTCATTTAAGAGACCTGTTAGGATCAAGTAGCGGCCATTTTTGTCTGAAACCTGGGAATGGAGAACAAATGACTTATCTCTGTGAAATAGAATAGCCACTCCGTTGCGTTTGAAAGGGCCATTAGCGAAGTATCCGAGGGGATACTTGTTGTCTTTTAACATAGGGGGCCGTAGGGAAGAGAAGTGTGTTTCCTGTAGCATCACGACCCCAGCTTTCTGCTTAGCAAAGAAGGAGAGAGCCAGTCTACGCTTATTTGGTGAATTAAGACCTTTAACATTCAGTGATAGGACCTTTGCCATAGTGTATCGGTGGGGTTAGACGCAAACCAATGTAGACTATACATTTCAGGGAGGGAGTCAGTGGGTATATATCTTCTAGCGAAAGAACACAACCTGGAGTAACAAAACATGGACAGTAGAGGGAGGGAGTGAGCAGGTTTAGAAAGGAAGGTGATAGGAAAAAGGGGAAACCAAAGGGAGGGGAAAAACCAAAACAGCCCAGTGTATCGGGCCTGCATAACTACTGCAAAGATTAAACTACTATGCAGTAGTATCTGAAAGGGGAGTGGGGTTGTATGTGGCTTGGCGCCACCACCCACGCAGCGGGAACGCTCTAATAACAGTAAACAGTAGAAATTGAAACCAAACCTATACCACAGTATATTAGGCATAGAAAAACATGTGATATTATATTGCAAACAAAAATATGAGATTAATTGAAACATTGAAATATAATAATAGCTTATAGGTTATAGTGTGAAAATACCCTAATAAGAACTCTAACATTTTAAGAACTCTAACATTTTAGAATCGAGGCCATGGGGGAACACAACTGTGAATACTTATCCGCTTGTCCAGTATGTGGTGACTGGAAGCATGTGACACAGTTTAGTTCGGCACCTGGCCATAAAGAGAAGGAATATATTGTGCCGTAAAGTTTTCAGGTGGTTGACCAATCGGAGGATGGAATAGTAGGCCGTTTGGGGCCTGGAGGAGGCTTGACCGTAATATCCCAGTCCATCAGCATCTTAATTCCGGCGTCTAGTGACGAGATGGTAAAGGAGGAATCTTCATATGACACGATTAGCTTCACTGGGAATCCCCAGCGGTAGGTGATATCATTGGCCCGCAGGGCAGTTGTTATCGGGGCAAATGCCCGCCTTTTGGCAATGGTGAGGGCAGAGAAATCTGGGAAGATTTGTAGGCCTCCTAGTGCGTCTGAGTCCCCAGCTGCTCGGGCAGCCTGTAGAATACGTTCCTTACTCTTGAAGAAATGCACACGTAGCAGGGTATCCCTTGGAAGGGAGGATGAGACTGTGCGAGGTCTGGGGAGACGGTGGATGCGGTCGATTGTTAAGTCCTTCTCTTCTGCGTTGGGTAGCAACTTACGGAAAAGGGTTAATGCATAGTTTTCCAGTTCGGAGTTGGAAACTGAGTCAGGGATCCCCCTGATTTTTAGATTATTACGCCTAGATCTGTCCTCCAAATCGGCTGTTTTGTTCTTGAGGTCATCTAATTCAGTCTGCAGGTTGGCATGGGAGGAGATTATGTCGTTGTGTGACGTTACTAATTCCTCCATTTTCCGTTCAAGGTGGTCTGTACGGTCTCCTACAGCCGCCAGCTCGGTTTTGACTTCTCGGATGGCCGATGATAAATCATTGGTGAGGTCTGTTTTGAATGCCGAGAGGATTTGGCATAGGGATTTGACCGTGAGAGGGGCCTCCGACTCACAATCCACCCCCATGGCGGAGAAGGCCTTTGGTGTGCCGCTGGAGGATATGGTTCCCGGAGGTGGGGGTGTAGATGCCGTGTGGGTCTTCTGAGCTGGGAAGGAGACACGGGAGGGAAGGGCCCCTTTTGGCTTTTTTGGAGGCATGGCAGGGAAGTCTTTTGCAGAGATCAAGAACTGGAGTGACGGCTATTCCACTCTGGAGATTAAAGAGTTAGGCTGACGGTTGGTTATAGAAGTTCACGAACGAAAGCGCTACATGGGTGGCGGACCTGGAGACATGTCGTTACATCGTAGATGTCTCAAGAGAGAGCGGCACTGTGGTGGGTGGGGAGGTAGTCCCCAGTATGTAGGGGTGCACAATATATATACTCAGTGTCTTGCAGTGGCTGTGGGCACTAGGTGGATGGGCATGTGCCCAGGGAAGTGCCTCAGCACGAGCACCTACCAGGCTGTATTCTGTGATGGCTGTGTAGTCTGCTGTCAGCACCCTCACAGTGTAGCTGGTGGTCAGCGCTGTAGGGGGACACCAAGATGGCCGCCAGGCGTCTAGGCAGCCCTGGTTTTTGTAATGTTCCTGGACGATTCTCTAGTTTGCTGCTCCAGGCTGCTGCTGAGGATGGTGGGCAGGGGATAGTAGGGGCTCGCTGTAGATGCGCTGTGCCCCAGGCCGTCTGCCGCCGGTGTTCAGTGCCGCAGGGGGACTCCAAGATGGCCGCCGGACGCACAAAAGCTCCGGGTCCGGCAGCTCTCCCCGCCGATTCACGGGCTCACAGCCCCACACCTCAGTCAGGGGTGATGCGCGGGAGTGCGCGCTGCGTCCCCGGGTGTGTGTGAGGTGATTCGCGGGCGCCGTCGGCGGTAGGACGTTCCGCCGGTCCCGGCCGGAAATCGAGGCCCCGGCTTCAGAATATTAGGTAGGCCTCAAGCCGCAGCGGTCCCAGGGCAGGCTCCCCGGCTTCAGCGCGGCCACCCGGGCGTCCGCGCGGGTGTAGAGGGGCTGCTGCAGGGTGGGGGACCACAGGGTTGCGGGGGGATACAGGTTTGCCTGCGTTTTTTGGTGAGGGGCACCGGAGCAGTGTTAGATTGCGGCCGCTCTCCTCACTGGCCAAGCCACGCCCCCCCCATCCTTGATATTTTGATAGGTAGACTTGGTGGCGCCCCCCAGATCCCTCGCCCTAGGCAGCTGCCTAGTGGTAGAGCCGGCCCTGCATAGCACCCACTCAGATTCTATTGGATATCCTCTATAAGGTGCTAAATAAATAAGTAAAATCTGATTGGTTATTATGGGCAACATCCTCGATGTTCAATAGAACTCCCATCTTTGAATGAGAAAATGACACCAAAAACACATACAAATGTTGTTTTGACTATTTCGGACGGTGTAATGGTTAGCATTACTGTCTCACAGCACTGAGGTCATGGCTATAACCGTGCGGAGTTTGTATATTCTCCCCATGCTTGCGTGGTTTTCCTCCGGGTACTTCGGTTTCCTCCCACATTCCAAAAATATACTGCTGGCTCCCAACAAATTAACCCTAATATGTCTGTGTGTGCGTGTACATGTGGTAGGGAATATAGATTGTAAGCTCCACTGGGGCAGGGACTGATGTGAATGTTCAACTATACTCTGTAAAGCGCTGCGGAATATGTGTGTGCTATATAAGAAACTGTTAATAAATAAATACATTTCCATATTGTCCTTTTTCCAGTGTCTACCTTTTACATGTTGAGCTAAATGACCCCGTTGACCTATTGACCCAGTCGACCTTTTCAGTGTTCACCATATGGGATCGACCTATTGGTTGTGTACCACTCTGGCGGTACCTGCATACAAGATGCTAAATTTCAGTGGTCTACTAGAAAATCTGGACACATACTACTTCGTATGCAGATACAGCAACAGTCACACACAGAACTTAAGCATACCGCATATCATATGAATATGCATAAGCTGCCTGTGCATCCTATTCCCTTCGCTTTGTGAATAAAATGCATTTTATGCAAACACAGTGCAAGGGGCTACCAAATCAAACAGAGCTCACACTGTCGCATAAGTTAAACACTGAAATGTTGCATCTACAGCCACAGTCACGTGCATAATATAGGCATACCGCAAATCAATTCACCAGCTTAAACTGCTGTTAGTCCAATTCATTTCACTTTGCAAATAAGAAGCACTTGCCTGGCACTGCGGAATCACTGGAATGGCTGTTTAACATGCAAGGAGGCTATATGTATGTGGACACATCTGAACTAAATGTTTATTAGACAGATCTATTTAGGCCTACAGTATTATTATAATAATAATAATCAATTGTGTGACACAAATCTGGAAACATACCCTTAATATTAAATAATTATTTGCATATATAATAAAAATCAAATACCACCAGTGTGCAAACTTTTTCCACAGGCACAGGAAATGACTGACTCCTATTCATAACATGGCTTCAATTATTCTAATGAAATAAAGATGTACTGTAGTGCTAATAAAATAGCTGGGACATTTTTCCCTACAAGGGAATGGGAGATTAGTCTTCCACGCACAATTAACACTCCTTTCCTGCATATCGAAATGTTTTAATGCGTATTAGACAAATCAATGTTTCGTTTATTAGCTGTTCAGCGGCTGTAACTATGCCCCTAATACAGATCTGCTTGCTGGGCTGTGTGTGTTTGGAGCCCAGCGAGCACCGCACCCCCATTTACCTTTGAATGTTTTTTTTTCCCCTGCTTGCAGCACTGAGTGAGTCAGGACTCACTCGGCGCTGCGAAGGCCATGGGGAGAAGGAGGCTGCTGATGTCAGTGGCACTCCCTCCCAATAGACGGGGACCGCCTGCATTTTCGAGATACTCCCAGAAAACGCCGGTGGCATGCCCCCAAATGACAGTCCGCTGACATTCAAACAGCGGGCGGACAGAGAGGGCTCACAAATGGGCACAGCGGACCTGCGCATGTGCGGTCCTCCAATTATCAGAACGTCTGAATCGGCCCCTACGTACACTTCCATTATCATTGCTTTAATATTGTTTCAAGTTAAAAAGGGAGAACACTAACTAGTCCAACATAAACATTAACTAAATCACCTCCCACAAATAGCACACATAAGCACTGTCCCTCTGACCAGAGCGTCTCTGCTTCAAGTGTTCTGAACTTTTAGCTGAAGGTCTGGTAGGAACATGTTAATTAAATATAATGAATAAAAATTGTAACAGCAAAGCAAAAACACAGCCACCAACAACAACATAGACTAATTTGTAGAACACAGTAGGTCTGCTAATTACTGTACGTTGTAACCTAAGGTTTGGATATTGCCATATCTGGGTCTATAATGTAAGCTTGCTTTTACCACAGGTAAGCTTTAGCACCTTCAGCCTATTTTATGACACTAGTTAAAATACATATTTTGTCCCCAACTGTCAGACCATATCCGACAGTCATATAAAAAAAATTGTCCAATTCGAACGTGGGTATTCATTTTACGACTGTTGGAAAACACATGGATTGGTGATAAACTAGCCGATCCACGTGTATTTTGTCAAAACGGCTACAGACGTTTTAGTCAAAGCAGATCAGACTTATTTAAATATTTAATATGAATGGATTAAAGATGGTCGAAAACACCGGACATTGAATAGGTGTGTGCTGGTATTTTTTTTTTTTTTCTAGTATATATTTATTACAGGAGAAAGCAATGATAAGCAGACAGTGTTCAAAACACATATCAATAAAACATATACATTTCTCCATCATTTTTTCTGCATAATATTTAACAATGAGGGAAAAAGAAAGAATGGAACGGGGTAGCGGAAGCCCTCCTTCTCCTCCCTGATAATAGTTGCAAGGACACCCTGCCGTTGGTGGGTGGCATGCAGCGGGATCTGGCAGCGCAGGGTCAGGTCGGTAGCACTGGGGGGCAGGGGGTCCCTGCAGCATATGTGAGATCAGCCGCGGATGGGAACTACTAGTTACATCTGCCACAGTGACTCTGCCACTGACTTTACATATGCCGCAGGGACCCCCTGCTTGCCAGCGCTACCTGACACTGCCCTGCCAGACCCTGCTGCATGCCACCCACCAGCAGGCAGGGTGTCCCTGAAACTATTATCAGGGAGGAGAAGGAGGGCTGGCTGGGGAAACAGGCACAGAAGCTGCGCTGGTCCCGCTCGTGCATATGTAATGAGCGGGACCAAGCGCAGTGAATATGTAATGAGCGGGTCCCGGCCCCCCTGCTGACGTCATGAAAAAAAAATTAGAAAATATATTTATGTGCTGCATGTTTAATAAAAATAGCAAGATACTTCAAATAATAAAAACCTGATTTTTGGACACCAAAAAATTAATAGAAAACCTTTATTTTAAAAGAACACAGTACAGTTCACCAAATAAAAATGTCGAATGCAAAACGGAGAAACTGTGAAAATCACGGTGAAAGCAGTCCTCCATTCTAGCATTGAATGCACTCTAGGTGAATTAGAGTAGCGAATTGCAGCGAGTATGAAATGGGGAACTGGCCAGCATTCACTTTCGGCGAACAGTGAAAATTGAATACAGCGAGTAACATTTTCGGAGAAAAAAATTCAGTTTCACTGAAGAACAGCCCAGTTCACCGAAAAAAGCGGTGAATCACAAACATTGAATACTGGCCTAAGTCTACAATAGAGTGGTTATCTAGTACAGGAATACTTAACATAAGGAGGAGCTGCGGCCTGCGGGGGTAGGTCCTGACACTGAGGTATGTATTTCAAGTCGGGGAATCGATTCCTGACTGTAGAAACACATTGATTACCCCCCTTTGCATTTAAACATAACATCAATGGTAATCCGCAACATAAATAAAAAGGTCACTACTGGTAATAAGCAGCAGCTGCAGTCACTATAGCTTTTTGTTTAAATAGTTTCCTACTATTACAGCCATCCATTTTTAAAACCAAAATCTTGAATCCAAGCAGAGTTTGAGGGGCAAACTGGAGTAAAGCATGTACAGTACCTGTTTTTCCTGCTCCGCTTTCACCCGTTATCAGTATGCATTGATCCTTATCCTGGTCCCTCAGAGAACGATATGCTTCATCAGAAAGAGCATAGCTGGAACAAAAAGGGGTGTTTAGAAGAACCAAAAACACACCTTGCAGCACTTTTCAAAGGCTTCTAGTACAGACAGTAAAGCAAACAAACAAATAAGGTCAAGAAAAGCAAAGTACATATATTTTCAGCATATATTTATTAAAATAGTGGAAAACACTGTAACATTAATTTCTAATGCAGGTACACCAGCAGTCACACACAGAATATAGGCATACTGAATATCATCGTGATCAGAGGCAATTGCTCAGTGTTGAGTTTGAAAAAACTCAGGAGCCCGAGGTGTGCTCCCTACCACCAGTGCTGTGCCTAAACACGTGCAAAGGGGGCCGTGCGATCGAAGTGGGTCCGTCTCCCGAAGGAGACTGGGCCCCGTTTTTCCCCTAACCCCTCTCAACCATAAGGCCGAAGAGGGGAAAATAGGGAACGGTGGCTCCTTCTCGCCGAAGCTTAGAGAGACCCTCATTCCTCAACCCCCGGAAGGGTTAGGACGGTGGGTCCTCCGCACCCGAAGGTTTGGAGAGACCCTCAGTAGACTTCCCTCCGCCTTGCGTCTCGGGGTCGTCCTCGGGGGCATGAAGCTCTCCCCAAAAGGCGAGAGCTTCGGCACATTGGGGAAATGGAAGGCCCGAAAGGGTCGACCACACTACCCAAAAAAAACGTGACAAAACTACAAAAAACAAGGAACGTGAAAAGTGACGAACGTGAGAGGGGAAGAGAAATAAATAATAAAGGACCCTAGTTAACACGCACACACACACATATATGTAAAGCGACTTGCAGCTCACAGAGGATAGGTGTATGTGGGCACAGCTCTATTACGCAATTTAGATTTATGGCAATCATGTTGAAATCTTATGTTATATTAATAAATAAGTGAGCAAGTTTTAGATAAGTGTGTACCTAAATAAAATCAATAATGTGCAAGCGTATCTGCATGGTGTAAAACCCAAATAGTAGAGAAGAAATCATTTAAAAAAAAAACCTGTTTGCTAGGTGACAATTAACATGGGTTATCTTTTCAGCAAGATAGACATTGGGATAATACTGGCATTGTTAAGTGTAAAAGCAAAATACATTTTATCCTCCTACACATTTTGCGATTAAAAAAGAAAAAAAAACACATTTTGCTTATTTTTAAGATATCTAACAAATGTATGTAAAAATGAATTTCAATATTTTAGCTATTTACATTGCTTGTTGTGGTTTTTTGACTAAAGACATTTTTTGAGAATATTCTCTGTTGCATCTTAGGCTCTTTTTGATATAAGCGGATTAATGTGTATCTATAAAGGTAGTTAGAAAAAGTAACCTTTGTATACTGCCAAAAATACACAAAAGAATGTTCTCTGGCAATTTATAAAACATTTAATGTGTGGTACTACTTCCTTAAAACAGTGTATGCGTTCGGTATAAAAAGCTACGAAAAAAAAAAGTATTAAAATAACCTTACTTTGAAATAGATCTCACTACAAAATTGCCTAACACCACAAATGCTAGGTTTCATTTTCTTTCCTTTAATTACACATTTACTTATTATAGATATGTCAAATCCCAAAACATGAAAGCCAGAAGGCAAATAAAGCTAACTAGACATTATTTAACATAAGCACCAACAAATGGGAAACACACATTACGTGGAAAATTTACTAAGGCTTCTAAAAATTAAGAGGTGATGTTGTCCATAGCAACCAATCAGATTGGGTTTATGATTTTCTTGAATACTGTAGAGCAGCGGTTCTCAAACTGTGGGTCCTGACCCCCAAAGTGGGTCCTGACCTTCTCAGCATGGGGTCGCGACTCCATGTTGCTGACCATCAGGCTGATGACTTCTCTAATCTCAGTCAGGGCGGGATGTATTAATATACATCGCCGCCCTTCGCCTGACAGCCGCCGCGATGTTGCCACATATGTACTAACATATGCGGCTAGTATCGGGTTGCGGTGAAGGAGACCCCCGCGATACCTGTGATGTGGTCTGCGGGGGGTCTCCGTCACATCCCGGTGGCTGCCAGTGTCCCCCTGCAGACGGATGTCCTGCCAGCTGTGACACCTGCTGGTGGAGGAGATCAGGAGGACGGGAGGGGGGGGCACGCGCGGACGGCGATAGAAGCCCATAGGCTCTATAGGGTATCGCCACCCAGAGGGTGGCGATACCCTGCCTGGCGAAAACGGGGCGGACGGGTATTGGTACATAGGAAAATGCGGTAAAACCCCCGTTTTACCGCATTTTTCCTTTAGTACATCCCACCCTCAGTGATTCAAGGAGTCTGTTGAATTGTCTGTTATTTTAGACTCCTCCCATCATTCTGTGCCACCACAATGCTGCCATGTGTGTGCTGTCTGCTGCCTACACATGTTATGGGATGGCCTTCTGCATTAACTTTCTTGGGTCCTGTAATTATTTTTATTGTCTGATGGGGTCCCAGAGCAAAATAGTTTGAGGACCCCTGCTGTAGAGGAATACTATGCAGAATCTGATAAGTTGCTAGGGGCAACATCACCCCTTAAGAAGCTTTAGCAAATGTAATCTACATGTCCAAAAGTATGTGGACACCCTTCTAATAAGTGTTTTGCCTTTTCAGCCACAACCCTTGTTAAAAAAGGTACGTAAAAATAAAGCATACAGATCCAGATGTATCAAGCTTAAAAAAAGTGATAACGTGGAGAGTGATAAATAACCAGCCAATCAGCTCCTACCTGTCATTTTTCAAACCCAGCATGTAACATGGCAGTTAGGAACTGATTGGCTGGCTGTTTATCACTCTCCATTTTATCACTTTATGTAGCTTAATACATCTGGCCCACAATCTCCATTGTCAGCAGCAGAATGAGTTGTACTGAAGAGCTCAATCCATTTCAACAAGGCTCTGTCATGGTAAATTTTTCCATAAAGGCAATGAATCAAATGTCTGGTCAATTATAAGGCGTTATTGCAAAGTGGAAAGGTCATCCACTCAAAGCCACAGATGTGCAGAAAAAGATCATTTGAAGAGATTCATAGATCGTTTACAGTTACAATCAAGCCTCTGATCACAAACCGCGCAATAGAAACAACTTTGGCTACAGTGTTGTAAACCACACCACCACTGGCCTCTGAAGCAGTGGAAAAGCATTATTCAAATCAACAAATTGTGTTCACCATTTGGATGATTACTGACAAATACTGTATACTGTACTGTAGGCTTGGTAGATACCAAGAGACATATTTCTGTCCAAATACATACAGTACTACCAAAGTCATTGTTTGGTGGAGGAGTAATGGGGCTGTATTTAATGGTTTGACCTAGGCACAACTGTTTGGCCTTTCTTCCACTGAATACAGCATGTAATGGCTTTGTATTGCATTGTGTGCTTCCAACTTGGTGGCAACAGAAGGGGGATTGCCATTTCCTCTTTCAGCAGAACTCCTCCCCTGTACAAAATGACATAGGGTCTGATTCAGATCCACTCGCTAGGCAGTGTATATTTGCTGCCCTGCGATCAAGTAAGCACCACCCCCAATGAATGCACCCCCTACCGACAGCGTCGCCCGCATCCTCTCGGTAACATGCAAGGGGATGCGTCTGAGAACACATCCCCTCGCATGTGGCCAAAGGGAACAGAAATCATTCGATAATCGATGACCATTGAATAATTTATCTTACCCTTTGTCAATTAAAGTCAGAAACTGACTTTAATTACAGTCGGAGATGGCCAAATATGGGGCGGGTCCTGACATCGTGTGACATCAGCCACCCGCTCTGAGCAGTCATCGACCCGATTGCACTCCCAGGGGAACGAGCAGTGTATTCATGGGGACGCTCCTAAAAAGCTGGGCGATCGCCTGCAACAACCTGGTGTCCACCCTCGCCCTCCCCCTCTGGAGCACACTCGCCAAAGCCGTTCCCTCCTGGGGTTTGCACAAGTGCAGACCCACCACCATCGAAATGGGGCCGAATTCAGACCCATCCAATTGGGTCTGAATTAGGCCCTTAAAGAACAAACCCCTGTGAGGAATACAGATGTTCAGGAGTATGATTAGTTTACAAGATTCAGAAATTGATTTATCAAGCAGGGAAAAGATGAACTGTCCATAGCAACCAACCACCTTCTACCTATGATTTTTTTAGACTGTACATGATAAATGCTACCTCAAAGCGGATTGGATGATATGGATCAGCATCTCCACATTTCTTTCACGGCTTGATTCATCAACCCCTCAGTACCCTATAAGGGTTATTGAATTGTGTGTGTGCCAAAACCAACACCACCACTGCTTTGGTCTCGCACCACATAAGAGATTAACATCACAAACAATTATAATACATATACTTCAAACGTATAAACCTCTCTTAATCAGCATTGTCGGAGGTTGATGAGTAAAAAAGGACAGTAATATCTGCAGCGCCACACCGTCAGTTAATCCTCATGCGACCGGGGGAAGAGGTTAGAGATTGACGTCATTGTGCCAAAACGCAGTTACTAAGATCGCTGAGGACTGCTGTCAATAAGCTGCCAATAAGATAACTGAGGCATGTTGCCAGAAAATGACAGGAAATGGGGGAGGCAACTTCTAACCAGTAACTTGGAAGCTAGAGACTTAAGTCTATACCATAGAAAACATAAGGACGTTCATGGCAGAGAAAGGCTCTACCACCATTCAGCTTCAGGGACACCAGCATGTTAAAAAGAGGTTTCTGGATTCCATTCTTATTTGATATAAAGCCCAATGATGTAGACTGTATACTTTGCAGAATGGTCTGCCTTGTTGGACTACCATATTCTTAATACGGGATGCGGTCATTTGGTCTACAGCATCATGGTCAACACCATTAGGAAAAGGTTGACATGGTTCTAGGTCGACAGGTTATTAGTTTGACAGTGTCAAAAGGTCGACATGGGGTTTTTCAATGTTTTTTGAGCCGGGATGTGCCGACAGGCGGTATTTCATGCCCTACCATCCACTAGGGCGTGGTGGCAGAATAAAATAGTGTGCCAGACACATCGCAAGCGCAGTGAGCGATGCGAGGGGATGCGGTGCACTTTAAACTGGGTCCATGTCGAGTGTGTTGACATTCAGGTCAAAAAACATTATAAAAACCCATGTCGACCTTTTCACTGTCGACCTAGACATTGTCGAACTAACGACCTTTCGACCTCTTCCCATGTCAACCTTTTCTCGTTTCAACCATCATGCTGTAGACCAAATTATCCCAACCCCTTCAGACTATGTTAAGCAAAATTTGCAAGAGCAAATATATCCCGATTTCTAGCACATATAGCTGGTGGTACAGTATAACATCAGACTTATTACACACTACGCTATACTAAACTACTCTAGGGCCATATGTATCAAGCTTCAAAAGTGATAAAATGTAGAGTGATAAACAGCCAGCCAATCAGCTCCTACCTGTCATGTTACAGGTTGGATTTGAAAAATAACAGATGTGAGCTGATTGGCTGGTTGCTTATCACTCTCCATTTTAGCACTTTTTGAAGCTTGATACATCTGGCCCGAGACTTCCAAACAGTCAGACACTAAGGTTCTAGGAACAGCAGGCGTTCTTCCCACATCCCGCCACAATCCATAGTAAAGTATCAGGATCCACAGGAAGATGGCTGGGCAAACATAACAATGTAGGATAATTATTGCCACCAGCACTTTTGTCACAATCTTATGGATTTTGTTTTTGTTTTCACCAGGCTTCTCCAGGCAAAAGCAATAATTGTGTAAAGGACCATACACACTTGATGATTTTTGGCTGAAAATCGCCCAGTGTGTATGCCCCGGAAATTGCTTAATAGCGATGATGCGCTCCCTCATCATCGCTAGGAAAGTGGTTCATCTGCTGGTTTTACCAGCAGATGTGGCGATGATGGATGGTTCTTTATCCATCATCGCCATGTGTGTACGCCTGCCGGGCTGAAAGATTAACCACCTTCAGCCCGGCGTACCGCCCCGCTACCTCCCCCTGTGTACACACACTGCCTCTGACGTAAGAACTATTTGCAGGCTATTATTTGCTGCCAGTGATTCTCCTAGTGAGTTACCAGTGATCTGAGCTCAGCGCACAATTACATCTGTGCTTTTTCTTTCTTTTTTTCTGTTGAACTCCTCCTGCTAGAAAGTCTCATGCGGTGTCTCCCCACCTACAGCAGGCACACCATTCTGGAAGGAGAGGAACCAGAGTACTGCACCATCTGCATCTCTAACATTGAGGTAGGTACAGAAATGACTGTATTACACAGTCACCACACCTTCCATGTTCCCTGTCTTACAGAATGGCGGCAGGTCAACCACACCTGCCCACTGTGCCGCGCGGGACTCTTCAACCTGGACGTTTTCTCCCACCTTAACTGACGGCTACCCAGCAAATCGGAAGAACAAAACATAAGATCAATGGTCTAAAGCAGTAAGAAAGGTCCTGTTTTTAAAGTTCAAACGTTTTACACTTTTATGGTGTTTTATTCATTTACATTTTTCGTATTTTTCTAATTATTAAAAGACTTGTCACTGAACCCTCCAGTTTCAACAATCGTTGTTACACATTTACTGTACAGTGTTTTTCTGTTTTCCTTTTTTTCTGTTTTGAAACTGGAGAGAATTGACGTGAACAAGCTGAGGATTAGGGCTACTGGCGACACGCCCCCCCAAAAAAACAACAACATTAAACAGCCACCTCATGGGTGTGTTGGAAGAGCTGCTAACCTGCTAAACATTTTTAAAGTGTTGACAATTAAATCCAACTCATTGATAATTTAATAATTTGAACATTTAGGGGGAAATTTACTAAAGGAAATTTGTAAAAAATAGGTGTATTTGTATCCAGAAATAACTTATTTTTGACATTTACTATCCCGAAAATACGGCAATTCGTATTCGTATTGATAGCACATCAATACGACTATGAATTGCCGTATTTTCGGGATAGTAAATGTCAAAAATAAGTGTATTTCTGGATACAAATACACCTATTTTTGTTTACAAATTTCCTTTAGTAAATTTCCCCCTTAAACTCAGCCATCGCCAGGTACATCAGCTATTAATTAGTAAACCTGACCCTTTTCATCGACAATATGTCTCCAAGTCATTATTTTACAAATGCTTATTATTGTTTTACATGTGTAGAAATGTGCACTAACAATTAGCTGAAGCAGTTTAACATAATCATTTTATCATGATCTATAGAGCTCCAAAATATTACATGATATTGTGGGTCAATGTCACAGGTCTTGCAATATATCTTGAATTTAAATCCACATGATCTATAACCATACTTGACTACTTTTGAAAACTAGTTTAAGGGAGATTATAGTTGGTAGTAGAATTGTGCACAGTGCCTCATTGAGGGGGTGTACCATGCTCATCCCAAAGGGTGTGTCTAGTTTCATATATGGAGAGATTGTGACTGTGGCACCTAGAAGCATGGGTGTGTAATGCTACATCTGAGAGGAATGTTTAAAAATGACTTATATCCAAATGTAGATGAGCCCCAAAGCAGTTAGTAAGAGCTACTATACTTGCTAAAGTGTTGGGAAATGGTGCTGATGATTTAATACATCTGTCTCTTATGCCTTTTCCCCCCAAAATGTAACAGTATAAAGTGGGCTAGGTGAAATTAGGGAGATTGCTAGACTAATGAGGGAGAGGGAGATTGCTGCTATTTCAGGGAGTCTCCTGCAGAATGCAGGAGGATAGGCAACAATGATCTAGCATATAGTATATTCAGCACGGAGTCAATCTATAATCAGTAGAGTTTTTAGAATACTATGGTTACTTAGTGCTAACAATGTTATGCTAGCCATGGCAATGTATATTTATCAACAGATAATAAAACTATGGGCAAAATTACTAATCTGCAAAAACAGCACTTTAAGCATACCTCCCAGTTTACAAAGAGACGGAGGAGGGACAGATGGATACGCACCTCCGGCGCGCCGAACATATTGGGGCGTGGCCTAATTAAAGGGACCGTGGCCTATACTTGCGGCTCTCCCGCGAGACCATGCCACCGTTTTGACGCTATGGGGGCATGACCCAGAGGCTCTGTGAGCCTCTAGCCATGCCCCCAGCCCCCTGGCTGCGGGAATAGAAGCTGTGCGCATCCGACAGGAGGACTCCCAACAGCCCCCCCCCCCTCACCGCGGGACAATGCCGGCCAGGGGAGGGACGCAGGAATGTCCCTCGAAAACCGGACATTCCCGCAGTAATCGGGACTGTTGGGAGGTATGGTTTTAAGTGAAAGAATGAAACAAAAAAGCTGCCTTATTTATTTTGAACAGATGCAAACACATACTACAGTATCTTACAGGTTTTTCCTCATTACAAAAGCATAATGAAATATTTAATGACACAAAAACATGCCTTTATCAGTAATTATCAACAGGAAATTTCCTTGAAGTGGAATGTTAAATACATAAGCCACAGGTTGCTATGGTGTGTGGTGGAGCCGGTGAAGTGAGGCAGGTGTTCAGGAAATCCCCACAGAATATTACCTGTACATGTACAACAGATTTGTCAGTTTATAAGGAAGAATATTCTACTGCAGTAACAGCAGCAATGTAGACATAGCCAAACTGGAGAATGTAGGGAGTGCAGCTGTGAAATTCAATAAAATGGAAATGTTGCGATGGTAGCAGACTGCGTAGGCCGAAGTTTCCAAACAGCCGAGTCCAGGAAGCCTTCATCCAACAACATGGACCCTGGACAACACAATCATCTGCTTTTAGAAGGATCTATTGCACCAAATATAGGGCCCAAATGCACATGGACATGAATCACATGAAAGTGATTTATACAAGCAGATTCATATAATGGTAAAGCCGCATGCTCATCTTCTCTTCCTTACAGACAGCATAGAAATTAAGAAGCAGCTATTCAACCTATCAAATAAAGGGTGTTATTCTGGTTCACCCATTCTGGCAAATTCCTTATTAAATGGACAAAACCATGTGCACTGCAGGGGGCAGATGTTACTTGTGCAAAGAGAGTTAGATGTGGGTGGGGTTTTACTTCAAAGTGAAATCTATTTTGCAGTGTAAAAATAAAGCAGTCAGTCTTTTCCCTGCACAGAAACAAAATAACTCACCCAAATCTAATTCTCTCTGCACACTTTACATCTGCCCCCCTGCAGTGCACATGGTTTTGTCCATTTAAGAAGGATTTTTTCAGAAGGAGTGAACCAGAATAACCCCCAAAGTTCTGAGGGCAATCTTAAGCCCCATACACATTATGCAATATCAGTGGCTGCAGGGTGGGGGGCAGGGGTCATACTGCATAGTCCCCTTTAATTATGTGCTCTGTTGTCTGTACAGAGGAAAGTTAGGGGGAGACATTAACGTGGGAGCATGCACCGTTCGTCTGGCATAGCATACATTGGATAATTATTTTGAACGATTTCGCTCAGAAGGGAAAAAATTAGCAATAGCATTTATTATACAGCGTATAACCCATCGTGTACCATAGTAAGTGCCTTTACCATAGGCATGCACACAGGGGGTGCACAGTCACCCCCGCACGATTGCAGCCAGGCAGAGCCAGCTCTCCTTGCCTGAGTTGAGATCAGGGGCAGCCGGCAGTGCAGCGTGCTTAGGTAGTCACCCTTCCTCCCACGATCCCAGCCGATGCAGCATTAGGTCAGACCGGCCGCCCCGCTCTGAGCGACATGATCATTACTGGCACCAAGTGGAACCTCTGCACTAGCATATGGCAGAGCTAGTGCAGAGGCTCCGCTCGCTGCCAGTAATAAACATGTTGCTCCGAGAGGGGTGGTCACCGGATGTGCGGCTGAGTTGTGTGACCTAACTAATGCTGCATCGGCACTGATCATGGGAGGAAGGGTTCAGAGCAGTGGCGGGCTGGGCAGGGGGCCAGACTGTCAGCTGACCCGCAGGCCGGTACATTATAGGCTGTTTGGGGCCGCAACTCCCCCTGCACCCTCTATAGTCTGCCTTCAATGGCCGGAGATCTCCTTTAACCCCTGGCCGCCGCTTGTTCAGAGAATTGCCTTCAACTAACAAATCTGGCAGAAGGGGTTTGCTGGGCATGCCCTCTCACAGCAGCTCAGTGCAGAGCCAGGCAAGCTCTTCCCCTACTAAAGAGCAGCAGAGGCATGAACCGCGCTCCAATGTAACATTTTAAAAAGTATTTTTTATATGTACTGTACATAGGGTTACCACCTAGTCCCTTTAATTCCGGACACATGTTAATTACACAGGTTATGTGGCAGTTTAAAATCAGGTGAAGTGGAGTCTTGAAGTCAGCCAGCCACAGAACCTGTGTAATTAATATGTGTCCGGAATTAAAGGGACTAGGTGGTAACCCTAACTGTACATAGGCAGTTTGTCAAATGTCGAGATTTAAAGGTTTGTAAACAAAACACATGTGTTTATATGGGATATATATGACAAACGTGTGGCACCCAGCATACTGTCACAAATAAATCAAATCACAACATCCTGCTTATAGATATGCATGTCTACACGCAGCAAGTTGTGCTTTGATTCTTTTTTGACAGTCCACTGAGTGACGTAAGTTTGTGTTTCTGTATACAATATATGGTGTATGCTGCAGCAATTACAGTGAAGAGAGAGAGTGCTGACTTATCAATGTGTGTGTGATATATAGATAGATATCACACCTACATACTGTACCTGTGTGTTTATATGTAAGGGCTGAGACACCCACTTGCATTGTCTATAGGAGCTGAAGTACTGATTGGTGCATCTATAGACACAATATCAGCTGACCGATTGAAACTTGCGCCAGCCCCAGAGTATCCGTCTAAATATGGCCTCCTGTGTGAGCCCTATGGTGTGTGGCATTTTGTGTGACGGGCATTACTATGTGTGGCATTATGTGTAATGGACATTACAGTGTAAATGATCTCAGTGTGAAGTGCATATACATAAATAAGTCACCTTCTATTTAGTTTGCATTGATGGCCAATAGGCAGTGATGGACACATTCAGTAGGCGGTGATTGACATGCCCCTTCAATGGTGCACCCCCAAAGAAAATGGGCTGCGCACGCCTATGGCCTTTACCCACAAAATTCTTACAGGTGTGCAGAGAAGAATTTCAGATTGCAAACTGTTTATCCCTTGTGTAGTCTCATTTGTCTAGGATTGTTTTTTTTTTTTTTATTTTACCATCAACTTTAGAGACTCTTCAAGAAACTACATTAAACATAGGAGTCTAATGCATATAATAGATTCCTCACCAAAAACAAACAGTGTTCTATAACAACTCACATGAATAAAATCTTTTAAACAGGAATATCACCGAAATATTAGCTTTCATTGTACTTGTAATTTTGTTATATTTTATTATAAATTTTGTTATCATCCCATAATAAAAAATAAAAAAACTCCAGATGTGCAGTAGGATTTGGGAACCTCACTTGCCTGATGTGCAAATGTTCCTTACTGGAGAAAATCATACAGATCTGCATTTCACCTACTCTTTAATCATGAATCGTGGCACATCATTAAAGGGATCTGAAACTGGCACTAAAGCACTTAAAAAAGGAAACAATTGTGGATCTAAGAAGTAGCACTGCAATGTGCGTTCTTAAAAATATACAGAGCAGAAGTCACCAGTAGAGTTCTACTGAGCCAGATGGTGAAATAGGTTACCAGTTTTTAGGGTAGATCCACGCAGCTTCAGAAGGGTAGGTGGACCTCCCGCATTATGCCGCAGCCTGCCTGCTTCCTAGTGAAGTGGGCAAAATAAGGTTAAAAGCATTGCATACCTATCAGTGTCATGAAGGGGGTGGGTCTGAAAGCAGGTATGACAATGTTTAGCCCCGCCCATATGCATTACCCTATCTTGGGGGCGGGGAAAATATGAACGACAGATTGGAGTGAAGCAATTGGATAAAATTAAACCTTTTTTAATAAAGATACTGCGGTACAAGATATGAATGATGGCATAAAGAATAACTGTAGATATTGATAAACTGAAACAGTACTTATTGCAGAGCTTGAGGATGATTGGGAAGTTGAATGATTGGATGACTGCAGGATTGGATGATTGAAGAAAGATTGGATGATTGGATGAAGAATTGAATGGTTGAATGATTGGATAAAGGATTGTATGATTGGATGAAGGATTGGATGATTGGATGAAAGAGAAGAAGATGAAGTCCAGTTGAATCTGAGTGAGATCGTAGCTGCAGGACCAGGGATGCGACCACGTATAATAACCATCAGTAATAAAGGAAGAAGAGGACACCCTTTGGGGGGTTAACCTTGTCCTATCCTAATAGGCGGCAGAGGGTTCCATGATGATATGGTGGAGCAGAGGACGATCAGCAGGGAGATCAGCGAAGACTTTCACCAGGATGCGAAGGAGAGCTGTAGTGGATACTACAGGGATAGCCAGGAGTGACCAATGATGTTAGCGGGTAGAAATCATTGTACTGACTGCCGGTCTGGCCCGGCTAGTCAGACTTTAAGGGTAGAGCTGAGCGGTGATTGGCTGCACGTGTGACCTCACACTTTGGAGCCGCGTAGCATAGGCTGTAGCAACCAAGAAGATGGCCGCCGCCAGATGCGGCGACAGATACCAGCCAGCGGAGAATATACGCGGAGGCGCTGCAGCCGGCACTTCCCAGCCAGAGGCCTAACATGACACGGACACCATCATGGCGGTTCATGCCTCACGCCACCCAGAGCCTGCACAGCAGGAGACTGCACACCACAGCTGTCACCTGGTGGTGACAGAGTGTCGGAGCGCAGACAGCCAGCATGGGTATCAGCAGCGGAGGTGAGCACCAAGACAGAGGGTAGCATATCAGAGGTCTGTAGGACCGGGACAGCACAGGGAGCCAGGGTAGCTGAGATGGTGGTCGTGACACCAAGACAGTTCAGGGAATACTTGACAACTTCTTCACCCTCCTCTCCAGGAGAACCCAGGGAGGACGATGAAGAAGTTTTTAAGTATTCCCTGAGCTGTCTTGGTTAACATATCGAACAAAACATGAAATACATACTTGTAAATACATATATCAAAATAATCCATGTATACATTGTGTTTGTCACATCCACCATGGCGCTTGCCTAAAGACCCCTGTACTGTGCCCAGTTCTAGACCCTCTAGGTGCACTAGAAACCATGGCGCTCACCTCTGCTATGTCTCTGGCTCCACTGGGGTACATGTGGCCTTGTTGTCATCGCGTGGTGACACTGGTGTATTGTGCTCCAGCTCCATGCAGGACATGAGTAGCATGTCGCCATGTGTGTTTGTGCCTGGTCTGTGTCTGTGTAAAGGCTCCGCCTCCCCCTCTGATTGCCTGACCAATCCCAGCACAGCTCACCTGGTAAGTACTGGCTGTTCAGGCTAGTCCAGCAGTCAGTACAATGATGTCGATCCTGTAGCATCATTGCTTCTACCTGGCTCTGTAGTACTCACTACAATCCTGAGCTTCCACTCTCACCTGGCTCTGTAGTTCCCACTACAATCCTGAGCTTCCCCTGGACAAGATCCTGCTGGCCGTTTACTGCATCAAGTACCACCGGACTCTGCTTACCGCTTTTGTGGACAGCGAGGTCAGATCCTCAAAGGGGTCTCAACTTGCTATACTCCCGACGGTCACTTCCAAAGGTTACCTCTGGCAGCAGCCACGACCATAAACTGCAAGGATTCCGCTTCTCCAGTTATCTTCACTTATTATCTTCAAATCATCATCCACATCATCCAATCTACTAACCTTCATCCAATCTTCAAATCCTCATCCAATCCGCAACCAATCACCCAATCTTCAAATCATCATCCACATCACCCAATCACCCAATCATCCAATCTTCCAACCTTCATCCAATCATCCAACCTTCATCCAATCATCCAATCTGCAATACAATCTTCATTCGTTCTTCAAGTCATCCAATACTCAATTCCTTCTGCAACCCTTAATTACTACTACAGTTTATATTCTATTCCACTCTTCAATTATATTGCAATATTCTTCAAGGACCAAGCTTCATCATCTATTATAATACTTTCTGGACAATTAGATTTATATTTGCATACTTGCCATATACCGTTTTTATCATCATTATCACTGTTTGCAATATCTTCATTAAATTTTATCCTCCTTGTTTCACTCCCTTCTGTCGTGGATGCAACCACCATACGTTAAGCACCCAGCCTCCGTCACTCTCCAGCTGGTGCTTCTAAGAGCGTGACAGTGTTATTCTGTTACCTTACACTGAGGGTTTGATTCACACCATGGCTCTAAAGGGGCCCATACACGTTGTGATAAACAGCGTGCAATGTGATGCGTTATCGGGCGGATCGCATCGCATCAGATCGCATGCGTGCAGTTTGCATGTGATGCAATCTGCGGGCAGTACAAAAAGTATGTGCAGCACATACTTTTTGTACTGTGCGATGCACGTATCGCATCGCGTTGCATTGGACGCTGTTTATCACAACGTGTATGGGCACCTTAAGTGTGTGGAGTTTGTATATTTTGCCAGATCTATTAAGTCTTAAAAGAGATAAATGCAAGGGTGATAAAGAGACAAACATCCAGCTCATATTTGGCATTTTAACACAGCATATAACGTGACAGTTAGAGGCTAAATGGCTGGACATTTATCACCCTTGTGTTCATCTATTTTTAAGGATTAATACATCTGTCCCATATTTTAACATAAACAAATTACTGGGGAGTTTATTCAAGACACCTTGTCAGATAGTACATTGTACTGTGCCTTCTGTGAAAGAGAAATTGGCATTGTTGTAGGACCTATCAATCAGTCAGTCAGCAGCGGATAACTAGGACACAAGAATGGAACCGCTTACTTGGGGTAGCATATTAATGCAGCAGGAGGAGGATGTGCTCCAGCATCATCACCCAACAGCCTCTGTACCACCCATATCAGACAGCATCATGACATCAGGGGCACGCTGCACTAATGGGAGCTGGTATTCTGAGACTTCAGATGTCAGTTCCAGTGATCTACCAGCGTATCCCCCGAGATCTACTGGTACGATCTACCTTTTGGCCAGGTATAGTCTAAAGCAGGGGTAGCCAACTCCAGTCCTCGAGAGATACCAACAGTTAATGTTTTCTATGTCTCCTCACAGAATCACAAATGAAGTATTTAGCTCCACCTTTGGATCTTTTAAAATATGTCAGTCAGTAATGAGTGCACCTGTGTACCTGTGAGGTGAGCTGGAAAACGTGAACTGTTGGTAGCTGACGAGGACTTGTTGGCTAACCCGGTCAAAAGTCTTGGTTAGGGTGCTCAAACTGCCCAAACCCCAATGTTTTTGCACATTTCAGCTCGCACCTCAGGAGGCTCACTGGCTACAGTGTCCCACTGGCTACATGCAAAATTTAACTACTTTCACTCCAAAACAATGATACTGTATGTAGAGGATTTTGTCCATACCATTTCAACACATTACACTGATGAAAAACAGGCAATACCGAGAGGTTACCCGTTGTCTGAAGATATGCACCTCTAAACAGATCATCTGCAAACATTACAATTAATGAAATGAGAAATAACAATTTCAAATGGGTAAACGGATTTCATAGTTATAAATGACAACGGTCATTAACCCCTTCCTGAGCCAGAATTCACTGCATGCACAGTGTAAGTGACATACCATAAAACCAGCATTACTACATTCTTCCATGCTTTTAAGTTTGTGGGAAAGAGAGCAAGGGTCTATTTCAGATTCAGATTCTCAAGGGCTTTATAAAAACTAAAGCCAGATGTTCAGGCTCCAAGGGAAAATAAAACATGAAACGGGATCTGGTATAGGAGGAAAAAAAAAAGTTCAAAATTAAAAACGTTTTTAGTAATTGAGTAGTAAATGAGTTGTGGGCCTTGTAAAATACCGTAATGTCAAAATAAAACACATACATTAGAATTTTTTAAATTTGACCTATAGGTTTAGAGCATAATATTGCTAGGGAAAGATAGGCTTTTTATGAAGCAACCATTTATATTACAAATAGTCACAATAAAGTGCTATGTAATAAAATAGTATATGTACTATAAGATTGGTAGAGTGCAAAGGCGAACAAGCCACTGTCTATCTATGCTGTCAAAGTTGAGTTGCATACACACAATAAAAGGGTATGGCCGCCATCTTGGTTCGCAGAGTTACGCAAATGAAGTAGAGGAACCAGGTTTCATAATTATGTGAACCCCGTGCGCAGCCATACTACTACACATAAATTCAGAACCCACACTTACATGCTAATAAAATATAGATAAATGGTTTTAATTCACAGCACATAGCTTAAATGGTAAAACACGATCTTTCTTGTACATATTTCGTATCTGTGTGTTCCGTCTCTCATGCGCAGCGCTCTGGCTCTGGTATAAAGTTCGCAACTTGTAACAGACAAAAGTTATGGAACAATTACTTATTTAATGATCACCTTTGCCACAAGGACAAGTGTGGGAGATCCGGATGTAGCTGGTTTACAGTGTTGATTTATGACCCCTATGACGATGCCTAAAGAATAAAGACACAGAAGTGCACCAATCCAAAAGAAGAGAGACCTGATCTTCTGACCAATGAACACTCACACTCACTGCCCCCTCTACCTGGACACTATAAGAGGTTAAGCACAACCTAAACTCACTCTGTGTGCTTCTTCTTCCTGGACTATATTCTGAACAGAATATAGTGAGCTAGGACCGGGTTTGCGCCAGCGCTATTGATGAGATGGTAACGGTTTGCATTCCTTTATGTGAATACTGTACTGTGGCTGATTGTAGTTTTATATCTGTTGTTTTTCCCTTGTTAGTTAAGAACCTATTTTGTATTGTGTAGCAGTCTATATACCTTGTTATCTGCTTCTATATTTCTGTAACCCCCTGTTGTCCACTAGGGACGTAAATACATGGTACAGGGACTTTATCCCATTGTTCCGAAATTTATACAGAGTCTTGGCTTTTATTCGCAATAAGCGGAAAGGTTCGTAAGGAAATAATACCTGGTTTTGTAGTTACATTTGAGTATTAAGTACTGCGAAAAGATACCGCTTTAATGGTATCAGTATAGCGTGTTTTATACATGGACAAGGTTCGCTACGCTGCGCTTTGTTCGCACGTAGCTAGGAATAAAAGGTTATAGGTTTACGGACACAGTACGTAAACTACGCACTTCACTTATTATCTATCGGTTTAATCTTACATGGATATTGATAATGCCTATGCTCACGATGGTGATCCAATACAGATACTACAAGTACTAAGATAGCAACTACAATCACAAATAGTATTTGTTCCATTTGTGCACTCTACACCACAACACTGTCTGACCTCCCCCCTCATAGTGTATACCTTTGTACACCTAGTTGCTAAACTTGAACAAAATAAATTAAATATTTTCTTAATGACAATGTGTTCCATTATTATGTGCCTCATTATCCATATGTGCCTCTGCCCCCACCCCATAAGTGCCTCTGATAACTTGATAACTAGATGATTCATAGTCTATGTTACTTGGAGGTTCTAAGGAAAATTTAATTGAAAATACAATCCAAATTCCTTCAATAGTTCTCGACTTTATCATGAGCACGCATATAAATTAACAATATATATTTTTTTGTCTGTTTATTGAGTTTCAATGAACAGTCAAATAACAACCATTAGGATCCACCATGGTGAAAAGACAAAGTCACATATAAAAATCAACATAATACAATCGTTGGTCATAGCCAATAGTAACAGGTCAATAACGGTTTAAATATGATTAGAATTGCAATGGTCTAGCGTGGCGTTGTGACTTGTGAACAGACCTGTTAGGAAGTCATCGTTCAAGTCTGCGACTAGCCCTAGGTCAGTATAAATGCCTTTAAAAAGTCCAGAAACTTTGAGGTACATTGGCTTACCATGGGATCCTTTTAGGATAATTTGCATATACTTACAACAGTCAAACATAGAAGACACTAGACATGGAGGAGTGGTTTGAGACCTTAAAGCATTATTGTGTCATTGAACAATATATATATTTCAGTTTACATTTTCTCTAACTTTTTCCAGGTACTGTTAAACTTTTCAGGCATTTAACGATCTTCTCAGACCCCACTCCGTGTTGTCAAACATCTTCAATATTTGGCCACGTAGGTCTTGGTTAAATGTTTCTATATATCGTCTACATTTCTTATAGAATATTAGTACCCCTTTTTCAATATCTGGTGGATAATGGATAGTTTGTCATAAAGTAGAAATTGTAGTAGCATGTTCCGTAGTTCACCTATCCTGGGGGTGGAAGACACAATCCAATGTTTCAATATTGTCGTTTTAGCAATCCTGACTATAATTGTAAGTATTGGGATTAATTCTTTATCTAAATCTCCCCTTACCCACCATTTAAAATTAGCGAAAAGGAGTGCACAAGGATCTAATACAAAATTAGTCTGAAAGGTAGTGTTGATAAAGCTAACTAATTTGAGCCACAACTTTTTTATTTTCTGGTATTCCAACCACTGATGGATATATGGGGAGATACTCGATCATCAGGAATAAAGTTCATCAGGAATAAAGTGCTTGCGTTCTTCTTGAAGGTAGGAAGATTTAAACGTTTTCAATATAGTAGGTAGTCGTAAGGTGAACGAATCGTGGGACCATAGCTGTGGAAGATCTCCTTTCCATGCTGTTAGTGTGTGGGACCATGGGCCTTATTCTAGTTCACTCTTTCTGACAAAATCCTTCTTAGATGGTCAAAACCATGTGCACTGCAGGGGGGCAGATGTAAAATGTGCAGAGAGAATTAGATTTGGGTGAGTTATTTTGTTTCTGTGTAAATACTGGCTGCTTTATTTTTACACTGCAATATAGATCTCACTTTGTGGTAAAACCCCACCCAAATCTAATTCTATCTGCACAGGTTACATCTGCCCCACCTGCAGTGCACATGGTTTTGTCCATCTAAGAAGGATTTTGTCAAAGAGTGAACTAGAATAAGGCCCCATATGTCTTGGGGGTTAGATGGTAAAAGTGCGTAGTAAAAGAGCCTAGTTTTATAAGGTGCCCTGTTTAACATGTTTGTTATTTGTAATATGGGGTCAACTTGAGGGGGAGTTATGCCTATTGGAAATATGCAACTAGATGACCATTTGAGAGTTCGAATTTGTCCTTAAAGTCGCTGAAGGTGAGTAAGTTACCGCCTGGGTCAAAAACGTCTGAAGTGTCTTTAATGCCTTTTTGTCCGAGTCTAATGCATGTCTCATTTTCCATGCCTGGAAGAAAAGCTGGGTTTCCCCATATAGAGATTTTTGTATTATGACCTGGATGTCGTTGGAGAATCTTGTTAATGTTTAGCCATGCTAGCTAATTGTCTCGGAAGAGTGGGTTGAGAAGAGTTTCTGGAGGCATCTGTGATCTGGGAACATAGAGGGCACTCGTGGAATATGGATAATTTAGTGCATCATCTACTGTAGTTCTGTGATTGTGTATATATTAGTGTTTCTCTGCCAGTCTAGTATAAATTTGAATAATGTAGCATTTGAATATAGTTGAAAATTGGGCAGACCCAAACCCCCCTCTTCTCTTGGGATTTGAAGTTTATGGTGAGCAATCCTTGGCTTGCCTGCTTTCCATATTGTTGGCTGGGAAAGCTGGGATATGAATTCCTAAGTATTTAAAATTAGTCTGGACTACTTTGATTGAACATCTATCTGGATTTTCAGTGAAAGCATTAGTGGTACCTGTGATAGGCATGAGTTCTGACTTGTCTATATTTATTTTATAGCCTGAGAAGGCACTGAACTGGGATATAAGTGAAAGTATTTCCAGAAGGGAGCGTTCAGGGCAGATAAGAAAAAAAGCAGCATGTCATCTGCAAAAAGGGCCAAACGTAGGTCTAAGGTACCGATTTTAAATTTCCTGAAAGATTTTGGACTGTCGTAGGGAATAGCTAGGGGTTCTAGTGCCTTGGCAAATAATAGGGGGGGGGATAAATGGCTTCCCTGATGGGCTCCCTTTTGTATGTCAAATGACTCTGAAATATTTCCTTTGCAAGAGATTTGCGTGGAGGAAAAGTTATACAGGGTATGAATAAATGAGATAAACTTGGGAGGAAATTGGAACCTTGACATGGTGTCAAAGAGATGCGTCCACGACACCATGTCAAATGCCTTCTCTGCGTCTAGTGACAGAATTGCAGAGGGAGTGGTAGTTGGGTGTGTGGATGAATAATGAAGGCTGAAAGTACCCTTCTAATGTTTATTACTGAGTTTCTTCCCATAATGAAACCAGTTTGGTCTTCATGTATTATTTGTTGGAGAATATGCTTAAGTCTGTTGGCAAGGATTTTTGTGAGTATCTTATTAACATTATCCACATTAAGTAGGGATATGGGTCTGTAAGAACCTGGGAGGCTGGGGTCACTCCCCTGTTTGGGTAGGACCTTAATTACAGTATGGTAGAGTTAAAGTATTTTGGAGTCAGGTTATTGTCTAGGATATGATTGAATACTGAGGTCAAGATAGGAGTGATATGGGAGACCAGAGGTTTGTAGAAGTCGGCTGAGAAGCCATCTGGGCCTGGTGCCTTCCCCAGCTTTAGGTTTGAAATCCCTATCCTTACCTCCTCCTCTGTGATCTTTGAAATTAGTATGTCATGGAAGGAGCTGTCTACTGAGGGTAGAGTAAGGTTTTCCCAAAATAGGGAGGAGGCTGTCATATCTTCCTGGGTGGTTTGGTATAGACTGCTATAGAATGTTCTCATGACATCTGCTATTTGTTCACTGGACATAGTAGATGTGCCATCAGGGAGTTTTAATGGGTGGAATACCATTGGAGGTGATTGGCCTTTTAATAGGTTAGTGAGAAGCTTACCAGTCTTGTTCCCGAATCTAAAGAATCTATCATCTTTTTTGAAATAGTAATTGCTTTCTAATTTAATAAAGACATCATCATATATTATTTTGGCTTGTTGATACGCTTGTTTAGAGAGCGGGGAAGGGTGGTATGTGTAAATGTGAAAGGTATTATTTAACCAAGTTTGCGCCTGAACATAGTCTCTTGTGAGCATTTTCTTTTGGGCGGCTATATGTGAAATGATTTGGCACCTAATGACTGATTTGGAGGCTTGCCAGAACAAGACCGGATTTGCTTTGAGGGAAGACTGATTGTTGTGATAGTAACCTAGCCACATTGCTTCTACCTTGTTACGGAAAGATAATGTGTTTGCATAAGAGTGTGGATTTTTCCATGTGATAAATGGGCCCATATCTAATTCTGTCCGTAGTCTGAACCATACTAAAGCATGGTCGGATAATGAGATTGCTTCAATTTTGGTTTGGGTAATTTTTGACAGCAAAGTTAATGAAATAAACATATAGTCAATCCTTGACAATGTGTCATGTGCAGCAGATATACATGTGTAGGTTCTATCGGTTAGGTTAAGGCAATGCCACAGATCCAACAATTGGAGTCTCCTAAGAAATGCCGGAATCCCAAGCGTAGGGAGTGCTCTTCTCTTCCCAGTGAGTACTTGTAGATCTAATAGGTTCGAAGCCAACAAATTAAAATCACCTCCAATTATAAGAGGTAGGTGAGTATATGGTTGTAGCACTACTATTAGGGATTGAAAGAAGGATCTCGTGTACATATTTGGGGCATAAACATTACACAGAATATAGTGGTGAGTCGCAATCATAACTTCGGCTACAACAAATCTACCTTCCTGGTCCACCACGGAGGAGATCAGATCCATCACGACCGAGCCTCGCACTAGTATTACCATACCTCTCTTCTTGGAGGAGTAGGGGGCCGAGGCCAGTACCTTCCATTGGAGTATGTTGAGCTTAGAGGTCTCCATTTGTGATAGATGTGACTCCTGAATAAATGCAACATCAACATTCAGATTTTTAAAATCCGCACTTTCTTTCTGTTTTGTGGGGAATTAATAGCCCCCCACATTCCACGACCCAAAATTTAGTTCACCCATAGGTAATCAGTATCATTGATGATGAGGTCCCAGATCTTAATACCTTTATCAGAGCAATTTTGCACAACATTGATATATCCTAACACACCTTCAATGTATCTTTGATAATTATACACCACCACTATAGGAAAGGGAGGGACATGGGAGAGAAGACGAAAGACACACAAAACAGTAATAAACAAAGGAATAACAAAAACAAGGATTTTGATGGGATATCCCGCCAACAGGGAGGGTACATCCCATCGAAATAGGAATAGTGACTTCAAGTAAAAATATGGTTTTGAAAAACAAATCATGATGGACAAGGGGGTGGAGATGAGAGAGACATCGGCCAATACGTTACCCCAGTCATGGCATAGTGTGGTGGGATGCTCCGTATATTCAGACACTGAGTAATTTTGTGGGAGAGGTGCAGCGAAAAAGAAAGTGGAAGGGTAGGAGGGAGGGGGGGGTAGAGGTGGGAAAAGTAACCCGAATCATCAGTTACATCTTTGGTAGGTTACCAGTGGGGACTGTAAGTCCTTATTCGGTAGCATGAATGTCATCCAATATCCCATCTGCTGTCTAGGGAAGTAACTTTTTATAATCAGTTGGCTTGGAAAAATAACAATGGAGAGAAGGTAAGGGGAAGAGTGTTACAGGGTTGATGATAAGGAGAGGGAAAGGGTGGACTGTAGAGGTATTATGAGGCTTAACCCTAGTGGTTTCAGATAAATTCACGGATCTTCTGCATTATTCGTGGATCTAGGAGGATTGGAGATCTCCTAGGGTTGGAGGCAGCTGCTTTGTTTATGTAGTCCATGGCGTCATCTGGTGTGTTGAAATTCCTAAAAGTGTCTACTTCGTATAAGCGTAGCCAAGCTGGATATAGAAATGCAAATTTCTTCCCTTTCTGAACTAACTGTGAGCACAAGGGGGAGAACGCTTTCCTGGCCTTGGTGAGTTCAGCTGAATAATCTTGGAAAATAAATAGCTTATGCCCTTCCCAGGTCAAGTTGCGGTGCCTTTTGGTGCTTCTTTCTCCAAACCAAGTTGCAGTGCCTCCTGGACTTTATGGAGATCGCTTCTTTATGTAAGCAGTTTAGGACTCTCAGGATAGTGACCCGGGGACGTGGGTTAGGAGGGGGCCTTGTAGGACCGATTCTGTGCGCCCGTTCGATCACCATATCGGTGCAAGCCTGTGTAATCTGGAGTAGGGTGGGTAAGGTGGTCTTTAGGAAGCCGAGAAGTTCTGTCCCTTCAAGTGATTCAGGGAGCCCAATTATTCTGAGGTTCTAATTTCTATTCTATTTTCTAGGTCGTCAAGTTTATTCCATATATGGTATTGCTATTTACCTTGCTTAAGCTGGGTAGTATGTAGCTGTGAAACATCAGCAAACAAGGAGCCTACCTTTTGTCTTGGAGTCTCTGTGACAAGTTTGCACTTTGAGCAGTGATACTTGCTGTATATATGGCTAAAATTGGGCTGATAGCTTCTCAGATAGCTAAGACTAACTCTCCATGTGTGACAAGTTTGTCAGCAGGGAATGGCACTCCCTCAGCAACCCCAGTGTCCGAATGTTCAGCTAGAGGGTGTGCCGTATGCAAGGCAATCTTAACAGGGCTATTCTCATGAGGGTTTCCACCAACCTGTTGCTGTGTATACACTAGCAGTCCTGGGGACCCGGGCTGAGAGGAGGCATTGGAGACAGAGTATGGGGCTCCGGTGTCAGCCACCATGTTGGAATCCTCCTGGTGGGACTTCTTCGGTCTGTTGCGGCCCATGGACGCCGTTAGGAACTTGTCCATGATGCGATTCTGCAGCCGGGTGAGTGGGGGAGTGTAGCGGAGCAGAGTGGAGGCTTTGCAAGCCTTGAAATATTGGTGTTGGGGGACCTGGCAGCGAAGCTCTCCTGCAGTGCGTGCTCAGCTCACATGCCAGAGCGGAAACTCAAATTAACGATTTGGTATTCCACGCTGTATTTATAATTGAGTGGACGTTCTATTTGCAATAGAATTAGATGCTTGATTACTTACCTGTGTAAACCAGTTTTCTTTATATACTGCTACATAAAAGTTATCTTGTTTCTTTGCGACCAATGCAAATTGCACTACATTACAACTGGTGCTTGTTAATAAATCTAGCAAGCAATAAAACAGATTTATGCAGTACTTGATCTGCAAGAAGATCTATTAATCTAGAGGGCATTGCTCTTGCCAGAAGATATTCCCTAAAAAAATAAAATAATCTGTGGCAGCTGGCATGGTCACTAGCTTTTGTATAAAGATCAGGAATTTATACACGATCAAGTCATGTGGCACACAGATTTCTTTCTACAGTATAAGCTCTATCACACTTGGGTATATTTTCTTAGCATATGTTCCATTATTTCGATGGGTATTCAAGACCCATCTGTCCTTGTGGATAGTCCAGATGATGCTCCTTTCAATGCAATAACAATCTTAACCACTGACAGCTACAGTGTACATGGAAAATAATATGCAATAATGACTTTCTTTGCATCCTACGCAACACAAGTATGTGGTTTGTAAGGGGCAAGGCAGCATATTGAGACAGAGGAAAACATATGCCCCTTTGGTCTGGCTGCATATCATTTTATGTAACAATGCGGAATTAGTCAGCTTCTAAGAATAAACTGCACATTAATATATGTGTGTGTGTGTATATATGTGCACTTAAAATTGCCCTTTAAAAAAGGTAAAACATTTCTTTATTTAATCCACTGTTGCGCTGTAAACTGAAGCACCAGAAACTCATAGCACTGTAAATAGGGGTGTGGATCATTAGGTTGGCTATAAATAGGCCTAGAGTCAATGGGTCGACCACTATTGGGGCGTCAGTAAATAGGTCGACTCATGAAAATGGGTCGACAGGCTGAAGGTTGTCAGTTAATATTTGATCAAACTGTAACCACCAAAGTGGGAATTGCTGCGCTATTTATTTGTGATATCTTAAAGGAATACACGCCATAAGTGAATGCACAGACTCAAATAACTGGATGTAAACTGTCTCGGTATAATATCTAAGCTAATTTATTTAGACAAATATAGAGAATTTTAATAGGCTGCCACCTATAAACAGTAAGACATAATAATGTACTAAAAATTCAAAATAATTATTATGCGTATATATATATATATATATATATATATATATATATATATATATGTATATATATAATTTAAAAAACTTTACACAATGAATTTCTGTATAGACAAGACTTTTTATATAAATAGGCTTTCTATTTGCCTCCCAATTTTGGATATACTTCCAGGGTAGTGGGTGATATGTATAGCAAATTTGCCAGAAGATATTGTTCCTTGTAAGGAAAGGGTAAGCCGAGCTGAACCCACAGTGTTGCAGGGCCACGGCACTACACAGTGGGGAGTCTGTATAGATGAAGTATAGCTCGCGGGAGGACAGTTTGTATATAAGAGCAAATGCTATGGAGGGTGGTGCTTTGTTAGATAAATATCTCACCTATACCTCCACACAGTCCTTCACCTTGCGAGTCCAGAGTGTCCCGCTGTACGGAGTTAGCTGTGATGTTAGGCGGGTGGGTGCGATTGATGTTGTATGCACTCACGTGGTCAGTGATATTACAGCGTGTCTCTCACCCACGCTGGATTAGTACTCCTGTTGGCGTTCTCCGGCTAGACTCCAAGCTTGCGGCTTTGTACGGCTAGATGGTGCTGCCATAGGAGATGGAAACCAAGCAGCTTTGCAAAATAATTTCTGGAAATGGTCATCCGATGTTTGTAGGCTGCTGGGCAATATATCACCAATTGCTGGGGGGGTCATCTAACGCGTTTCGCCCTCCAAAAGGGCTTTTTAAAATATTCTATATTGGTCTAAATAAATTAGCTTTGCTATTATACAGAGACAGTTTCCATCCAGTTATTGGAGTCTGTGCATTCACTCATGGTGTGTATTCCTTTAAGATATCACAAATAAATAGCGCAGCAATTCCCACTTTGGTGGTTACATTTTTTTTTTTTTTTTGTGAAGTCCTCTATCGGACCTAACACAAATTATATGCTCAGACACTTGAGCATATAGAATAGCTGCAGCTCAATATATTTATACAAAACCTGAATAATAAAATTCTTGTATTTATATCTTATAATATATTAGCACCCGATTTGGTCACTAATTTTTAGTGACTAAGTATCAGTTAATATTTGATGCAGGCAAAGGTCGACAAGTTTTTCACTTTTTTGGTGTATATGTCAAAATCTTTGCAAGCAAATAAAATACAATTCATTTTATGGGGAGGTTGACAAATGTATCAGTTTATACAACAGTTTTGCAAGAAAGTGTAATTGATAGAAATGTTCACTGTTACTGTTATATGGAAAGCTGACATGGTTTATGGTACATTTTTATAACTTAAAGTGAAGCCTTGAAAGTTATAGTATAATTTATGTTCTGAGTAAGTTATGCTAAAGATTGTTAAAATCTAAAACTTTGTAATAATGTTTTTATGGTTCTATTGTTTCCTCATGTTATGCAATGCATGGGGACATGCATAATTCCAGTGGGTGGGTATGTGGTACCCCAACACAGTAATTAACTTACATTTGTATACAAACAACACAATGTGCAATTGTAAATTAATCATTTGTCAGAAGGGGAGAACTTAATCTTTCAAATGGTACCTAATTTACCCATTTTGGTTAAGTATGAAGGGAGAAAAAGGAGCATCATAAAAAATCACCTTCTACTGTAGAAATAATATAGAGCAGTGGTTCCCAACCTGGGGTACTAGTACCCCTGGGGGTACTCTGCAGACCAGTTGGGGGTACTTGAAAATAATATTGGTAATGGCAGAAGATGAAAAAGTCTTTTGATGACAGAAGAAGAAAACCCATTGCCATGGAGAAGAACAACATTGTGTCACTTATGGGTCTGTCTTCAGCGTCATCAGCATCTCATTGGCCCTTATTCTGATCGGTGCGGATATTCCCGCATTCTTACGGAGCGGTCCGCACGCCACGGTGTTCTGCCGCGTGCGGCCATCGCCCGTAGAAACGCCCACGTGTCCTCCGCATTCGGACGGACTCACTCTTTAAGAACAGGGCGTGTTTACGGACGACATACAAACCATGCGTGTGCGGGAGAAACACTCAGATTCTGCACGGTATTACAGAGTATTACAGAGTATGCTCGGGAATACCGCATCCGAACGGGAGCCAAGCGGTGCTACCGCCCGTAAGCGGAGTATTTACGCCAAACAACCCACTATTATGTATCTTCTGCAATACATCACATGACCCACTTATTCAATTACCTATCCTCATAAAAAAACTGCTTATTTTGAATTGGAATCAATTAGATGCCAATATATCCTTACAAGCATGCCTAACACATGCATTGCACACATTAACCCTTACAGCAATTTAAGTGCCATGGTTTGTTTTTTTTGGTATTTTTATTTTTTTGTCATTGCATCACAGTGGCATTGACAGTGAAATTTATATAAATAAATTGCTTTACTTTACAACAATTGTGTGGTTTAATTAGTACATGTCGCATACACATGTGTATTGCTAGTATTAATATTCAGTCATGTCCATTGTTAGCAGGTTTAAAGTGTGTCAGAAGTACAGCATATGTGGGTGATTAGTAAGGTTTCCTTGAAGCAGCAATGGTTTCAATTAAAGCACTGACAAGCGTCCTATTAGTGATTAATGAGTAAAGGAGTCGATTTTATTGGGTTCAGGTGTTAATGCTTGTAGTCATTAGGCGGTCCGTTCGCCTCCCGCAGGAACGAGTGGTGTCCGCAAAGCAATAGTGGCCTTTTGGACACCGCACATTTCTTCCCTTTTTGTTCGCGTGCATTCGGAGTGCTATCCGAATGCACGCCCCCCAACATAAGTGTACTCCCCCGTGTCCGCCCATGTTTCCGCCCCGTTTTGCCCACTTTGAAACTACGCCCATGTGTCATTCCGCATGACGCCCATAATACGCCCATATTTCCCGAATGATTGCGGTGACCAGTTTTGTACGGGATTTGCCCGAACAGGTACGGAGTCAAGGCGTGGCACATGCGCGTGGCGTTCTCCACGCATGCGCAGACGCCGTAAAGACGCGATCCGAAAGTATGCGGGAAAGTACGCATCAATCAGAATAAGGGCCATTGTGCTTTTGCCTGACCAGCAATCCAATGGGAGCTACCCATGCTGCCCTCAGACATCAGCGATCATCTGCCCTGCACTGACACGGGTGGAAGAAGCAGCGGCATTAATCCTTCAGGTGTTAGTGGGAACCCAGCGGCCAGACACGGAAGGGCACGATTCCTGTCCGCTACTCCTTAATATAAGGACATGCATAAGGATACGCGTACCGCTTACTTCCACACCACTCATAAGTACTGTCTATATTTTAAATTGAGAGGAGGGGTACTCATCAATGAAAAGCCTAATCATGGGGTACGGGAGAGAAAAAAGGTTGGGAACCACTGATATAGAGGATTCATCAAGCGTGGACAAAGAAAGTATTCAAGTTGCTCAAGGCAACCATCAGCTTCTGTCAATTATCTAGCATGGTCTGTGAAATTATAGACTTCTCCACTTTATCTATCTCCAAGTCTGGTTATAGCTCCCCTAAAATAACAAATTAGAAACTAAAAACAATTCTGCCCACATGAGCGTACAATCTAATTGCTAGATCATACTTGCATACTCTTCCGCAAGTTCTGGGAGTTACTGATTTTTTTAGGCAGCTCCTGCACCCAGGAGAGTGGAGAGAAACCAGTAAAAACTGTAAAGAGCGCTCGCCAGGGCTGCTGAACCTCAAAGAGCTGCTGCACTGGGGATTAGTCAGATCCCACAGGTTAATATAGAGAAAAGAGGTGGGTTGTGCAGCGCTCGTATTTCAATGAAGAGTGAATCATGTACAAAATGACATTATTTATTAATAAAGAACAAATATATATTTTTTTTTATTATTCTTGTCATATTGCATTTGTTCTTTATTAAATAATGTCATTTTGTACATGATACACTCTTCATTGAAATACGAGCGATGCACAACCCACCTCTTTTCTCTATATTACCCAGGAGAGTGGGTAGATCTCCCACATCCCATCCGCTTCCTAGTGAAGTGGCAGGATGAGATTTTATGGAATTGCAATCTATAATGTGGGAACATGCAAATTCATATAATGCAACCCCGTCCCCTTCCCCAGGATATACAGAATGCAGCATTTTGGGGACCTAGTCTAAAAGACTAGTTTGCTAGATCACCTTTACTACCAATTTCCTAAAATGCCAAATTTAATATCTTGGAACTTGGCATTTAATAGCATAGTATTAAGCTTTTTCTTCAGCAAAAAAAAACCCACAAAAACAAACTAATAATAATAATAATAATAATTCAGGTTGAGTATCCCTTATCCAAATATCAGTTATCCAAATTATTCTGAAAACCATAGTCTCCAAAATGTACAATCATTTTTTATTTTTTGCTAACAACCTACTGGTTACATCTGTAACTGGCATTACTATGGAAATAACATGTAACGGCACTAAATATGTGCAAGAAAATGATTGCTTGGCATTCAAATTCAGTGTCTGAGATAATACACAAACTTGTTTCATGTTTTAAAACCTTGTTTCATGCAAAAATAAACTATATTTGTGTGTATTTCATGTGTTTGATATGCTTAAACAACATAAATGCATGATACCGATACTCATTGAAATATAAAAATATTCCAAAACACGGAATAATCCATTATCCAAAATTCTTCTGGTCCTTAGCATTTTGAATAAGGGATACTCATCCTGTAATAAAGTTAGATTTTTATAAATGTGAAGCTACAGTAAATGCAAAATGTAGCTTTAACCGGGAGTTTAAAAAGAAAAAAAGTAATTTATCATTATAAGTCAATGGTTTCTTCTATCAGGGAACTTTTAAAACACTCCTCTTAATAATCCTCAACCTACAGGATCGATACGGAGTTTGCCATGGTTAACGTGTTAAACGAGGACTGCCTTTTCATGGAAAGCCCCACTGTCACTAAGGTTACTTGCTGGATAGGTCACCATTTGTGTACAGTGTAAGTATCATGGTTACTCATTATTGTCCATATCGAACTCTTTATTGATCTAACTCCATTCAGTTTGTAGAATAAAATAAATGTGGTATTGCAAAATGGAATAGATTTCTGGTGCTGAATGCAGGGGTCAACGCAGAATAGCTGGGGCTTAAACGGCAGACATATTCTGGAAAATTCAACCACAGTCTATGTGATGCAACAAGGCGACAAAGCAGTGTTAGGTGGGCGCAGTCCTGACAACAGGTGTGTCATAGTGATCCAACAGGGGGGAACCCAACGATCAGTATCCCGACTGCCGGTGCTCCGACAGGGGGGCAAGCGCAAAGAAGCCGCTTGCGGGCCATGGAGCTCGCCACGCTGCAGGCTCGGTGGCTCGCTTCGCTTGTTACAGGTTCTATTCTCCCTCTATGGGGGTTGTGGACTCCCACAAGGGAGAATAGCCCCCCTGTCGGGGCACCGGCAATAGGAATTCCAACATCGGGATACTGACCGTCGGGATCCTCCCTTTCAGGCAGTCGTCCGGCACCCCCTGACAACAGAGTCATGTACGTATGATTTTTGGCGTGGTTTGCAGCGACTGCATGACATAACACACAGCTGCTGCAAGTCAAAGCAGGTAGAGGACTAGCATAAAAATGTTAGCGCATCACATTTTGTCATCTCGAATAGCGGGGAGTGACCTAGCATGCTGGGTGGCCTTGCCCAGCGCTGGGGCCCCCCAGTATATGTTTCCACATCCGGGACCAGTGTGACATAAAGCATGGACTCCGTTGCTGCAGACTATGGAGCCTGCATGGGCAGTGGAAGGACGCGGAGGAGGGCTGCCGCTGGAGAAAAAAACTGTGTAGGTCCTGGGTGGGTTTGGGGTCGGAGCCAAAGACAGAGCATCACAATCACTACAGGGTTATGCAGTGTGACGGGAACACACACCGCAATGCATCCGGAAGGACGTGTGGAAGCAGCGCAGCCCAAAAGAGTTCCCCTCCTGAAGGCTGACTGTAAGCCCTGTCAGGGTACTACACCTCCCTCCACCTGCACCAGCACCCCTGTCAGGGAAATACACCTCCCTCCCCCTGCACCAGCACCCCTGTCAGGGTAATACACATCCCTCCCCGTACACCAGCACCCCTGTCAGGGTAATACACCTCCCTCCCCGTACACCAGCACCCCTGTCAGGGTAATACACCTCCCTCCCCGTATACCAGCACCCCTGTCAGGGTAATATACCTCCCTCCCCGTGCACCAGCACCCCTGTCAGGGTAATACACCTCCCTCCCCCTGCACCAGCACCCCTGCCAGGGTAATACACCTCCCTCCCCCTGCACCAGCACCCCTGTCAGGGTAATACACCTCCCTCCCCCTGCACCAGCACCCCTGTCAGGGTAATACACCTCCCGCCCCATGCACCAGCACCCCTGTCAGGGTAATACACATCCCTCCCCGTACACCAGCACCCCTGTCAGGGTAATACACCTCACGCCCCATGCACCAGCACCACTATCAGGGTAATACACCTCCCGCTCCAGCACCCCTGTCAGGGTAATACACCTCCCTCCCCGTGCACCAGCACCCCTATCAGGGTAATACACCTCCCTCCCCAATGCACCAGCACCCCTGTCAGGGTAATACACCTCCCTCCCCGTGTACCAGCACCCCTATCAGGGTAATACACCTCCCTCCCCGTGCACCAGCACCCCTGCCAGGGTAATACACCTCCCTCCCCGTATACCAGCACCCCTGTCAGGGTAATACACCTCCCTCCCCGTACACCAGCACCATGGGTAGGATAATTACCCACCATAATTAGTTCAAGTCCCAGGAATAAAATAAGGGAGGCGGACAAAAAAAATTGTGCCTAGGGGCGGCCTGACCCCTAAATCCGGCTCTGTTAGCATCTCTGTTCTGATGAATCATACATATATGTGAATGGACAGGATTCTCACAACTGTTTTTTAAACTATAACTATACCAGTAATGATGTATACATACAATTTTTTAAGTTTTGTTTAGTGTTTTAAATTGTATGACGCAAGTGAATTCAAAATTTGCTAGAGGCAACTGGGCTCAGCTGGTGCCTTTGAATCAAATGAGCAGATTAGTGACATGGAACAAATCTGTATCCGGGAGTTAAGTAGAAGTCATTAAAGACTACTCTGTATTAATGAAGTCTGGAGAACAAATGACATCATTACTTTCTCTGAAAAGCTTTTATTCACACTCCTGATGTATACCATGGCAAGTGACCGATACATTGACCAGCTCTTGTCTACATTAACACCTGCTTCCATTTCACATCAAACCTATATCCTCACAGGGTGAAAAAACAAACATAAAAGCACTGCAAGTACAAATTTTCATTACATTTTTATAATACTAGAACATGAAAATACATTCTACATATACAGAAATACATATGGAGAAAAGCAAAATCTTATCCAAATCTCACACACCATTTTCTATTGTGCCTCACACCACCAGACAGGTCTGACTAATAGGAAACAGCAAGTCAAACAGGACCCATACAGTCTTATGGATTTAACTGAGGCGGTCAGCCTACCTGAACCCCTTTATTACAGAACATCCCTTTTCTGATATTTTAGTTTGGCTTGCAAATATATCATGTACTTCTTTATGTAAATTTAAAAATCACAAACGTGGTCTGTCACCTTAGAACCCACAAAGCTGAAAATCCCACATTTTTTTCCATTTACTAGGCGGTAGTTTTGCAGTGATTTTTTTTCCTTGGACCTTTTGACTCAGACCACCATAAATCTGCCGCAAAATAGAAGGCAAGGATTCACAATACACCTTTAATGAGGACAATGACGAATTAGAAGGAAGATACCACTAATTATTCTATTGTTTAATTTTATGAAGGGAGTGGTATGAATAATTTAAATTTAAAGTCATACATTTTATTGAATAAATGTAGTTATATAACATATTCAGCAAAACAAACATACAATTGTGGTAACATTTGCAGTAATTAAAATGAAGGATCGTTGTAACGGACAAGTTAGACCGGAAACAATGAAACATGACTGTAGTAATGAACTGAGAACTTTGGTGTTATTGAGTAATGTTAACCGTCGTCCACTCAGATAGGGCAGTGGCCAAAATGTTGTGCAATTTAGCTCAATGTAGGCTTAAATTAAAAGGTTGGCAGTCACTACCACTGTATATCTTAGGGTATGTTCAGAGACAAGCTGGACGGTTTGAAGGGATACAAGGGTGAGGGGAAGGGTCCCAGCGACGGGGAGAAAGAAGATAGAGAAGGAAGTGAAAATGATAGGTAGTGGAGTAGAGCGGAAGGAAGTAGTTATTTGTATGTGAAAAGAAGTTTTAAGAATGACCAGGAAAAGGGGTGTTGTGATATGTATATCATGGGAGCCAAACAGAATGGAATTTATGAACAGTGTTGTTTTGTAGACTTGTAATATAAGGAATTAATTTTTAATTATGGTTTTAAAATTATTTTATAAATTTTGTTTTTCAAATGAACAAAAAATAGTAAAAAATTACAGGTATATAGACATGAAAGGAAATACTGACACATGCTAATACAATGTAGAAGGTTATCCACACCTACAAACCAAACATACTGTAGGGGATAAGTATTCATTACAACATATAGGTACATCACCATATTAATGGTGGGAACCAGATCTCAAACGGGGTCTCCGCAAGGTCAGTAATACCATTTTGTACCATGATGTAAAGTGCTTCAACTTGGAGAGGTATTATCTGAACATATGAAAGCCATATAGAGACAGAAAAATCCTCTCAATCTTCTGTATTTATAGACATTTCTAACCAATTCATATGGAATATACAAGATACTCTAGGCATAGATAAAGACAATGTAAGAGTATTATTGGAAATCCATTGAGACAGTATATATTTTTTTGCAGCTGCTGCAATTTTGTAATTGATACGGTATAACCCAAATATCCCATTCTGGAGTCATTAAAAACAAAATCTACATTTGAACAGGAATATATGTTTGAATCAAGGTCCATAACTTTTGAAGATCACCAAATTACAGCATACAGTATCAATCTGCATCTGGTAAATGACATTTAAAACAATTTAAGTCTCAGGAGAGTTTTGGAGTTACATAGGCATGGTGTAAGCATTTATACTCTTGGACGTGGAGATCTGCTGCTTCTTCAGTCTCACAAAATATTTAAGGATATCCACAACAGACACATTAGGAAACACATTGTGCCACAGTAAGTACACTATGTACAGATGGAGCGCCTCTATTTCTTGCCCCGGGAAAGCCAGCATGCCTTCGCTGGCGATCGCCGGTGCAGAGGTGCTCCATCTGACTGGGACGCACGTGCGTCTCACTCACACACGTGTCCCAGTTTCTGGACGGCGCCGCTGCGGGTCCCTGCCCATCTCCACTTCAGGGAGATGGGCAGGGATAGGGGGGACAGTGGGCAGCGAGGGGCACCGGGGAAGGCGGCGAGGGAGGCGGAGAAAGCTCCGTAGCCACGGGGCACGTGCTGGCGATAGAATCAAGAAAGAGGTTGGCTCCATCTGTAAATTGATAGGGTGTCTAACATGAGAATAAAGGAGGGAGGTGGTAATCATGTTATTTATTTACAGTTTCTTATATAGCGCAGCAGCTTCCATTGCACTTTACAATAGTAGAGAGTGATAAAACTAACTGGGTAACAACAGACAGACTTGGAGGTATGAGGGCCGAGCTGCAAACTTACAATCTAATCTATAGGGACAATAGATTGTCTATAGTTTGTTGTTATTATTATTATTATTATAATGTGAAACCTTGCTATTAAAATGCTTAATCAACCATGTTTTTATGCTTTCTAACATTAACAATCCAAAGTTATTAGGCTTTAATATGATTTATTTTAAAACATTCACTAAAACAAATTTTAGACTATACATCAGAGGTTCCCAAATTCGGTCCTCAAGGCAGCCCAATGGTCAAGGTACTAAGTATATCCATGATTGTCCACAGGTGACTTAATTAGTAACTCAGTCAGTCTGATTTAACCATCTGTGCTGAGCCATGGATATACCTAAAACCTGGACCATTGGGGTGCCTTGGGGACCGCATTTGTGAACCTCTGCTATACATAATTAAAACATGCAAAAGTACTTTTCAGAGAATGCACAAAACACAACAACAGGAATTAAGCATTAGCACTGGATAGGTCACAAGGTTTTGAATTTAAGCAAACATGATTAAACCATGAGGTGTTTCACTGTGTACTGCTTGTTTAATGTGTTGGTGTTAAATTTATTTTTTTTCTGTCCAATGTGAACGTTTGGGGAGAAGCTTGATTCTAGGAAGATTTAGCACCTCTTTTCTGATTCACCTCCCTATAGGGCGCATTTACTATCAAATATTTGCGTGTAATTCACTTAAAATAAGGTGCAAATATGAAGTACCCACGCATGTAACAAAGTTGCAATCCCTCCTGTTCCACTTGCAGTCATATCTCCTATAGCAGGCATGTCCAAACTGTGGCCTGCCGGCTGTTGTGAAACTACACATCCCAGCATGCCTTGCCATAGTTTTAGCATTCCCAGAATTCCCTAATAGCAAAACTGTGGCAAGGCATGATGGGACCTGTAGTTTCACAACATCTGGAGGGCCATAGTTTGGACATGCCTGCCCTATAAGCTTCTATGGGGGATGCGATACCAGCCGATGTATCAATATCGGGCAGCATTGCATCAGGTCTCTGGGCTATCGTTATTCTGAGATAGTGGTAGCCCATTGTAGCCGGCGGGGCAGTGTGTCAGCGGGGTAGTGCCCACCGCGCATGCGCAGACCTCTCGGTTCCTGGTGAAGCAGGTCACAGAGACGGGGGTCCCTGTCCCATGCGATCAATGGCCGGTAAATATAGTCCAGATTGCATTGCATATGCAATCATATAGCAAGTGGGCCCATATATAATATATATATATCTTTGTGGTGTGTGTGTGTGTGTGTGTGTTTGTGTGTGATTTACTGCATTGGTTCAGCTTACTTAAGGTGCCCATGCACGGTACAATTGCTGGGAGCGATGAGATGCACGCTCCAGTCACACATTTCATCGCACAGCTCAAAAAGTTTGAGCCGAAAAATACTTTTTGTACTAGATCTCATCGCATTGCAAAACCTATGCAATGCGATGCAATCTAGTCCAAATTGTATACAATAATTGTACCTTTAGGTGAAAACCACAAGCAACAAAAATGTGGAATACCAGGGATTCCCTTATTACAATAGGCTTTTTTTGTTTTTAAAGTAACGGGGTAGTGCCTATAGTCACATGTTAACCCCTTACCGCCGCAGCCTGTTTTTGCCTTCCTGACAGAGCCCTTTTTTTCAAATCTGACATGTATCACTTTATGTGGGGATAACTTTTTTTTGCTTTTACTTATCCCAGTGATTTTGAGATTGTTTTCTCGTGACACATTGTACTTCAAGTTAGTGGTAAATTTTGGTCGATACAGTCTGTGTTTTTTTGTGAAAAATACCAAAATGTCGTAAAAAAATTGAAAATTTTGCAATTTGCAAAATGTTAAATTTTCTGCTTGTGAGACAAATAATCATACCACTCAAAATAGTTAATAACTAACAAAGACCATGGGGGAAATTTACTAAAGGAAATTTGTAAAAAAAATAGGTGTATTTGTATCCAGAAATACACTTATTTTTGACATTTACTATCCCGAAAATACGGCAATTCATAGTCGTATTGATGTGCTATCAATACGAATACGAATTGCCGTATTTTTGGGATAGTAAATGTCAAAAATAAGTGTATTTCTGGATACAAATACACCTATTTTTTACAAATTTCCTTTAGTAAATTTCCCCCCATATGTCTACTTTATGTTGCCATCATTATTTCAACCTCCTTTTAATTTTTTTGGACACTAGGAGGCTTAAAATATGAATAGCAAATTCTCAAATTTTCAAGAAAATTTCAAACACTGATTTTTTTAGGGACCAGTTCAGTTCTGATGTGACTTTGAGGGACTTGTATGTGAGATAAATGATGCCATTTCAAAAACTGCACCCCTCACAGTATTCAAAACAGCATTTTGGAAGTTTGTTAACCCTTTAGGTGTTTCACAGGAATTAAAACAAAGTGTAGGTGAAATTTCAAAATTTCATATTTTTTTTGCAGATTTTTAATTTTAATACATTTTTCTAAGGAACACAGTAGATTTTACTAGAGAAATGTGACTAAAAATTGATTCCCCCAATTCTTTTGTTTTCATAAATATCCTATATGTGGCCCTAGTGTGCACGTTGACCAAACCACAGGCTTCATAATAGAAGGAGCACCTACTTGATTTTGGAGCCTCCTTTTTATGAGATTATTTTTTAGGCACCATGTAGGTTTCTAGGCACCATAAGATGCTAAAAGTTAGGAACCCCCCCACAAGTGACCCCATTTTGCAAACTACACCCCTCAGGGAATTCATCTAGGGGTATAGTGTACATTTCAAACCCCCAGGGGTTTCACCAATTTTGGTACAACTGGGCTGTGAAAATGAAAAATTACATTTTTTTACACAAAAATGCAGTTCTGGCTCAAAATTTTTCATTTTCACAAGGAATGAAGGAGACAAAGCACCCCAAAATCTGTGCCGCAATTTCTCCCGAGTACGGCAATGCCTCATATGTGACCAAAAAATACCATTTGGGTGCATGGCAGGACTCAGAAGGGAAGGAGTGATATTTGGATTTTGCAGCACAGATTCTGGTGGAATGAATGGTGGGTGCTATGTCGCATTAGCAAGACCCCCGAAGCACCAATACAGTGGAACCCCCCCAAAAGTGACCCCATTTTGCAAACTACACCCCTCAGGGAATTCGTCTAGGGGTATAGTGTACATTTCAAACCCCCAGGGGTTTCACCAATTTTGGTACAACTGGGCTGTGAAAATGAAAAATTACATTTTTTTACACAAAAATGCAGTTCTGGCTCAAAATTTTTCATTTTCACAAGGAATGAAGGAGACAAAGCATCCCAAAATCTGTGCCGCAATTTCTCCCGAGTACGGCAATGCCTCATATGTGACCAAAAAATACCATTTGGGTGCATGGCAGGACTCAGAAGGGAAGGAGTGATATTTGGATTTTGCAGCACAGATTCTGGTGGAATGAATGGTGGGTGCTATGTCGCATTAGCAAGACCCCCGAAGCACGGTGAAATGATGAACCTAATAATCCATAGATGTGTGGTATATTTTAAAACACTCCTTCATACATAGGCCGGGTTTGTCGGGGCAAGTTTCACAGTGGAAAATAGTTTGCTTTTGCACCTTTTTTGTGTCCTGCCCTTTTTTCCAGTGGAGGGGATTTCGTTAGGAAAATGCTGCCCTGATACAATACGGGGGCCAGTACTAGAAGTACTGGGGCCAGTACTAGAAGTACTGGGGCCCTCTGCCTGCTGGTTCCCAAATATTAGGCCCTTTATGACTTCCTCTTGAAAGTGCATAAATGTCCCCGTCTGGCTGGTGTACGTAAGCGTTATACAGTGCCATCTGGATGATATACACGGCCAGCTTCTTATACCATATTTTTGTTTTCCGCAGGGCACTGTACGGCTTCAGTACCTGATCTGAAAGATCCACTCCGCCCATGTACTTATTGTAATCTAGGATACAAATAGGTTTTGAGGTGTGGGTACTGGTACCTCGTACAGGGACGGAGGTGGTACTGTCTCCGTGAATTGTTGTCAGTATAAGGACATCCCTCTTGTCCTTATATTTGACCAACAACATATTTTCGGTGGATTGTGCCCTGCTTTCACCCATTCTCAGTAATTGGGCAACGTGCGTTTTTGGGAGGCCTCTTTGGTTCTTGCGCACAGTACCGCAAGCTGCTGTACCTCTTGAACCAAGGGCCTTAAACAGGGGTATGCTGGTGTAAAAGTTATCCACATAGAGGTGATAACCCTTATCCAGGAAGGGGTGCACTAAATCCCAGACAATCTTTCCACTAACACCTACGAGGGAGGGGGGGCATTCTGGCGGTTCAATTCTTGTGTCCTTCCCTTCATATACCCTAAACCTGTGGGTGTACCCTGAGGTACTTTCGCACAGCTTATACATTTTTATGCCATACCTTGCCCTCTTATTGGGAAGGTACTGGCGGAATTTAACCCTTCCTTTAAAATGTATAAGTGACTCGTCTACACAAATGAATTTTTCGGGGATGTACATCTCAGCAAATTTGTCGCTGAAATGATCAATGACCGGCCTGACTTTGAATAGCCGGTCAAAGGTGGGATCATCTCTGGGTGGGCACTGTGCATTATCGTTGTAATGCAAAAATTTAAGGATCGTCTCAAAACGAGTCCGGGTCATGGCCATACGATGAAGTGGGGTGCTGTACAGAACATCTGTACTCCAATATTGCCTAATTTCTGGCTTTTTAACTATGCCCATATGTAACACCAGACCCCAAAACGTCATCATCTCTACTGCATCTACAGGGGTCCACCTAGCAAATGATGACGTGGGGTTTTGGGCAATAAACTGCTGGGCATATAAATTACTTTGGTCCACCATTAAATTTATAAAATCATCAGAGAAAAAGACTTTGAAAAAGTCAATTTCTTTGAGGCCTGTAGTATCAAATTGGATTCCTGGGTTGGCCAAAAACTCAGGAACCTGGGGCTCAAAATTGTCCATACGAGATCAATCATTGGGGGGGGGGTCTCAGCTGCTCTACGGGGGCGTCTTTGAGGGGGTCCCTCATCACTAGAGGAGGAAGAGGAGCTTAAGACGAATGCAAATTCATCGCTTACTTCACTGGCTGTGTCAGTGTCAGAGGCAATAAGGGCATATGCCTCCTCCGCTGAAAACAGTCTTTGCGATGATTGGGACATTTTTATTAATTTTGTGTTTGTGTAAGTGTAGTGTTTCAACACGTGTATAGTGTAGGGGGGGGTACAAACTTTATTTCAACACGGGGGGTATGTAGTGTGTATGTAGTGCTTTAACACGTGTAAGTTAAAAGAAAAAAAAAAAAGCTCCTGCGCCTAAAATTGAGCACAGATGTTGGTCAGTAACGTCCGTCACTGATCAGCGCTCAGCGGCCACAGGACACCCACAAAATCACCGTGGGTGTAAAAAAAAATTAAAAAAAGACTCCACAGCACCCTCCAAAAAAAAAAAAAAATTAAAAAAAACTGCTGATGAGTCAAAGGCAACAGGAATTTGATCCCAAAAAAAAAAAAATTAGATCAACCCTGTGCCAAAAATGCTGATCAGTGATGTACGTCACTGATCAGCGCTCAGCGGCCACAGGACACCCACAAAATCACCGTGGGTGTAAAAAAAAAAAACCCACAACACTCTCAAAAAATAAAAAAAACTGCTGATCAGTGATGCAACACTGATTAGCAGTGAGGGGCAGCAGGCACACAACTTTTGGTGCAACCTGACGGGGTATATATATAAAAAAAAAAACTGCACCCCAAAAAAGTTGCTGATCAGTTAATTTATACTGATCAGCACAAAAGGGGGGCAGCAGAGACAAAATTATATTATACAATATTATGTTCTATGACACAATGATGACGCTGCAGCAGCAGCAGCACAAGCACCAGGAAGCAACAGCAACCAGGAAGCAGGCAGCACGGATGCCACCACACCACAACGCAGATCAGGTCAGTATAAGAGCACAGATGGGCACGGAGACCGCTCTGCACGCTGTTCCTGACCGGAATGGCGGCTGCAGGGCTGTCTCCGTTATTTTCAGTGAGGTGTAATGGCTGTGATTGGTCCGTCGGTCCGACGGCCCAATCACAGCCTTGGGGGCAGGTGGGGTGGGGTGCCCACCAGTGACCCCTTTACACCCGGTGGTGATTGGTGCTGTACTTAACAGCACCAATCACCACCGATCCCTGTGTTACCGAGCGACGTTATTCGCCGGTACACAGAAAACGCTGTAATTGGCTGTTCACATTTGAACAGCCAATCACAGCGATCGCCGATGGGGGGGGGGGGGGGCATCGCTGCCCCCCCCTGGGCCACGAGGGAAGATGACGTACATTTATGCCATGTGTCGGGAAGTACATCCCGACCATGACGTAAATGTACGTCAAATGTCGGGAAGGGGTTAAAGAAAAAAAAGAGTAATTTAAAAAAAACAAAAAAAACACCACCACCACCACCACACATTCGGTTTAAACCAGCTAACCCTCAAAACAAACATTTAATAAAAATTGCCAGTTCTATAAGGAATATAAAGATGATCACTATACTGAACAGACTACTACCTACTGTATAGTTGTATTACAGTGCATGCTGAAAACTATTATGAAAGAAGGCAATCATTAGCATATAAATAGAATAAATAATTCCTTGTGTCACAAATCTTGCAAATTTAAATTTTCGACATAATGCATTATATTGATGTATCCAACATGTAAGAGAATATGCTGAATTAAAGTAATTTGAAAAAAATCGCATCCAGCCAATGGTTACACAAGCCAGTGCATGGTTTTCAGGCAACTGTCTGAAAGGCCAATGCTCTCTACTAATGCTGCAATAACTGAATATCAAGTGCTTAAATTCCAGGAATGACTGGGTTGTACCAGCAGCTACATTGTCTCCTGAAATTCCTCAAATGTTTTGGGATTTGGAGTAAACTGCAAAATACATATTTAAATTATTTAGTTTAATGAAAATGATAGTATCAAATCTATTTTATAATGCCAGTGTTGATGTTTATGTTTGCATACACTACAACTAGTAGTGCTTTGAGAAGATTATACTTCAAGTTTCGGGGAAAAAAATCATACCAGTTGGTAATTAGTGACCATGGTGAGGGCAGTTTTAGTTGAGTGGGTGAAAAATTGAATTCTGAAGTATAGAAGGGTATGGGCAGATAGATATGTGTTAAGGCAAAGGTAGACAAACATGCCCTCGGGTGATCCAGGGGCATGTTTGAAGGGGTATCCGGTCCACAGGATTACATTGTCTAGGACAGGGCTCGACAAAACCCGGGGGCCAGGTCGCCACGGCGACCAGATTCTGCTTCCTGGCGACCAGATTTGTTTTGCAGGGAGTGTGGAAGCAGAATCTGGTCAGATCAGCGGCAGCCCGACCCCCGTCTCCCCCTCCTGTCACATCAGCGCCCGCAGTGCCTGACCCCCGCCTCCCCCTCCTTTCAGAGCAGTGGCAGCGCAGTAGCTGATCCCCGCCTCCCCCTCCTGTCACACTAGCGGCGGCAGCGCGGCTGGGCACAGTCTCCTCCACTACTCACACCAGCTGCCTGCAATTCCTCTCCGCCGCCTCCCCCTCCTTTCAGAGCAGTGGCAGCGCGGTAGCTGATCCTCGCCTCCCCCTCCTGTCACATTAGTGACGGCAGCGCGGCTGGGCACAGTCTCCTCCGCTACTCACACCAGCCGCCTGCAGTTCCTGTCCCCCGCTTCCCCCTCCTTTCAGAGCAGTGGCAGCGCGGTAGCTGATCCCCGCCTCCCCCTCCTTTCACACTAGCGGCGGCAGGCACAGTCTCCTCCGCCTGTGACACAAGCTGCCTGCAATTTCTGACCCCCGCCTCCCCCTCCTGTCAGAGCAGCGGCAGCCGATCCCCGCCTCCCCCTCCTGTCACACTAGCGGTGGCAGCGCGGCTGTCCGGCGGCTCTGTGTCCGCAGGGACAGATCGGACAGACTGTTGCTTCCGCAGATGCAGCCTTCAGCACCTTGGTTGCTGAGCAGGAATGTCAGAACAGAAGGGGGCAGCGGAGGTGCAGGGTGTTTTAGTGTAAGATCCGGGATCCGGGCAGGGCACTGCACCCTGCAAAGGAAGCTTAAAGGGAACACTGGGGTGGCTGGTGTGACAGGAGAGGGGAGAAGGATCAGGCAATGCGGGCGCTGGTGAGACAGTTGGGGGAGACTGTCCAGCTGCTGCACTACCGCTGCTCTGACAGGAGGAGGAGGCGGGGGTCAGGAATTGCAGGCGGCTGGTGTGACAGTAGGAGGGGACTGTGCCCAGATTAGATCCACAGCAGCAGTGAATCGTTTATAGTTCTGCTGTTCTGCCTGCTTCGTGAAGGCCCGCATTTCCAGACCCCTGCATTTCCAGACCCCTGCCTCCCCCTCCTGTCAGAGCAGTGGCAGTGTGATGCCTGATCCCCGCCTCACCCTCCTGTCACACCAGAGGCAGCGTGGCTGGGCACAGTCTTCCCCTCCTGTCACACCAGCGGCCCGCAGTGCCTGACCCGTCTCCCACTCCTGTCAGACTAGTGGCTACCTACTTCTCATGCAGGGGCTTAGCCCCCTCCACCACCTGCCAAAAGTCCCCCATTGGATGCAGGTCTTTCCCCCGGCCCTGCAGCCGCACCTCCACTTGTCCGGGGCACCGTTGAGCCCCACCAGTGCCACCGCTTCTTGCTGCTGGACTAGTGGGGCTGCATGGCTTCCAGCATGCAACCCCTGGCAAAGAGCATGTTACCCCTGGCATCAAAACCCATAGCAATGCGCATGTAGGTGAGCTCCACTTACTGTATGTGTGATAATATGTAAAAACCATTACTGCGTGTGGTATTATATGTAATCGGCATTCCAGTGTTTGGTAGAACGTGTAATGGGCACTATGGCACGTGCAAATTTTGGGGGCGGGCACTCTCCCTCTTATTATTTTATCTGGCTCCTAAATTTTCATCCTGGCTCCTAGATTTTAAATAAATTTGTCAAGCCCTGGTCTAGGACATCGCCATATGGTCAACACGGAGAAGATTTACAGACAAGAGGTTGACACAAGCGAAATGTCGACCTGGCATTGGTAAACAATCATTGGTAAACCCTCTTGGCATCGAGCATGAAGCCCCTGACATCAAGCATGAAGTCCCTGAGATTGTGAAATAAACTCCTACCAATGAGCATGTGGGTAAGTGGCACTTATGTGGCATATTATGTAATGGGCATCATGGTGTGTGCCATAATATATAATGGGCATTAAGGTGTGTGACATCATGTGTAAATGGTATTGCAGTGTGTCGAGTCATGTTTAATGGGCATTACGGTGTGTTGCGTCATGTGTAATGGGCATTCCGTTGTGTGGTATAATGTGTAACGGGAATTGCGGTGTGTTGCGTCATGTGTAATGGGCACTACAGTGTGTGGTATAATATGTAATGGGCATTACGGTGTGTTGCGTCATGGTGTAGTAGGCATTCCAATGTGTAGCTTTTCCATACCCCCACTTTAAAATGTCCACTTCGACCACTGTATATATACCGAACCCAGTGTATTTTGCCCACACCACACCCTGCTGGAAATGTTGGAAAGTAACATTGTAACATTTTTCTGGCCAAATCACTGCAGTGTATCTGGTCATCATACATAGCTCTGCCCTTCGTTGCAAGGTGATCTGATTAACAGATCTGGGAGATGGCGAGTGCTATTTTCTGCATATCACTTCATGACCCAGTTCCTCGCCGACCCCCCCTTCTGGCTTACCTTCCAGAAGGGTCCTCCTGGACCCCGGAAGGTAAGCCCTGCCTCCCCCTAGTGAAGCAGCCGGACATCCTTCCGGCTGCAGGGGGGAGGAGGAAGCGCCGGGGACAGCAGCATCGCGGCGGGTGGGGGGGGGGGGGGGGCGGCGATGTATTTTAATACAGGTACTCTTTACCTAGAACGGCGCCCGCGATTAGCATCGCGGGCGTCGGGGGTAAAAAATCGCGGGTACATAAAAAACGGGTGCGACGCGATGCCCGCGATTTTCCCATAGGGATCAATGTTAAAAGTCAGATTGGACGCGATTTTAGTGTTAAATGCCTCAATGCCCGCAATTTTTACATAGGAAACAATGTTAAATGGGCCACAGAGCCCTAATAGTCCCCCTGAAGTCTTAAATGGCCCCCACAATTTTTAACGCCACCCCACGATCAACGTGAACCCGAAGCGTGGCGAGCGCAGCGAGCCCGCGAGGGGCGGCGGTACGCGTCCTCCGACCTTTTCATACCCCCACTATCCACGTCGGCGTGGAGTTGAGAATAGAATAGTGTGGCGAGCGCAGCGAGCCACCGAGCCCGAAGCGTGGCGAGCGCAGCGAGCCCCGCGAGGGGACGCGGATACCTTCACAGTTATACGCGTCCCCTCGCGGGCTTCACAGGTGTCCGTGGCGACGCGGACACCTGTGAAGCCCGCGAGGGGACGCGTTTACCTGTGAAGGTATCCGCGTCCGCTCGCCACGCTTCGGGCTCGCCACACTATTCTATTCTCAACTCCACGCCGACGTGGATAGTGGGGGTATGAAAAGGTCGGAGGACGCGTACCGCCGCCGCTCGCCACGCTTCGGGTTCACGTTGATCGTGGGGTGGCGTTAAAAATTGTGGGGGCCATTTCAGACTTCAGGGGGACTATTAGGGCTCTGTGGCCCATTTAACATTGTTTCCTATGGAAAAATCGCGGCCATTGAGGCATTGAACACTAAAATCGCGTCCAATCTCACTTTTAACATTGGTCCCTATGGGAAATCGCGGGCATCGCGGGCATCGCGTCGCACCCGTTTTTTAGTGCATTCGATGGTCGCGATGGGCGCCGTTCTAGGTAAAGAGTACCTTAATACATCCCGCCCAATAGCTGCATACAGTATATCATTTCCTCTGAGACTGAAATCAGACAATTCTGCTCTTGCAATAATATTTTACAGCCTAGTATAATATTTACCAACAGTATTTAATTATTAAATGTGTGGAATATTCTTATTTATTTATGTATTTGTGGGGGGTCTGGTTAGCATGAAAGTTTGATTAAAATCTATTGTAGGGCAAGTTAGAAATAAAACTTCACTTATGGCCATTCACAAGTGAAAATTATAATACAAATAATACAAATCGTATCTGTGTTTTTTGTTCTGCTTTTATATGGAACATTTTATCTATGCTTTTGCATTAGATACTGCTAGTTAGTTACTTATTAGACAAAAACCTTGGGAGACATTCCTAACAACATTGTTTACACAATTCAAATGTAAAGGCCTAGAAACAGTCTATCCAATACAGTTCAATAGAAAACACACACACACACACACACACACAACTGTACAGTATATAGCCACATCATTTATGGACTTGCCATCTATTTTTAAGATTGACTACAATGGGAGAAGCAATTTGCAAGGAGGAGGATCATAGGGAAAATACATACGCATTTATAACAGATCATTATCTAAAACAATGAAGTAGCAATTTGCATTAAGCGAACAGATGTGTCCTTTTCATGTGGTGGGTTCATTCTCTCCCTGACTTCTCTGTGAAGGGTTCATTCTTTCCCTGACTCTGTATTCCCCAGGTAAACCAGGGCCTGGGAGACTAAAGGGGTGTACAGATGGTGAGATGTTGGCAGGAGATTTTGGCTAGACAGTCAAAATCTCCCAGTTTTTCTCCTGCGCAGATAACAATGCTAAGTCAGTACAGGTCGAGTATCCCGTATCCGAATATCCGTTATCCGAATTATTCCGAAATACGGACATTCCAGAACGTGAAAAAAATTTATTTTTTTGCTAAAAACTCACTGGGGACATTTGTAACAGCACTACTGAGGACATGATATGTAACTGGCACTATATATGTACAAGAAAATGATTGCTTGGCATTCAAATTCAGTGCTGAGATAGTACACACATTTTGTTTCACGTTTTGAAACCTTGTTTTTTGAACAAATAAAATATATTTGTGTGTATTTTATGTGGTAATAAAATATATTTGTGTGTATATTATGTGTTTATACAGCATAAATGCAAGATACTTCAAAATACATCATTGAAATATTAAAATATTCCGAAATACGGAATAATCCGTTATCCAAAATTCTCCTGGTCCCGAGCATTTTGGATACGGGATACTCAACCTGTATATCCTAGCATAGATATACTGTGCAGGCAAGGCAATTTTGACTAGGTCATAGACTATCATTGAACAAAATGTTGCCTATACATGTAACAATTTAGGGGCATCTTCTAAGTTATCTCACTAGGGGCGGGATGTATTAAAACACATCGCCGCCCTTCGCCCCCCCCCCGCCGCGATGCTGCAGCATATGTACTAACATATGCGGCTGGCATCGCGGTGCGGTGACGGAGGCCCCCCGCGATACCTGTACTCCGTCATCTCCCTGCCGCCACGCTCTCCCCTCACGCCGGGGACAGCTATGCATGCTGTCCCCAGCGCCTCCTCCTCCCCCCTGCAGCCGGAAGGCGGCTGCTTCACTAGGGGGAGGAGGGGTTTACCTTCCAGGGTCCAGGAGGACCCTTCTGGAAGGTAAGCCAGAGAGGGGGTCGGCGAGGCGGCGGGTTTGCGTCGGCGGGCGGCGAAAAGAAGCCCATAGGCTTCTATAGGTTATCGCCACCCAAAGGTGACAATACCCTTCGGTGCGGTATCATTTTTGATACTTTGGAAAATGCGGTAAAACCGGGGTTTTACCGCATTTTCCATTTGATACATCTCGCCCTAGATCGCTTAGAAAATAGCAATAGCGATGCGCCGTCCCATGCTTCGCTATCATCCGGCGATTAATATCCAGCATGCTATAAATCGATAATCGCCAGTGTCCTCACCAAAGAACAATGGCCTTGACAGATCTATCGGTGGCACATCACTATGCAGCGCTGTGTGCTGAGCGATGCTGAGTGCTCTGAGCGATCTGGCATCACTCAGAACACTCATCAGCACATCTCCTCGTGTGTAGCCAAAATCTGTTCTGCATCTACTCAAAGGTCTTAGTCAAAATTGCCAATTAGCCAATATTTCACCATGTGTACGGGGCTTAAGATTTACGCTATAACTGCTCTAATATCACAGGCAGAAAAAATGTTATGGAAAGAGGTGGAAAGTGTCTGCGCTCAACAAACTAGTGGAATATAGTGCTGCACAGATATAGGAGTTGTCCAGTCTCCTGGTTAAATACAGATAACAAAGGGATTTATACCGTGCGCTCTCCTACTTCTAGATGGAGTATGCTCAATAAAGAATGACACTAAATCATTTAAAAATGGATATATTCATGCAAGATCATAATACATTTGTAAAAACATGTGTATAAAATGTATCTTAAAAGCTAAAAAGCAAAAATACATATACAAGATGCACTGTATCAATATAGGTTGCACAGTGGGTGCATACGGTATTGTTTGGCCAGTGCCAATATAACCTGAATAAATATAGAAAAATATAGAAAAAAAAAATCAGCAAGGAATAGAAGTTCCAGGTGTTGCTTGCCAAGAGATTGTACCAAGAAAAAATGGTAACAGTCAGCAATGTTTTAAGACCATATAAAAGAAGCATAAAAACTAGGCTGCTGCTTCCACTACTGATAACTGAATGAATAATATCTGTACCTTCAGCATGGACAAAATGACCACATATGACAAAGTCACAGTAATACTCACATGTGTGGACTAAGTTCATAAAAGTTACGGTTTCTGTATTCCTCTACTTTATCTGGTGTGTAAACCGGTAGTGACCTGTATGGGTTTACCGAAATAACCACGCTGCCAATGTAAGTCTGCAAGAAGAGAGATACATTATTTTACTAAAGATTTAGCAGTTTATGCTTTGTATTCTGCATACTTTTAATACATTAATTCATGTGTCCAATTTGATGAAAATGTATAAAAAATAAAAATATACTGTACAGTAGTTCAGGCCTGGCCAACCTGTTGCTCTCCAGCTCTTGTGAAACTACAAGTCCCAGCATGCCTCGCCATAGTTTTGTCTTTAGGACAAGCTAAAACTGTAGCAAAGCATGCTATAGAGTCACAGGTTCCTCACAGGTTGGCCAGCCCTGCTGTAGTTCTTTACTTTACCCGATTCAGACCTGCTCGCTGGGCTGCAAGTGTTTGCAGCCCAGCGAGCAAGTCAACGCCACCATTCAACCCGTCCTCCCACCCCTGTGTGCACGGCTGTGAATGCAATCAGAAATATTCACCATCAAATGAATTCCCCACTGCTTGCAGCTGCCAAGTCAGTCTTGACTGACTCTGCCGCTGCGAAAACCATGGGGAGAAGGAGGCTGCTGCTTCTGTCAGAGGCTTTCCCTCCCAACGGCCAGGCAATTCCTGTGGTTTACGGGGCACTTCTGGAAAACGCCAGCATTCTGTCCCCAAGCGACCAGCACCTGTATAGCTAGCCTTTGCATGGTCTGTTAGCAAGGGGACCCCGCACATGCGCACAGCTTATATTGCAAATGCACTATCGTGCAATAATCAGAAGCCCATGGTGCTTATTACCCATTAGACAAATTGCAGCCTAGGGCCTAGGTATGGGTGGGTGTGGGAGTAGGGACCAGTGCAGTCAAATGTGGCGACATTGAAGGAATTGACGAAGGGGGCACTGGTTTTATTTTTAACATAAGAGAAGAGATCCACATACTTAATTTGCTCTATCCCAGGAGACCTGCTAAAACCTGTATTAGGGGCAGGACAGCTCCCATTTTGTATCACTCAACCTGTGTTACAGCAAGCGACGGTGTCCCCCCCCCCCTTGTGACCACACTCAAATCACCAGTAATAAGTATTAAAGAGATGATTTAATTAAAAAAAGATTTCTCGTTAAAACACAAACTATATTATTATACAATCTATACACTTAGCGGTACAGACCAGCAGAAGATTGGCTAGACCTATGTGTACATAACGTGTGTACCCGGCGGAGTGCCGCATTGATAAGTGCATACACATGCGTGGGTTTACTCTGGATACTCCTCCCACAAGCCCAAAAATATACTGGTCGGTCAATTGGCTTCCAACAATATTAATCCAAGAATGCATGTGTGTGTGTGTGTGTGTGTGTGTGTGTGTACACATGTGGTAAGGAATATAGATTGTAAGCTCCACTGGGGCAGGGACTGATGTGAATGTTCAAATATTCTCTGTAAAGAGGTGGGGAATATCTATGTATGCGCTATATAAGGAACTCTTAATAATAATAATAATAATAATAATAATAATACACATTTGCCAGTGCTGGCAATTATGAAAGACAGCGCGTGATTGGGGTGGAGTGGCGGGAACCATTCTGCAGCCTGGGGGAATAGGGGTGCGCCAGTTGTTAACTGCTGGAGGCACCACTGGCACACCATATCTTTACAGTGCAGAAATTTCCAGGCATACCACCGAAGGGGTTAAAATACATTTTAAATAAAGGGTAATTTATATTTTGGTACTTTCACGGCGCCGGCATGGGCGCGCGCTACTTCTGGGTTCTGCGCTCGGCAAATTTTCTAAAATAAACTCTGTGCCAACGTGGATAGTTCATACCCCTACTATCCACATTGGCATGAAGTTGATTTTAGATAGTGTGGCAAGTGTAGCGAGCCATCTAGCCCGTAGCGTGGGCGAGCATAGTGTGGGCAAGCGCAGCGAGCCTCGCAAGGGGACTCAGACGCACGGCCATGCTGGCGCTGTGAAACTACACAAGTACCATATTTTTCACTAGAAACCGAAATCAATAAATATATTTATTTAAGCCACTTCTTTGGTAGAAGAAGTGCTTTCATCTTTGTTAAAAAAAAAAATCAAAAAAAAAAAATCGAGGTGAATATTTGATTCTAATATTTCAAAAGCTAGCTATCAATGTCAACATTTTTCTGGTGTCAACAATTGTGATGTGTACATTTTAAATGTCAAATCTTCTGATGTTGACATTATTATTTCGACATGGTCACTTTCAACATGGTGACTGCATCCCGATGGTAGAATAAGTATGGAAAGACCTGAGAAACTGTTTGGCAACGATCAATGTTTGCAATTGGATGGAGATTGTTTTTTTTTCATTAGATGTTAGGATTGCAGTGGTTGCCACATCTGCATACGTCTTTACAATGGCTCATCTGCTACACTTCTGTGCAGAGTGACGTCAGCACCCGAACTGTGTCAGTCATACATATTCTTATGTGCATGCACAAAGGGGTATATTCAATGCTCTTTAGCGAGCTGTGAAGGCGAGCAGTGCTGATTTCTCGCCATCACAGCTCACGGGTCAGTATTCAACTGGCCCCCCTGCTCCAGCCATTTCCACCTCCATGGGTTTTTACAGCAAGGTGGAAACGGCATGTGCGGCTGTCAAAACGATGAGGCTTGTGGCTAAATGTCACTCACACTATGCAACATTCTGGGGGAATCCTCGCTGTCAGAGGACACCGAGGATTCCGCCGGAATGTTGAATAGTGCGAGTGCCCGGCGTGGGGGTTAAATGGCGAGGGTGGCTTGTTTTCAGCAATCCCCTCATGAAAACAAGCCATCCTCGCCTTAAAAACCTCCTTGCCGGCTGCATTGAATACACCCCAAATTTAATTATCCACTGAGCATGCGCCAGGACACAATCCATGCTCAAAGGTTGAACAAACAGATAGTAAACATGCAATGGCTAAATTATTATAATTATCCTTTATTTAAACTGTGCCACAAAATGTTCTGCAGCTCCTAAAAAAGTCCATGAACAAATGATCAAATCAATAAGCAAATCAATAAGTACAAGACAATGTAGGACAAGTATATGGTATATAACCATTTTTGCACCAACGGACAGAAATAAGCATCAGGGTGGCAAAAACAGAGGATTAGGTGTCATCATAGGATACATAGTGCCTAATTTAGGATCAAAAGTGTAAAAATCGTAATTCGACGACTTTCACACTTCTGTGCATGTGCAGTGTCTGCGCCAAGCAAATTGTTAAAATGCGATTACATCCTGGAAGGATGCAATTGCAGTTTGATCAACAGCAGTGGTGGCGCTGTGAACTGAAAAATGACACCGCAGGCCCTGAATTCGCAGTCATGCAGCGAAGGCATTGGGTTACCCTTACTGCTGTGACTGCAGAGATTTCTTTGATGCTGGAAGGCCTTGCCGTGTGATGGGCATCGCACCAGCATGCAAGTCAGCAGTGGCAGAATATCTATTTTAGCAAAACTGCAACTGCTGCTGAATCAGACCCAGAGAGTAGAATATAGTCTTAGTATTAAAAGAAAAAGCAGAGAAGGGAAGTGGGCCCTGCAAGCGAGAGCTTACATTCTAAGGTGGAGGGGTAAATAGACACAGATGGGGTAAAGTGTGCCCATGAAACAAAGGGATAGGATGAGAGATGGATGGGTTTGATAAAGTAGTCTTGGGAGCCTGTTTTAAGTGAAGAGGATGAGTGCAAGTGTGAAAGAGTGAAAGAGAAGATCAGTGAGGTAAACAGAAGAGGAATGGGTAAGGGTTTTATAAGCAAGTGTGAGATGCTTGAATTGGATTCTAAAAAAGAAGAGGAGCAAGTAAAGGGCTCAACATGTGAGGAGAGCGTAGTACTTTTGAAGAAGATGGCCGCAGAACTGAAGATAGATTGGAGGTGTGATGGAGTTGTTTGCTAGGGAGGCTAGATAAGGGAGTTTACAGTTGTCCAATCTGGAGATGACCAGTGAGCAGATGAGGGTCTTGACAGCATCCAGGATGAGAAAGAGTCTGATCCTGGAAATAGTCTTGATATGGAAACAGACAAACTACAAAAAAGGTACGGAATATGTGGTTTAAGAGGGCAGAATCAAGGAATAATCAAAGACAGTGTACTTGGAGCTAGAGGAGATTGTTGTGTCAACAATAGATTATTAAATTGTGGGAAGTTAGGTTATGCGGAAGGTTGGAAGATGATCAGCCCAGTCTTAGACATGTTACATTTAAGAAAGACATCCAAGATGTAATGACTTAATATTTTTTATGTAGGACAAAAGGTGTCTGAAGGACTCTGGATTTACATTTAAATGCTGTGATTTCTGGAATGGTCACAAGTCCTGAATTTCCTGGAGTGGCTGCAAGGGTTAAGGTTCAACGACTACATGTTTCCAGTATTGCTAATACACTTGTTTTATCTTTTTTCATGTGAGTGAGATATTTCCAGGTCTTTTAAAGTAATAAAGCTTCTTACAGTATCATGCTTTGTGATATACTTATTACTTGGCGGTATAAACTGCAGATTTTGTGGAAGGTTAAAACATTATACCTATAGGAGATTAACAACCAACCCAATGGTAGGATATAAACGGGATTTAGATGAGGCATTGCTTAAGGCTTATCAAGATGAAATCATTGCAAGTGAAATCAGAAGTGCACTATCGGAACGATACTCTATAGTGTCACTCCTATACACATCACCTAAAGTGCATAAATCACTTCATAAGCCTCCTGACAGATCATTTATGCCAGGAGCTCATTATATCAGCCAGTCACAAATTATTTAGACCAATTCCTATAACCAGGAACACAATTTCCTAAAACACACATCGACATTATTGAAGATGTCCCGTTCAGCTGGTGGATGTGTATGACAGGTCTACAGTACATTTGGGTAGGCAGCTGGTCTACTTACCAGACATACAATTGGAGGAGTGCCAGCTACAGTATAGAGAGAAAGAGAGAAAATGAGAGAGAGAGAGAGAGAGAGAGAGAGAGAGAGAGAGAGAGAGAGAGAGAGAGAGAGAGAGAGAGAGAGAGAGAGAGAGAGAGAGAGAGAGAGAGAAAGAAAGAAAGAAAGAAAGAAAGAAAGAAAGAAAGAAAGGGTAGATACATACAAAACATGTTGTAGATTCACATCTTGGAATAAAGAAACCATTTTGCTCTGTGCCAAGCCGAATACACTCCACTGCTGCTATCACAATGAGGATAGCCCTGCCACCACAAAATATACTTGTGAAACAAATAGACAAAATAGATCTTTACAGTGAAGCACTTACATATATTTCACTGTGATCAAAACGCTTTTTGAGGTTGTTGATGAAAGCTTCTTCATTGAGAGGTTCCAAGAGCACCATATCACCCACACCTATCATATTGTCTAGGAGCGAGGTTTTACCCTCCATCTTGGCCATGGCGCCCTACAAGAGACAAAGAAATGTGGTAAGAATGTGAAACAAAAAAACATAACAATTCATCAATTTGACTACAAATTAAATTTGGAATCATATCTGTAGAATAAAAAAACTCCTCTTCATCTAGCAGAACCATGGAAGCCCAATACCTGTCATTTCTGCAGTTTGGGAAATGCCTCTGCAGGCACTTGCACCCAATACAGCTCAACGCAGAGCAACCTCTGTCAGATTGAAGCAAACTGTGTGTAATAAAAGGCAGTCAATGTAGAGGACTGTACAACTTTCACAGCTAGTCCACTCAGATGCATGGAGGAGGGGTTAGGATCTCAAATCACAGGGGCCAAGTTGCAGGGAGGAATTAACTAAGCCATTTACTTTCCTGGTGCTTCTCTTAAAATAAAAAATAACATGTTGTGTCATCTATCATGTAGCATGCCGACAATGTAAAATCCATAAGCAGACAACTATACCTACGTGCGTACTGTGTCCTGTCTGCTGATAGTGCACACCTGAACGTAAGTTTGCTAATCATACATGCACTGAAATAAAATGCATATCATATTACCCATATGTTGAGTTTCCCCTATCTGCACATCTAAGTTATATAGCCATAATCATCGTCAGAACCTTCACACATCCTCGCTAAACTTTTCCAACACACCTTAACCACCCAGTTGAACTTCATTGGGCTATGTAGCAAAATAAATTGGTCTACAAGTGGACCATGTGTTCATCTCAACATCACCCCTTTACTGCAAGGCTAGAACTAGTCTTGCTTGGCTCAGTTATACAGTCTACATAAATAAATACACACAAATCAATTAATTTCTAATTTTTTTTTAAGATTTTCAATTAACCTTTATTTATATGGTATCAACCACGGTCCATAGTTCTGTCATAGTGGGGAAACCAAGAAGCTAGTACATGGTATCACAGTACAAGTAAGCAAACTAATTCTACAGCTCTCAACACAGCAACTGATGGAAAATGGGGTGCAGGGGGTTTATTTGGTGCAAGCTAAATCCTTTGTACATTCGCGTGAGTGCAACTACAAGGTTTAGAGCCACTGAAGGATGTGCAATGACAATGAAGCAGTGGAGTCCAGGGCCAGTGAGATGACAGAGAATGTGCACAGCGAAGCTGGTGAGCAAGATGGAATGCATACAGATGCCAGCATCCTGATAGAGGCAATCCAGACAGGACTCTGTTAAGTATACTCCTTTTTCCCCCTAAACACAGCTTAATCCTAGTCCTCACCACCCCAACCCTCCCAAAAGCATAAGCCTAAACCCCACCACCCGCAGCCTAACCCTAACCCCCCCGCTAGTGCAAAAACCTAAACAACCCCTAGCCTAATGCTAACCTGTCCCCCATACTTATGATCGGGAAGCCGGCAGTCTGGAACCTGGAGCCAGTGTGGTGGCAATAAGTCGGGATGCTAGCAACAGTATTCTGACTCTAAGCATCCCATCGGCTGGAATGTTAAACCCATTTTGAGCAAGTGTTATAGGCAATGATCAAAAACATGGAACAAATCATGTGCTTAATAGAATAAAAAGTATAATAACCCCATATGACTAGTACAAGAAAAAAAAGAAAGAGATAAGGAATGCCAAAAAATAGTTAAATATACAAAAATATGTAAAAAAAAAAAAAAAAATATGCTATTACCTGCTGTATATACTGTACAATATAGACCAAATTTAACAGTAATGTCTGAAGTCAAATTGAGAGCAACAAAAGTGAGTGAATAAAATGTCGACTGACATAATAATAATAATAATAATAATAATAATAATATTTATATAGCACTTTTCTCCCAATAGGACTCAAAGTGCTTTACCATTGTCTTTACAGCTCAAAATACAAAACAAGCTTAACAGTAGACAGTAGGTCACCCAGTGGAAGCATGTATACTGCAAAATGCTTGAGCAAATAGGTTACGACTTTAGCACTGTGCGAGAGAGTTATTTATTATTTATTAACAGTTTCTTATATAGCGCATACATATTCAACAGCGCTTTACAGAGTATAGTTGAACATTCACATCAGTCCCTGCCCCAGTGGAACTTACAATCTATATTCCCTACCACATGTACACGCATACACATTCATTCTAGTGTTAATTTAGTTGGGAACCAATTAACCTACCAGTATATTTTTGGATTGTGGGAGGAAACCGGAGTACCCGAGGAAACCCACACAAACACGGGGCGAATATACAAACTCTGCACAGTTAGGGCCATGGTGGGTATTGAACCCATGACCTCAGTGCTGTGAGGCAGTAATGCTAACCATTACACCATCCGTGCTGCCCAATAAAGTTAGAGTTGGAGCAACAAAGTTGAAAGCTTGACCATCACATGAATTCAGGGAAATTCTGGGTACTGTTAGTAGTCCTTCTTCAAGGGATCGTAGCAATCGAGTAGGACGGTAAGGAATCAGAAGCTGATCAAGGTACCTTTGGCCCTGGTCATGTAGGGCCTTAAAAGTGAGTAAGCCAATCCTGAAAACGATTCGCCATTTTACAGGTAGCCAGGAAAGGTAGTAAAGAATCGGAGTTATGTGGCAGGAGCGGGGCTGGTTAGTTAATAGTCTGGCTGCTACATTTTGTACCAACTGCAAGCAGTGCAATTCTTTTGATGGGAGATTCAGGTAGAGAGCATTGCAGTAGTCTAGGCGTGATGATATAAATGCATGTATGACTTTAGGCAGGTCTTCGGAGGGTATAAAGTGCTTGATTCTGGCTATATTCCTTAGATCAGGCATTCCCAACCACAGTCCTCAAGGCACACCAACAGTGCAGGTTTTGTAGATATCCAGGCTTCAGCACAGGTGACTTAATTAGTATCTGAGGGATTCTGATTAAACCATCTGTGCTGAAGCCTGGATATCACTAAAACCTGCACTGTTGGTGTGCCTTGAGGACCGTGGTTGGTAATGCCTGCCTTAGATGATAGAATGAGGGTTTGATTGTGGCTGACACCTGATGTTTAAGTGTCAGGCGACTATCCAGGACAACAGCAAGATTCCGTACAAGATCAGGAGTTTTTTAATGCTGTGCACCCAATGCATAAGATCTGTCAGATGACTATGCTGCCATCTTGTCCTGTGATTTATCATCAGGACTTCTGTTTTATCTGGGTTCAGTCTCAGCCAACTGGCACTCATCCACACCTGGAGCTCAGCTAGGCAGCCATTTAAGGTTGTTATTGTGTTATCAGTTCCTGGAGCAAAGGACAGGTACAGTTGCATATAATCTGCATAGCAGCGGTCGACCAGACGATGACGTCTGATTAGGTCACCCAGTGGAAGCATGTATACTGCAAAAAGCATGGGAGATAGTATAGAACCCTGTAGTACACCACAAGACAAAGGCACTGGTGGAGAAGTTTATACTCCTGATGAAACTCTCTGTGACCTGCCAGCGAGAAATGATTTGAACCAGCTAAAGGACTGTGCCACCCAGGCCACAGAAATTCTTCAGGCGCTCAATTAGAATCCCATGGTCAACAGTGTCAAATGCTGCAGAGAGGTCCAGAAGGATTAGGATTGAACAGTCTCCTCTATCCCTTGCATTTAGAAGATCATTGAGCACACATACCAGAGCTGTTTCTGTGCTATGTCTTCTCCTTAATCATGACTGGAATGGATCATAAATGTCATGGGTTGACAGGTAGGTCTCTAGTTGAGTTGCAACCACTTTCAGAGATCTACTAGATGCTAGATCACCAACAGCAATTAAAAGGAAATAATTTGTAACACACTAAAAGTGGATAGTCACAATGTAATAGTTAAGCTGCTTTCAATAATCAATAATAATTGTTCATATCTTTCAATGATAGCCTACCCCTATTAGTATGTGGACAACCCCTTTGTATGCGACTTTCTCCATTAAAATTCATCTTATTTCCAAAACAGAGCAAATAAGAAATACAAAAAACAGAGCTAATAAGAAAGTACAACTGGGCCTGATTCACATCCAGTTGTACTTCTTTGAGACTTTACAACTGGTGGCGGTGGTGTATGGGGAGGCCGCCCAAATCAGGAGAAGGCCACCTGCTCTCTGGGTCCCTCCCCATGCAGTGCCTGTAATAATTTGTGGGCACGTCACTAAAGTGCGGGCGCTTCGCTGCACAGTGAAGTGCTCGCACATGATCAGCTGCTCCCTGGCTGTGTAGCCTAGCTGCAAAGCCAGGCACAAGACATTGATGTTTAAAGTAGCAGCAGCTGCATGTGAGGTTACACAGCCCTCACGGCACCCCTCAGTCTAACCAGGGCACCTCTGCCTTTTCAGAAAACACTGGGACCTGCGGCCCTGGTCAGAACTTAAACTGCGATAGCCAAGCGATTTCAGTTCCCCTGCTCAGATCTCCAAAAATCCCAATCTGTGATTTTAAGAGATCTGCGATCCAATCTGAATAAGGCCCACTGGGGAAGATGTATTAAGCCTGGAGATGAGATAATCTGGAGATAAAGTGAAAGGAGATAGAGCACCAGCCAATCAACTGTGTTTGAAATATAACAGTTGGGAGTTGATTGGCTGGTGCTTGATCTCCTTTCACTTTATCTCCAGTTTATCTCTTCTCCAGGCTTTATACATCTGCCCCACTGTACCTTTGCATTTCATATGCAGTTGTAGTCTCAGAATGTAGGCATGCCGCATATCATTTTAATCAACAGAAGCTACTTGTGCGTCCTCTACAAATATGACCCTTTTTAGTGGACAAAGTAAAAAATTTGCTAGGCACTACCAAGACTAGAAGGGTTGTTTAACCCTTTGAGTGCCAAGTGAGTTTGTCAAAATTGGTATGAAAATTGGCAAGCAATCCTTTGTATTCATCATAATGACCAGTAAACATTTTTATTTCAATTTATATTACAAAATGTGAGTGACACTAGCATTTTTTGTCCAATATTTTGCATATCTCTCAGAGATGTTGGCCTTCATATTTTGTGTATCTCTCACAGAGATGATGACACTCAGAAGGTTAATACAAAAGAAGGCTAAATTTATATTGTCACATCTGTAATATCCATGATCATTTGTGTTTAAGGATGTGCTACTATTCTTTAGACTACACATGTTTTTGAAATTAATTCTGTGGTAATACAGGATTATGCAGATTCTATTTAAAGAAATTTTAACATAACCCCCACCCCTTAGTCCTGTACAAACTAGTAAAAAAAGTATACAGATATGCAGCGCTATATTATATAATTAAAGTGCAAGATTGCAGATTTGAGCATATGAGGCACTGTGGGGCTGGACATTCCTCCCCTTACAGCGAATGGGAACTCTACTCCTTAAATTATTGTCCGACATCATTTTTCCTGTCTGGAAAAACAGGTGCATACTAGGAACGGAATCGGTATGAAATCCCGACACTTAAAATCCCGACAAGGTCAAAATACCGACAAGGTCAAAATACCGACATTTAGACATGTACAGGTGAAACAGTCAACATGACTTTGTCGACAGGTCACGAGGTCGACATGGTTTTTTTCACTGTTTTTTTTTTTTACCTGAATGTCGACACGGTCGACATGGACACAGTTGAAATTGAACCGCAGCCGCTCGCGATGCTTCAGGCACGGTGCCTCGCTGCGCTCGGCACACTATTTTATTCTCCCGCCACGCCCTAGTGCAGGGGTGGGGAACCTTTTTTTGTGCCAAGGGCCAATTGTATGGTGGAAAAATCCTTCGGGGGCCATATGTAAAAATTCTCTTACAAATTGTCCTGCTGTCGCCGTCCCATGTTCTGGCGGCTGCCACTGAATAGGACTGACAGTCTCTGGTTGCTGTTAATTAAGAGGAATCTCGCAAGAACTAGCAACCTCTCGCAAGAAGTTCCCTGTACTTGACTCCCGGCAAAGCTGCCGGGTGGGTAGGAGGGCCACTCAGACCAGCTACGGGGGCCTCATACGGCCCCCGGGCCTGAGGTTCCCCACCACTGCCCTAGTGGATGGTAGGGCATGAAATACCTCCTGTCGGCACATGTCGGTTCAAAAAACAGTGAAAAAAAACCATGTCGACCTCACGACCTGTCGACACAAAGTCATGTTGACTGTTTCACCTGTACATTCTATATGTCGGTAATTTGACCTTGTCGGGGTTTTAAATGTCAGGATTTTGTCCTGGTCGTGATTTTGTCCTTGTCGGTATTATGATCCTGTCGGGATTTTGACTGCATCCCCTAGGAACAGACTATTAAAGCTCAGGGAGCACATATTCTTAATGGTTTATGATCTAGTAACATATTGTTCATGATTAATTATATATCTTCATTATTTTATTACTATTGTTGAGAATTCTCATATATTAAAATGCATTCTATGTGAAGTCAATCCAATCTTGTTCTTTAATTACATAATATAGAGCTGCATGCATATCTGTATCTTTTTTTACATGTCCCAAAACGCAGCTTTAAATGATCAGTAAACCCAATGTACTGGATCCTGGTAAGGCCTTTTAAAGTTTATCTATGTACAAAAAAACCTTAAATGTAAAACCTTACACAAACAAGCCAGGCACGTGTAGCGGTTAATCTTATTTGATAGCCACTGCCCGTCTGGTCACTCACCTAAAAAAGGCAGAAATATCCTTTGAACCGAATGTAAACAGTGAAAGTGTAACTTGTGAATGCTATTAACATTAGTAAAGGTCTATGCTAGAAATCACAATCTACCCAGGTGCCATGTTTCATACCCGCCCTATATTACGAGAGCCTAATGCTGCTCTATCAGGGGAATTCAAGTGTTTTGCGCACCAGCTGCCACTAGATGTCACCCGACTGAGCCAGTCAAGTGTTGTTCTATTCAGTAACACACAGCAGCTGGCGCTAACAGTATCATTAGGGTGTTCCATAATTTTGGTGGGTTGGTAATCAGTTACAGATAAAAGTTTTCCCATTTAAGGTAACCACATGAGCTTGCACAGTCAGGTCCATACACACTGGGTGATTATGCCCAGCGTGTATGGACAGCAATGACCACGGTCATTGCTGCTTTCCCCCTGCCTTGTGCTGTCAACCGGGGGGGACGGACGGCTTTGCACAGCGCAGCGCTATGCAAAGCCGTCCACAAAGCCGCTCATCTGCTGGTAATACCAGCACATAAGCCGCTTTTCCAGCAATGAGCACGCATCACCGCTCATCGACGGACCGTACACACTGGGCAACTTTGAGCTGAAGTCATTTAAACTTGGTGTTTTGAGCGGCTTTCAGCATAAATTCGCCAAGTGTGTATAGGCCTTTAGTTATATCAGGGTTTGTGAGAAATGTGTAGCTGGCCAGCAGGACTCTCTATCGACAAGTGCAGATTTTCACAATGCAAGGGACACTGGCAGGATCTAACATTCCATGCAACATCCAGGGCATGATATCCTTAAGGCCCCCATACACTAGTATAACTTGTCCTAAGGACAAGTCGGACCAGTTTGCCCTTGAGAGCCGCCGGCAGCTCCTCGGGAGGCTCACTTACAATTTGGCACTTGATGTGCCAAATTTACATGCAATAAATCACATGCGATTTATTGCATGTAAATGCCCAGGGAGCTGGCAGGGGCGGGCACCGGCGTCTGTGTGAGGCGGCTGGGGGTCCCTGCGGTGGCTGGGCAGTCAGCGGTGGGGTCCCTGCGGCGGATGGGCAGTCAGTAGCGGGGTCCCTGGAGAGGATGGGAACTAGTAGCGGTATTGGCCGGCCGTTTATTGGCTGAGAGAAATCGCTCAGCCAATCCGATGGATGGCCGCTGATTGGCTGAGAAAATCCGCTCAGCCAATAAATGGCAGGCCAGACCCGCTGCCCGCCCCCCAGACTCCGCCGCTGCACATAGGTGTGTGCCAGCGGTGCTTCACTGCTGGCACACACCTGGGATCGGACCCAATATATGCTAAAAAGCACCCACAATGTGCCACTGATGGGTCCGATCCGATAAATGTGATTAATGTGCAGCCTGTCCGACCTTCCAACTCCAACCCGATGCGCACGGGCCGCGCATCGAGCCGGACGGGTTGTCTGCACATGCGATTTGGGATGATTCCACGGCCCGATCCATCCAAATCGGGTGAAATCGGGCCCAAAACACATAGTGTATGGGGGCCTTTGATAACTTCTAACTGAACTGCTGCAAGACTGACCATAAGACAACACATGCAACTGCGGGAGCAGGCAAATAGGGCATACACACTAAGGGCCAGATGTATCAAGCTTGAAAAGTGATAAAGTGGAAATTGATAAGCATCCAGCCAATCAGCTCCAGCCTGTCATTTTTTTAAACCCAGCCTGTGACATGACAGGTAGGAGCTGATTGGCTGGCTGTTTATCACTCTCCATTGTATCACTTTGCGAAGCTTGATACATCTGGCCCTTAATGAGAAGCCGAAGTTGTGTGTACCCACCGTAAAAAGGCATAAAGGGCTGCAATCAGAACTAGTGCAAGAAAAATAGAACACAGGGACTCGAACCTACCCTTCCTCCCAGCACCATGACATAACGAAAATGCTGCCACCCTTAAGTAATCCACCACAGTATTCTGTGAGAGCCGTGGAGCTAGTCTAATGTGTGTACACTATCACTCATTCTCTGCTCACCTGCCAGAAATGAGCTGCTCTATGCCTTCAGGAGGCCGGGACTGTATATACAGGTGTGGCCACAACCTTGGTTGCCAGCTGACAGACTGCAGCACTTTCTGTGCCTGCAGTCAGGGCCGGCGCTACCCACTCAGCAGCTCCTGCAAAGCAGGGAGGCGCCATGCTGAAAAGGCGCTGTCTCCCTTCCTGCTCTGGTAAAGCTGCCTCAGCCCTCACTGTCACTGCCTCCTGCACGCCGCCCGTAGCACCTGTCTGACAGCGGGCGGCAGTATGGAGAGGCTGAGCAGCTCCCTGCACCCACTGTCCTCCTGCGACCTGCCCCCTCTTCCTCACGAACACTTGCGCTGAGGCATGTAGCGCTGTCTGTGAATGCCTGGATGACATGTCCTGTCCAGATCCTCCCCCTACCCATTGCTCCCTGCGCCTGTCAGCTGTCAATCAAATGACGAACAAGCAGCAGCGCCGCCTCCCCTTCCTTCCCTCTTCTCAGTGTGCTGTGCCAGTGCCACTGCCAGTCCTCAACACTCCGCCCCCTCTATCTCCTCCCCTCTTCTTCCATCTCCTCCTTCTCTTTCCTCCTTTCCCCCTCAGTCATGAGAGGGGTGTAATGTGCTGCACATACTTTTTGTACTGCTTTCGGATCGCATTGCACACACATTGCATGCATGCTGTGCGATGCGATCTAGCCCATAACGTATGCTATTCTCCCAGCGTGTATGGGCACCTTTAGTGCCTGCAACATTTTGCGGACACAGCACTGAGATGCATACATGTACATGCACCCGAGATCCTCCATAGGATCGCATGTTGCATATACTCCCACAATCGGGCTGCAGCTTGTTGGCAATGTGAAAGGGCGCAAAATGTATGGTTTGCAGGCGGGCGCCGTACACCCTAGCACCGGCCCTGCCTGCAGTGAAGAGCCATGAGCAAGAGGGGGGAACTGTACCTCAGAATATGCTGCAGTAAATCCTAGTCTCCTCCTTGGGCTTATTTGCATCACTTTGAATGCAATTCTTAAAAACAAACAAAAAAACAAAACATAGATTGTGTAGGGTCACCTTGTCAATCCAGTCCACCCTAGGCAGTCACCGGCCCTTTACTGCTGTAACCCCTGTACACCCTGATGGCAGCCCTGTTGACATAGTAATCTTTTTTTCACTGAAGGGACCATTTTAAAGTACAACAGTATGTTTATTCATTTACTATGCACAGAATAAGGGTTATTTAGTAAAACTATTCCTTTTAAATCTTTTTGGAACTCTTGAATCCCTACCAAAAGGCAACACAAGACATTTGTTTCCACAAAGTTTTACTAAATTGCAAGCAACCACTAACGTCTCATAATTACCTCAGATTTTCAATCAATTTTTATTGACGTCTGATAATGAACAGCTTATGACTTATAGTCTAGCGCCATTGAGATTTTCCCAATAATGTAGGACTAACTCAAAAGAAGTAATACAGCGCAGCTAAAGAGGATGGAATAAAACCCTAGATTTCCTCTTGCCACTACAGATCAATAGCTTTTTTTTTTTTTTACTTCTATACACCCCTTCCTTTCCCAGGCACCAGAACCAAAGGAAATGCTGCAATGTAGAAGAGACATAGGGACCAGATTCTCTAAGCTTCAAAAGTGATAACATGGACAGTAATAAACAGCCAGCCAATCAGCTTCTGCCTGACATTTTTCATAGGTAGTCTGTGACATGGCAGGTAGGAGCTGATTGGCTGGCTGCTTATCACTCTCCATTTGATCACTTTTGAAGCTTAGAGAATCTGGCCCATAAACAGTAACAAAGCATATGCAGCACCTGCAGCGGGGAAATGCTATGCCACATCAAGCCGCTCAGTTAGATTCTATGACCTGCTGGAGTAAATATACCCACGAGCATGGCGATGGGGCCGCACAAATCCCCAGGAATGTTTTACATGGCAACAATGATTACAGCTACATCTGTATGGCTCATTGAGATCCTTGCTGAATAACCCCCAAATTATGGAAATACCAAAAATTACCTCTCCAATGTTCTGCACACCAATGTATTTTTTTCATTTTGTTCAAAACCACTTTAGTCTTCACATACACAAAAGACATAAATTGTAGATTACCTCAGCAAAAGGATGGCCACTTAAGATCATCAAATATTACATGGAACATTGCTTGTTTTTATACTGATACCTTTAAGCCCTTTGCAAGGCTATGCCGTGTGACAAACTGCATAATAATTTTAACAACTAGACAGCAGGGAGGAAGAATATTTTACTGGCAAAGAACCTGACAAGTACAGTAGTAAAACATACAACCAGTGGTGCAAGTAGAATTTTTTTCTTGGTGGTACTGATAGCCTCCACCAAAAATGGGCGTGGCCATGTGTCATGAGGGGGGCGTAGTCACACAAAGCTAGAGGAGTGACTAAATGACAATAGTGGCATGGCATCAGGAGACAGGGAATGAGAAACAGGGAATGGCTGGGGGTGGGTTGGCTCTTGCTTGGGGGAGAGCCGGGCAGCTTGTGCTTACAATTGTGAAACCTGCTCTTCATGCTGCCGGCGCCGCTGATGCCTGTCAGTGTGACAGGCTAAATCAGCAGTAACCGGTAGCTGCATACAGCACCAATCATAACGCTGGGTGGGCGTGCTGCGGATGCATTATATTTAGACTTAAAATAAAAATAGAATTGACAGTGGGTCAGGGGGTAAGTGGTACTGCGTACCTGCAACATATTTCTTACAGGTACTCCGTACCACACAGTACCCCCTTACTTGCAACACTGCATACAACATATATTAAATATAATAAGGTTCAACACAGTGTAGGCTATATAAATGCAACTCCAATTGTAAAGCGCAACGTAATATGCTGCACTATATAAGAAACTGTAAAAACTGTAAATAAATAAATAAATAAGAATAAGAATATCAGTACAAAGCAAGGACACATTTTGCTCAAATAGACATTTTGGAGGGATGTTGTAAATTACAAACCCTTTGTCATTTAATCACATTTGACTGCACTATTCATCCCAGCTCCAGAAAATTTGACCATTCCAATTTAAGGGGGAGAGCTGGAACAAACCTTGGGAGACACAGGGTGAAATTTAATAGGATGAGAGATTCAGAAAGTGAGACGATTGTTAAGAAATCTCCATTTTTTTTTTTCTTCTTTAAAGCGGCAATCATTTACACTGCAAAACCAGTTTAATTTTGAAGTGTAAATGATTACCGCTTTAAAAAAAACTGGAGATTTCTTACCAAATTTCTGACTTTGTGAATCTCTGATCCTAATAAATTTCTGTTATTTTCGGTTATTCTGATTCACTCGGAAAGGCACAATCACTGTCTAATAGACAAAACCATATGCTCTGCAGGATTGTGCCTTTCTGAGTGAATCAGAATAACCCCCATAATGTGGAGAAGTTGTCCACAGCAGCCATCTAGCAAGAGTCTATACATTGACAGTACAAGTGGAGAAGTTGACCCACATGGAGTGGATTAACCTTCCTGGTTTTTTTGCAGCCAAAAACGCTAAAGTCATGGGAGTGTCCATTTAGACCCTGGCTACTGTGTAAATCTGGATCCACCCCATAAGCAATATAGTTAATGATTTCCGAAGAAATCCCAGGCAAACAATATAGTGCATACACACTGAAAGATGTGGTTAACAATATTGTTCAGTGATGTCACCTACACCGCTCAGAACATTCAGTCGTAGGCATTTTAGTAAATGTACCCCTTAAAAATGTTGTGATAATGTTGTTACAATAGTTATGTAAATTACCATTTCCTGCGAAATGCAAGTTTTAGATCTTCTAACTATAGATAAGGGTAGGGGTGTAGCCAGAACTTTTGGGCCCCATAGCAACATTCTGAAGGGGCCCTTTTCCCAATACTTCAACCTCTCAGCAGCAGTTGTCAATTTTATGCCTCACAGAAGTCATAGCCACCAAAAACAAAAAAAAGGGGGGGGGGGGCAGGTGCCAGCTACCCAGGCCCTGGTCTGATAAAAAGGCCCAGCTTCCGTACCCCCTTACCAAATCGCAGCATGACCTTTCATACTGTCAGCTCAGAACACGCAGTAGTAAGGCATAAACTTTATTAATAAAGACCTGCTAGTTAGAACCACCACTGTCACTTCCAATTGGATTTTTGAGGATAGTCCTCTGCAGTTGATAGTGATTATTTCATTAAACTTAGTAACTTATAATTTAGTGCCAATTTGTTAGCTGTATGGAAGGTTGTACTAGAGGTTGCAGAATCCCAGGGGCAGCACAGTGACTGTCTCTCAGCCCCTATATCTGGCTAGCAGGTTGCTTATAAAAGGCACCCTGCAGCTAGTAGCGCTACTGCAGTGCTGCCTGGAGCACCCATCAAGAGATTCCAGGCGTACATCGTGCAGTGTGTATAGCCGAAAGGAATATGCGGCCACCTGTACACTTTTCCTGTTGGTGGCTTCACTACTTGCGAGACGTCACATTTCAGAGGCAGAATAGGGTGGACTGTTCCGGCCTGGCGGTTCTATTGAGGGAAGTAAAATAGGATTTTAATACCTACCAGTAAATCCTTTTCACTGAATTCAGATGGGGTACTGAGGTCTTATAACCTTGGGGATTAGAGGGTATCCGACAGGAGACAGGCACATAACATTTTATTCAACCAGGGTGTGCTGGCTCCTCCCCTCTATATCCCCCTACTAGCCAGTTAAGAAACTGTGCCCGAAGGAAGGATAACGTATGTGAGGTAGGAACTAATCATTAAGATAACATGGTGAGATTTGCACCAGCACACCACAACACACACACACACACAATAACTCTCTCAACTAGACGTAGTTAACCCCGTCATTGTGTTACTTAGAAACATAAATGTATTCTTATGGAGCAATTTTGTCACCAAAACTCAGCTGCTCCTAAACAGGTCAACGGACCTATAACTTATCAGAAAGCCAAAAATTGCAATTAGCAGAAAGGCAATAACAGGATAACAACCTGTGCAACAGAGCCCCGCACTGAGGCGGGCGCTCAGTACCCCATCTGAATTCAGTGAAAAGGATTTACCGGTAGGTATTAAAATCCTATTTTCACCTTCATTCAGGATGGGGTACTGAGGTCTTATAACCTTGGGGAGGTCCCAAAGCTTCCAGAAAGGGCGGGAACGTGCGGAGCCTGTTGCAACACTGCCTGCCCAAACTGGGTATCATCACTGGCAACAGTGTCAAACTTGTAAAATTTGACGAAGGCATGTTGACCAGACCAGGTGGCAGCTCTACATAGCTGCAATGCTGACACACCCCGAGCAGCCGCCCAGGATGCTCCTACGGCTCTAGTAGAGTGGGCTCTCACTGAAGCTGGCATAGTCAGATGTGCTGACACATATGCTTGCTGTATAGTAGAACGAATCCATCTAGCAATTGATTGCTTCGATGCTGGGCATCCCTTCTTTTGTGCGTCATACAACACAAAGAGACACTCCGTCTTACGGATCCTTGATGTTCGTCTCACGTAGATCTGCAGGATTCTAGCCACATCAAGTGACTCAGGAATATCCTTATGACCTGAGCAAGAAGGAACCACAATCGGTTGGTTCATATGGAACGCCGAGACCACTTTTGGCAGGAACTGCTGTCTTGTCCGAAGTTCCGCCCTGTTTTGATGGAAAATCAAGTAAGGGCTCTTACAAGAGAGAGCACCAAGCTCAGAAACTCTTCTGGCCGAGGCCAGAGCCAGTAGTGTCACCGTCTTCCAGGTGAGGTATTTTAAATCAATGGAGTCCGCTGGTTCAAACCAGGCTGACTGCAGAAAATCCAGGACCACATCTAGGTCCCAGGGCGCCGTTGGCGCCACAAATGGAGGCTGTATCCTCAAGACTCCTTGTAGAAAAGTCTGGACTTCAGGGTAGACCGTCAGCTTTTTCTGAAAAAAGACAGAAAGAGCCGATATTTGAACCTTTAGAGACCCCAGCCAGAGTCCCTTCTCAATGCCCACCTGCAGGAAGAGCAGGAAACGGTCCAATTTGAAGTCTGCTGGCGGAAAGCTCATGTGTTCGCACCAGGACACATATCTACGCCAGATCTTATGGTAGTGCGAGGCTGTCACTGCCTTCCTGGCCTGGGTCATGGTGTTTATGACCGAGGAATGAAATCCTTTCAGAGCTACAGATGGGTCTGTTCCCATCTTGGCAGGGGATGGCGCTGGCGTCGCCAGCCGCCATCCCCCGCCAGCGCCATGGCGATCGTGAGAAGGGGACGCGCGCGCACGAGAGGCGCGCGCGTCCCCTTCCGACGGCGCTTCCATACGATTCCCCGGGTCCCCGCCGGCTTGCCGGTGGTAACCCGGGGTCCCCGCCGCCTGCCCGCACCCCCCCTAACCCCCCCCCTAACCCTGTCCGTCTCCCTGAGGCGGGGACGGACAGGGTTTTCGTCGCGCTAGCGACGGAGACTGAGACGCGGCGTACATTCTGGCGACCCGCCAGCAAGGATAGGAATAGGCACATACTGTAAGATGTTCCGCTCAATCTCCAGGCCGTCAAACGAAGACGCCCTAAGTCCTGGTAGACGAAGGGGCCTTGTACCAGAAGGTCTCTTCTTAGAGGCAGCCGCCACGGGTCTTCTATCAGCATGTTTTGCAGACTTGCGTACCATGCTCTCCTGGGCCAATCCGGTGCTATTAGGATTGCCTGCACCCGCTGATGTCTGATCCTCTGTAACACTCTCCCCAATAGTGGGAGGGGCGGGAATAGGTATACTAGGTCGTATGCCCAGTCCGCTGTCAGAGCATCTGTTGCCTCTGCTTGAGGATCTCTTGTCCTTGAGCAATACCTTACCACCTTGTGGTTGGTCCTTGAGGCCATTAAGTCTATCTGTGGGAGCCCCCACAGATCTACAATGCTTCCGAACACCTGAGGATGAAGACTCCATTCCCCGAGGTGGAGGTCGTGACGACTCAGGAAGTCCGCCTCCCAGTTGTCCACCCCGGGTATGAAGATGGCAGATATTGCCACAGCATGTGTCTCTGCCCAGGTCAGAATCTTGAAAGCTTCTCTCATGCACGCTCTGCTCTTCGTGCCGCCTTGGCGGTTTATGTAAGCAACAGTCGTTGCGTTGTCTGACTGGACTTGTATCGCCTGATGCTCCAGGAGGGAGTGAGCCTCTAGAAGAGCATAGTGTACTGCCCTCAGCTCCAAGATGTTTATGTGGAGCTGAGTTTCCAAGTAGGACCACCTGCCCTGGAATCGCATTCCTTGTGCAACCGCCCCCCAGCCGTGGAGGCTGGCATCCGTGGTCAGCAAGATCCAGTTCTGGATCCCGAATATCCTCCCCGCCAGGAGATTTGGCGTATGTAACCACCACTGTAGAGACTGCCTTGCCTTGACAGACAGGCGAATCAACCTGTGCATGTGGATGTGGGAGCCCGACCACTTGCTCAACAGGTCCCACTGGAAAGTTCGAGAGTGGAGCCTCCCGAACTGCAGAGCCTCGAAAGAGGCCACCATAGTTCCCATCAGTCTGATGCAGAGGTAGACCGAGACTCTTTCTGGGGCTAGCACCTCCCCCAACAGCTGGCGTATCACTGCAATTTTTTCCCTTGGAAGAAATACCCTTTTCTCCACCGTGTCCAAAATCATCCCCAAAAACTGAAGACGTTGGGACGGAATTAGTGAAGATTTTGGTATATTTAGGATCCATCCGTGTTGGGACAGGAGCTGCCTTGTTGTCTCTACGGCCCCCAGCAGCTTGGACACTGATACTGCCTTCAGCAACAAGTCGTCCAAGTATGGGATGATGTTTATCCCTTGAGTCCTTAGTAAGGACATCATCTCCGCCATCACCTTGGTGAAGACTCGTGGGGCCGTTGAAAGCCCAAACGGTAGGGCTTGGAACTGAAATTGTTCCTCCAGGATTGCAAATCTCAGGAAGGCTTGGTGTGGGGCCCACACCGGTATGTGGAGGTACGCGTCCTTCACATCGATGGACGCTAGATATTCCCCCTCCTCCAGCCCTGCAATCACTGCTCTCAGGGATTCCATTTGGAATTTGAACACCCTCAAGTAGGGGTTCAGGGACTTTAAGTTTAAGATGGGTCGAACCGACCCGTCTGGTTTTGGAACCAGAAACAGGTTTGAAAAATAACCCTTGTTCCTTTCTGCAGCTGGTACTGGTATGATGACCTGTGCTAGGACCAGCTTTTGCACAGCTTGTCTGAGGATTCTGCGATCCTCTGCTGCTGCAGGGAGTCCCGACCTGAAATATCTCTGGGGGGGTGGTCTTTCGAACTCCAGCCTGTAACCGTGTGAAATAATGGCCCTGACCCAAGGGTCTAGGGCGGATGCATCCCACACGTGACTGAAGAACCTCAGTCTTGCCCCCACCGCGGGAAAATCCCGAGGTGGGAGTGGCCCGTCATGCAGCGGGCTTAGGTGTAGCTGCACTTGTGCTACGGTCTCTTGTAGCAGCAGTTGCTGCCTTCCTAGGCTTACCTCTGGCGCCTCTATTGGCGGTGGAGCCTCCCCTGGCCCTGGACCGGAATCTAGAGGTCCGAAAGGACTGCTGTGTACTCCCTGTTGAAGGGCGTCTTACCAGGGTGGAGGCTGATGGGAGGAAAGTGGACTTACCAGCCGTAGCCTTTGATATTAAATCATCCAGTTCACTCCCAAAGAGTCTATCCCCTGTGAAGGGTAGGCTCTCCACACTGCGTTTTTAATCCGCGTCAGCGACCCACTGCCGCAACCACAGGGCCCTGCGGGCCGACACAGCCATGGCCGAGTTCCGGGCATTAATTGCACCCAACTCCTTTTGTGCTTCGCACATCATCTTTGCTGTGTCCTGTATGTGGCGTAGCTTTTCAGCTACCGTAGGCACATCCATGTCAAGCAACAGGCCTTCTTGTATCTGGCCTGCCCATGTGAAGATGGCTTTTGCCATCCAGCAACTAGCAAGCACCGGGCGTTGGGATGCCCCGCTGGCTGTATACATAGCCTTTACTGTGCTATCTAGTTTCCTATCTACCGCCTCCTTTAAGGTAGAGGTACCTGGGACTGGGAGCACCACCTTTTTTGAGAGGCGGGACACCGAAGCGTCCACTACAGGGGGTTCCTCCCACACCTTCCTGCCCG